>NC_083102.1:66670825-67303460 GCF_949774975.1 Lagenorhynchus albirostris
AATTTTGAAAAAATGTTTTTTGTAAAGATTTAAATGTAATACACATATAAAATCTTACTTTATAATAATCCATTATTTAATTTATAGAAGTAATGGTAGACTTTAGTCCATGAAAGAATGTAAGTTAATGGTGCGTCAACAGTGTTTCCATTGGGTAATTTGCCTAGTAGATACTTTGATGCTTCAGTAAATTAAACTGAGTGTGAGCCAGATTAGAGGGGGTAGAATTTGTATGTTAGAATTGTATCCACGGTCTCAACAAAAGAGAATCAAATTCCAATGGACATGGTAAGTAACAGTGAACCAACACTTTGTAAATACTGTCATTTTCATTATTTTGAAATATATCAGCATTAATCACTGATAACTTGAGGCACAGATAAAACAAACATGGTTATCAGAGTCTTGTATGGCTTTAATTAATTTGTAGTTATGCCATGTCAACCTCCTTTCTCAATTATAGAGAAAGAGCTACCTGATGACCACAGAGGAGCACTGAGCCAGCCGCCGCCCAGCACTTTTCAGTCCTGTGTATATTTGCCCCATCTCCATAGCTCCTTCCAAGCCAACCACCTCCAGCAGCTGATCGCTCAGATCTGAAAGAAAACAGAAACCTTGTAAATTACAGTGCATATGCATATGTGCACAATTTCATGTCATTAGATGTTATGGAAATGAAAAATGAAAGCTACTTCACAAAGAAAGCTTCTCTGTCTTGGATACTCTACTAAAAGTAACGACAAGATGGCCTACTTTTGAAACTCTCAGTTTAACCAGACCCTGAGGTGCTGTGGGAAAAGATGTGCTGTCAGCTTATTCTAAAACAAAACGGGAAGAATGGATTCTGAGCCAAATAATGCCAAAAAATATACCAGTAGTTTTTAACATCAACAAACTTAACGTTATTCCACATGTATATATGGAACGTTTTACATCCCACAGCAGACATTTGGCGGCAGCAAATACACATTTCAATACTATAAATAAAGTATGAGGATATGCTGTCAAACATGATTTTGTTAAATTACTCGAAAAAAAGACCTTAGAGATCATGGAATTAAAGTTTCTCAATTTAAAGATAAGACTTGAGGCCCTAAATCATTGAGTGACTCGTCCAAAGTCATAGGTAAACTTGAGCAGGATGTCAAGTTTTTCTTGAATTTGAAAAAAAGAAATTTTTTTTTTTATGATAAGGAATGTGCTACCAAATTCTACTTGGGAGTAGGTTTGATAATTAGCACAATATAATCATAATTTTTTTTTTTTTTTTTTTACCAGAGGACAGTAAAAAGAGGCTAATAGTATTACATATTGCTTGTCGACTGTTTCCTAAGTGCCTGTCACTGGATTAGCCACTCTCTGTATATCACCTTACTGGCTCCCCCCGCAAAACCAGTTTAAGACAAATATGATTATTAGAATTTACAGAGAGAGAAGCTAAAAATTAGAGAAGTTAATTTATTCATATTAACATACATAGGAAGTGACAGAGACAAAATTTGAATCCAATCACTCTGAGGCCTAACCACAATGCTGTATTTGATAAATGAGCCATACCAAAGAGAGATACTTTTAAAACTTATAGAAGTATTTCTCATTTAGGGAGTGAGAGTGTTCTGTGTGAGCTCCAAAGTCCCTTTTCAACCTGAAGACTTTCACTCAGTGGGAAAGCAGAGGAAGTACTAACGTCAGTAAAAGCCGACAGAGCGCGGTCTCAGCACACAGCCCCTTCGCTTACTTATTTGGCTCAGAACGCCTGAACCCTTGATTTGAAGGTAACATTCTAGATGCACATATATGATCCTTTTCTATACTGATATTTTCATGTAATCCCATGTATTTTCAAATGTCAATAAATTGTTTAGTATTGTTTTAGCAGCAACAAAAGCTGGAGGGGGTGGCATAGAGTGGCACAGGGTAGGGCATGACGATTATACAGATAACCATGTAATAGCTAGTCGTAGCTGAGGGTGGACTTGAAGAAAAACCAGCATGTGTGTGTTGTATGTACTCCATTTTGTACAGAAAGCCCTCATTCCCCACTAATGAATCCATCTGAGCACGAAGTTCAGAGAAATAAATGATATATTTTCAGCGTTGTTCAAATGTGTGGTGAATAGCACTTTGAAATCTCAAAGTTTGCTAGGCCCATGATCTTTGGCAAATTTTATATAGGCCCTGAAAACAAAACGTGTAACCAATCCACTGTATTTTTTTTTGAAGAGAACTGACTTAAAAAAAACTATTATTTTTTAAACTTTAAGCTCTAGCTGCAGCATGAGATTTCTTCACGTGGACACGATCATTCAGCTACCAGATCAAATGTTAACAAGTCCTAATAACCGAGAACATTCACCTTGCTGTTCTAAACCCTATTTAGACTTACTTCTCATGAAACTTATCCTGTGTTTCTAGTTTAAATTTATGTTGCCAAGAACAGATGGACAAGGAATGGAAACATATTCTTTCAGCTGTAGCCGGCACTAAAATGTGCTTGGCTCTATAGCCTGGGTGTTAATATACGCATTTTTTAGATACATGTCAACCAGCAAACTGCACTGTGGCAAGCACTAAAACCCCAGATGTGTGTCTGGTGATATTTATAAAACAACAACCACCACAAAAGTGAAGTTCATATTTAGTATTATGTATTTTCCACTGCTTGATAGGTGAAATGTTATGCTGATTTCTGTAAGGATCTGGTTGATGGAAACTATGCTACAAGAAATGAAATACTTTCTCACAAGAGAGTTAATCTGTATAAGCCCTAACTTCTCCATGAATCACAGGGATTGTCTACACCCACACCATATTGCTACTGTCTACCACCCTCCTTCTGATTTTTTTCTTTCTTTTAATTTGTCTTTGTTTTTCTCCCTGCAAAAATGCCATGAAAATCAATTCTACCATTAATAATTGGTAATGAAGACATTTCTTACAGATTTAGAAGACCTAGGCTTTCAAACTTTCATGTTCTTGCTAACACAAAGAACTGTAGAGGAATGGTGGTCTATTTACTAGCTCTGGTCAAAGTAAATAAATACCATATTCCTTCTAATTAAGTGTTCAGAAAAAAAAGAAATTCTAATTTGTGCTGCATAAATTTGCTCCCATAAACACTTTGACATTTTTTTATACAGAAGCCTGCAACGTCTGTGTACAATTGCTGCCTCTTACATACTGTCTTTGAGGTCAGGGTCCTGACTGACTTCAGACAAAGATAATTTCTATATAATTTTGAATTCTGTTTCTACATGCGGTATCATCTAGAAACATCAGAGACTTCCTCACGTCACATTCTAGCTAAAATTTACTTTAAGTGCAGGTCCCTTGGGATGTCATAACCAACCAGATTCACCTCCTTAACTGGTCTGCGACCTGGCTATTGCTTTCATACTTAAAAGTAGGAGTAGTGAACTACAGCCCATGAACCGAATCCAGACCACTGCCTGTTTTTGTATGGCTTGCAAGAATGGTTTTTACATGTTTACAAATGGAAAAAACAATTTAAATGACATATTGTGACATCTGAAGATACATTAAATTCAAATGTCACCATTCACAAATTAGTTTTTATTGGGACACAGCCACTCATTCGTTTAGGTTTTGTCTATGTCTGCTTTCACACTACAATGGCGGAAGAGAGTGGCTGCAGCAGAAATCACATGGCCCAGAAAACCTGCAATATTTATTATTTGGACCTTTAGAGAGAAAGAGCCAAACTCTGCTTAAGAAAACATTAACTACTTTGGGCCACTGAGTTTTTCACTTTAGTACTGCCACTATAAATCCTAATGGCATCACAGTGAGTGGCCTGAAAGACATAATGTCCGAGCACTCATTCCTCAGTGTGTGTATTGGTGCATAAAAGAGCTGCTCTCAACCATGGCATCTCACCACACTCATGTACTGTGAGGTTTCTTATAGTCAGTTTGTTATCAATCATGTAATACCAAAGTTTCTAAATAACTCGGTTACAAAAGAAACTAGAGCAGCTTCACATTCAGCATTACGCTCAGTCATTGCATCTGGTTGGCTTTCTTGCGTGTGAAAGTAGAATCATAGGTAGGAAGGCAGAAGTTGCATCTGGGCCAGGAGATGCAGGTGAGAGCTCCCCCTGGGGAAGTCATCCGCTGAGCACTGAGAAAGCCTGACCTCCTGATATTGGGAAGTGTGTCTATTCCAAGGAAGATAGTGCTTTTGATCAATTAATGATATGAGATATACTTCTGAAGGGGAAAAATAGTACGTTCCTGAAAGAGTTAGCATATCTTTCCAACTTGCTCCAGGGGTACAACAGAGGCAACAGAATCTGCCAAATTTGGTATTTTCATATTTAAAATAGAGAGTCTAGAAGAGGTACTTCAGAGGGAAGAAACTTAATGAAATAAGCAAAACTGGCATACGGTAGAGCAAGATTCTTAACACGGGTCAGTGACTCTGAATGCAGAAGAATGTAACTTTTTCACTAACATGTAATTGAAATTAAGCACTTCTTTCAATTATAAATTTAGGCAAGAAACCATAGTCGTAGTAGAAATATCTCTGACTTTGTCACTGACAGATGTCATAGATATTTCCATATCACATTACAGTTGTTGCAATATTTCAAAATTCTATTTATAGTAATCTTTACTGACACCTTAATAATGATTGAGCCCCTCCCAGATTTCTAAAGGTAATTTATTAGTATGGGAAAAGAATCTAAAAAAGAGTGGATATATGTATATGTATAACTGATTCACTTTGCTGTATACCACTGTAAATCAACTATACTCCAATAAAAATATTTTTAAAAGAAGCACATATATTACTAAATCAAAATCTTAACATTTCAATATAATTGATTTCCTTTGTAATCCTGCATATTTTTTTGTGAATTTAAAAACATTACTCTGAGAGTCAGTAGATTTCACCAGACTGGCAAAAAGGACTATAATTCAAAAATGATAAGAAACTCTACTTTAGAGTTTAATTTGCCTTATGACTTTGTATATCTTTTCCTGAACATTGTAAGTGCTGCATTAGTGTTACACAGGGAATCAGGGGTATGAAACGTAAAATCTGAAAGTCAGGGGTGCGGTATAGATTTGAGAACACAGGAGCAGAACAGCTAATAAATGGATAATATTTATTCGTAGCTTAGGCTCTTCATTTTTGACAGTTATACCCTGATAATATGTCTCATTACGTAATTGTTTCAGACTGCCATATGTAGGGAACAGAAGAGGATGCATTACGAACACAGACTGAATGTGGGTTGTAGCATTTTGGCATCTCGTTGAATATAGTGTGTACTGAAGGGAGAGGAATGGGGTGGAGGCAGGGCAGGACATACTCCTTCATGCATGGTGTCCAGCAACATGCTGCAACACAGGGGGCAGCTATGTCCTGGGGCACACTCATTGACTCAGCAAGGACATTTTGTCATCACCTAAATTGCTAATTGTATCACCAACAATTAAGTCCTTATTTGGCCAGGGCGAGACGAAGCTAGGTATAGAGTTGTACCTTCTGATTGTGGGTAGATTATATGCCTTCCAGTGATGCTCCTTTTATCTAGCAGACATTTGAAACATGCCTGAGGATTCAGAATAAACTTTTAAAAAGCCAAGGGATGTATGAAATTCCTCCATCAAAGCAAATGCTTCAAGGATTCTTTTCTAACATGTCCATCTATTGCCCGTTGATTTTTTTTTTTTTTAATAAATTTATTTATTTTTGGCTGCGTTGGGTCTTTGTTGCTGGGTGCAGGCTTTCTCTAGCTGCGGCGAGCGGGGACTAATCTTCGTTGTGGTGCGCGAGCTTCTCATCGCGGTGGCTTCTCTTGCTGCAGAGCACGGGATCTGGGCGTGCGGGCTTCAGCAGCTACGGCTCTCCGGCTTTAAAGTGCAGGACCAGCAGCTGCGGCTCACGGGCCCAGCTGCTCCACGATCTTCCCGGACCAGGGCTCGAACCCGTGTCCCCTGCATTGGCAGCCAGGCTCCCAACCACTGCGCTACCAGGGAAGTCCTGCCCATTGATTCTTAATTTAGATGTACTCCCCATGAACATAAATAGCTATTTTCCCCTACCTCCAAAAATTAGAAAATGCAATTAGCAAAGGGCCCGAGTGGACAGAGCTAAGCAAAAATGTATTAATATGAACTCTGTGTTTCACAGTACAAGTATATTTAAAGCAAAATTTTAGCACCTCAGGGAACCTACTATACAATTACAGGTCTATCAAGAAAATGGAGATTATATATATGGTACGCCTACTATGAGCAGGCTCTCTTCTAAGGGATTTACAGGCATTTTTTCCATTTAAGACTCCCAATAATTCCTTGAGGCTGGCATTATCCTCCCCATTTTATTGATGAGGAAACTATGTTACCAGTTCAAGTCTTCACACATAGTTGAAAAGCTGGTTTTCCAGCTAGGTTTCTTGACTCCAAAATCCATGTTATTGTACATATTGACCACAGTAAGAACTAACCAATTAAATGTTATCAGTAATTGAAAGAAAAAATACTACAAAAAAATATGTGATACCTTAAAATAGTACCATTAATAATCCCATCAGTAAATCATTTCAGATGCTGTCACCAAATTATAATACAGTATAAAACTCTCATTCACAATGCTACTCCAGGTCATGTGTGTGAATTATACTGTGAGGAGTCTATAAGAAGGCTGAGAAACACAAAATACTTTTTGAAAGGACTTCTATCCAAAGTAGTCAGAAAATAAAAACGAAAAAGTTTAGAATGTAGTACACAAACGGATTAAAGAGTTATGAAAATCTAGCAGTGTGAAATATCCCATTCTTTGCTGAAATCTGAAAAAATAAGGAGTTAAAGGTATATACATAAATATATATACAGCGGAATCACATGCCTGACTTTAAAAATGACTTTTAAAGAATAGATTTCATCATCTCTTTTAAAGCCATCTGTTTTTTAAAAAGAACCAGCTAGAGCTGACTATAACTTCGTGTATTTTCATTCTAAAATTCTGAACTTCCCTAAATGGATCCAAAAAAAAAGTAAAGACCAGAAATCATAGTGTGGCATACTGTCAACACCTCTCTATTGTGACCAAAGTAGTTCAGGGCCTGCAATCACTTTGTTACGGCGTACTTGAAAGATGACCTTCACCTCAGGACACACAACCCAAGAAATCATACGCATTTCATTCACAAGGCCATAAAGAGCCAGCTTAAAGACTTCCCACAGCAGTCTGTTACAACTGGCAACGTGGATTATCAGTAAATGTAAGCAGAGAGTTTATGAGCACAAGCTAGCAGTGAATCTGAACACTGCTGCTTCTGGGATCTTGAGTCAGTTTGTTCTCGTTAAGCTTGGTGGAGGGAGTGAAGGCTGTCGCTTGTTTTCTGTGTGAATGAGCCATTAGTGTGTGAGGGGATGTTTTCACAGCACCATGCCTCCCCTGCCCTCTTCCATAAACCAAGCTACTTCATGTGTCTCCTCATATTAGTGCCATCACTAAACAAAGTGAGTGCCCATGTACGAAGGCTGATGTCAGCAAATTCTGAGTTAACTTCTGGAGGGGCATCCTGCATCATAACACTGATACCTGCTAAGGGGCTAAAGTCACAACCAATCCTTACTCTCCTAAGAATTAAGCAGTTCCAGGGCTTCCCTGGTGGTGCAGTGGTGAGGAATCTGCCTGCCAATGCAGGGGACACGGGTTTGAGCCCTGGTCCGGGAGGATCCCACATGCCGTGGAGCAACTAGGCCCAAGTGCCACAACTGCTGAGCCTGCGCTCGGGAGCCCGCGAGCCACAACTACTGAGCCCATGCACCGCACCTGCTGAAGCCTGGGCGCCTGGAGCCCATGCTCTGCAGCAGGAGAAGCCACTGCAACGAGAAGCCCACGCATTGCAACGAAGGGTGGTCCCCGCTCGCCACAACTAGAGAAAGCCCGCGCGCAGCAACGAAGACCCAACGCAGCCAATAAATAAATAAAATTAAAAAAAAAAAGAATTGGCTACCATCTTTAAAAAAAAAGAATTAGGCAGTTCCAACAATTAAAAAACAACTTAAAATCCAATTTAGTAGAGGGTAGTGCCAATATTATTTTACATATGGCTATGTATGTGATCTTTATATTCAATTTCCAGAAGCACTATGCACACCAGTTTTTTATTGAAATGTATTACAGAATATAATAGGATAGATTTACTGTCGCCTTATTTTAATTTCAACAAAATATGAAACACACTTGTGAAAAGGTAAAATTTTTAAATCATGGTAGTACATTTGAACTAATTTATAAACTTAAGGCTCTAAATTAAAGACAAAATATAATTGTGAAGAATAGTGATTTATACTAAAAATCATCCTGTATAAAAGAGCTGGTTTGGATATCCAATTATACCTGGTAACAGATAAATATTATACCCCTAGCAAGAGACTGAGGAACCCTAATACATTAGGGTTACTGTGCTTTCTCAAGCCATTTGCATAAAAGCACTGCTGGTCAGAAGTAAATCCTACTCTTCTGGCAGTCTGTCTTCAGAAAGGAGGCTACATAACTAGATAGAATGAAATCCAAATCTTCTTTGGAACTTTTTGATAGCGGTTAAAATATAGGATTATATCCTGAAATCTGGTGTCCTGCCAGAGAGCCCTTGAAAACCTGCTGAGTTCAAGGCTCTGCACAACAGGAGTCCCAGTTTCTGATGAGAACAGTGTGGGTTTAAGGAGTTTTAATGTTTTGCAGGAGCAAGGACTCCACCCCAATCCCCACAACTGTGGACAGGGCACGAGGGCAGGACTGAGACAGGAACTGTGATGGCCTCAGGCACTAACAACACACTTAACATCGTCATTGCCTCGCCACTTAAAGATGAACGAACAGAAAAAAAAAAAAGATGAACGCTTCTTTTTTATTTATTTATTTTTTTTGCGGTACTTGGGCCTTTCACTGTTGTGGCCTCTCCCATTGCGGAGCACAGGCTCCAGACGCGCAGGCTCAGCGGCTATGGCTCACGGGCCCAGCCGCTCCGCGTTATGTGGGATCTTCCTGGACCGGGGCACGAACCCGTGTCCCCTGCATCGGCAGGCAGACTCTCAACCACTGCGCCACCAGGGAAGCCCGATGAACGCTTCTTGACTCATTCAAGTCAGAGAAGACACTGCTTCATTTGGCTTTTCATTCTTTTAGGCTTATGGTAGATTATAGACAGATGGGCCAACATCTTTAACAGGCTACCGGTTAACAAGTTAGTATAGATTTAAACACACCTGAATTCTTCTGTTTTGTACATATCCTCCCTCTTTTCTTTCTTATGCTGTAAGAGAATTCTGTTTCATGACTTTATAGCTACAGAAGAAGAATTATATTACATCTTGGATTACTAAATTGAATTAATGTTGACATAAGTAGTTTTATTTGGATGGCCTTTTTAAATTAATCCCATTTGTAAATACTTATAAGAAATTCAATATCCTTTGTCATGTCAATTACAAAGTTAGCAGAGAAATCCATTCCACACATGAAATCACTTAGAAGAGAGAACTTGTAACCTACTACTGTGTAGGAGATTTTCAGTGTCTATTCACCTCATGAGCTTATTAATCATGTACTGACAAGTTTCCAAAGAGCTTGAATTTTTAAAAAATAAAGAATAAGCCCTTGTTTGTAGACATGTTGAGGGATTCAAATAAGTACAAAAGGTCTCTGTGAAAAAGTTTTTCTTTACATTTTAAAAAGCATGTCATTTTATCTTTATAAAAGAACTACACTGATACTAATTCATCTTCTAGGAAATACAGCAACAACATTCATGACTAATAGTAACATGAAAAGCAGAAATGGAACATTCAAAGTATGTTCATCCCTAACAACACTTGAGAATGTAAGAGAAGTTCAAATGTAAACTTTCAGATTTCCAAACTGAGAAACTCAGGACTTTATCTCCCCTTTCAAGGAGTGCCTTTGGGGGTAGTGGAAGCCAAAACCTCTTTCATAGTACAAAATTTATGAATATAATTCATTCTTCTCCTACCTCCTCATATAAGAGATATATCCTTTTTAAAAAATAGTTTAAAGTACTACTGTGTTGATACTCTTGGTACAAAGAAAATTTATTCTATTTAGTAGTATATTTTTAAAAGTTATTTATTTAAAAGGGCTTCACTGTATTGGTCTTGTAGCCCTTCATACAACTGAACAAAAGCAGTTCTATGAAAGAAGTCTAAACTTGGACAAATCATAAAAAAAAAGCAAAGTTCCTCTCTGTTTTTATCAAATTTGATTGCTGCAGCTGTTCCCAGTTTCTGTATTTTAAAAATAGTCTTATTCAGTGCCTTGTTGGCTAAAGGCCAGAGTGCCATTAGAACATGCTGTACGGAAAACCTCTATTCAGTTACAGATACAGAAATATATTTAAGATCAGTGGGGGTCATCTGCAGCAAACACTTGGAAAGGAAAATAGAATTTTAATGTGTTTGGACCGATCGCCACTTTTACCCGATAGTTTAAAGCTCCTGTGCAGAACCTTCCTATTCATCTTTTTCCTCTTAGTTGGGTAAAAATGCAGAATGAGTATCAATTTCACTGGAAAAATATTATTAGAAAGTTCTATTCCTCAAATAGTATTTGTATAGCTGAGATTCACATTTCAAAGAATACCTACTAGTGGCTTCTGTTGGACAAGTTGGTAGGTATGCACCCATCCAGTGGAAAGGTACATACATATTACTGAGCAAACGTTACAAAAGGATTTTCAACTTCTCTCTGATGTAGGCTACCTAACTAAGGTCACTAGGTGTGAAACAGACCCATGTATGCAAGGGAAATGAGCCTAGGGACTCATTCTGGACTGACAAATTCATCCTCTTGGGCTTGAAGTATGTGGGGATCAGGTCAAAGAGTTGAATTATTTGGTAGAATCTCAGAGCTGTACTCAGATATTCAGTTCTTTCCTTATTTTTTTTTTTTCTTTTAGGAAAGGATTCAATAAAACTAGCATTTGGGACTAAACAGATTCATAATGGAATGTTAATTTAAGTTGCAAGTAAAAAGACTGTTCTGCAATGATCATCAATAAAAAGAAGAAATTTCTGAAGCCAAGGAATGAGAATAATAAGGAAGAATTAAAGAGCAGGTGTCTAGAGAGAACCCACGTGAGAGGAGAACTCTTCATTACGGAATGTATATCACTGACAAGAAGTTTACCTTTCTTGAAAGCTAACATGCTAGCTTTCCACAATTTGGGAAAGTCTGGCAGGAAACATGAATTTCTGGAGTCAGAGACCCAAGACTTTATTACCCACAACACTGCTGTCAGCCCCCTGAACCTCAGTTTCCAAAAGGTGAAGCAAAGAGCATTTCCAGCTTAGAGTCAAAGGGGGATAGAGAAACAAGGTCAGCATTCTGCAGGCTTCTTGGGATAGGATTGGGCTCACTGTCAACCCAGGGGCAGAAGCAAAACCCAGACTCGTGTTATTTCCACAAGGAATGAGGATGAAGAGATGATGCCCCGGTGTTTCTGGTGCAAGACACATAGAACCAAAAATTCAGTGGGATTGAACTGGTATGTAGAACAAATCTGTACCATAACTGGGCTAGGGGCAGTCTACTGTAAAGAATATCTTTATTACTCTATTAAGTTCATACAATAATTTAACCGTTACTCTTTATGAGTTCTGAAATAAAAGTAGTAGTGATGACAAAGTATACAATAAAATATACGATATTTTTAGATCTCTGGGTAGAATATTAGAAAATAAGACATTTGTTATTTACCACATGCTTATTATAATCTCAGGAATAACAAAAACAAAAATGTCAAGACAAAAAATATCAGAGAAAAATTAAAATCATACCTATCAGTTGCTAAGCTAGGTGCTAAGGATACAGTGGGTGAGCAAAACATAAATAAAGACCGAATACAATCTCTGGAAAGCAGAAGTTCACATTTCAGTGTAGGTTCAGAAATGAACATAGGTCTGGAGCTCCTAGAGGGCAACTTGCTACTACATGGGAGGAGCCATTCTGGTTAATAAATTGTTTGAGCACTTAGATTCAGCCATTCCTGAACCTTGCCAGTGATTTTTTTTTTTCTATATGACCAAATATATACACTTTGTATCTTTCAAAATCATTTCAAACATTTAAAATAACAGTCTAGTTTTTTTTTTCTTTAATAGATCTCTATTGGAGTATAATTGCTTCACAATACTGTGTTAGTTTCTGTTGTACATCAAAGCGAATCAGCCATATGCATACACATGTCCCCATATCCCCTCCGTCTTGAGCCTCCCTCCCCTCCTCCCTATCCCACCCCCCTAGGTCATCACAAAGCACCGAGATGATCTCCCTGTGCTATGCTGCTGTTTCCCACTAGCTAACTATTGCGGTACGCGGGCCTCTCACTGTTGTGGCCTCTCCCGTCGCGGAGCATAGGCTCCGGACGCGCAGGCTCAGCGGCCATGGCTCACGGGCCCAGCCGCTCCGCGGCATGTGGGATCCTCCCGGACCAGGGCACGAACCCGCGTCCCCTGCATCGGCAGGCGGACTCTCAACCACTGCGCCACCAGGGAAGCCCCTAACTATTTTACATTCGGTAGTGTTATTTAGCCAGTTGAATTGGGTTTCCCTCACTTACAACTGAATGGCACCCGAGTGTCATGACTTCCGGTTCTTAGCATTGCCAGATTCACCCTCCTCAGTGTACTCTGGTGGTATCATTCTCCTTCCCTGACACATTTCATTCATTTGTATTCACTAAAGTGCAAGAACCTTGGCATTCAGCTAGCCATAATCTTAACTTTATTTCCAATGTTCCTCTATGCAAATTTTCACACCTTGTTCAAACTACTATTTTTCTGTTCCCTAAAATAGGTCCCATTGCTACTACTCTACTCCTCAATATTAAGGAAAGCTTTTTCCTCTCTAACGCAAACTCTGTTAGTCCTTTAAGGTTCAGTTTAATAACATGTCTTCTGTAATGCTTTCTTTTATGTCACCAACCCGCTGCTAAATGTTATAAAAACACTCTATCTTTATGACCCTTTCGACACTCAACCCACACTGTGAGGCAGCAAACACAGTAACAAAGATTCACATAAGGTGGACCTGGAGTGCAAGACCTAGCAGTTAAAAAATGACACGTCACTTTTCACTTTGGTCATCTCATTGCCTAATGGACTATATGAGAGCTCCTAACTGTTGAGCATAACCATTATCAATATTTTAGTCCAATTATGATTCCCCCCCCACTACTCACAAAAGTAATCCCAATTTTTACATAGCTATTATGAATTTCCAATGATCTCATTTTGTTCCATCCTGATTAGGAATTTTGGCAAGAATTTTTATTTTCCTGGTTTAAAATTCATCTTTGTATTTTGTTATCTCATACGTATTGTTTCAGAATAACTAACATTCATTGCTCATTTATCCATTCATTTCATGCTACAAAATTACACTGAATACCAAACAGATTCTCAGTAGATCAATATATGCCAGGTACTGTGGAAAGCAACTGAGACTGATGTGAATGATGTTACAGTTCCTAACTTCAAACAGGTTAGTATCCTTAAGAGAAAAGATAAAAAGAGTAAAAAAAAAAAAAAAAAAAAACCAACAAAAACAAAAAACTGTAACGTAGTATACTTAGTGCTGCAATAGACACATATTCTATGTATACATTGACAAAAATGCTGAGTGTTTAATTCTACGGATGGTAGCTGGGGTGGGGAGAACTTGGATAGGAGAAGTTTAGGGGAAGTCTTTCTGGACTGATGATATTGATGGTAAATTTTAGTTTTCTGATGCTGGGTTAAGTGAAGCTCTTCCAGGATGAGGTATGGAAACACAATGACATTTAAAATGACATGGTATGTTCAGTGAATTATAAAAGTCTCCATTTTCCTGGATTGTAAGTAGCATGAGGAAGAGTTGTGAGAAATGAGGTAATGAGGACTCAGTCATGAAGGGCCTTATAAACCTTGATTGGATCCTTGGTTTTCCATGCATTTGACTGAGGGCCAGTTAAGATTTCTAAACTAAGTAGAGAAGTGATTACATTTAAAATTAAAAGTAACATTTAGGGAGTGATGTGGAAGATAGACTGCAAAGAAAGGAGGTGAGAAGCAGAGTGGTCAGTTAGAGCACCGCTGAAATAACCCTGGTGAGGGATGACAAAGACATAAATAAGGCCACGACCATGTGCATGGAAGGGAAAGTTGCGTAGGAGATAGCACTGGCAGTGTGTGAACTGGGAGATGGGGAGTGTTGGAAGGAACGATGATGTCCAGGTTCATGCTCGTGATGCAAGCCGATGGCAATGTTATCAACCAAGATGAGGAAAGCTGGTGGAAAGCCAGTGGGAAAGCAGAGAACAGGGTGAGTTTGGCTTAGGATATGCTGATATCATGGTCTCTGTGGGACATTCACAAAGAGCCCTGTGAAAGTCCAGAGAGGACTGCTTGGAGAAAACATATCTATAGATATGAACACTATCTCTAAATTAACTTAAAATCTTAAAAGGTTGAGAATCATACACTGGTGTTTTGGAGTTTGCTGTTGTTTTGTTTTGTTTTTAGATCCCCAAATGTACAACCTGGCACACAGCAGACAATCAATAAGCATATGTTAAATTAGTAAAAATGTACTGTATTAAGTACACTTGAAGCTTTTCTGATAGGCCTTTATAAGTCCTCCAAAAAAAGACAGACTCACCTTTGAATTTGTTTTATAATGAGTACTCGCTGGGAAAAAAAAGGCTCATGATTTTAGAGAAACATTCTTGAAGTGACAAACAACGTATTGTTTTTGATTAAAGATAAATATTCATAGATTATCTTTTATACAGTAGTTACTTCTTACATTTACCTGGCTCTGTTTTGTTTCCCACATTTTTTCATGATTTAATACACTCATAGTATTTAAGAACTATGGTTAAGCCATTGTTAGATGAATTTTTTTTTAACTTGCAATGGAAGATTTCTTACTGATACAATTTTATAGAGGGAGAAAAGAAGTCAAAGAAGATAAATTAGGGTGTCTAGGGTTCTTCTCAGGATATTACATTTACTCCCTGCATCTCAAGCATACTGGTGGAAAGATTCTTTGGAATCTGGATAACTGTCATTAGTTAATAATGTCAAGGTAATTTTGAAAGGCAAAAGCTCTTCTTATCTAGCCATTTTGTTTTTGGAAACTCCTTTGTCATTACTAATTCTTCTCAACCTTCGACATGATTCAAAATATTGATAACTTCATTATTTTTACTGACTACTGTAAAGATTGAAATCAGTTGGCCACTTTCTTTGGTATATGTTAAATAGCATAAGTAAATTAGGACTAAGTCTATAATACAATAAAGTATTATATAACTACCAACTAAATGTTTTGTTTTCAAATGTTTCCAAAAATGATTATAATTTTTTTTAACATCTTTATTAGAGGACAATTGCTTTATAATGGTGTGTCAGTTTCTGCTCTATAACAAAGTGAACCAGATATACATATACATATGTCACCATATCTCTTACCTCTTGCGTCTCCCACCCACCCTCCGTAACCCACCCCTCTAGGTGGTCACAAAGCACCAAGCTGATCTCCCTGTGCTATGTGGCTGCTTCCCACTGGCTATCGATCTTACATTTGGTAGTGTATATGTGTCCATGCCACTCTCTCACTTCATCCAAGCTTACCCTTTCCCCTCCCCGTATCCTCAAGTCCATTCTCTAGTAGGTCTGCATCTTTATTCCCGTCTTGCCCATAGGTTCTTCTGACCATTTTCTTTCTTTTTTTTTAGATTCCATATATATGTGTTAGCATACGGTATTTGTTTTTCTCTTTCTGACTTACTCCACTCTGTATGACAGTCTCTAGGTCCACCTACCTCACTACAAATAACTCAGTTTCATTCCTTTTCATGGCTGAGTAATATTCCATTGTATACACGTGCCACATCTTTAAACATTCATCTGTCGATGGACACTTAGGTTGCTTCCATGTCCTGGCTATTGTAAACAGAGCTGCAATGAACATTGTGGTATATGACATGACACTTTTTGAATTATGGTTTTCTCAGGGTATATGCCCAGTAGAGAGATTGCTGAGTCGTATGGTAGTTCTATTTGTAGATTTTTAAGGAACCTCCATACTGTTCTCCATAGTGGCTGTATCAATTTACATTCCCACAAACAGCGCAAGAGGGTTCCCTTTTCTCCACACCCTCTCCAGCATTTATTGTTTCTAGATTTTTTGATGATGGCCATTCTGACTGGTGTGAGATGATATCTCATTGTAGTTTTGATTTGCATTTCTCTAATGATTAATGATGTTGAGCATTCTTTCATGTGTCTGTTGGCAGTCTGTATATCTTCTTTGGAGAAATGTCTATTTCGCTCTTTTGCCCATTTTTGGATTGGGTTGTTTGTTTTTTTGATATTGAACTGCATGAGTTGCTTGTATGTTTTGGAGATTAATCCTTTGTCAGTTGCTTCATTTGCAAATACTTTCTCCCATTCTCAGGGTTGTTTTTTCGTCCTGTTTATGGTTTCCTTTGCTGTGCAAAAGCTTCTAAGTTTCACTAGGTCCCATTTGTTTATTTTTGCTTTTATTTCCATTTCTCTAAGAAGGAGGGTCAAAAAGAATCTTGCTGTGATTTATGTCATAGACTGTTCTGCTGGTGTTTTCCTCTAAGAGTTTGATGGTGTCTGGCATTACATTTAGGTACTTATCCATCTTGAGTTTATTTTTGCGTATGGTGTTAGGGAGTGTTCTAATTTCATTCTTTTATATGTAGCCATCCAGTTTTCCCAGCACCACTTATTGAAGAGGCTGTCTTTTCTCCACTGTATATTCTTGCCTCCTTTATCAAAGATAAGGTGACCATATGAGCATGGGTTTATCTCTGGGCTTTCTATCCTGTTCCATTGATCTATCTTTCTGTTTTTGTGCCAGTACCATACTGTCTTGATTACCGTAGCTCTGTAGTATAATCTGAAGTCAGGGAGCCTGATTCCTCCAGCTCCGTTTTTCTTTCTCAAGATTGCTTTGGCTATTCGGGGTCTTTTGTGTTTCCACAGAAATTGTGAAATTTTTTGTTCTAGTTCTGTGAAAAATGCCAGTGGTAGGGCTTCCCTGGTGGCACAGTGGTTGAGAGTCCGCCTGCTGATGCAGAGGACACGGGTTCGTATCCCAGTCCAGGAGGATCCCACATGCCATGGAGCGGCTGGGCCCGTGAGCCATGGCTGCTGAGCCTGCATGTCCGGAGCCTGTGCTCCACAATGGGAGAGGCCACAACAGTGAGGGGCCCGCGTACCGCAGAAACAAAAAACAACAACAAAACATGCCAGTGGTAGTTTGATAGGGATTGCGTTGAATCTGTAGATTGCTTTGGTTAGTAGAGTTATTTTCACAGTGCTGATTCTTCCAATCCAAGAACATGGTATATCTCTCCATCTATTTGTATCATCTTTAATTTCTTTCATCAGTGTCCTATAGTTTTCTGCATATAGGTCTTTTGCCTCCTTAGGTAGGTTTATTCCTAGGTATTTTATTCTTTTTGATGCAATGGTAAATGGGAGTGTTTCCTTAATTTCTCTTTCAGATTTTTCATCATTAGTGTATAGAAATGCAAGAGATTTCTGTGAATTAATTTTGTATCCTGTTACTTTGCCAAATAAATTGATTAGCTCTAGCAGTTTTCTGGTAGCATCTTTAGGAGTCTCTATGTATAGTATCATGTCATCTGCAAACAGTGACAGCTTTAATTCTTTTCCAATTTGGATTCCTTTTATTTCTTTTTCTTCTCTGATTGCCATGTCTAAAACTTCCAAAACTATGTTGAATAAGAGTGGTGAGAGTGGGCAACCTTATCTTATTCCTGATCTTAGTGGAAATGATTTCAATTGTTCACCATTGAGGACAATGTTGGCTGTGGGTCTGTCATATATGGCCTTTATTATGTTGAGGAAAGTTCCCTCTATGCCTACTTTCTGGAGGGTTTTTATTATAAATGGGTGTTGAACTTTGTCAAAAGTTTTCTCTGCATCTATTGAGATGATCATATGGTTTTTCTCCTTCAATTTGTTAATATGGTGTATCACGTAGATTGATTTGCATATATTGAAGAATCCTTGCATTCCCAGGATAAACCCCACTTGATATTGGTGTATGATCCTTTTAATGTGCTGTTGGATTCTGTTTGCTAGTATTTTATTGAGGATTTTTGCATCTATTTTCATCAGTGATATTGGACTGTAGTTTTATTTCTTTGTAACATCTTTGTCTGGTTTTGGTATCAGGGTGATGGTGGCCTCGTAAAATGAGTTTGGAAGTGTTCCTCTCTCTGCTGTATTTTGGAAGAGATTGAGAAGGATAGGTGTTAGCTCTTCTCTAAATGTTTGACAGAATTTGCCTGTGAAGCCATCTGGTCCTGGGCTTTTGTTTGTTGAAACATTTTTAGTCACAGTTTCAATTCCAGTGCTTGTGATTGGTCTGTTCATATTTTCTATTTCTTCCTGGTTCAGTCTCGGAATGTTGTGCATTTCTAAGAATTTGTCCATTTCTTCCAGGTTGTCCATTTTATTGGCATATAGTTGCTTGTAGTAATCTCTCATGATCCTTTCTATTTCTGCAGTGTCAGTTGTTACTTCTCCTTTTTTCATTTCTAATGCTACTGATTTGAGTCTTCTCCCTTTTTTTCTTGATGAGTATGGGTAATGGATTATCAATTTTGTTTATCTTCTCAAAGAACCAGCTTTTAGTTTGACTGATCTTTGGTATCAATTCCTTCATTTCTTTTTCATTAATTTCTGATCTTATCTTTATGACTGCTTTCCTTCTGCAAACCTTGGGGGGTTTTTGTTCTTCTTTCTTTAATTGCTTTAGGTGTAGGGTGAGGTTTTTTATTTGAGGTGTTTCTTGTTTCTTAAGGTAGGCTTGTATAGCTATAAACTTCCCTCTTAGAACTGCTTTTGCTGCATCCCATAGGATTTGGGTCATTGTGTTTACACTGTCATTTGTTTCTAGGTATTTTCTGATTTCCTCTTTGATTTCTTCAGTGATCTCTTGGTTATTAAGTAGTGTGTTGTTTAGCCTCCATGTGTTTGTATTTCTTACAGATTTTTTCCTGTAATTGATATCTAGTCTCATAGTGTTGTGGTCGGAAAAGATACTTGATACGATTTCAATTTTCTTAAATTTACGAAGGCTTGATTTGTGACCCAAGATATGATCTAACCTGGAGAATGTTCCATGAGCACTTGAGAAGAATGTGTATTCTGTTGTTTTTGGATGGAATGTCCTATAAATATCAATTAAGTCCATCTTGTTTAATGTATCATTTAAAGCTTGTGTTTCCTTATTTATTTTCATTTTGGATGATCTGTCCACTGGTGAAAGTGGGGTGTTAAAGTCCCCTACTATGGTTGTGTTACTGTCGATTTCCCCTTTTGTGGCTGTTAGCATTTGCCTTATTTATTGAGGTGCTCCTATGTTGGGTGCATAAATATTTACAATTGTAATATCTTCTTCTTGGATTGATCCCTTGATCATTATGTAGTGTCCTTCTTTGTCTCTTCTAATAGTCTTTGTTTTAAAGTCTACTTTTTCTTATATGAGAATTGCTACTCCAGCTTTCTTTTGATTTCCATTTGCATAGAATATCTTTTTCCATCCCCTCACTTTCAGTCTGTATGTGTCCCTAAGTCTGAAGTGGGTCTCTTGTAGACAGCATGTATACAGGTCTTGTTTTTGTATCCATTCAGCCAGTCTACATCTTTTGGTTGGAGCATATAATCCATTTACATTTAAGGTAATTATCAATATGTATGTTCCTATTACCATTTTCTTAATTGTTTTGGGTTTATTATTGTAGGTCTTTCCCTTCTCTTGTGTTTCTTGCTCAGAGAAGGTCCTTTAGCATTTGTTGTAAAGCTGGTTTGGTGGTGCTGAACTCTCTTAGCTTTTGCTTGCCTGTAAAGCTTTTAATTTCTCCGTCCAATCTGAATGAGATCCTTGCTGGGTAGCGTAATCTTGTTTGTAGGTTTTTCCCTTTCATCACTTTAAATATGTCCTGCCACTCCCTTCTGGCTTGCAGAGTTTCTGCTGAAAGATCACCTGTTAACCTTATGGGGATTCCCTTATGTGTTACTTGTTTTTCCCTTGCTGCTTTTAATATTTGTTCTTTGTATTTAATTTTTGATAGTTTGATTAATATGTGTCTTGGCGTTTTTCTCCTTGGATTTATCCTGTATGGGACTCTCTCTGCTCCTGGACTTGACTAACTATTTCCTTTCCCATATTAGTGACGTTTTCAACTATAATCTCTTCAAATATTTTCTCAGTCCCTTTCTTTTTCTCTTCTTCTTCTGGAACCCCTATAATTCAAATGTTGGTGCGTTTAATGTTGTTCCAGAGGTCTCTGAGACTGTCCTCAATTCTTTTCATTCTTTTTTCTTTATCCTGCTCTGCAGTAGTTATTTCCACTATTTTATCTTCCAGGTCACTTATCCGTTCTTCTCCCTCAGTTATTCTGCTATTGATCCCTTCTAGAGAATTTTTAATTTCATTTATTGTGTTGTTCATCATTGTTTGTTTGCTCTTTAGTTCTTCTAGGTCCTTGTTAAACGTTTCTTGTATTTTCTCCATTCTATTTCCAAGATTTTGGATCATCTTTACTATCATTATTCTGAATTCTTTTTCAGGTAGACTGCCTATTTCCTCTTTATTTGTTAGGTCTGGTGGGTTTTTACCTTGCTCCTTCATCTGCTGTGTATTTCTCTGTTTTCTCATTTTGCTTAACTTACTATGTTTGGGGTCTCCTTTTTGCAGGCTGCAGGTTCATAGTTCCTGTTGTTTTTGGTGTCTGTCCCCAGTGACTAAGGCTGGTTCAGTGGGTTGTGTAGGTTTCCTGGTGGAGGGGAGTAGTGCCTGTGTTCTGGTGGATGAGGCTGGATCTTGTCTTTCTCGTGGGCAGGTCCACGTCTGGTGGTGTGTCTTGGGGTGTCTGTGGCCTTAAGATTTAGGCAGCCTCTGTGCTAATGGTTGGGGTTGTGTTCCTGTCTTGCTAGTTGTTTGGCATAGGGTGTCCAGCACTGTAGCTAGTTGGTCATTGAGTGGAGCTGGGTATTGGTGTTGAGATGGAGATCTCTGGGAGATTTTCACCGTTTGATATTACGCGGAGCTGCAAAGTCTCTTGTGGACCAGTGTCCTGAACTTGGCTCTCCCACCTCAGTGGCACAGCCTTGATGCCTGGCTGGAGCACTAAGAGCCTTTCATCCACACGGCTCAGAATAAAAGGGAGAAAAAAAAAAAAAGAAAGAAGAAGATAAAATAAAATAAAGTAAAATAAAATAAAATAAAAAATAATTGTTAAGAGTAATTTTTTTTTAAGAAATAAAGAAAACTGGACAGACAGAACCCTAGGACAAATGGTAAAAGCAAAGCTATAGAGACAAAATCTCACACAGAAGCATACACATACACACTCACAAAAAGAGAAAAAGGGAAAAAAAAATATATCGTTGCTCCCAAAGTCCACCTCCTCAATTTGGGATGATTCGTTGTCTATTCAGGTATTCCACAGATGCAGGGTACATCAAGTTGATTGTGGAGATTTAATCCGCTGCTCTTGAGGCTGCTCGGAGAGATTTCTCTTTCTCTTCTTTGTTGGCACAGCTCCTGGGGTTCAGCTTTGCATTTGGACCCGCCTCTGCGTGTAGGTCGCCTGAGGGTGTCTGTTCTTCGCTCAGACAGGACGGGGTTAAAGGAGCAGCTGACTGGGGGGCTCTGGCTCACTCAGGCCGGGGGGAGGGAGGGGTACGGATACCGGGCGAGCCTGCGGCAGCAGAGGCCAGTGTGACGTTGCACCAGTCTGAGGCGCACCGTGCGTTCTCCCGGGGAAGTTGTCCCTGGATCACGGGACCCTGGCAGTGGTGGGCAGCACAGGCTCCCCGGAAGGGGGGTATGGATAGTGACCTGTGCTCGCACACAGGCTTCTTGGTGGCGGCAGCAGCAGCCTTAGCACCTCAAGCCTGTCTCTCGGGTCCGCACTGATAGCAGCAGCTTGCACTCGTCTCTGGAGCTCCTTTAAGCGGCGCACCGGGAAACAAAGAGGCAAGAAAAAGTCTCTTGCCTCTTTGGCAGCTCCAGACATTTTCCTGGACTCCCTCCTGGCTAGCTGTGGTGCACTAAGCCCCTGCAGGCTGTGTTCACACCCCCAACCCCAGTCCTCTCCCTGGGATCCGACTTCCGAAGCCCGAGCCTCAGCTCCCAGCCTCCGCCCGTCCCGGCAGATGAGCAGACAAGCCTCTTGGGCTGGTGAGTGCTGGTCGGCCCCGATCCTCTGTGCGGGAATCTCTCCGCTTTGCCCTCCGCACCCCTGTTGCTGCGCTCTCCTCCGCGGCTCTGAAGCTTCCCCCCTCCGCCACCCGCAGTCTCCGCCCGTGAAGGGGCTTTCTAGCGCGTGGAACCCTTTCCTCCTTCACAGCTCCTTCCCACTGGTGCAGGTCCCGTCCCTATTCTTTTGACTCTGTTTATTCTTTTTTCTTTTGCCCTACCCAGGTACGTGGGGGAGTTTCTTGCCTTCTGGGAGGTCTAAGGTCTTCTGCCAGCGTTCAGTAGGTGTTCTGTAGGAGTTGTTCTACATGTAGATGTATTTCTGATGTATTTGTGGGGAGGAAGGTGATCTCCACGTCTTACTCTTCCGCCATCTTGAAGCTCCTCCAAAAATGATTATAATTTGATAACGTTTTTAAAATTTAAAAATTCTTTCTTTAAATTAGAAATAGGTACTTGTCATTATAAGATGCTAATCATATCCTCACATTGTTAGTTGTTAGAAGTATTTTATGAATTTTGAATTCTATTAAATGATGATTTATTTTTTCCAGATAAGTCACCATGCAAGAGGCACTTACTTATTACACATGGTTTTCAGCATATGTTGCAAGTTTATTTTAATGCTGAAGAGGCACATTATGATCAAAGCAGAATTCTGCCCAATTTAAACTGTTCCAAGCTATTTTCATACATTCACTCATGTAATACTGTAAGATTTACATTAAAATGAATGCTCCTCTACAATTAAGTGATTCAGTCAACATTAAAAAAAAAGGTGCAAATGTGTGCAACGTGAAAAGAAAAACCAACAGATGTGCGAATAATCTCTTCTTGCGGGCCAGTATCAGAAAGAACAGTAGCCCCCCCCAAAAATGTTCCAACTTTTATTCTTTCTATACTCTAAAGTTTTCTGTGCCACATTAGAGGACACACACAAGAACATTCTCAGGATTTTCCCTAATACTGATAACTGGATTAGCCAATAATAAATTGGAATAAGGAGCAAATAATAAACTATAAAATCAATAATAGCACTTAGAGATGGATATATATTTTGATTTTATCTCATTCTTATACTCCTCTATTCTGATAATGAATAAATTCCAAGGGCAGCAAATGGTTCATCCATGTTTAGAGAAGTTTCATATGTATAAACCAGAAATATTCAGCATTAAAGCATTTAAATTGGAGTGAGCCAACCAAGGATACAGTAACAAAAAGAAAAGCTTCTGATCCTAGAGGTCACTAAAGCTGTAGGCCAGTGCGTGCAGCTGTCCAGGTTGTATACCACATCTCTCTAGGGTCACCATTCACATCCTTGTCAAGTGAATGGTATCTCCTCAGATTTTACAGAGCACATCCTATACCATCATAAACACTTGGGCGCTGGAAAATGTCGTGAAGCTGTAGGAAATGTGAAGAGGCTTATTTAGATGGAATAAATGAGGTGCAAGTGCTTCATATGGAAACTTGTATACTAAGGCCTAATATATGCAAGCATGTTCAACTCTTACATGACATAAGGCTTAACTGTTCTGATTTATTGCAGCTCTTCTACACATATCCTCGCCCTCGGTAAACTGAACATTCTAAGTGTGTCTTATGTGTGTGCGTCTATCTAGACAAAAATGAGCGAGGAAATGATTAGCCTGAGGTTTCTGGTTAAGTCAGTGGCCATACTTCAGTCCATTACATGAGACCCATTCCCCACACACATTTTAAATTGGGAAATATAAAACTGCTGAGAAAATATATGGTTTACGATTTGGTGAAGAGTTAATATGATCTAAATTGTCTCATAAAAATCTTCATTGGCTCTTTGCCCATGAGAACTAAAAGGTTCAAGTTCTTAGAACTGGCTAAAAGGAGGTTGTGTTTTTGAAATGTCATGAGAGAGCCAGTTCCCTTGTTATAACAAAAGGTTAGCTATTACTTTCCACACAAAAAAGGATATTGAAAGTAGGGTCATGGGTATGGGAGGGGAACATATGCTCAAGTGCATCGATTCAAGGAGAAAAAGAAATATATCAGGTGAATTGTTTCTGTTCTTTATCTCTGGTAGTTATTTTCATGTAACTCTTTGAAATTAGGGGATGTAGTTTTATTTGGAAAAATTTTAATCATTTGAATAAAGCATTCTGTGGGTGTATATATGTGTGTGTATCAGCCCATGTCAGGTGTTTAACAAAAATATCATAGTCTTTATTTCCTGTTAATCAACTTAATTCTGTCTCCATTTTCCCATTACTCCATCTTCTCTGTAAATTTCATCTCAGGTATTTTAAAGAACAATTTCCTCTTTAAAGGTTGTATAATAGCCAGGAAAATTTGAAAACAGCCTCTCAGTGTCATCTTGCCACTGTTATTCACAGTGTACATGTTTGCATTCTGATGCCATGAACATGTGGGACTGAGGAAACTTGTGGAGACTTGTTCTGGGGCTTTTTCCCAGCTCTTCCATCTGAGGACATCTTACCACCTTCTCAGGACTCTTCCAGGGAGCCGACTGTGGTGCTATACTGTTCTTAGGACACACCCACAGCAAGCTTTTCCCCTGGCTGGCCTAGCAGAACCTCTCCTCTCTCTTTCCTTTCCCCTAAAAGTTCCTCTTTCTTTGGAACATCTCATATTATCTCTTCAGAGAGCAAAAGTCACAAATTGTTGGCCAGAGGGCTGAATCTGCTACACAGACTTGTTTGACTCGTACTATAACATGTTCTAAAATTTTTAATTGCTGCTAACATCTTTTATTAATCTCTCAATTTTTTTCTTTTTTGCGGTACGCGAGCCCCTCACTGTTGTGACCTCTCCCGTTGCGGGGCACAGGCTCTGGATGCGCAGACCCAGCAGCCATGGCTCATGGGCCCAGCCGCTCCGCGGCATGTGGGACCTTCCTGGACCGGGGCACAAACCCGTGTCCCCTGCATCGGCAGGCGGACTCTCAGCCACCGCGCCACCAGTGAAGCCCTCTTTTTCTTTTTTTAAAACCACTCAGTTGAAGTGTAATTGACCTATGGAAGCTGTATATATTTAATGTATACAATTTGATGAGTATGGAAATAAGTATACACCCATGGAACCATCACCACAATCTATGGCACAAACATCCATCAGTTCCAAAAGTTTCCTCCTCTCTTTTTTGGTGATAAGAACACTTCAGATCTATTCTCTTAGCAAACTTGTAAAGTATACAATACAGTATAGTTAACTATAGGCTCTATGCCGTACGCTAGATCTCTAGGAGTTATTCTTCTGGTACATCTGAAACTTTGCACCCTTTGAACAACACCTACCTGTTTCCCTTCCCCTCCAGTCCCTGGTAACCCCATTTCTATGCTCTACTTCTATGAATTTGACAATTTTAGATTCCTCATATAAGTGGGATCATGCAGTATTTGTTCTTCTTTGTGTGGCTTATTTCCCTTAGCATAAAGTCTTCCATTCCATCCATACTGTCACAAATAGCAGGATTTCCTTCCTTTTTAGGGTCGAACAATATTCCACTGTATGTATATACCACATTTTCTTAATCCATTCATCCATTAATAAACATTTAGGTTCCCCCCATGTCTTCCCTATTGTGAATAAGGCTGCAATGAACATGAGAATACAGATACTGCTTCAAGATTCCGATTTCAATTCCTGTAGAAATATACCCCAAAGTGGAATTGCTGGATCATATGGTAGTTCTATTAATTTTTGAGGAACTTCCATACTGTTTTCCATAGTGGCTGCACCAATTTTTATATTTCCATCAACAGTTTACAAGGGCTGCCTTTTCTCCACATCTTCACCGACACTTTTTCCTTTCTTTTTTTAAAAGAACAGCCATCCTAACAGGTGCGAGGTGATGTCACTGTGGTTTTGATTCATATTTCCCTGATGATCAGTGATGTTGAACACCTTTTCATATACCTATTCTTCATTTATATACTTTCATTGGAGAAATGCCTATTGTATTTTTGTTCTGTTTTTGCTAATGAGTTGTGGGACTTCCTTCTACATTTTGGATATTTACTCTTAATCAGGCACATAGTTTGCAAATATTTTTCTTCCATTCTGGTTAACATTTTTTAGAAAATAAGTAGAGTCCACATAAACATGTAATTCTCAGATTCTTGAAAGATTGCAAGATCCGGCAACGCTGGGCTGACCTGCCCATCTTGCAAATCTCCTTGTCTAGTTCAAACCAGTTCCTGCCCGGAGTGTTTCACTTCTGGCCTCACTTGCCATTTGTGTCTTTGCCTTCTGAGCTTAGAATGCTAATTGCAAAAAGTCCCAGGCTGGAATGTGGAAGAGTCTTACTATATCCGTAAAACTGGGAATGGCAAAATACAGGCAGACAAGTCAAATAATAATATGTTGTGTATAAACTTTACAGAATGCAGACAGAGAGATGAATAGGCAGATAGATGTAAGCAAGAAAAACTATAGACTTTGAATAACGTAATTCCTGCTATTTTATACTAACCAGGTGATAATTAATTTAATAATGCACATATTCAAAAGAAAAATGTGTGTACTAAATAAAAGCTGTCAATTCCTTAAAGAGTTGGCATTTCTGAGATGAATTAGAAAGGCATGGTATGTGTCCTTATAGAGAGTCCAGCCTAGTAAAGAGAGGAGGTGGTGTGGGGAATCCATACAGGCAAACAGTTCATTAAAACACCAAATGAGAAAAGGTGACAGGGATTAAGACAGGGCTAATTAGGTAGCTTGTCGGAAGGGAAATCCTTAAGGGAAGATTTCCCAGAGGAACTCACGTGTCAGCAACAACCTGAGAATGAGACTCAGTCAGGTGAACAGATAGGCAATGGTGGTCTCAGGCAGAGCCACAGCATGTGTAAGGGCACAAAGAAAGGTGAGATAAATCCTGATGCTTAAAATGACTCAGAAATTGTTCAATATGGCTGCAGCATGGAAGTTCAAGGGTTATGAGGGAAAAGGCAAATTAGGTTTAGAAAGTAAGCAAGTGCTGGGCACATGGTTTTATAAACTATCTTAAAGAGTTTGAATTTATGTTGAAGGGCTGTTGGCCCTCCACTGAAATATTTTACGTAGCAGAGAGCATAATCAGGTTTTTGGCACTGAGACCCCTCTGAAATCCAGTTTCTTCAATCTGTAAAGTGGAAATAATGTCATTTAACATGCTTGCCTTATTGGATTATTGCAAAGATCATATAATATAATACATGTTAAAGTTCAGCAAACTCTAAGATACAAGTAAACCTCATACTGAATAAAATTCACTTCTTTCAACTATTTTTGTAGCAAGATCTCTGACGCGTAACTAAATTTTATAAGACAACAGAAGTAAAGTACAACTTACAGCAGTCACTAGCAAATACTCAACTAAGAGAAAGACAGATATTTACAGAAAACATAAATATTAGGGTAAAAATGTATGAGATGGAGATTAAAGGTGTTGCCAAGAACTTTTTTTTTTTTTTTTGTGGTACGCGGGCCTCTCACTGTTGTGGCCTCCCCTGTTGCGGAGCACAGGCTCCGGACGCGCAGGCTTAGTGGCCATGGCTCACGGGCCCAGCCGCTCCGCGGCATGTGGGATCTTCCTGGACCGGGGTACAAACCCGTGTCCCCTGCATCGGCAGGCGGACTCTCAACCACTGCGCCACCAGGGAAGCCCCGGCAAGAACTTTTAATTAACCTTTTATATTGTTTCTCTTATTGGGTGCTGAAGACATTTGTTGTGCTTTTTTGTTCCTACCACTTTTAAAGTAATCTCCCTATGTTTCGGGAATATAAAATCTGCCTTTACCAGACAGCAGAAGCTCACTTGCCCTGCCTTCTTTGGAGTCAGCATATGATTCATTAGCATGTAACCCACCAGCACATGATCGATCTGCATGTGACCCATCGCAATGTGATCCACCAGAGTGCGATCCACCAGGCTGTGACAAGGGCTTCGCCAATCAGGTGCACCAACGTGAGGCTTTGCTTTGGAATGCAGTGGCTTGAAGAAGGAGGTGACAGGCAGAAATGACTGTGGCCAGGATGGCATGGAGATAGTGTTTCCTGTGGGAGGAGTGTCAGAGTGTAGCATCCTGCGTCCTTCATCTCTATGGTAAGGCATTGTACTCCTACACAGAAGCAGTGACAGTCAAGTTCCCTGTGGAAAAGTTAGGTGATACACTTTGCCTGGGGTTCCTGGCAGTGCAGCTTTTAGGCCTGATTCTCTGTCCTTTTGAGAGAGACTGGCGCTACTAATAACATTAAATAAATCCCTTCTTTCTTGCACAAGTTAGACTGAATCCCGTTGTTTGCAACTGAAAATCCTGATATATATGTCAAAGTAAGACTATGATTTTATCCTGAGATGGCAACTTTTTAGTGCTACTGCATTATTGTACTTGGGAACTAGGGTGAGAGTGTAAATGTGGAACAAAAGGAGAAAAACATGCATCCCAATACTATATCCTCAAAGTAAAGTAAAAAATATTTTTAAAAATTGGTGTTCTTGGGCTTCCTTGGTGACGCAGTGGTTGAGAGTCCTCCTGCCGATGCAGGGGACACGGGTTCGTGCCCCAGTCCGGGAAGATCCCACATGCCACGGAGCGGCTGGGCCCTTGAGCCATGGCCGCTGGGCCTACACGTCCGGAGCCTGTGCTCTGCAATGGGAGAGGCCACAACAGTGAGAGGCCCGCGTACCGCAAAAAAAAAAATTGGTGTTCTTAAAATTTCAACTTGACTTATCAACACAATTTCTCATGTGATCCTTGAATATGTCTACATAATTTTGTTTGTAAAACTCCACTCTATGATCTTCTTAGTAAAGGTTTTTAGTGATTAAACATTCAAACCTTATGAAATCTGAGACCACACTTCTGCTCCCTAAGTTACTAATTGTGTGACTTTGCAAGCACCTGTCCCTTTGTTTGTAAAATGAAATAAAAATATCTATAAGACAATATATTCAGAAAAGCACCATGCTTGGTACAAGACAGGTCTTCAATAGTTGCTAGTATCATTAGCAATAAAAACATTTCATTTAGCTAGGAAAGCATTCCAAGGGTTGAACAGGTATAGTGAGTATTAGTACTTTAGATTCTAGACTGGGAGTGCAGTATTAGAAGGCCTTAAAAAAGTCAAAAGGCACAAAGACTAGTCTAGGATAAAGAAGTACAATACATTCTATTTTATCCTCATTTTTGAAGTAGGAGGCAGGAAGGATTAATGGAGGTTCAAGTTCTACTTCAAGCATCTTCCATCCATTTTACTGGATGACAGCGACTGCCAGAGAGCCCTGATTTCTTCCTCTTTATACTTCTTCTTCTTCTTTCTTTCTTCTAAGTTATGGATTCATGTTTCTTTCTGCCTGTGTGTACACATATGCCAGCATTTTTGTATTGAATCAAAGAGTTCTAAACGGAAATGGTGCACTAATTTTAGAATATTTTGGAAACTGGCTTTTACTGCTTTCTTCTTCATTTTTCTGCATTCTAGCTTTATGTCTTTAATTTTGGAATACAGCACTACTAGGTAACCTCTGCAGCCAGCCTGATTCTCTAACTATTCACTGAATACACTGCTAGTGTTTGTTCAGCCCTATCCTAGTGCCCCAAGAGTTGTCAGAAATAAACAAAAGGACATTCACTATGACTAGTTTTAATTTTTTTCATTTACTTTCTTTTGCTTCTTCATTCTTCCTTTTGGATTCTCCTCTTCTTTCCACTTCATCTCTTAATTAGCTGGCTTCTTGATAGCCTCTATATTCTGCACAATGAATTCCTAAATTACCAGGATAATATAATGGAATGCATTGTTTCCCTTCTTCTCCGTGGGCGCATGTATAAATCTCAGACAGAATATAATTGTGGCCATATGCAGAGTGGGAAGTAAGCAGGACATGAATATAAACCTGGGAAACTAGTACTACTGATGAAAAAAACTCTAAAAACCATCATCACTCATCAATTTTTTAAATGTAGCTCATGTTTAAACATTTATTTGTTTCAAATGAGTAATGAAAGGCAGTTCCATCTCCCCCTAAACCAAAATTAAGTAGCACTGAAATTCCTTTTCATGGAGAGTTATTTCAAAATTAGGTATTTGGAAGGATACAGACACAGCTTGCAACTATAAAAACAAGATCAAACATTCTGATGCCCTTTCCCTACTTCAGTAGGACAGCAACTACATAAGTCTGTTCTCTAGAGTAATGATCTTGCCTCCCTCCAAAGGTTTTTTTTATCCCGTATTCAGGAGGTCATATCCAGTCTCCAGCTGCACAGAGCCCCACTCCTGTTAATTTAAAACGGGGGCTTCAGAGGTTCACACACAGGAAAATCCGCTCCTTAAGAGGTAAGCTCTACCAATCTCCCATTTGAAGGAAAAAACGGAGAATTTAGCTCTGAACAAAATAATCTACTTATATAATCTACCTTCACTAATCAGAAATAAAAGCTTAAAAAAGTTCATAAAATATCTTTGCTTATACATAGTTCAGTTTACTTCCATGTCTTAGTAACGGTTTTATTTTATTATTATTTTAGTAGGGGAGAGATCTGGTATTGTTATTTTTATCATCATTATCAACATCATCATCATCATTTTGTTAAGTTATCTGGCAGATACAGAAGGTTATTCACCCTATAGCTGTCTCGTTTTTTAAAAAATGTTGAGCATTCATTGACAAGAATGAAAGAAATCTGGTTGAAGATGCAGGTGCACTAATAAATGGGTGGTCTTTGGATTACAGTATTTATGTGTAGTACGGCAAAGCTGAACAGAAACCTAAATGTTATACATACAAAGTGGTACAACAAGAACATCTGTGTTGGGGGGATTGAACTGGCATGGCTAACACCTCCAGTGCCAGGTGCAAAGGAAATTTCAATACAGCTTGATAATCTTGACTGCTAGCATCTGCCTGCATCAGATTATCTCCTACGTTTCTAGTCCACCACTATCCGTTAGAGTATTTATGTGATACATCTGCTGGTGCAATGGCCAAGCACAAAGTAGAGACGCCTCCATTACCGGGGGCAAACGCCTGACTCTTTAACTCAACACAAAGGCAAACAGGAATTGTTTTCAGGATCAAGGGCAGCCAGCCAATTCTACGATACTGTTCAGCCGACAGCACTCCAGGAAGACGGATGCTTGTGGCCTTTCAGTTTAGTTAGATACACATCCATGTGCATAATCTGGAGAAGGTTAACTCTTCTGTTTAAATTTCTGTCTCTAAGTATTATTGCCAGGAAAAGAACAGAATTTGAACGTGTCGTGAGAATCGTAAGAGAGTTTTAATGTGACTTGGCGCGATGCGGAGTCTCTACATACAGCTCATTTCAGAATCAATCAGTTGGTGGGGTGAGGATGCTGGAGATCCTCCATCCAACAGTCTCCACAGCACGGAGCTTCACACAGAGTATGTCCCTCTCTTCAAGTCTTCAAATCTCACTTACCCTCAAGAAATGACCATGCCACCTACTGCTGAGAACCTAGAAGTCACTAGCGGGGCTGCTTCAACAGTCCACCATTTTAGAGCCTACACAAACCAGCACCCACCTTTTCCCCTTTGTTTCCTGTTGCAATAGATTTGTGGGCTCTTTATCTTTACAGAACAAGCCCATTGACACCTGCATTGTATCCTCACCTTTACTTGAATTTTCATGCACTCTCTCTCTCTTCACTGGACTCCTTGCCATCTGAATTTTAACGCACTCAGGATTCTCTTCTTAAAAGAAACCTCTATAGATGCTTGTTTCCCTATAATGGTCACCTTTCACCACTGCTCTCCTCTTTTTCAACTAAACATTTTTGTAAGTTTCCTTACCTTGTTCCCCTCCTACTCACCTCTCAAACCATTCAACTCTGGCTGTTTTCCTTAACATTTCATTAAAATTCATCATGTTGATTTCATAAGTCATCCTTTATGCTGCTAAAAATCAAAGGACTTCATCATCCTAATAGAGACATTGCAGCATTTGACATATATGACTACTATTTCTCAGGCAGTCACCTAGCCTCTGCTTTGTAACACACTCTCACGTTTTGTTTTGTTTCCTACATCTCTGGCCACTTATTCCTAGTTGCCTTTTCTCTCCCTGTTTCCTCTAACAATTAAAGGATGGAATTCTGCAAGGTTTTGTCTTGAGTCATCTTTTCACTATACTCTTTCTTTAGAGATTCTCATTCACCAACATGGCTTCAGTTACCACCATTTTGTAGCTGACCTACTCATTTTAATTTCCAGTTTTCTAAAATTCAGGCCGTAACAACAAACTAGTCATTCAGCATCTGAATTTGAATGACTCATAAGTACTCCAAACCCAACACTTCTGAAGTTAACTCATCATTCCCATTACCCCCCCAAATACTTATTTCTTTTCTAAAGTCTTCAATTCTTCCAAATTTCACTACCATCCACCCAATTAATTAAGCCAGATAACTTAAGCTGGGTTTTGACACCTGTCTTTCTCCTTCCTCAAATCTAACAATTACCAAGACTTGTCAGCTAACTTTCATAAATTAAACAAGTTATACATGAATATGTACTTTATAAAAAATGGCAAAAATGTCCATTACTTCCAATATTTGTCCATCTTTTTCTTTATCTAAAGGTAAAATTGTATGAATTTGGTGTATATTCATCCAAATCTTTTGTCTATTCTTTTATGTATTCATGTATGTACCAGTTCAATTTCAAATATATGATTAGTTTGTATGTCAGTTTTTTACCAAACAAAAATTATAACATACTCTGTAATTTGATTTATTCAGACAAAAACACGTCCTGTGGAATTATTTTTGTATATAAAGATTTGTCTCATTTTAGTTAATGCACAAAATACCACAGTATAAGTGTCCCACTGTTAGACTTTCTTCCGTCTAAACTCAGGCTTTCTCCTTTTTCAATTATAATGCTGCAATGAGTATCATTGTACATGACTCCTTATATGAGTGTTTCTCAAGGTTGAAGAATAGAGATAATACTCCCAAGTAGTGTTGGGAGACAATTCTTTTCAGATTTCCCAATTTCTGTTTTGTTCTGCGCTATCTTTTCAAGCATAAATAGTGAACATTCTTGGAAGATAACATGTCTCCCTCCAGAGCAAAAGGAAGGCATGCTTTACCCTACAGTATAATAATGCTTTCCCTAAGCTCAGAGTTCTTCCCTATAATGTAACTCATTGCATGGGCAAATGTTACCCGGCCTTCTCTGAGTTGTCCTGTGGGAATTAGGACTTTGGGAAAACAATGCAAAGCTGCCGATGTTCTGGCTACTCTATTGTTATGAGTATAAAACTATACTTCATCTGTAATTCAGGATTCCTGTGTCTTCCACCAGCATTTTTATAAAACGGTGGCAATGGCTATATAGTTTATATTCTCATCATAAGGGTATGGAGAATACAATCTTCCCCATATTGTAGCCAATGATTTATAGCTTACAGTTTATTTCCAAACAGGAGAAAAAGGGTATCTCACTGTTTTAGTTTGTGTTTCCTTGGTTATTAGTATAGTGAGATGGTACATGTTTCTCTCCCCTTCTCTCTTTCCATTTGCTCCTTCCCAGTTACTCCTGATACTGTTTTTACTTTTGTTCTCTGATACCACCATCCTAGTCCAAAGTAACTGTAATAGCTTCCTAACTGGTAGCCTCGCATCATTCGGTCTCCCTCAAATGCAGAATGCAGATCTGATCACATCGCTTCCCTGCTTAAACACACTCAGTCTTTCTGATTATCCTTAGGACAAAACTCCAAACACTTGACAGGGCCAACATGGCCTCATATTTTCTTCTCCCTGCTCACCTCTCTAGCTCTATCCGTTGCCATTCTTGTCATCATTTTCTACAGCAAACATAGCTTTTCGCTTTCTCAAATATGTCAGTGTTGTTTGGGGGATGTTCATCCATTTATGAAATCAAATGCAATATGCTATTTCGAATTCATGTTTTCAAAGAAAGTTATTATGATTTCATGTTTTGGAAATAAGAAATAAAAAATGTGTTTTGGTTGTACATTTAACTTTTTTTTTTTTTTTTTTTTTGCGGTACGCGGGCCTCTCACTGCCGTGGCCTCTCCCGTCGCGGAGCACAGGCTCCAGATGCGCAGGCTCAGCGGCCATGGCCCACGGGCCCAGCCGCTCCGCGGCATGCGGGATCCTCCCGGACCGGGGCACGAACCCGTGTCCCCCTCATCGGCAGGCGGACTCTCAACCACTGCGCCACCAGGGAAGCCCGGTTGTACATTTAATACAAACAAAAAAAAGAAGTACAGGAAGAACACATATGGAAACGCTACATGGCAGTTATTTCTGGGTAGTAGGATCAGTACATATTTCTTATTTTATCAGTAGTTATTTTAATTTCTTTGTTCTTCCCTTTTCTGCAACAAACACATTTTACTCTATTAGTTAGAAATATTTTTCTCAAAATCTGTTTTTTTCCTTCTATTTTGCACTCTTCTATCACATTATTAAAACAAAACAATGAAATTTCAAATGTGGTACATGGTTCTACCTGCAAGAATGTAGCACAAATCTGAAAATACCAAGAGAAGATTAAGTGAAAGAACTGCTTCTTTATCCTCACCTAAACTAACTTTAAATTCGTAAGAACTAAGGAAACACAGCATGAAGTTGAGAGAAAAGTCTGTCGACTGCTTCATAGGTTTTAGCGTCACATAGTACTGTCTTGGCTTCCATTTATGTCTCCCACCCTCTCGCTCGCGCTCCTTTGCTCTTCCTCCCACTCAACACTTAATAATCACTATCCCAGTGCAAGAATGCTGCTAATCCAGTCGAAGGAGTTCATGGTGAAATGGAGGAGTTGATCTATAAACACCTACCCTCACTATGATGGCAAATGATAAAACAAAAGCATGAAGGCAATGATTATGATGAGAGGTACTAGTGGAGTGGAGTCTTGAGGAAAATGTGGACACTTGTTTGGTGGCTGAGGGATGCAGTGAGATTTTTCTTACAGGGAAAACAAAAAGAATACTGCAGGTTAGGGCAAATAAAAACAACTTCATTAAGAGAGGAACCTGTAGTATCAGTATGCATGCGTGACAAGTTGGTTAGTGACAAACCCGGGAGAAAATTAAAGTTCTGAGACACATTTTTCTCAAGAGTAAAATATGGATAATACATTAAGAACACCTCACAAAGTGCAGGCCCATGGTAAGCATAAATGTTAGTATTCTTTCTCTTCCATCTCTTATATGCACATCTCCTTTCTCTCAAATTCCACAGCAGTCTATGCATGTAGATGAGCCCACAATAATAAGGATGGTAATGATAACAATATAATCATTACTATTTAGAACATTTAATAAGTGCAACTGTTTTATATGTTTTACCTCATTTAATCCTCAAATAGTCCTGTAAAGAGGGTACTAGTATCTCCATTTTACAGATGAGAAAACTGAGGTAGAGTTAATTAACTGGCCTAGTTAATTAATAGTGGAGCTGGGATTTGCAAGCAGGCATTCTGATTTGGGATTTGAGGTCTTATCTAATACGATTAGTATTAATGTTACTTCTCTGTGTACTGAAATCATATATATATATGAAAAAAATACTCGGAAGGCCTATATTTTATTCACAAAAGTCAAACATTTTCAAACATATTTGTTTATACAATGCTAAGCTTGTTTTCTCTATAAGTGTGCCACTGTGTACATATGGCCTGGATATTATTTCTTTAAGCAGACTGATTTGCAGATTCACTCACAAATAGTTACCAAGCTCTTACTATGTGTCAAGCCTTGTACTAGGACTTTAAATGGTTGAAAACAATTAGATACCATTCCTGCCTTCCGGGGCTTTACTGTCTAATGAGGATAACAGATTATAATCAATACTATGAAGGAAATGAACAACATGCAATGATGGGAAAGAATAATAAGGGGACAATTTTGATTTTTTTCCTTTACCTTTTTAATCAGGTTGGAAGTTGAAGGTAAGGAATGTGTTTAGGAAAAAAATAGAATGACATTGGTAAAATATGGTGAATATTACTCAAATCTCAGCCATGCCTGATACTTTTTGGACTTTAAGCTTATGCTAGTGTATTGGTTATGTCATGAGTGAAAAATTTTGCTTAAAATATTATTATAAACACAAATTATAGAATGAAAAAGGTGGTTATGAAATTACAGACAGTATGTTACCACTTTCATCAATGAGCATGTGGGGGAGGGGCCTGGGGAGGGAGGTGTATGTTCAGAAAATAATTTGAAGGATTTGTACCAATGTTTTGGTCATGGTTACCTTTGAAAGATGGAATTATGAATGATACTGTGTTACTTTTCAAAACTACATGTTTTCTATACATTTTATCAATTTTAAATATTACATTTAATTTAAAAAATCACACAACGTATTATATAAAAAAATTCTTCTGAACCTCTAACCTAGATTCTTATTTCATCTTGTCCACTGAATGAGAACTTGAAGGGGTTGAGAAAGTCATTTTTCTCTTTACATTCCAACGTATGCATCAAACAACAAGAGAAAAGGCTAGAGGGTCTCTAAGGCAACTTACAGATACAAAGCACATTGTATTTCTAAAGGATATATGGGAGGATTCTAAAGTACTATATCTGGATATTAAATTTTAAAAAGCGAGAATAATTCAAAGTTTTATTTATAAATAATATCATCTTTTCCAGTAATAATTTTAATAATTGTGAGCAACTGTCCACTGATTTTCTCTACCTTAATTAAATTTAATGCTTGGATTTTTGTTTGCTTCCTTGTAATATGGATTTTTTTTCTAGACACCAAATCTCTGAAGCTTGTACTCCAGTTGCAATCTCTACAATTTCACTTTTCCCATTTTCATTAACCTATAAGAAAAGCAATATCACAAATATTCTTTGTTGTTAATCTGGACTAGCAGTCTAAAGTATTTACAAATCTTTTGTGACCACTATCAACTTCTGAAATGATTAAACATACCAGGTTTATATAAAAGTCTATGATGAGAGTATCAGAGTGAGAAGAAGGGTGCCAGGAGTCAAGAAATTCAGGTGCCTCAAGAACCTAGAAAAGATCTATTTTTACATGCAGCACTGAAAAATTTATCATCACACAGTACTCTGCTGAGCGGGAAAAGAGTGGTAAAGATGGTGAAGTAGGAAGATCATGAGCTCACCTCATCCCACTGGAACACCCAAATTACAACTATTTGCAGAGTAACTATTGATGAGAAAGACTTAAAAAGCAGAAAAGACCTGCTACAACTAAAGATATAAAGAAGGAAGCATGGCGAGATGAGTAGGAGAAAGAGATATGCTAAAGTCAAGACCCATACCTGGGGGTGGGCGACCCACAAACGTGAGGATAATTATAACTGCACAGGTTCTCCCCAAGGAGAGAGCCCACACTGGGCTCCCCAGCCCAGGGGTTCTGCACTGGGAAGAAAAGACCCCAGAAAGTTTGGCTTTGAAGGCCAGTGGGGTGTACTTTTTGGGAGAGCTAGAGGTCTGTAGGAAATTGCGACTCCATTCTTAAAGGATGCACACAAAATCTCACATGCTCCAAGACCCAGGACAAAAGCAGTAATGTGAAAACAGCCTGGGTCAGATCCACCTGCTGATCTTGGAAAGCCTCTAGGAAAGGCAGGAGGCAAGTGAAGCTCATCTTGGGGACACAGACCATGGTGGCAGCTGTTTTGAGGAGCCTGTTCTACCATGAAGACAATGGAGCTAGCAAGTTCCATTTTAAAATCCTCTTCTAGCTTATTAGTACTGGGCCTGGGCCTGGGCCCCACCCACCAGCCTTTCTGCACCAGTACTGGGACAACTCAGGCCAAGCAGCAAGCTGGATGAGAACACAGGCCCACCTACCATCAAGCCAGGACGAACCCTGGACCCCAGAGCCCAGGCCCTACACACCAGCAGGCCAACATCAGCTGTGAGACACCTTGGACCCTGCTCCAGGTCCAGGATCTGGCCCCACTCACCAGTGGGCCAATACCAGCTTTGGGACAACCTAGACCCTGCAGCCAGCCATGTCGGGAACTGGCCTGCTAACCAGCAGGTCAACACTAGATCTGCGACATCCAGCTCTGCAACCACCCACCTCAGGACCCAGTTGCACCCACTAATGCACCAGCACTAGCCCCAGGAACCCCTGGGGCTCCACAGACTTCCTCACCCACCAGTGGCCAGACAGCCTCCACACAAGGTAGGGTATGGCAACCACCCAGACCAGAGGCCAGCCATGCTTATCTGACTGACCACAGTAGTCAGCGTGCTATAACAGAAGGGCCCATGCAGCCCACATAGGGGGCACTCCTAGAGCATGCAGCTCTGGTGACAAGAGGGGAATGCACTGCTGGGATGCAAAAGACATACCCTACAAAAGTCCACTTCTTCATGATCAGGAAACATAACCAAATTACCAAATGCATAGAAATAAAAACAGTAAATCAAGCAAAATGAGGTAACAGGGGACTATATTCCAAGTTTAGGAACAAGATAAAAGTACAGAAGAACTAAGTGAAGTGGAGATAAGCAGTCTACCCAAAGAAGAGTTCAAGGTAATGATCATAAAGATGTTCAAAGAGCTTGGGAGAAGAATGGCTGAACAGAGTAAGAAGCCAGAAGTTTTTAACAAAGAGTTTGAAAATATAAAGAAGAACCAACAGAGCTGAAGAATACAGTAACTGAAATACAAAATACACTAGAAGAAATCATGAGTAGATTAGATGATACAGAGGAATGGATCAGTGAACGGGAAGCATAATAGTGGAAATCACTAAAGCTGAAGAGATTTTTCAATCTGCAAATCAATCAATGTGATAGAGGATATTAACAAATTGAAGAACAAAAACCATATAATCATCTCAATAAATGTGGGAAAAACTTTTGACAAAATTTAAGATCCATTTATGATAAAGCCTCTCAACAAAGTGGGTGGGTGGGGAACATATCTCAACATGGTAAAGGCCATATATGGCAAGCCCACAGCTAACATTATACTGAGCAGTGAAAAGCTGAAAGCATTTTGTCTAAGATTAGTAACAAGACAAGAATACCTATTTTCACTACTTTTATTCAACAGAGTATTGGAAATTCTAGCCACAGCAACCAGACAAGAAAAACAAATAACAAAAATCCAAACTGGAAAGGCAGAACTATAACTGTCACTGTTTGCAGATGATATGATACCACACATAGTAAATCCTAAAGATGCCACCAAAAAAAAAACTACTAGAACTCATCAACGAATTTGGTAAAGTTGTAAGATACAAAATTAATACAAAGAAATATGTTGCATTTCTATATATTAACAATGCACTATCAGAAAGAGAAATTAAGGAAACAATTCCATTTATAATCGTATCAAAAAGAATAAAATACCTAGGAATAAATCTAACAATGGAGGCAAAAGAACTGTACTTGGAAAACTATAAGACACTGATGAAAGACATTAAAGAGAACACAAACAGATGGAAAGGTATACTGTGCTCATGAGCTGGAAGAATTAATATTGTTAAAATAATCATACTACCCAAGATGATCCAAAGACTCAGTGCAATCTTTATCAAAATACCAATGGCATTTTTCCACAGAACTAGAACAAATAATTCTAAAATTTGTACAGAAACACAAAAGAACCGGAACATAGCCAAAACAATCTCGATAAAGAAGAAGAAAGCTGGGGCTTCCCTGGTGGCGCAGTTGTTGAGAGTCCACCTGCCGATGCAGGGGACACGGGTTCGTGCCCCAGCCCAGGAAGATCCCACGTGCTGCGGAGCAGCTGGGCCCGTAAGCCATGGCCGCTGATCCTGCACATCCAGAGCCTGTTGCTCCACAATGGGAGAGGCCACAACAGTGAGAGGCCCACGTACCACAAAAAAAAAAACAACCAAAATGAGATTATCATCCGACACCTATCAGAGTGGCTACTATCAAAAAGACAACAAATAACAAGTCTTGGCCAGGATGTGGAGAGAAGGGAAACTTCACATATTGTTGGTGGGAATGTAAATTGGTGCATCCACTAGAGAAAACAGTACGGAAATTCCACAAAAAATTAAAAATAGAACTATTATATGAGCCAGCAATTCCACTCCTAGATATTTATTCAAAGAAATTGATAATGCTAATTAGAAAAGATATGTGCACCATTATGTTCACTGTAGCATTATTTACAATAGCCAAGATATGGAAACAATCTAAGTGCCCATCTGTAGATGAATGGATAAAGAAGAGGTGGTATATATATACAACGGACTATTACTCAGCCATAAAAAAGAATGAAATCTTGCCATTTACAGCAACAATGGACAGACCTACAGGGAATTATGCTAAGTGAAATAAGTCAGACAGAGAAAGACAAATACTGTATGATTTCACTTACACATGGAATCTGAAAACCAAAACAAATGAACAAATATGACAAAACAGAAACAGACTCATAGATACAAAGAACAAACAGCTAGTTGCCAAAGGGGCTGGAAGTGGGGGAAGAAGAGAAATATGTGAGCAAGATAAAGAGATACAAACTTCTAGTTGCAAAATAAATGTCATGAGTATGAAATGTACAGTGTGGGGAATATAGCCAGTACTTATGTAATATGTTTGTAGGTTGACGGATGGTAACTAGACTTATCCTGGTGCTCATTTTGAAATGTATAGAAATACCAAATTACTATGTAACAGGAACTAACACAGTGTTGTAGTAAATTATACTTCAAAAACAAACAACTCAAAGAGATCAGATTCACTGCTACCAGAGGTAGTGGGTCAGCGAGGAGGAATTGGATGATACAGTTATAAAATAAATAAATACTAGGGATGTAATGTACAATATGATAAAGGTAATTAACACTGCTGTATGTTATATATCAATATGAAAGTTAAGGGACTGAACCCTAAGAGTTCTCATCACAAGGAAAAAAATTTTTCCTATTTCTTTAATTTTTATCTATATGAGATATGTTCACTGAACTTGCTGTGATAATCATCTCATGATGTAAGTCAAATCATTATGCTGTACACCTTAAACATGTAAAGTGCTACATGTCAATTATATCTCAATAAAACTGGAAGAAAAATAGTCTATGATGAGGTCACAGGGGAAATTCCAAAAGATCTGGCTAGAACATAAATGGAAAACAGCAAAACAGATCTCAAAATAAGCTAAAAGAAATGTATACACAAGTCTTTAAAAATGGCATCACTCCTCCATGTATAGACATACGAAAATTTCCATTTATAGTTGAAGTTATCAATTTCCTTCTCTCCTTGTGAAGTCACCACAAGTTTGCCAGGTGGACTGAGCCTTGACAGAAAGTTATGCTCCTCTCAAGGCAGCTGATTCTCCATCATTTTTTTCCCACTTTCCTTTTCCTTTTTCCTCCCTTTATCCATTGAGGTCTAGGTGGTAACAACTTCACTGCATGTGATCTCATAGTCCTACCCATAGTACTTTGTAATAAGTCCTTTGTGAATAAACCCACCTCAAGGTAACCTTACTTGAGTGCTTAATCTGTCTCCTGTTAGGACCCTTACTAATGCACAAATGTTAGATTTCATTTGACTTTGAAATAAGATAAGTTTTATTTGGTAAGGTAGATTCATATAAACACAGATACACGTATCAGACATGGCTTTTGTTGCTAACACTGCAGTCTTCAAAGAGAATTTGAGCAAACAGAATGATCATTTTCAATATGAGTTATTTAATATTTATGTGTTCAAAATAGAGAACAGAAAAAGGAATGTATTGGTTTATTGAGAGGAAATGGAGAAAGAATTTGAAATCTTTTCCAAATGGATAATAAATCTGAGCTCTGGCCTAACTTAGCTATGACACTTGAAATCATATTTACAAGGTTAGAGTTTTAAAAAGTTCTAAATCTTGATCAAGATCATGTGTCTCAACATTGAAATCATTTTGAAAAAGCACTCGTTATATAAAAATATCACCCTAATAAAAAAAATTGTGAAAACCACAATATTTGCTCAACCTCGTAGGTGAATTTGTTGGTGGTCTAAAGCTGTCTGCCAAAGAAAGCTCTTTTTGTGCTGTAAATTGACCAAAGGCCAAATGCTAATGGGAATGAAGACCTGATCTGCTTTGGAAGTGGCTCTTGTCCATAATGAATCAAAGATGGCTTGAAGGAAGATAAGAGGAAGCTGATCATACTTTTGTCCATTTACGGAGATTCTACACGAAAATATTACATTACATCCTTTGAGAAAGTATTTAAACCACCATTCCTGGGACAGAGACTTTTTTTTGTACAGCTTTATTGAAATATAATTCACATACCATACAATTCACCCATTTAAAATACACAATTCAATGTTTTCAGTATACTCACAGATATGTGCACAATTACCATATTAAATGTTAGAACATTTTCATCTCCTCTAAAAGATACCCTGTATCCTTTACATATTGTCCCCTTAGTCCCTAATCTCCAAATCTCTTTGTCTCACTCTCTCCCCAGCAATTACTGATCTACTTTCAATATCTATAAATTTCCATATTCTGGATATTTCATATAAATGGAATCATATGATATGTCACCTTTTGTGATTTGCTTCTTTCACTTAGTATAGTGCTTTTAAGGTTCATCTATATTGTAGCATGCATCAATACTTTATTCCTTTTTATGGATGAATAATAATTCATTGCATGAATATACTATATTTTGTTTATTTTTCCAATGATGGACATTTTGGTTGTTCCCACCTTTTGGCTTCTATAAATAATGTTGCTATAAACATTAATGTGCAAGTCTTTGTTTGACCACGTGCTTTCATTTCTCTTGAAAATTTACCTAGGAGTGGAATTTCTAGGTCATATGATAACTCTATGTTTAACCATTTGAGGAACTGCCAGACTATTTTCCAAAGTGGAAACATTTTACAATCCAACCAGCAAGGAACAAGGGTTATGATTACTTTACATCTTCTTCAACACTTATTATTAATCTCACCTTTTGATTTTAGCTATCCTAGTGGATGGGGAGTGGTAGTTCATTGTGGTTTTGATTTGCATTTCCTTGATCAGCAATGATGTCAAGCACTTTCCCATGTGCTTATTGGCCATTTGTATATTTTCTAAGGAGAAATATCTATTCGGAACCTTTCCTCATTTTTGAATTGGGTATTCAACTTTTTGTTATTGAGATGTAAGAGTTCTTTATATATTATAGATATAAGTCCCTTATCAGATACATGATTCACAATTATTTTCTCTTATCTGTGTGCTGTCATTTCACTTTATAGATAGTGTTCTTTGAAGCACAAGTTTTTAATTTTGATGAAGTTTAATTTATATATATTTTTTCTTTTGCTGCTCATGCTACTGGTGTCCTTTTTTTTTTTTTACATCTTTATTGGAGTATAATTGCTTTACAAGGGTGTGTTAGTTTCTGCTTCATAACAAAGTGAATTAGCTATACATATACATATATCCCCGTATTTCCTACCTCTTACATCTCCTTCCCACCCTCCATATCCCAGCCCTCTAGGTGGTCACAAAGCTCTGAGCTAATCTCCCTGTACTATGTGGCTGCTTCCCACTAGCTATCTATTTTACATTTGGTAGTGTGTATATGTCCATGCCACTCTCTGACTTCGTTCCAGCTTACCCTTCCCCTCCCTGTGCCCAAAAGTCGATTCTCCATGTCTGCGTCTTTATTGCTATCCTGTCCCCAGGTTCATGAGAACCATTTTTTTTTAGGATTCCATATATAGGTGTTAGCATACGGTATTTTTCTCTTTCTGACTTACTTCACTCTGTATGACAGACTCTAGGCCCATCCACCTCATTACAAATAACTCAATTTCATTTCTTTTTATGGCTGAGTAATATTCCATTGTATATATGTGCCACATCTTCTTTAGCTACTCATCTGTCGATGGACACTTACGTTGCTTCCATGTCCTGGCTATTGTAAATAGAGCTGTAATGAACTTTGTGGTACATGACTCTTTTTGAATTATGGTTTTCTCAGGGTATATGCCCAGTAGAGGGATTGCTGGGTTGTATGGTAGTTCTATTTTTAGTTTTTTAAGGAACCTCCATTATGTTCTCCATAGTGGCTGTATCAATTTACATTCCCACCAAGAGTGCAAGAGGGTTCCCTTTCCTCCATACCCTCTCCAGCATTTATTGTTTGTAGATTTTTTGATGATGGCCATTCTGAGTGGTGTGAGGTGATACCTCATTGTAGTTTTGATGTGCATTTCTCTAATCATTAGTGATGTTGAGCAACCTTTCATGTGTTTGTTGGCAATCTGTATATCTTCTTTGAAGAAATGTCTATTTAGGTCTTCCGCCCATTTTTGGATTGGGTTGTTTGTTTTTCTGATATTGAGCTGCATGAGCTGCTTGCAAATTCTGGAGATTAATCCTTTGTCAGTTGCTTCATTTGCAAATAGTTTCTCCCACTCTGAGAGGTGTCCTTTCCTCTTGTTTATGTTTTCCTTTGCTGTGCAAAAGCTTTTAAGTTTCATTAGGTTCCATTTGTTTATTTTTGTTTTGTTTAGGTTCCATTTGTTTATTTCTATTTCTCTAGAAGGTGGGTCAAAAAGGATCTTCCTGTGATTTATGTCATAGAGTGTTCTGCCTATGTTTTCCTCTAAGAGATTTATAGTGTCTGGCCTCAGATTTAGGATTTAATCCATTCTGAGATTCTTTTTTTTTTTTTTTTATGGTACGCGGGCCCCTCACTGTTGTGGCCTCTCCCGTTGCGGAGCACAGGCTCTGGACGTGCAGGCTCAGCGGCCATGGCTCACGGGTCCAGCCGCTCCGCGGCATGTGGGATCTTCCCGGACCGGGGCATGAACCCTTGTCCCCTGCATCGGCAGGCGGACTCCCAACCACTGCGCCACCAGGGAAGCCCTGAGATTATTTTTGTGTATGGTGTTAGCGAGTGTTCTAATTTTATTCTTTTACATGTAGCTGTCCAGTTTTCCCAGCTCCACTTATTGAAGAAGCTGTCTTTTCTCCATTGTATATTCTTGCCTCCTTTATCAAAAATAAGGTGACCATATGTGCGTGTGTTTATCTCTGGGCTTTCTTTCCTGTTCCATTGATCTATATTTCTGTTTTTGTGCCAGTACCATACTGTCTTGATTACTGTAGCTTTGTAATATAGTCTGAAGTCCAGGAGCCTGATTCATTCAGCTCCGTTTTTCTTTCTCAAGATTGCTTTGGCTATTTGGGGTCTTTTGTGTTTCCATACAAATTGTGAAATTTTTTATTCTAGTTCTGTGAAACATGCCATTGGTAGTTTGACAGGGATTGCACTGAATCTGTAGATTGCTTTTTGTAGTATAGTCATTTTCACAATGTTGATTCTTCCAATCCAAGAACATGGTATATCTCTCCATCTATTTGTATCATCTTTAATTTCTTTCATGAGTGTCTTACAGTTTTCTGCATAAAGGTCTTTTGCCTCCTTAGGTAGGTTTATTCCTAGGTATTTTATTCTTTTTGTTGCAAAGGTAAATGGGAGTGTTTCCATAATTTCGCTTTCAGATTTTTCATAATTAGTGTATAGGAATGCAAGAAATTTCTGTGCATTAATTTTGTATCCTGCTACTTTACCAAATTCATTGATTAGCTCTAGCAGTTTTCTGGTAGCATCTTTAGGAATCTCTGTGTATAGTATCATGGTTGTGTTAGTTTCTGCTGTATAACAAAGTGATTCAGCTATATGTATACATATATCCCCATATCCCCTCCCTCTTGCATCGCCCTCCCATCCTCCCTATACCACCCCTCTAGGTAGTCGCAAAGCAGCGAGCTGATCTCCCTGTGCTATGCAGCTGCTTCCCCCTAGCTATCTATTTTACGTTTGGTAGTGTATATATGTCCATGCCACTTTCTCACTTCGTCACAGCTTACCCTTCCCCCTCCCCAGATCATATGGTTTTTATCCTTCAATTTGTTAATATGGTGTATCACATTTACTGATTTGTGTATATTGAAGAATCCTTGCCTTCCTGGGATAAACCCCACCTGATCAGTTTATGATCCTTTTAATGTGCTGTTGGATTCTGTTTGCTAGTATTTTGTTGAGGATTTTTGCATCTATGTTCATCAGTGATATTGGCCTGTAGTTTTCTTTCTTTGTGACATCCTTGTCTGGTTTTGGTATCAGGGTGATGGTGGCCTCGTAGAATGAGTTTGGGAGTGTTCCTCCCTCCTCTGTATTTTGGAAGAGTTTGAGAAGGATAGGTGTTAGCTCTTCTCTAAATATTTGATAGAATTCGCCTGTGAAGCCATCTGGTCCTGGGCTTTTGTTTGTTGGAAGATTTTTAAATCACAGTCTCAATTTCAGTGCTTATGACTGGTCTGTTTATATTTTCTATTTCTTTTGGTTCAGTCTCAGAAGTTTGTGCTTTTCTAAGAATTTGTCCATTTCTTCCAGGTTGTCCATTTTATTGGCATATAGTTGCCTGTAGTAATCTCTCATGATCCTTTGTATTTCTGCAGTGTCAGTTGTTACTTCTCCTTTTTCATTTCTAATTCTATTGATTTGAGTCTTCTCCCTTTTTTTCTTGATGAGTCTGGCTAATGGTTTATCAATATTGTTTATCTTCTCAAAGAACCAGGTTTTATTTTTATTGATCTTTGCTATCGTTTCTTTTTCAATTATGTCAGATCTGATCTTTATGATTTCTTTCCTTCTGCTAACTTTTGGGTTTTTTGTTTGTTTGTTCTTCTTTCTCTAATTGCTTTACGTGTAAGGTTGGGTTGTTTATTTGAGATATTTGTTGTTTCTTGAGGTAGGAATGTATTGCTATAAACTTCCCTCTTAGAACTGCTTTTGCTGCATTCCATAGGTTTTGGGTTGTCATGTTTTCATTGTCATTTGTTTCTAGGTATTTTTTGATTTCCTCTTTGATTTTTTCAGTAATCACTTGGTTATTTAGTAGTGTATTGTTTAGCCTGCATGTGTTTGTATTTTTTACAGTTTGTTCCTTATAATTGATATCAAGTCTCATAGCGTTGTGGTCAGAAAACATACTTGAAATGATTTTAGTTTTACCAAGGCTTGATTTGTGACCCAAGATATGATCAATCCTGGAGAATGTTCCATGAGCACTTGAGGAGAAAGTGTATTCTGTTGTTTTTCGATGGAATATCCTATATCAATTAAGTCCATCTTGTTTAATATATCATTTAAAGCTTGTGTTTCCTTATTTATTTTCAAATTGGAGGATCTGTCCATTGGTGAACGTGGGGTGTTAAAGTCCCCTACTATGATTGTGTTACTGTTGATTTCCCCTTTTATGGCTGTTAGCATTTGCCTTAGGTAATGAGGTGCTCCTATGTTGGATGCATGAATATTTACAATTGTTATATCCTCTTCTTGGATTGATCCCTTGATCATTATACAGTGTCCTTCTTTGTCTCTTCTAATAGTCTTTATTTTAAAGTCTATTTCGTCTGATATGAGAATTGCTACTCCAGCTTTCTTTTGATTTCCATTTACATGGAATATCTTTTCCCATCCCCTCACTTTCAGTCTGTATGTGTCCCTAAGTCTGAAGTGGGTCTCTTGTAGACAGCATGTATACAGGTCTTGTTTTTGTATCCATTCAGCCAGTCTACATCTTTTGGTTGGAGCATATAATCCATTTACATTTAAGGTAATTATCAATATGTATGTTCCTATTACCATTTTCTTAATTGTTTTGGGTTTATTATTGTAGGTCTTTCCCTTCTCTTGTGTTTCTTGCTCAGAGAAGGTCCTTTAGCATTTGTTGTAAAGCTGGTTTGGTGGTGCTGAACTCTCTTAGCTTTTGCTTGCCTGTAAAGCTTTTAATTTCTCCGTCCAATCTGAATGAGATCCTTGCTGGGTAGCGTAATCTTGTTTGTAGGTTTTTCCCTTTCATCACTTTAAATATGTCCTGCCACTCCCTTCTGGCTTGCAGAGTTCTGCTGAAAGATCACCTGTTAACCTTATGGGGATTCTCTTGTATGTTATTTGTTGTTCTTTCCTTGTTGCTTTTAATATGTTTTCTTTGTATTCAATTTTTGATAGTTTGATTAATATGTGTCTTGGTGTGATTCTCCCTGGATTTATTCTGTATGGGACTCTCTGCGCTTCCTAGACTTGATTAACCATTTCCTTCCCAATATTAGGGAAGTGTTCAACTATAATCTCTTCAAATATTTTCTCAGTCCCTTTCTTTTTCTTTTCTTCTTCTGGGACCTATATAATTCGAATGTTGGTGCCTTTAATATTGTCCCAGAGGTGTCTCAGATTGTCCTCAGTTCTTTTCATTCTTTTTTCTTTATTCTGCTCTGTGGTAGTTATTTCCAGTATTTTATCTTCCAGGTCACTTATCCGTTCTTCTCCCTCATTTATTCTGCTACTGATTCCTTCTAAAGAATTTTTTCTTTAATTTATTGTGTTGTTCATCGTTGTTTGCTCTTTAGTTCTTCTAGGTCTTTGTTAAACATTTCTTGTATTTTCTCCATTCTATTTCCAAGATTTTGGATCATGTTTACTATCATTACCCTGAATTCTTTTTCAGGTAGACTGCCTATTTCCTATTTATTTGTTTGGTCTGGTGGGCTTTTACCTTGCTCTTTCATCTGCTGTTTCTCTGTCTTCTCATTTTGCTTAACTTACTGTGTTTGGGGTCTCCTTTTCATAGGCTGCAGGTTTGTAGTTCCCGTTGTTTTTGGTGTCTGCCCTCAGTGGCTAAGGGTGGTTTAGTGGGTTGTGTAGGCTTCCCCTTGGAGGGGACTGGTGCCTGTGTCCTGGTGGATGAGGCTGGATACTGTCCTTCTGGTGGGCAGGATTGCATCTGGTGGTGTGTTTTAGGGTGTCTGTGTACTTACTATGATTTTGGGCAGCCTCTCTACTAGTGGGTGGGGTTGTGTCCCTGTCTTAATAGTTGTTTGGCATAGGGTGTACAGCACTGTAGCTTGATGGTTGTTGAGTGGAGATGGGTCTTAGCACTGAGATGCAGATCTCTGGGAGAGCTTTCGTAGTTTGATATTATGTGGAGCCAGGATGTCTCTGGTGGACCAGTGTCCTGAACTCAGCTCTCCCACCTCAGAGGCACAGGCCTGACACCTGGCTGGAGCACCAAGACCCTGTCAGCCACGTGGCTCAGAAGAAAATGGAGAAAACAAGAAAGAGAGAATGAAAAAGACAAAATAAAATAAAGTTATTAAAAAATAAAATATTATTGAAAATTTAAAAATTAAAAATAAAAAGAAAGAGGAACCAAACCAAAAAACAAATCCACCAATGATAACAAGTGCTAAATACTATACTAAAAAAAACAGAAACAAAAAAACAAACAAAAAAAAAATGGACAGACAGAACCCTAGGACAAATGTTAAAAGCAAAGCTATACAGAGAAAATCACACCAAGTCCACCACCTCAACTTTGGGGTGATTCGTTGTCTATTCAGGTATTGCACAGATGCAAGGTATATCAAGTTGATTGTAGAGATTTAATCTGCTGCTCCTGAGGCTGCTGGGAGAAATTTCCCTTTCTCTTCTTTGTTCGCACAGCTCCTGAGGTTCACGTTTGGATTTAGCCCCGCCTCTGCGTGTAGGTCTCCTGAGGGTGTCTGTTCTTCATGCCCATCTCTGGTGTCCATGCTGATAGCGGCGGCTCACACCTGTCTCTGGAGCTTGTTTAGGCAGTGTTCTGAATCCCCTCTCCTTGCTCACCCTGAAACAATGGTCTCTTGCCTCTTAAGCAGGTCCAGACTTTCCTGGACTCCCTCCTGGCTAGGTGTGGTGCACCAGCATCCTTCAGGCTGTTCACGCAGCCACCCCCAGGCCTGAACTCCCTGGGATCTGACCTCTGAAGCCTTAGCCTCAGCCCCCAGCCCCCATATGCCCCGGCAGGTGAGTAGACAAGCCTCTCAGTCTGATGAGTGCTGGTCAGCACCGATCATCTGTGTGGGATTGTCTCCACTTTGCCCTCTGTACCCCTATTGCTGCTCTCTCCTCTGTGGCTCCGAAGCTTCCCCCCACCCCATCTCCACCAGTGAAGGGGCTTCCTAGTGTGTGGAAACCTTTCCTCCTTCACAGCTCCCTCCCAGAGGTGCAGGTCCCCTCCCTATTCTTTTGTCCCTGTTTTTCCTTTTTTCTTTTGCCGTACCCAGGGACGTGGGAAGTTTTTTGCCTTTTGGGAAGTCTGAGGTCTTCTGCCAGCATTCAATAGGTGTTCTGTAGGAGTTGTTCCACATATAGATGTATTTCTGAGGGAGGAAGGTGATCTCCATGTCTTACTCCTCTGCCATCTTGAAGGTCTCCTACTGCTGTCTTATATAAGAATTCAGTGCCAAATTAAGAAATCAAGATCTACCCCTATGTATTCTCCAAAGAATTTTATAGTTTTAGATCTTACATTCAGGTCTTTGACTCAAGTTAATTTTGGTATATGGTATAAGGTAAGGTTCCAATTCCATTCTTTATATGTGGGTGGCTTGTCCAGTTGTTGCAGCACTGTCTATTCAAAAGACTCATTTCCCCATTTAATGGTCTTGGTGCCCTTGTCAAAATCAGTTGACCAGAGACACATGGGTTTCTAATTTCTATTCCATTGATCTATATGTCTATCCTTATCCAAGTGCCACACTGTCTTGATTACTTAGTGCCTTATACTAAGTTTTGAAATTGGGAAGTGTGAGTATTCCAAATTTGTTCATCTTTTGCATGACTGTTTTGGTCGTCCTGGATCCTGTGCAATTTCATATGAATTTTAGAATCAGCTTGTCAATTTCTACAAAGAAGCCAGCTGTGCTTCTGACAGTGATCACACTGAGTCTATAGATTAATGTGGGGAGTATTACCTTTTTAACAATTCAGTATTTTTCAGTCTATGAACATGAAATATTTAATTTAGAGTTTATTTAATTTCTTTCAACAATGTTTTATAGTTTTCAGAGTATTAGTTGAGGTTTGAATTTTGTTTAATTCCTAGTATTTTATGATGCTATTATTATATAAATGAAATTGTTTCCTTCATTTCATTTTTTTGAATCTTAATTGCAAATGTTGGAAATACAACAGATTTTTATATAATGATCTAGTATCTGACAAGCCTGCTCATTTATCAGTTCTAATAGTATTTTAGTAGATTTATAAAAATTCATAAATAAAAGATCATGTTATGTAAGAATAGAGATTTTTACTACTTTCTTCCCCAACTGGGTGCCTTTTATTTATTTTTCTTTCCTAACTGCCCTAGATGGAACCCCTAGTACAATGTTGTATAGAAATAATGAAAGTGGACATCCTCGTTTTATTTGTTCTTAGGGGGAAAAGTATCTATTCTTTCACCATTACATATGATATTAGCTGTGGATTTTTTTAAACAGATGCCCTTTATCATGTTGAAAATTTTTACACTAGTTTGTTGAATGTTTTTAATCATGAAAAGATATCAGAATTTGCTGAATGTATTTTTCTTTGTCCGTTGAGAAAATCATGTGATTTTTGGTTTTACTGCAGTGATACGATGTATTACTTTAATTGATTTTCAGTTGTTAAACCAACTTACATTCTTAAGATAAATAACACTTAGTCATGGTGTATAATTCATTGTATATGTTGCTGGATTTGCTTTGCTAGTTTTATGTTGAGGATTTATTCATAAAAGATACTGGTTTGTAGTTTTCTTTTCTTGTTCTGTCTTTGTGTGGGGTTTTGGTGTCATGGTAATACTGACCTCATAGAATGAGTTAGGAAGTACTCCCTCCTCTTTTATTTTTTGGAACAGTTTGTAAATAATTAATACTAATTCTTCATTAACTGTTGGATAGAATTCACTAATGTAGCCATCTGGGCCTGCACTTTTCTTTGTTTGTAGATTTTAACATTATTTTAATTTACTTATCAATTCAGATTGTCTATTTCTTTATGAGACAATTTCTGTAGTTTGTGTCTTTCTACAAATTTATCCACTCCATCTAGTTGATCTAATTTATTGGCCAATAATTTTTCATAGTATTCTTTTATAGTCTTTTTTTTTTTTCTTATGGAAAGTACTAATATTCCCTCCTTCATTTCTGAGTCTAGTAATTTGAATCTTCTCTTTTTCTTGGTCAGTCTGAAGTTTTATTAATTTTGTTGATTAATTAAAGAACCAGGTCTTGGTTTCCTTGATTTTCTATTATGTATTTTGCTAATTTCTGCTTTAACCTTTATTTTTTTTCCCCTTCCTTTTGTTTGCTTTAAATTTACTTTGCTCTTTCTTTTCCCCACTGTCTTAAGATGGAAGGTGAGTTTATTGATTTGAGATCTTTCCCCCTTTTAAAAATTACATATTCAACCTTATTACTTTTCCATTTTTTTCTAAGCACTGCAACCTATAAATCTGGAATCTTTTGTCTTTATTTTCATTCATCTCAATTTCCCTTTTGATTTTTTTCTTTGACCTATTGGTTATTTTGGACTATGTTGTTTAATTCATATATTAGTGGGGTTTTCCAATGTCTATTGTTATCAATTTCTAATTTTGTTCCATTGTAGTCACAAAACATACTTCATATTATTTCTGCCTTTTAAATTTTACTGAGGATTGTTTTATGGCCTAGCATATGGTCTATCCTGGAGAATGTTCCTTGTGCTCTTGAGAAGAATGTATAGTCTCTTGTTAGATGGAGTGTTGTAGATATATTATATAGATATTTTTCTATATAGGTGTTTGTTCAGATGTTATATAGTAGTTCATAGCATTGTTCAAATGTTCTACTTCCTTGTTGAGCTTCTACCTGGCTGATCAACCATTATTGAAAGTAGAGTACATATGTATCTGACTATTTTTGAATGGTCTATTTCCCCCTTAATTTCTGTCAGTTTTTGCTTCACGTATTTTGGTACACTATGTTATGTGCACATATGTTTATAATAATTATATCCTACTGATGAGTTGATCCTTTATCATAAAGTGTCCCTCTGTATCTCTAATAAACAGTCTTTTTGTAAACTGTTTTTCTTTGTGATGTTAGTATAGTCACTCCAGCTGTCTTGTGATTGCTGTTTGTATATATTCTCCCAGTCTTCTACTTTCAACCTATTTTTATCTTTGAATCTTAAGTATGTCTTCTATAGATAGTATAGAGTTGGATTATGGTTTTTTAGTTTGTTTGTTCGTTTTTCCTTTCTGACAATCTCTGTCTTTTGATTAGGCTTTTAATCCATTCACATTTAATATCTTTTTTATATAGTTGGATTTATGTTTGCCATTTTACTTTATTGTTTGTGTTTCTTTTGGTATGTGTCTCATATCTTTTTTGTACCTCTTTACTGCTTTTTTGCAAGTGAATATTTTTTAATATAGTATTTCAATTAATTTAATGATTTAATTACTTCAATGACTTTTTCCATTATATTTTCTTGAGTGATGTCAGTATTTGCCCTGAGCCCTACCACATACATCTTTATTTATAAGAATCAGTTTCAAATTTAGTTTAACTCAATTCCAGTGAGCCATAAAAGTATTACTCCTGTAACTCTACTCCCTTTTCTATCCTTTTGTGATACTATTTTCATATTATTTACATTATATATCTATAAATGTTAATAATATTTTAATATTACATTTAAAATTATTACATTATATAATTTACTGTCTTTTAAAGAAGTTGAGAGAAGAAAGGAGAGCAAATAAGTATAGGTTTTGCTAATTAACTTTATTTATAATTTCTGGATCTCTTCATTTGTTCCTGTGGATCAAGCTACTATTTGGAATTAACTTCCTAGCCAAAACAGCTTAGATTACTCACCTCTGTTGTATAAGTTTGCCAAATGTATCACATATGTGTATGTTATAGGTCAAACAATACATTACCCGTATAATGTTTTATACAATAGCTTTTAAAATCAGTTAAGAAAGGAGAAGAAATATATAAATATGCTATATTATATAGTTACATTATTATCTTTATTACTGTTTTTCATGTGTTCATGTGAATTCAAGTTACTGTCTGGGATCAACTGCTTTCAACCTAAAGATTTTCTTTAGTATTTCATATCATGTGGGTTTGTTAGCAACAAATCCTCATGCTTTTATTTGGGAATATGCTTATTTTGCCTTCATTTATAAACCATAGCTTTGCTCAATACAGAATTCTTAGTGACATTTTTTTCTTTGAGCACTTTTAGTATGTTATCCCCCCCTTTTTTTGGCTTCCACTGTTCTGATGGGGAGTCACCTATTAATCTTACTGGAATTCCATTGTAAATTAGAGTGGTTTTACTTCTTGCTGATTCCAAGATTTTCTCCTTATCTTTGGATTCAATATTTATACTGTGATGTGTCTGATTGTGGATCTCTTTGTGTTTATACTCCTTGGAATCTGTTGAGTTTCCTAGATGTGTAGATTAATGTTTTCAATAAATTTGGGAAGTTTTTAGCCATCATTTTTTTTTTAATAGTTTTTATGCTTCTTTTTCCTTTCCTTCTGATACTCCTATTATGCTTATTTTGGTGCGCTTGATAGTGTCTCATTATTTTTCTGCATTGCATTTTTCTTAATTTTTTTCTTTATTCTTCAGATTGCATAATCTTTATCAATCAATTTTCAAGCCACTAAGGTAGCTCAAATCTACTGAATTTTTCACTTCAGCTACTGCATCTTTTAGCCGCAGTATTTAAATTTGGTTCGTTTTAAAAAACTAATTTCTACCTCTTATAGACATTGTCTGTGTGGACAAAGAATGTCGCCTGCCATATAGGTAAACAAAGGGTGTTCTGGCCATCAAGCCATCAGTCACTGCAGCCGCCCTGACTGTGCACCCTGAGGGGGATTCAGGATGGAAAAAAAACAAGACAGTTAAGGTGCATGCATATCAAAGAAATGATTTCAGTGAGCCCAGAAACTTGCATATTCCCATATATAGAAAAGTGCTAAATTCATCAACTTGAGACATCTGGTATTTCTTTAGTTAACAGTAATCTTTGGATGTTCTGCCTACCTGGTTTTTGTTGCAGAGACTCCTATATATCCCTTACCTCTTTGAAACAGTCCCTCAGAGCTATCTGAAAATCTGTCTCCCAGGCTTAAATCCTCAGTAAGTCTGCTGAATAAAATGTAATATTCAACTTTTAGGTTGTCCATTTTTTTAAATAGACGTCTTTATGATGTAACATTGTCATCACACCTTTACTTCTTTTATCATGATTTCTTTACTTTTTTGAATATATTTAAATGGTTACTTTGAAGATTCTGTCTGTTGAATCTAACTTTTGGTTGCAATCACAGGCAGTTTCTGTTGTCCGCTTTTCCCCCCTTGTGTATGGATCATACTTTCTGGCTTCTCTGCAGTTCTAGTATATATATATATTTTATTGGAAACTTGACACTTTAGATAATACACTTTGGCAACTCTGGGTACTTCCCTCTTACCCTAGGGGCTTGTTATTGTTATTTGCTTATTTATTTGTTTAGTGATTATTTCAGTGAAGTCAATTTTCCCATTACTACCAACCCCCCCACTCCCACCCTCTAGCATGCAGCCTCTGATGTTGCTCCTCAGAGAACACAGACTTGGATACACCTATAATCACTCTGGGATGACAATGATTTTTTCAGCGTTCTCTTTGTCTCCTTCCATTACCACAATAAGATCTAATACTTGGTAAGCTTATTTGTGCTCTTATTTTCCCTGAGGCATGAACTGCTTGATGGACTGATCCAATCAAACTTGGGACCATCCAGAAAGATACTTCCTGAGATTCCTGTTTGAAATCTGTTCTGATCCAAGGAAGATACTTTCCAGATGCATCTATGCCTGATTCTCCCCAGCAAAGTACCCAACTTAAAGTTTAGTCTATATCTCCAATGAAGCTATCAGTCTCCTCCCAACTGACTTTTATCATAACCACCGTTTCTGAGACCATCCTTCACTCTAAACTTCTCCACATTATATTGCTAGTGAAGTCAGTTCCTGTGGGAAGAGATGTGGAGCGCTCTATTTTACAACATGTTTTTTTTTTTCCCCACTGCAAAATCTCTGAGCTACAGCTCTGAAGCAGAAGTGGGGACAATAGGATACTTCTCTCTGAGAAACACCTCCACTTTATGAGCTGAATATTCAATTGATGGGCCAGGGCACAGTAGTTCTAGCAGATTTTCTTGAGTGTTGCTTAATTTGTTCATTACATGACCTATGTTTGCCTTCCTTAGAACCACTTCAGAGACTCTGAATGTTCCCCTAGGATCATTTCTGAAGACTTAATTTTTTTAAAACAATTTTTATCAGTTTCACTAGGGAGTGAGTCCACAGAGCTTTCTGTGCTATCATGTCAAAAGTGAAACTTTCATTTTTATCTTTTTTTTTGGTTGAGATTTGGGACTGGATTTACATAATCCAGCCACATTTATTACTTGAAATGTTTGTCCTTTTTTACAGCTTGGATGCAGTCAAGCTACAGAACCAGGTAATTATTATATATAGACATTAAAAAGAGAGTGACCAGTAAAATATTGTGATGAATTAGTTTTGATCAGGTTAGCTAAAGACAAAGACAATCACATGATCTATTAAGAGGAAGTGATAGAAATCAAGACAATAATAAAAATGAGTTAACTAAGAGTACAAATTTCTGTTTTCCCTACAACAAAAAAGACCTAAATTTATTCTCTAAAGTCAGCCAGGTTTATGCCTATGAAATGTGCTACTGTTACATGAAGGGAATTTATTTTTTTAGCAGAAGAATTCAGGCCATTTAATTTTATAATTAGTTTCTCTGAAATGAATTAGAAAAATATTACTCTCCTCCATACTTAATAGAATTTCTATTTATTTTTCCCTCCCCATGAGTCACTGATTTTCTAGTTTCTAGACTAGTCACTGAGTTTTGGTTTGAAATATCTGAAGTTCAAATTATTACTTGGCTATAGTGATCCAAGGATTGAAAAAATGTCTAATCACAACATAAATAACCTTTCAGAATCCCAACAAAGTATAATAGAAATGAAATAAGTAAAAATAACCCCCTACACACAGACAGAAGCATATCAAGAATTATTACAAATGGCTGAATTTTAGGGAAAAATGCTATTACAAATATGTAATCCCTAGTTTCTCATTTTACCCCAGATTCTTAGATTTAAAGCCAGATTCCTTCATTATTTCTGACCTGATATGAAACACCATCTGGCATGTGAATGTTAAGAGGATCATATGTAAGCAAAATATTTTCTCTCTTTCTGATTCTAACACTTTTTAAAGGCATGTAGATTATTTAGGTTTGAAATGTGAATTACAACCAAATTGATAAAGAGATAGGATGGTTTTCAGTATCAATTTTTTAAAGTAATTACACATTTAAATATTTTAATTGGCATTCCATAATTCTCTTTTAAATTTTAGCCTCATGACTTTTTCTTGAAGAAAGATTAAAATCAAGCCCTCACAAAGCAAATGATAATGTAAATATTTTTGTAATTATTTTATGATGTATACACATGTCAAACTGAATCCATAGTTCACCAAATCTATGTTGGCCAAATTTTCCAGATAATTAGCAAATATTTATCGATATCCAGTAGTCTTACTTATAATACATGAGCTGAATCATATGTGAAAAATACATTATGGCATTGCAATTTATTTCTATAATTACTTTTTTTTTTCTATAATTACTTTTTAGATGAGGAATTCCTGCTGTTTTTAACATTTACTTAGAATCATAAACTTTCAAAGCTGGTAGCTAATAGGTCATGTGGTTAAAATATTTAACTTTAAAGATAAGAAAGCTGAGGTCTACAGTTTACATAATTTATCTAAAGACCTACAGCTATTTAGTGAGGCATCCAGGGTTAGACTACAGGTTACCAAAGTCTTGGTCCATTCTACTTTGAACCCTACTATGCTTCTTTCATAACCTTGATGAACTCCTGTCCAGAAAATCTCACTTTGGAGGGTTTGAGATATATATGGTTGCTTCATTCTCACTTACACCACACTGGAAACTGAAACTAGATTTACACTTTAAAAAAGGTTCCTTTTTCTTAAATTTTTACTCAATCATAATGGCTAAGTGCTTCAGTTTCAAAACAATTCCGAAATGTGCAAGCTACTAGAGAAATTTATGAGCAAATAGCCAAAAAAAACTAGCCAATTTAAATTTAGAAAAATAGACTACAATAAAAATAAACAAAAATGATTTTTTAAGCTCAATCATCAGGAAATAAGAGTCAATTGAGTTTCCATTTCAAGTATGGAATAACTAAGGCTCACTGGGTTCTACCCTGATAAAATTACACAAGAAGGAGGGGAAAAAAGGAAGGAGGAAGAAGGGAGAAAGAGAATCAGCAATCTTTGTTGTTCCAGTCCTTTATGTTGTACTCCATGAAAAAAATATGCAAATACCAAATGCATGGAACAAGCGTGAATGATTTATATACATCTCATATAAATATATGTAATATTTATTCATTTCATTAAAACAGAAAACCGCAGGAAAAATAATGGGACACTTAAAACTTGAAGTCCTGTTAAAGTTTGATCTACTCTTTTTCACCTCTTGCATGGAAGATCACATCTGTCTTCAGAGTTCTGGACAACTATGTGTGCTACTGAAAAATATTAAGTAAAATAATTTAGCAAATTTCATTTGCTGTTGTTAGTTGTGTCTACCAAGAATATCATCAATTAAGACAGCATTTATCAAGCCACTGTCTATGCTGATTAGCTACTGTAAAGAGTGATTTAATCACTCATATTCTTTAGGCTCAGAACTCTCAATGTCAGCATCATAGAGAATTTCTGGTTTTGAAGACTAAGGTTATTATGTCACGTGCTTCTGTGGTTCACTAATTCCTCTGACAACAGGGTTCTCTGTAACTTATTTTTATTTTATTTTATAACTGATGCCTGTTTGCCTAGCGACCACAGGATAGAAACAGCTAGAGTGCATGCTACTGATTATTTCCTCAATTTGAAGGGAATAAATATAGAGGCTGACAACATTGAAGGACAACAACTAAGTTGCTAGTGGACATACTCTGGTACACAGTCCACTTCCCGTTGCTACATGTTCTATGTTGATGTAGAAAATGTACTCATTATTATTTTAATACTTCAACCTTCTGAAGTGGCCTGTCTCTTGTGACTGGGAGTTTCATCTCATTATGTTTTTGTAAAATTGCAGACTCTAATTTGAATAGACACTAAATTTAGTATGGGTAGTCCAAAAACCTCTTTAGAGCTATGTTGATAGCATGCTCACATAAGTGCATGCACACGCACGTGCACACACAATGTATAATACTACACTGAATGCATCATGATGATGGTTGTCCGAACAGCACTACCCACAATGAAAAGTAGCCTTACCCATAAGAGTAGAACTGAGCAGAAGTATAATTGGCAGATGCTTTTGTCTTTTGTGGTAATCAGAGAAATCATAAGAGAAAAATGAACAGTAAGGTTTCCCGGGACAAATGAACATTCAACCTCTGCCACTGTATAGAATGCATTAAACATTAAAAAAATTTTTTTGTTTCAAAACTCATTACTTCTGTTACTTACAAAGAACATTAAAGCTTAAAACCACCTGACATCAGTTTTTTTTCTTTTTTGTTTGTGTGTATGTGTGTTTTCAAATATTTTCCTATGAATAGTGGCAATGAATTAAGAAGAAAAGCATTTAGGATAAGTTATAGTAAATTTGACCACACAAATTTCATTAAGAAATTGAGAAAATGATCAGTTGGTACTGAAATATATATATATACACACACACACACACATATATACACATATATATGTGTGTGTGTATATATGTATATATGTATGCATATATGTATGTGAAATTATACATATATATATACACACATGCATATATAATTTTTTTAGTATAATAATGAAGATTTTAAAGGAAGCTTAGACATAATGTAGTCTGGTTCTTACATTTTATAAAGGAGAAAATCAAGGTATATATGTGTAAAAGTATAATTTTATACTGTATATTGCACAAAACAGCAGTATAACACATTTTATATTTATCCCAAATAAATTTAGTTATTTTCTATATAAAAATCAGATTTGATTATTTATTTGTTAAAGGTGTTTTCTAATTTTAATCATTGTACCTTATTTCACTTGTTCATAAAATTTTCTCCTCATTACTGATATATATATATAAGAATATATATATGATATGTATATGCATATTTATGCATATATCATTCATTTATTTTGTTCTATGAAATTTACACCACGGTAGAAATGCAAGAAAATTAATTAATCCAAGGAGAAGATTCTCTGGGTTAATTGTTATGGCCTATTGCTTTATCAATAACTACAAAGTATATTTATCTTTTGTTCAATGACTGTCATTCATTCCCAAGAAGTGTGTTGCTAAGTGAAAAGTTCTTAAATAATTTTAAAAAATTAATTGTACTGAGATAAATTATGCTGTATTCCATCCTAAGCTAAGATAAACAAATAATTTTCACTATAAGAAAAATATGTGAACTGAATAACAAAAAGAAGTGTATACGTAATTAATGATAATTCAAAAGTAAATAAACATTAGTTTGTGCATAAACTACAATGTAATGAAATTTAATTTTCTTTGCCAAAAAAGCAGAGTAACTTTATAGTGAGAGATGGTTGGTGGAGGAGGTATGAAAAAGTTAGTTCTTGGAAAGTTCATTCTTACTGCACCATTTTTTTCCACCATATATATTTTTTTAACTCATACGGGCTCATGCTTCTCCTGTACTAAAACTAACTTAAACTCACAGAGGTTGGGGATTTTTGTTTCCATATATAAGGAGCTAAGATGTCAACCACTCTGTCCTAACAACAAGTAAAAACCTGAACAGACTGAAAAAGTCAACTCTTCTTGGATCCCTAAGTGAGAGGAGAACACAGAGAAAATCGGTCTCCAAGACTGGAGAGACAGGCAAATGTAGGGAGTCTAGGCTTACTGGGGCAGAACTTAACTCACAAGCAAAAACTGCTGTGGGAAACAGTGCTGGGGTAGCAAAAGCTAAATGGTAAATTATGAATTGCTGGAGGCTCAGTGAGAACAACTCAGAAAGTTAAAACTTCCAGGGGCCTCCAGTCACAGGGGGTCCTTTGAATATTGTAAGATTTACCTCCAAAAACTTAACCAGATTCCCACAGTAAATATCGGAGAAAAATCCTGTTGGGCTCTGAACATGCAGGGGGTAAAAGGAACCATTTAAAAATATACCAGAGTGTTTTGTTTTGCTTTGTTTTTTTTTTAACATCTTTACTGGAGTATAATTGCTTTACAATGGTGTGTTAGTTTCTGCTTTATAACAAAGTGAATCAGTTATACATATACATATGTCCCCATACCTCTTCCCTCTTTCATCTCCCTCCCTCCTACCCTCCCTATCCCACCTCTCTAGGTGGTCACAAAGCACCGAGTTGATCTCCCTGTGCTATGCAGCTGCTTCCCACTAGCTAACTATTTTACGTTTGGTAGTGTATATATGTCCATGCCACTCTCTCACTTTGTCCCAGCTTACCCTTCCCCCTCCCCGTATCCTCAAGTCCATTCTCTAGTAGGTCTGCATCTTTATTCCCGTCTTGGCCCTAGGTTCTTCATGACCTTGTTTTGTTTTGTTTTGTTTTTTAGATTCCATATATATGTGTTAGCATAAGGTATTTGTTTTTCTCCTTCTGACTTACTTCACTCTCTATGACAGTCTCTAGGTCCATCCACCTCACTACAAATAACTCAGTTTCATTCCTTTTTATGGCTGAGTAATATTCCGTTGTATATATGTGCCACATCTTCTTTATCTATTCATCAGTCAATGGACACTTACGTTGTTTCCATGTCCTGGCTATTGTAAATAGAGTTGCAATGAACATTTTGGTACGTGACTCTTTTTGAATTATGGTTTTCTCAGGGCATATGCCCAGTAGTGGGATTGCTGGGTTGTATGGTAGTTCTATTTTTAGTTTTTTAAGGAACCTCCATTATGTTCTCCATAGTGGCTGTATCAATTTACATTCCAACCAACAGTGCAAGACGCTTCCCTTTTCTCCACAGCCTCTCCAGCATTTATTGTTTGTAGATTTTTTGATGATGGCCATTCTGACTGGTGTGAGATGATATCTCATTGTAGTTTTGATTTGCATTTCTCTAATGATTAAGGATGTTGAGCATTCTTTCATGTGTCTGTTGGCAATCTGTATATCTTCTTTGGAGAAATGTCTATTTTGGTATTTGGCCCATTTTTGGATTGGGTTGTTTTTTTTTTTGATATTGAGCTGCATGAGTTGCTTATATGTTTTGGAGATTAATCCTTTGTCAGTTGCTTCATTTGCAAATATTTTCTCCCATTCTGAGGGTTGTCTTTTCGTCTTGTGTATGGTTTCCTTTGCTGTGCAAAAGCTTCCAAGTTTCACTAGGTCCCATTCGCTTATTTTTGCTTTTATTTCCATTTCTCTAGGAGGTGGGTCAAAAAGAATCTTGCTGTGATTTATGTCATAGAGTGTTCTGCCTATGTTTTCCTCTAAGAGTTTGATGGTGTCTGGCCTTACATTTAGGTCTTTAATTCATTTTGAGATTATTTTTGTATATGGTGTTAGAGAGTGTTCTAATTTCGTTCTTTTACATGTAGCTGTCCAGTTTTCCCAGCACCACTTATCAAATAGGCTGTCTTTTCTCCACTGTATATTCTTGCCTCCTTTATCAAAGATAAAGTGACCATATGTGTGTGGGTTTATCTCTGGGCTTTCTATCCTGTTCCATTGATCTATATTTCTGTTTCTGTGCCAGTACCATACTGTCTTGATTACCATAGCTTTGTAGTATTGTCTGAAGTCCAGGAGCCTGATTCATTCAGCTCCGTTTTTCTTTCTCAAGATTGCTTTGGCTATCGGGGTCTTTTGTGTTTCCATACAAATTGTGAAATTTTTTGTTCTAGTTCTGTGAAAAATGCCATTGGTAGTTTGATAGGGATTGCACTGAATCTGCAGATTGCTTTGGGTAGTAGAGTCATTTTCACAATGTTGATTCTTCCAATCCAAGAACATTGTATATCTCTCCATCTATTTGTATCATCTTTAATTTCTTTCATCAGTGTCTTATAATTTTCTGCATACATGTCTTTTGTTTCCTTAGGTAGGTTTATTCCTAGGTATTTTATTCTTTTTGTTGCAATGGTAAATGGGAGTGTTTTCTTAATTTCACTTTCAGATTTTTCATCATTAGTGTATAGGAATGAAAGAGATTTCTGTGGAGTGTTTTGTTCTTTTTAACAAAACCTGTCTTGGGAAGAGGGGATGGACTAATTAGTCACAGCTTAACCTGCTGCAGTATTATTAGAGCTTAACCAGCCAGCGAAAGGGAAATACGCAACTCTAGCCCACTGTAGCCATTCTGAACCACCCAAGAAGGGAGCAAAAAGCAAAAATACTTCTAAAGTTCACAGTCAAGAGAACTAAAAGAGTGAGACGTAATGTAGGACTATAGAATGCTCCCTTCCCCTTACAACTCACTACCACATTACTAAAAGCCAATTTATAGCCATTCCTTTTACTTGGTACATCACATCCTTCTATCAAGAAAATTTCACAAGGCATAGAAAAAGGCAAAAAGCAAAATTTGAACAGAAAGAGCAAGCATCAAAACCAGACACAGCAGGGATGTTGGAATTTTCCAACCAGGAATTTTAAACAACTGTGATTAATATGCTAGTGCTCTAATGAGGACAGTATGCAAGAACAGAGAACATAAGCAGAGAGATGGGAATCCTAATAAAGAAATCCCAAGGAAATTCTAGACATTAAAAAAGACAGCACTATAGCAAAAGTTTTGAAAATGCTTTTTATTGCTTAACTGAACATAATTGAGGGAGGAATCTGAATGAAGACTGAAAAACACAGAACAGAATATCCAAGGACTGTAGGACAACTACAAAAGGTGTAAGATACATGTAATGGGAATATCAGGAGAAGAAAGAGAGAAAGGAAGAGAAGAAATATTTGAAACAATAATGACTGAGAATTTTTCCAAATTAATGTTAGACATCAAACCACAGATCCAGGAAGCATAGAGAACACCAAGCAAGATAAATGCCCCCCAAAACCCTATATCCAGGCATATCATTTTCAAATTAGAGAAAATCAAAGACAAAGAAAAAAAATCCTGAAAGAAGGCAGAGGAAAAAAAACACATTAAACCTATAGAGCAACGAAAATAAGAGTTACATCCAACTTCTCCTGAGAAATCATGCAAGTAAGAAGAGAGTAGATAAAACACCTAAATTGTTGGAACCCCCCCCCCACCAACCTAGAATTCTGTAACCAGCAAAATTACTCTTCAAAAGTGAGGAGGAAATAAAGACTTTCTTGGACAAACAAAAATAGAGGAAATATATTGCCTGTACTTGCCTTGTAAGAAATGTCAAAATGAGTTCTTTAGAGAGAAGGAAAATAATACAGGTCAGAAACTCAGATCTATACAGAGAAAGGGATGACCAACAAGAAGAAATAAGTGAAGGTAAAAGAAACACTTTTATTTTTCTAATTCATAATCAATCTAACAGATAACAGTTTGTTCAAAATAACTGCAACAATGTATTCATATATATGCTTATATGTGCTTATATATGTAAAATAAATGAAAGCAACGATAAAAGGGATGAGGGGAAGGAATTAGAATTATTTTGTTATTGTAAGGTACCCACACTATGGATGAAGTGGTATGGTTTCATTTGAAAGTGGACTTTTAATAACCACTAGAGAAAGTTAGAAAAAAAACACAACTATAACTGATATACTAAGGAGAGAAAATGGAATCATATGAAATGCTCGATTAAAATCACAGAAAGCAGAAAAAGAGTGGAAGACAAAAACAGGAACAAAGACCAAGGGCAACAAATAGAAAACAGTAATTAATATTGTAGTTGTTAATCCAACTGTATCAATAATCACTTTGACCGTCAAGGGTCTAAATGCCCTAATTAAAAGACAGAGCTTGGGCTTCCCTGGTGGTGCAGTGGTTGAGAGTCCGCCTGCCAATGCGGGGGACATGGGTTCATGCCACGGAGCGGCTGGGCCCGTGAGCCATGGCTGCTGAGCCTGCACGTCCGGAGCCTGTGCTCCGCAACGGGAGAGGCCACAACAGTGAGAGGCCCGCGTACCACAAAAAAAAAGAAAAAAAAGACAGAGCTTGCCAGAGAGGATCAAAAACCACAACCCAACTGTATGTTGTCTATGAGAAAACCACTTTAAATATAAGGACACACAGATTAAAAGTAATTAGATGAAGAACAATATACCATGTTAACACTAATCAAAAGAAAGCAGAAGTAGTTATATTAATATCAGACAGAGCAGACTTTAAAGCACGGAAATTTTTCAGAGATAAAGAAGTGCACTACATAATCATATAGGCATCAATTCTCCAAGAAGATAAAACAATTCTTAATGTGTATGTGCCTAATAACAGAGTGTCAAATGACATGAGGCAAAAACTGATAGAACTGCAAGAAAAAATAGATGAATCCACTATCATAGTTGGAGACTTCAACACCTCCTTCTCAGAAGCAGAGAGATCCTGGAGGCAGATAATCAGTAAGGACATAGCTGAACTCAACACTACCATCAAATCAACTGTATATAATTGACACCTACAGACTATGTCATTGAACAATAGAAGAATACACATTTTTCTCAAGATCACAGAGAACATCACCAAAGTAGACTACATTCTGTGCAATAAAACACACTTTAATTTAAAAAAAATCTTATTCTTACAACATCTGCTCTCAGATCACAATGTAATTAAACTAGAAATCAGTAACAGAAAGATAACTGGAAAATTCCAAAGTACATGGAGAATGAGCAATACACTTCTAAATAATACATGGGTCAAAGAATTAAATGAAAATGAAAACACAACTTATTTCTGGGATTCAGCAAAAGCTGTGCTTAGAGGGACATTTACAGCATTGAATGCATACACTACAACAGAAGAAAGATCTAAAATCAATAATGTAACTTTTCATCCTAAGAACTAGGAAAAGAAGAACAAATTAAATTTGAAGTAAGCAGAAGAAAACAAAAATAACTAGAGCAGAAACTAATGAAACTGAAAACAGGAAATCAGTATAGACAAATCTATGAAACCAAAAGCTGGCTTTTTGAAAAGGTCAATAAAATCAACGAGCCAGGCTAACTAGGAAAAAAGAGACAGGGTGCTAATTACTAATATCAGAAAATGAAGGAACGGATATCACTACAGATGCCACAGAAATTTAAAGAATAGAGGAATATTATGAACACTTCTGTGCTCACAAATTTGAAAACATCAATGAAACGGATCAATTCCTCAAAAGACACAATCTGCCAAAACTCACACAAGAAATAGATGATCTTCCAAAACAGAAAGTACCGGGCCCACACGCGTTCCACAGTGAATTTTACCAAACATTTAAGAAAGAAACTATACCAATTCTATATTATTTCTTTGATGCAGAGGGAATACTTCCTAACTCATTCTATGAGACTAGTGTTACTGTAATATCAAAACTGAACAGTGACATTATAAGAAAACTATCACCATCTCTCATAAACTTAGATGAAAAAATCCTCAACAAAATACTAGCAAATTGAGTTCAAAAAGGTATTAAAAGTATTATACACCATGACCAAGTAGGATTTATCCCAGTTATGCAAGACTGGTTTAACATGGAAAAATCAATTATGTCTTGCATCACATCAACAGACAAAAATCCAACACCCATTCTTGATAAAAATTCTCAGTAAACTAAGAACAGAGGAGAGCTTTCTCAAGTTGATAAAGACTATCTACAGGAAACCTACAGCTAACATCATATATTAATAGTGAGAAATTCAAAACTTTCTCGCTAAGATCAGGTATAAAGATGTCCCCTCTTATCACTCCTTGTCAACATCATACTGGAAGTCTTTCTTAATGCAATAAAGCAGGAAATGGAAAAGAAATGGTGCACAGACAGGGAAAAAAGACATAAAATTGTCTTTGTTATCAGATGACATGATCATCTATAGAGAAAATTTGAAAAAAATGGCAAAAAAACCCCATGAACTCCTGGAGCTAATAAGCAATTACAGCAAAGTTGCAGAACACAACGTTAACGTACAATATTGGTTGCTTTCCTAAATAAAAACAATGTACAAGTGAAATTTGAAATTAAAAACAAAATACCATTTACATTTGCGCCCCCAAAATTTAAATCTAACAAAATATATACAAGATCTATATGAGGAATACTATAAAACTTCAATAAACAAAACTGACCAACTAAATAAATGGAGAGATATTCCATGTTCATGGATAGGAAAACTCAATATTGTCAAAGTATCAATTCTTCCCTAATTGATCTATATAGTCAATGCAATTCCAATCAAATCCCAGCAAACTGTTTTATGGATATTGACAAATTGAGTCTGAAGTTTATATGGAGAGGCAAAAGACTCAGAATAGCCAACACAATATCAAAGGAGAAGAACGACTGAGGTTAGAAAACTAATGTTACCTGACTTAAGGACCTGCTATAAATCTACAGTGATCAAGACAGTGTGATATTAGTGAAATAACAGAAAAATAAATCAGTGGAACAGAATAAAGAACTCAGAAAGAGACTCTCATAAATACAGTCCATTCATCCTTGGCAAAGGAGCAAAGGCAATACAATGGGGCAAAGGTGGTCTTTTAAACAAATGGTATTGGAAAAACTGGACATCCACATGAAGAAAAAATGAAATCTAGACAGAGACCTTACACTCTTCATAAAAATTAACTAAAAATGGATCACAGTCCTGTCATCACAAGATGAGAGGACCTAGATGACCTTGGGAATACCATTTTTAGGCACAATACTGAAGGCACGATCCATAAAAGAAACAGTTGATAAGCTGTACTCCATTAAAATTAGAAACTTTTGCTCTGAAAAAGACCACATCAAAAGAATTAGAGGAACCACAGACAAGAGGAAAATATTTGCAAAGGACACATCTGATAAAAGACAGTTATCCAAAATGTACAAAGAAGTCTTAAAAATCAACAGTAAAAAACCAAATAACCCAATTAAAAAATTGGGCAAAGACCTTAACAGACACCTCATCAAAATGATATACAGATGAAAAATGAGCATATGAAAAGATGCTTCACATTATATATCATCAGGCAAATGCAAATTAAACAAACGATGAGATACCACTACACACCTGTCAGAATGGCCGAAATCCAGAACAGTGGCAACACCAAATGCTGACAAGTATGTGGAGCAATGAGAACTGTCATACTTTGCTGGTGGGAATGCAAAATGGTACAGCTACTTTGAAAGAGTGTTAGGAGGTTTCTTATAAAACTAAACACACTCTTACCATACAATCCAGCAATCATGCTCTTCAGTATTAATCCAAAGGAGTCTAAAACTTAGGTCTGCACAAAAATATGAACATGAATGTCTATAACAGTTTTATTCATAACTGCTAAAACTTGGAAGCAACCAAGATGTCCTTAAGCAGGTGAATGGGTATATTAACTATGGTAATCCAGACAGTGGAATATTATTCAGTAGTAAAAAGAACCGAGCTATCAAGCCATGAAAAGCCATGGAGGAAACTTAAATGCACATTACTAAGTGAAAAAAGCCAATCTGAAAAAAGACCAGTGGTTGCCAGATATTAGTGGGGAGGGACAAACGAATAGGTGGAACGCACAGGATTTTTAGGGCCATGAAAATACTCTGTATGAGACCATAATGTTGACTACATGTTATTATACATTTGTTTAAATGCACAGAATGTACAATACCAACATGAACCCTAATGTAAATTATGAACTTTGGGTAATTATTATGTCTCAATGGAGGTTCACCGATTGTAACAAGTGTACCACTCTGGTGTGGGATACTGATAATGAGAGACCCTCTGCATGTGTGGGAAGCAGGGGTGATATGGGAAATCTCTGTATCTTCCTCTCAATTTTGCTGTAAATCTAAAATTGCACTCAAAATATGTTTAAAAAATAAAGTCATAGAACAGGAGCCAGAAAACATTGTTGGGACAAAAAAATGTTTAACACAAGTTTGCCTCAAAACAGGAGGATTAACGCAAAGTGTTGTAAAAGATTCTTTCTCTTCAGTCCCTCACTTGGCAAATTCACACAAATCAAATTTATTTTGCATTATTTATTTTATTAGAAAATGTGACTTCCCACAAATTGATGAATGCATTTTTGCCTAAAACACTAATTCAATATAAAACTTCTTATGGTCTAGTCACATAGTATATTCTTGGGGAAAAAGTCATTTCACTGTGATAAAAGAGAAATTTAGTCTGAAAAACGGTATATATTTTCAAAAGCTGTTGTGAAAAGTCATTAATTGAAGAATTATTATGTGAGGTAATCTGTAAAGTCAAACATCTTCCACAAATTAAGAAAAAGGAGAAATTAATGACACCAAGATAAGACAGAACAATAACTGAACTATTTCATTTGAAAAACTGGTATAACCAGAAAATTATTGTAACAGTAACAACTTTGCCACATTTCATATAGCAACATCAATTCACAAGTATTTTAAAATGTTAACTAAAACTTCAGAACAAACTTGCTAGATTAGTAGACCATCCTCACTACTCTTGTCCCTTTTCATTCTCTTTGATGTTTACTTTCCTTATTTCAGTTCCTATTAAGAACCAACCTCCTCTATGCAGTGTAGCTCTCATACATGCTATTACATCTGTCTGGAAAATGACCTTCTCCCTATTTCCTGCTAAGTCCAAATACTTCAGGGCAGTCTTCCTTCCTCTGTTACCAGATGAGACATGTCCCTAACGTGAAGATCTATTATAAATATCTTTACAACAATTAATTACTATGTAATTATTTTTATCTTTGTTATTACGCTGTAATCCTCCTGGAGGACATATATCAAGTCTCTGTGATGTTCATTTTCGGATGACAGATTGGATTAAACAGGAATGTACTTTTTAAGGACTATTCAGGTGATGCCATATTTTTTAATACTATTCTATAAAATAAAACTGTTCCATAAAAAAGTAATTTATTAGCATTTTAAAGAACTGACTATATCAGAAATTAATGAAGTAACATCTACAAAAGAATACTTTGGCATATTGAAAATTAATTATTATGTGTATATACATTTGTATGTATTTGCACATATATGCTATATCTGTGTGTATATACATATATGGGTGTATATATACATATATGTGTGTGTTGTACATATATATGTTTATATATATAGTCTCTTGGTATGGAATGGAAGATAATTTTCTGCTATTCAGGAAAAATATTGCTTTAAACTAATTACTGTGTTATATTCTCTGACAATGCCTTCAGGTTCACTATACAGTAATTCTGATGACAGAAAAACATGCTTACTGGTTTTCAAAAGGAAAAAGAAAAACTTAGTTGATGTGCATTTATAAGGAGAAAAGTACATACTATTGGAAGTATATCAATAATACTATTCAGTGGGCTTCCCTGGTGGCGCAGTGGTTAAGAATCTGCCTGCCAATGCAGGGGACATGGGTTCAAGCCCTGAGCCAGGAAGATCCCACATGCCATGGAGCAACTAAGCCCGTGCGCCACAACTACTGAGCCTGTGCTCTAGAGCCTGTGAGCCACAACTACTGAGCTCACAAGCCACAACTACTGAAGCCCGCGTGCCTAGAGCCCGTGCTCTGCAGCACGAGAACCCACTGCAATGGAAGCCCACGCACCACAACGAAGAGTAGTCCCTGCTCGCTGCAACTAGAGAAAGCCTGCGTGCAGCAATGAAGACCCAACACAGCCAAAATAAATAAATAATTAAAAAAATATTATTCAAATATCCCAAAGTTATCAAGTCTGTCTTATAATGTTCAATTTGGCTGAAGCCCCATCCTCTGAGTTGGAGAGAAGTTGATGAGGTTTTACTGAATTTTCCTATTAGTATTCTTAAGAGTTCTTAGGAATGCTTTCATGCCACGCAAATCTGCCAGATGCTTAGCTCCTGGTAACCACTGCCCAGATTTTTCTGCTGGTCCACTCAAGCTAGCTCTGAACCACTTGTTCAGATTGCTGGATTCCTTCTGTATCCTTCTGCCTCTCCTTTAATTCCCCTCCCATCTATGATACAATTAAATAAAGATTTAAGAGAAGGGAATTAAATGAAGAAAAGCAAAAGGTTAAAGTGGATATTAAATATCCCCTCTTCCAGAACGCATAACTCTTGCCTCCCCAGGAAGTCCAACCTCTGGGCCTTCTTTATCCTCAATCCTTCAGTGCTTGGAAGTTTCAGAAGCCATGTGTCTTCAGTAGACAAATGACTGCTCAAAATCCGTTCCCTTCAAAGTCCAGGGAAGTTTGGGAGAAAAAAAGAAGTTCTTTCCTTCGGGAGCCCAATGTTGCCTCTGTCTCTCTGTCTCTCTGTCTCTCTGTCTCTCTGTCTCTCTCTGTGTGTGTGTGTGTGTGTGTGTGTGTGTGTGTGTGTGTGTGTGTGTGTGTGTGTGTGTGTGTGAAGCTGGTAAGATTAACAGTGTGACTATGCATTTACTATAGGAGAAAATTCCCATCCCACCAAACAGGGTGATCCAGACTCTGGAGACAAAGGTAAGTGAATCTTTAAAGAAGACCAATTGCTTCTCAAAATCTGTGTGATTGTCTTACTCTACCTGGCATGTAGCATGCACTAAGACAGGATGAGCTCAAATTCCTAATTTGGAAAGCAAAATCTAACCCTTTAAGGGCACAGTCCTTCTAAGGAAGCACCCAAAATACATTAAGAAAACTTAATATTTACTGTGAATTGTCTGATTATTTTACTAGTTCAAGGTTTATCTCAAAGCCATGAAAAGGTACTTGTATGACTAAAAAGTGCTCTGTAAAGTGCAGCTCCCAGAATGATGAGCACAAGTGCTTTAAGGACAAATTCCAGGCTCCACTTTACAAGCAAAAATTCTTCACAAGCCCTAAGATGTCAGTTTCCAAGCTCCAACAATTTTAAGGTCTAGACTACATCCAGAGCAACAGGAAGAATCTGCTGGCCACTTAAAAACAGCATTTTGTCCTTGCCACACAGAGACAACTCAAGCTTATTATCCACGCTCGATATTTTGCTTTCGTGGTTTAAAAATGGAAGAATGATTTCTTGAGGTATCTTGGCTAGAGTTGGAAGACAGAGGGGAACACAAGAAGGGAACTCAAGACAATGTGAGCCTATGTATAAAACAGGCTTGCCTTAAGCTATGAGCAGGCAAAGAAAGAAGAAAAGGAACATAGAAAGGAAGTAGTGGGAAAATGATTTTTTCAGACAATTCTCCACCCTAGTCTGGTTAGCCAATGACAAGTTGGACTATCTGAAGCGACTGAGTGAAGAGCAGTGTAAAAGTCTCTCTTTCTTTTTCTTTGTACTTTACATCTTAGCCAAGGGAGGATGTTCATATTTGCTGTTTTGTAAAGAATTCATGCCAATGTCTCTTCTTTCCCATACACTGGGTCCCAGAATTTCCTTTTTGATGTTCCTTTGAGTCCCAGGCCTCATTTGTCACCACTTTAAGTTGCAAACTTAACAAGATAAATGTTCTCACTTGTTCCTTTTGTCCTTTTGTCTTTGTCTGCTTAGCAAGTGTGAGAGAGTGTGATTGGGGAAAAGTCCTTCCTCATCATTGGTTCATAAGCCTCAGAGGGAGTAATAACTATTCTTAGTCAGAGAGACTGAAAATAAATCCCCGAGGTATAGGTAATAACGTAGACATGCATTCCATCTGCTAAAATAATGTAGATATGCATGGTATCCACTGAAATAAATATTCTATGCTCCTCTATAAATTGCTTAAAGATGATGATCATTATCTAAGAATATGAAGTATAAGCTATATGGAGCTGGGAGGGGGGCAGGTAGTCCCAGAGGAAAATTACCTATATAATTAAGAACCAAACGTCAAGAAATAGAAACCAGAGTAGAGGGAGAGTGAGTGAGGTGCATCCGTAGGTAGATGGAGAGAAGAGTGCCCCCTACCTCTCTCCCTGCCCTCCCTGCTCCTACATCCAGAAAGGGAAAGAAAGCAGGAAATAAAGCTTCTGTTTGTCACTCCCCACATCACAACTGCACTCAACTAGACGAAAGGCTTGGCAAGGGCAATTTTAACTGTGATCCTCCGAGTGAGACGCACACCTAGTTTGGGTTCAAAAAAGGAACCCAAGATGCCTAGAAGGCATGGTACCTTCAGAGTACTCTTCGCCAGGCAAATAACAGCCCTTGTGAGCTACAAACCTCTGTCTGCATGTTCGTTCTTCTACCTTTCCTTGGGATGAAACTTTCCATCCTGGAGGAAAAGTAGGGAACTTTGTGATAGACTTTGAAATTCAACATATTACATAAACAGTAAAGAAAAAAAAATCCTCTATTCTCCCTCACAAACACAGTCACATACATACTTGCCATTGTTAGGTAACTGGGGAATTAAGGATAAGGTGTTAACCACAGATTTAAGAGGAAAATAAATTTCATATACTATTCTCCAAAAGTAAGTAAGAATTCTTGAAATTTGCAAATACACATCTGTATTTTTTTGGTTCTTAGACTATCTGGAACTATCTTAGCAATATCTCTCCAATAAAATATTCCTCTTCTTGAAAACGTGAACCACACAATGCTAAGTGAAATACTTACTACAAACATTTCCCCAGTGTTTTAAATGCTCCAAATGCCAAATAAATTACTAGAAAAAAAGATAATGTTTTTGAAAAAAGCTTCATGTGAATGGATTGTTTATACATAGATTTAGTATCTGAAACAAAACAATAAAATTCAGTTTAAAATAGCCTCATTATATTACACCACCCTATCCAGATTTTATCAATACTTACACCCTTGGAAAGTTACTTCCTATTGATATTTTTCCACTGGCAACACTAAAATCCCAAAGAAGATAGAAAAGGTGATGGAGGGGGTGTATTCCTAGTCTTATATCATTGCAGTATTCACTTTAAAGCAATGTAATCCTTTTCTGTTTCTGCCCCAACATTTCATAATTATGTCATTTTACAAGAATTGTGTAATTTACATAACCACCTAAATTGTCATAATTGCTAGAAAGTGCTGAAAAAGCATACGTTAGGCATTTCAGATTCATTTCTGCTCTCTGTTTTAAATGCACTTGAAATGCCTTTTGCATAAAAATTCTTTTGGTCAACAAAAAAGTAACTTGGGTTTGATTTTGAAGGAGCCATCCCTCTGCTCAAGCCGACTCCTCCTCTTCCTCCAGGAAGACTTTGCCAGGTGGATGCTGAGGTTCACCTAAGTAAATAACTCTCTCATCTTGATTTTATGGAAGAGGAAACTGAGAGCCACAGAGATCAACTGACTCCATCTGAGTCTCACAGGTCATCTTCGCAGAGTCAAGGCTAGAACTCACTTTTTTTTGACTTGCATATTTTGTTTACTGTCCCATACCTTTATCCACTGCATTTAGAAAGAGGAAAAAGGAAGGACAGAAGAATGGAATGGTCTCCCCACAGTTTTCTCAGCATGCCATTTCCATTATAATTATCTTAACCATCTGTTTTGCTTGGAACAGGCAAAAGAATTTGATATTAAGAAACTAGACTGTCATTCTGTACAACAGAAGAAAGGCTTCAGAGATGGGACCCTATTTCAGGATGCGGGAGTGAATGTCAATTTTATCAGGGGTTTCATCAACATCAGTGAAGTACAATGCCAGTATTTGATCACTACTCCCTGGAAAACTAGGGGCTCATAATTTCATTAATAACATTTTATAATTAAACATCATTGCAGTATATGGTAGTTGCTGAAAGTGTAATCAGGAAACCCTCTAAAAAGCTAATCTATCCTTGCATACTTAAAAACAATGTATTAATGTTTAGCTTCCTGAAGCTAATTTGGATGTTATGTGAATCTATAAAAATCTGTGGCAATATAAGTGATGTGCATTAATAGCAAACCACATTTCTGGAGTGTTTACCCCTTTCATGTGCACACATATATGAGCACATGCAGTGTACACAACACACAAACATATGCAAATTATGATACTACTAAGTCAGGATGAGTTCTGAAATAAAATAAATAAAAATGAGCTCATTTACTTATTTGATACTTTTTTTCAAATGTTACTGCAAAATATGCATTTTAATTCTGATTTTAAAATAGAATTTAAAGAGTGATGTCACTATTTTGCAGTTACTGACTTTTCAAATTATAGATATCATTTGAGGAACCAATAATACTTCATAATCATCATTTAAAATGAATTATAATTGTTACTTGTTCTGATGCTTGGTTAAATTGTAACTATCAACAAAAAAGGCAGCTTATCACTTCCCAAATAAGTAGGGAAGGCACAGCAATTTTCTTAGAAAAGTGAAGAGATTATTCAGTACAATTAAGGAAGAAAAGTAATAAACTATTATTTCTGCCAAAAAATTGGGAAAATATTAGCAAAGCTAAGAGGAACCAGAGACCCTTTGAACAATCATTATTGTTCCAGAACATATAATTTATCATAATGTCACTGAAGAAGAAAAAAGGAAAAAAATAAAACAATATATATTTTGATAAAAAGATATTCTGGCTGTTAAATAAAAATCAAATTGAGAATCAAATTTCACGTAGCTGATAAATGTAACACAGTTCCTGTAATTTTAATGAAATGATTTTAGAAATAGTAAGAAATCTTTATCTGAAAAAGAAAGTTCATAAAATGTTCTAAAAATCAAAGCAATTAAACTTTTCCCAACTATGAACTATGTACGAGAAAGAAGTAATTTAATTCCAGATTTCTCTTTTCTGACATAGTTATTAGCAAAAGATTTATCAACCTTATCAACTCAACACACTTAAGCCAATTTAGTTCTTATACCAGCAATACTAATAGCTTGATGAAATCTCAAAAACTGAAACTAAATGGAAAAAAGTTTTAACGAAAATAAGCATGTGGGTCACTAAACATTTTCAGAATATTCCATCTTTTTTTTCCCCTTCTGGTCACTTTTCTTATTTCCTTTCTTAAGTCTTAATGTAATATTTACCTTCTACTTTCTGAAATTTTTCTCAGCATGGTAGAAGACCAATAAATCAATCTGGTATACTAACCCTAGTAAACAATTTGGGGTATAGAGAAACAACTTTCTGAGATTTCTTACATTTATTCTCTTCTTGTAAATAAGGTTTATTTTTAAAGCCATATGTAACATCCTGCAGTCTAGCATTACACTTGCCTAACATTTTTCTATACTAATTACTCATAATAACCTGTTACTCTTTTAAAAATATGTACATATGTATAGATATAAAACATCTATGTGTATATATTACTTATGTATAAATATAAAGAAAGTTGAAATTGACTCCAATGGAACAAGGAGCATGGACATGAACGCTATACTCAATTTGTCCATACTTTCCTCCTTCCCTATGTCCCTTCTTTCCTTCCCATTATTTTTCATTACTTTCTGGTTTGTGCATTGTTTTTTCTTCCTCCAATTCGACCAGCTGGGAAAACGCTAATAAATGAGGCACCTACTCTTTAAGGTAGTATGGTCAGTCCACTAATGTGCCTGTGTAGCCACCAAATAGTCACTAATGTGAGAAAATATTGTCTTGAGTAAGTATAAATAATATATACTTCATTTTTTGGGTAATATTTTATAATTATTCAAAGGATAACTTCTTAAAATACTATTTGAATTTCAATTCATATAAGGTTCATGCAGATATTCAAGATATTTTGAATAAGAATCAGAAACAGGTCTGACAGCAATGCAATAGTTTATATGAAGGAATCAACAATGTGATTATCTGAGATGTGGTACAAGCCATCAAAATACATCATTAATTTGGCAACAAAGATTAGAAATTATCATCAAGTTCACCTTTTAAAGATGATATAAAGGTTTTTTAATTTCATGTATATATTTTTTATAATCATTGTAGTGTTTAGTGAATGTTAATCATTCATTCAATATTAAACACAAACATAGTCAAGAAATCTGTGGTCCCTAAGAGTTTATAATTATTAAAGGCTACTTGTTATTACTATGTATGTCATTGAAACCTAACAAAATAATTTATATTTTGAATATATCTATTAAATCGGTTGGTATCCTCTCTATATACAATTGTATAATAAATATCTCTCAGAGGTTGGTGAAAGAAAAATGTTTCTTTTAAACCCATGAACTTCCTTTTATCAGAAATAAAAATTAGTGAAAACTGTTATTTTTGCCTTGGTTTCCATGAATGCCAGGGCTAAATTTCGGGCTCAACTATAATAACCTTTCTTGGAGTACATTTTCTGATTTAATAAGAACAAAACTCAGCAATGCTTATAGCAAATAACCATTCTCAAAAGAGTATAGGACAAAAGGGTCGAGTTTTTATCTTCCGAAGGGAGCAGCGAAGTGGAATCGAACCTGAACTCAGGCAGAGAAGTTAAAGGCAACATTCTCTATGTTGGGTGTCTGGGTGGTGGTGGGTTGGTCCTTGAGTCCTCAGAACCTTCTGGCCCAATCTCCCTGGATTAGGTTGGTGGGCAGGAACATTCTTGGCATCACTGCTACTGGTCTGGAAGTTGCAGTGAGTTACAAGATCTGTACTATCCCTGCTGATATTTTAAACCAGAGGAGACAACTGTCTCCAGGTACCAAACCCAACTGAAATACAGGAAGATAAGGATGATGTACCCACACCTGTGGTTTTTCAGACGGGTAGCTGTATAGAAGCAACCAAAGCGACTTAATTAACTTCACAATGACACAATGCTGCATTTTATGCAATTGGATTCATCACATTATGGCAGGAGTTTACAGAAGTTTTCCTCCTTTCAACTCTCTACCATTTTAATAAACTCTACCATAGAATAGGTGAACTCAGTTAATCACAACAGGTAATTCCTAGTAAAAGCATACGTCAAAGCAGTAGCTGGGTACTATTTGAGGAAAATATCAGTTGATAACCACATATTATACCTATGTATAAATGGTGATTAACTTTCAGATGCTTGTTGAAGTACCACAGGAATAACAGCCTAAGAAAGTTAGCATGCTTTGTCTTAGGTCTCAAAATTTTTTTCTTTCTTTTCTTTTTTAACTTGTCAAAAGAAGACAGAGGCATATAGAGCAATGATTATATTACAGTGAAGAGGGATTTTGTTCTGTCAGCAATAGAGCTTCTTCCAAGGGAGACAGATGAATGCCCACTCCCAAAGCCTAACTTTGTAACTGCTTTTGCTGTTTGTTTCCTCTCATTCATTTTGCATCCATATTAGGCTTGCATCTGTTTATGTACTTGTCTATTATTCATCTACAGGATAACTGCTCAGCAGTCGTTACTTCCTTTCATATCTTTTCTGCATCTTTTGTTTCCATGGGTTGTTTTGGCAATAAAATCAAGAAAAGGGTACAAAGCTTATAAAAAAGTGCAGTTGGAACATCATGTTTTTATGGCTCTAGGAACGTTATTGCTGATTTCAAAAAGTTTAAAAAAAATGTTAAAATGCATTCAGCAAAGTTTAAAGCTCATAGGTATGATAAATTTGAAAATTTGAGAGCAAGGAATTTAAAAAGTGCTTTCTAAAACAGCTCACTATTGTTTGATCTTGACACGGAAGACTGCCTTGTGCAATTTTCTGTACACTGTACATTTTCACACTAAAATCTCAAGCAATGCAGTCACAGTAATTCCTTACATTTATATAGCGTTGCATAATTTTATTATGTGTTTATTCATCCATTATGTCCTCTGAACCTTCTAGGTAGATAATCAGCATCTTCATATGAAGGCAAAAAAGGAGAGTAAGGATGTTAAATTATGTGCTAAGGTCAAAAGGTCAATGAATCTCTGGGCCTAGACTAGCATCTACATTTACCTGACACCCATCCAGCCTGGTGTGGGCCAGGAGAATCCTCACAATCAAGTTGCCGCAGGCTTCTGTGTGCCAGTGGGAGTGAAATATAATTTGGAACTCTTAGATTATGTAAGCATAGTTCTCTGTGTGATTTTAAACTATTATTGTGTTCCCAAATTCAGTAAGACTCTACTGGTAATTAAGGTCCATTATCCCAGAACACAAAAATTTTACCTTTTATATCAGAGGGATAATGGATTCTCTGAAGCCCTTCCATTCACCCCAGAATAAAAACTTCAACTCTGTAGTGTTTCTTAAGAATCTGATTCCACATGCTAGGTTGAGCCCAACATAATGTTAGGTTATTTACAGAAAAAAAAATTGAAGGTACATAAAACCAATTCAAATACTCAGAAGCAAGACATCTGTATAAACTCATGCATTCGGAATATGCTTAACACTTGTTTCTTTGTGAAAACTTCATATGTTTACATGAGATAATCTGCAGATTATTAGGAGTAATTGCTATTTTCCTTATTCAGATACTTGTTAATGTGTTCAATAAGCCTTCATGAGTATGAAGAACATGAAGAACTACTCAAAGGCAACTGCAGGGCTTTCCTGGTGGCACAGTGGTTGAGAGTCTGCCTGCCAATGCAGGGGACACAGGTTCGTGCCCCTGTCCGGGAAGATCCCACATGCCGCGGAGCGGCTGGGTCCGTGAGCCGTGGCCGCTGAGCCTGCGCGTCCGGAGCCTGTGCTCCGCCACGGGAGAGGCCACAACAGTGAGAGGCCCACGTACCGCAAAAAACAAACAAACAAACAAAAAGGCAACTGCAATGTTATTCCTTCAAATGCAAGGCCAATTAATCGTGACAATATTAAATTCCTTAAATTTTGATAACCACAATAAAAGAAACAATGAAAATCATGATAAAGTCCTTGTGTACTATTTAGGCTTGGTTGAGTTAAAAATGTTGAAAAAGACACACACAATTGGTTCTAACTAGGGCAGGAATTTTATCCGAATGATGCAAAATATTCCATGGTTTGGGAAGCCTAAAGGACTTCTCAAATTGAAAACAGTACTAATTCTTTCATTAAATTCCAAAGACTTCTACTGGAGCCTATTACGATAGGTTGTGACTTCTAAAACAATGCTGAGATGGGGTCATTGGTGATGAGACCAAGTCTTCAGCTGGCCTGATTATTATGAGATTGAAATTTAGTAGGTATAGGGGATTCATATGAGATTGGAGTTTAAAGTTAAATCTATAGAGATATATGCATTTTACCACATTGCAGTTTATAGACCCTACAGGAGGAACATATTTAATGTTGACGGGAGATATCATTTTAAAATAACGTGATTACCTGACCAGCCACCATACATAAGTTGTATTTAAAACATTAATGGAAATGGAAAAGTGAGGAAGAGGAGAAGACAGCACAGCAGAGGTACCCAAATGTTCTATATGCCCCCTCATCAATTATGTATTGCTAATATACTGCCATTATTCAGAAAACACTTTTATGCTTAGGAGATTTCATTGTTAACTCTCTCTGTTAAATTATTTCAACCTTCTACATCCCGTAGCTGCAAGAAAATAACAAAGCAATCCTGTAAAGCCAAGGTTCAGTTTAAAAGAATTTTTCGGGCTTCCCTGGTGGCGCAGTGGTTGAGAGTCTGCCTGCCGATGCAGGGGACACGGGTTCGTGCCCCGGTCCGGGAAGATCCCACATGCCGCGGAGCGGCTGGGCCCGTGAGCCGTGGCCGCTGAGCCTGCGCGTCCGGAGCCTGTACTCCGCAACGGGAGAGGCCACAACAGTGAGAGGCACGCGTACCGCAAAAAAAAAAAAAAAAAGAAAAGAATTTTTCTTTGGTAACTAGTAGCACTTGTGAAAAATCACAGGATTTTAACAAGCCATTTGCATTGCATCCAAAATAACCAAGAAATGTCAATGTTTATATAGTTGCTTATTTAAAAAGTTATTATCTTTGGAGTGGTTAATCTATCATTCAGTGATAAGTGGCAAAATGATTTTACTTTGGCCCGTGATATCCAGGATTCTTCTCAGAAACCTACGTTCATGCTTCCTCATTGTTATCAGAGCTGTCACTGTGGCACAAGATGACTCGTAAGAAAAAATAAACTACTTCCCTCTTTCAGTGCTCTCAACCAGAAATGCCAGAAAGTGCCCCTTACCTTTTGTTCCCTACCAAAAGAAAGATCCTTGGTGAAAGGGCTTAACTTCTGCCATTTGGGTCTCCTATTTACTTTCAGCAAAAAAGAGACAAAAAGCAAGTGGTGAGAAGAAGCTGCCTTTGCCCTGTCATCTTGCTCTTCTTTGTTGTCTTTCAGTTGCTCGGTAATTAACTCTTGATAAGCTAAGTGACATGCTCAGTAAATGGTTACAATTTAGAAGGATTAGTAGAGGTGCTATTTTTAAAAAAAACTTAATAAGCCAAAGAATGCTCTGGAAATTTTTATATGTGCCTCTCAGTGAATTTGTAGAATCTGTGAGTTAATCATTTCACAAACCTTTGAGGGAGGGTCTCTTCAAGTCTCTTTCAAGTAGCCATGACCACAGATATAGCCTTAATGTCTATGTGACTTTTGTCCTCTTTTTTTTTTTGTTTTTTGCAGTATGCGGGCCTGTCACTGCTGTGGCCTCTCCCGTTGCGGAGCACAGGCTCCGGACGCGCAGGCTCAGTGGCTACGGCTCACGGGCCCAGCCGCTCCGCGGCATGTGGGATCTTCCCGGACCAGGGCACGAACCCGTGTCCCCTGCATCGGCAGGCGGACTCTCAACCACTGCGCCACCAGGGAAGCCCTGTCCTCTTTTTTTGACTCTTGGTAATAAATGCCTACTAGTGGTTAGAAACTCAAGCACCATAAGGAAATGGTCCGAAGTAACTTAACTGCATTCTGACTTAGATCATTAATTAAATGTATGGATCCTTCTTGTAAGCTCACCTCATGAGCATCTAATTAAAGTAAATGCTCATTATTATTATTATAAATTATAACATTAATAATTCCTATGCACACTGTATATCAGATAAAAGCTCACAAAATAAAAACAATCAGAAGCCTGATTTTCACTTAGTAGGTCAAACATATAATTTTTCCTACCTAAGATTTTTACCTTAGCATTTTCTTCCATGGTGATCCATTATTCTATAAAGGCTATCAAAATCCTGAATAACTTTGACCACGTGAAGGAGCCCTATGTAAACCCTAATATATTAAAATTATGTATGTGAATGTTGCGTTCCTAAACCCAACTCATTCCACTTATGAAAAATGACATATAAGTAATATCCTATAACACTTATTATGCACGTCCTAAAATTGTCCTTAAGAAATAAGCTGACTTTTAATCAGCTTACGCACACTTCAACAAGAAACAGTGCAAATTAAAAGGCTTTAAAAATTTAATTTAATTAAAAATGTTTTGTTTTAGCTATTTGACTTTTACCTGAAAGTAGAAAAGCAAAATAAAATGAGTGAGTAAAAGTGATTTGCCTGAACTCCAGGGAACTTACAAATACATCATGAGAACATTTATGCAGACATAAGAACAGAAAGAAGGAGAGTGTTAGAGATATAACCTATGAACTCCAGGAGAAAATATTAAGAAAGGAACAATTTCACAAATATTATAAATGACTGCAAATTAATGATTAAATAATAAAGCATAAAGAAAATTCCTTGCAATAAATTATTTTTAGAAGTAACAAATATAAAATAGCTAGCTGGGATAATAGGACAAATTGCATTAGGTTGCTGACCTGCAGTAATTTATGTATTTCAATACATCTATACAAAAAGGCCAACATGAAGCAAATCAACATTCTCTGGTCCATATGTATTAGGCAGATGATGCCTGACGAACAAGAAAACCTAAGCTGATTTCATTTGATTCCACGAGTCCCTGACCTGCCTGCAGGCTGACATAATTTTCTTTCAAAGAAACCAGTCTCTGGTGGTTACCAGACTTGATCTCATCCAGTGGAGGATGAGTTCTCTTTGAATTACTGGAGTGGGGTGTACCCTAGGATGGATAAATCAGCCAAACAGAAAGGCCTAACAGGGCAAAGAAGCAGTAGGGCACCTATCCTTACATTGTCCTGAAAATGACCTCAAGAATGACTTTCCACGAGGTAAGAGGTAATTCTGTCTCCACTTTGGTGTAGCTTATATCACTCACAGTAAAGGTCACAAATCATGACAGTCTTCTGTGCTTGAGAATCAGATTACTGTTTGTCTGAGAAGGAGCGGAGAGCTGGAGGCCTGCTTCTCTTAGGAATCTAGGTCAGAATTCATCCAGTAATGCCACCCAAGCCCTTCAAAGCAATATCTTACATTGTGGAAATACTTTGAGCAAATCCTGACGGTTGTTCATAAATTATATTACAACCTGAAGGAAGAAAAAGTTATTCTGTTCTTTTTTTGGCTCTGGCTTTTCATAAGGTAAGTTATAAAATTTAATTGGTGACCTTGGAGAAAGGTCATAGTTCTTAAATTCAACTATACCCTTCATAACTTCCAAGTCAATAATAATAACTGAAGATGATGTTAGTGTTTCTAAATTCAATAGAAGTGTCAGCAGCAGTAAATATACAAGAACCACATCCAAATATATGAAGGCTTTATATCTATCTATCTATCTATCTATCTATCTATCTATATACACATATATACACACATATATATATATGAAGCTTTCTGGGTGTTCCTGAAATACTACAAATGTTCAGAATTTGCACTTCATGCAAATAGGAAGCAGACACATATTCCTTAATGAAGGTGACAATATGAAGATTGGCGATCGGAAGAGGATATGATGGAGAAAGAATTGCAGCGATAGAATAATCTTTTTTAAAAAATGCAGTTTCAGACATTAAATGCAAATAAATGAGGAAGTCCATGAGCATTAAGCCTATTTTTAGGCAATTTACCTTTTCTTAGACAAAGAAAAAGAGAGATGGAAAAGGAGAAACTAAAATGGAAAAGGAGAGACTTCGAGAGAAATTTACATGTCGCTCTGAGGCTGTACAAATGTTGCCAAAGCTGTGCCCAGCACCTACTAATGTGTGGGAAACAGAATTGGCACTTAAGAAAGTGCTGTGTGCTGTGACTACAAACTCTGGAAACCTATTGCTCCTGTGGACAGAACTTTTAGTTCCCTCAAGGCACAGGCAAATCAAAGGAGGTGATGGACTGCTGATGAGAAACAAGCAATACGGAGACATTTAAAAATTCCCAGAGCTAGATGGATGTTTTTTATTTGCTTTTAATATCAAGTAACTAACTCAGATATCCTGATTTTTATCTTTAGAAGTCAAGTTCATATGCTGAAATTACCAGCATTTCATCCACCTACACCTAAGACTTACTCAAAGTAGGCGAAGCACACTTTTAGCTCCTGATATGGCATTTCGTTTTCCAAAACAAACAGATTAAGGAATGTCTTCTGAAGCATTAGCACATCAAAGCACACTGCTATTCAAATACTTCATTTAGACAGAAAATATTCAAGTTGGATTATTTCCTTAGCACACTGCATCTGATAAATAAAAATCTCCCCTCTTAACATTACTACTGTCCTCCCAATAAAACTGAGACTACAATCACCTTTGACTGTAGCTTCTTCCTGAAATTAAGCCCATAATACTGTCAATTCTTCCTTTAAAATGACGCTTACTTTGTCCTTTTTATTTCTACAGCCATTGCCATAATCTGAACCTAAACTGAGAGTAATAACTGATTTCTAGTCCCACTTTTTCTACTTGATACTGGTCAGATCTTCTAACTTTACTCTTTATTTATTAAATGGAGGAGTTGAAGATTGCTAAATCTAAATTTCTATTATTGGTATTTTCCTTCTATATGCAAAAGGTATGATGAGAGATTTTGTGGGTGATGGGGGAGCAGAGATCTACTTTACAAGTGCTTATTATTACATAAAGAGAATAAGGCGACTTCTGGCAAAATGAGAAAGACTGCGGAAGACATAAAGAGGAAATAGAACATGACCCAGGTCTTGAATAATGAGAAGAATGTTAAAAAGCTAGAGAAGGAAGGAAGAATGAATTTACCCACCATCATTGTGCTTGTTAATAGTTTTCTCAAAATTATTTTTTCATAAAATCTTTGAGCAGTGTCACTAAATACCAACCACTCATTTTTCCACAACTTTCATTACCTTTACGCACCTGTAGAGAAAGAGATGTAGGGAGCAATTTTTGAATGGAGGGAGGAATGAGATTCATGGAAATGTCATAGAGGAGTCTTCCCAAAATTTGAAACTAATTTATCCATCGGATTTAGTTATACGAGGGAAATACACACACACACACACACACACACACACACTCACACACACACCATGATAATCTTTGGCAATAACAAAAGAAAAGGCTATCTGCTACAGCAAATATCCTACTGAAAACTCTGCTGAAGCCCCAAACTCTAATTATAATTACTTAGGGATAAGGTCTGGTAAAGAAGATTGAAATTTGACTGCAATTGATTAAGTAAAAACAACAACAAAATGACATGTTTTAATTACATCACGCCCTTTGGGGAAAAATACCACACAAACTAAAAGAAAGGAGATGAATAAGCTAGGTAAGCATAGGGAAAGGGGAATCCTAGAAGCTGGTGCTGGCCAAAAGGTGAGGAGACTATCCAACTGGCCTCCAACGTTCAAACATTACGGTTTTCTTGGCAAGACCAGTGAATTAATGAGTAAGAGTGCTTCAAGCTATTTTAACTAACGAACAAGTTTGCCAACAAAAATTATAATAATTTTACTCTCCATTTAATATGTCTTCGTGAAGAAAATGTACTGGCTAGATCAGAGTGAAAACAGATTTATTTGACAACTTTATCTCATCCTAAATAAGAACTGACATTCTCGTCATAAATTGGCTTTCCATATAACAAAAGAAAGAGGACTTCTTAAGGGACATTTCTTAGCTGGTTTGTCTGCAATGTTCACAACGGACTCAATGAGCCCAGAGATCTATATGTAACACTGCTTGAATTTTTTAAAATATCAGTACTGGTTAGATGTTAGAAAAATTCAAGTACGGTTGATTCCAGGAATGCAAGGATTCTTCAATATACGCAAATCAATCAATGTGATAAACCATATTAACAAATTGAAGGAGAAAAACCATATGATCATCTCAATAGATGCAGAGAAAGCTTTTGATAAAATTCAACACCCATTTATGATAAAAACCCTGCAGAAAGTAGGCACAGAAGGAACTTTCCTCAACATAATAAAGGCCATATATGACAAAGCCACAGCCAACATCATCCTCAATGGTGAAAAACTGAAAGCGTTTCCACTAAGATCAGGAAAAGACAAGGTTGCCCACTCTCATCACTCTTATTCAATATAGTTTTGGAAGTTTTAGCCACAGCAATCAGAGAAGAAAAGGAAATAAAAGGAATCCAAATTGGAAAAGAAGAATTAAAGCTGTCACTGTTTGCAGATGACATGATACTATACATAGAGAATCCTAAAGATGACACCAGAAAACTACTAGAGCTAATCAATGAATTTGGTAAAGTTGCAGGATACAAAGTAATGCACAGAAATCTCTGGCATTCCTATACACTAATGATGAAAAATATGAAAGTGAAATCAAGAAAACACTCCCATTTACCATTGCAACAAAAAGAACAAAATATCTAGGAATAAACCTACCTAAGGAGACAAAAGACCTATATGCAGAAAATTATAAGACACTGATGAAAGACATTAAAGATGATACAAATAGATGGAGAGATATACCATGTTCTTGGATTGGAAGAATCAACATTGTGTAAATGACTCTACTACCCAAAGCAATCTGCAGATTCAGTGCAATCCCTATCAAACTACCACTGACATTTTTCACAGAACTAGAACAAAAAATTTCACAATTTGTTTGGAAACACAAAAGACCCCGAATAGTCAAAGCAGTCTTGAGAACGAAAAACAGAGCTGGAGAAATCAGGCTCCCTCACTTCAGACTATATTACAAAGCTACAGTAATCAAGACAGTATGGTACTGGCACAAAATCAGAAAGATAGATCAATGGAACAGGATAGAAAGCCCAGAGATAAGCCCACACACATATGGTCACCTTATCTTTGATAAAGGAGGCAGGAATGTACAGTGGAGAAAGGACAGCCTCTTCAATAAGTGGTGCTGGGAAAACTGGACAGGTACATGTAAAAGTATGAGATTAGATCACTCCCTAACACCATACACAAAAATAAGCTCAAAACGGTTTAAAGACCTAAAAGTAAGGCCAGAAACTATCAAACTCTTAGAGGAAAATATAGGTAGAAAACTCTATGACATAAATCACAGCAAGATCCTTTTTGACCCACCTCCTAGAGAAATGGAAATAAAAACAAAAATAAACAAATGGGACCTAATGAAACTTCAAAGCTTTTGCACAGCAAAGGAAACCATAAATAAGACCAAAAGACAACACTCACAATGGGAGAAAATATTTGCAAATGAAGTAACTGACAAAGGATTAATCTCCAAAATTTACAAGCAGCTCATGCAGCTCAATAACAAAAAAACAAACAACCCAATCCAAAAATGGGCAGAAGACCTAAACAGACATTTCTCCAAAGAAGATATACAGACTACCAACAAACACATGAAAGAATGCTCAACATCATTAATCATTAGAGAAATGCAAATCAAAACTACAATGAGATATCATCTCACACCAGTCAGAATGGCCATCATCAAAAAATCTAGAAACAATAAATGCTGGAGAGGGTGTGGAGAAAAAGGAACACTCCTGCACTGCTGGTGGGAATGTGAATTGGTACAGCCACTATGGAGAACAATATGGAAGTTCCTTGAAAAACTACAAATAGAACTACCATATGACCCAGCAATCCCACTACTGAGCATATACCCTGAGAAAACCATAATTCAAAAAGAGTCATGTACCAAAATGTTCATTGCAGCTCTATTTACAATAGCCCGGAGATGGAAACAACGTAAGTGCCCATCATCGGATGAATTGATAAAGAAGATGTGGCACATATATACAATGGAATATTACTCAGCCATAAAAAGAAACAAAGTTGAGTTGTTTGTAATGAGGTGGATAGACCTAGACTCTGTCATACAGAGTGAAGTAAGTCAGAAAGAGAAAGACAAATACCATATGCTAACACATATATATGAAATTTAAGAAAAAAAAAATGTCATGAAGAACTTAGGGGTAAGACAGGGATAAAGACACAGACCTACTGGAGAACGGACTTGAGGATATGGGGAGGGGGAAGGGTGAGCTGTGACAAAGCGAGAGAGAGGCATGGACATATATACACTACCATACGTAAGGTAGATAGGTAGTGGGAAGCAGCCACATAGCACAGGGATATCAGCTCGGTGCTTTGAGCCCGCCTGGAGGGGTGGGATAGGGAGGGTAGGAAGGAGGGAGACGCAAGAGGGAAGAGATATGGGAACATATGTATATGTATAACTGATTCACTTTGTTAAAAAGCAGAAAGTAACACACCATTGTAAAGTAATTATACCCCAATAAAGATGTTAAAAAAAAAAAAAGATGGGGAAAGGAATCAGGAGTCAGACAGATCTGGGCTGACTATTGGCTATACGGCCTCTACCACTTCGTAGCTGTCTGACTGAGCAAGTCAACTTAACTTCTCTGAGCCTTAATTTTCTCATGAGTAAAATGGATTTAATAATACCTATATTGAGGGTATTATGAAGATTAAATGAGATAATACATATATAGCATTTAACAGAGTGCCTGCACATATTAAGCATTCAATAAATGTCATGTTATTTTTATGATTACATCATAGTAACAGTTCAAAGGAGAGGGTGACATTGATATGTGCTAGTAAAAATGTTATTGCTGGTGAAAAGTTTTATAACATAAATCTTCTGATCTCATGTAATTCTGTATTATCAGATTTAATAATTAAACTAATAAAATTATTTCTGGAAAGTGAAAAAAAAAGAAAAATTAAATCTAAATGCAATGGCTAATGTTTATTGGGTGATGATTATTTGCCAGGTAGTGCTCTAAGTACTTCACATCTAATCTTTTTTTTTTTTCTTTTTTTTTCTCGTGGTACGTGGGCCTCTCACTGTTGTGGCCTCTCCCGTTGCAGAGCACAGGCTCCGGACACGCAGGCTCAGCGGCCATGGCTCACGGGCCCAGCCGCTCTGCGGCATGTGGGATCTTCCCGGACCGGGGCATGTACCTGTGTCCCCTGCATCGGCAGGCGGACTCTCAACCACTGCGCCACCAGGGAAGCCCCACATCTAATCTTGAAAATGGCTTTGTGTTACGAATTTAAAACCAATCTCATTTTATGGATGAGGGGACTGAAGGACAGAAACATTAAGAATCTTGCCCACCATCATACAGGTGGCAAGTGGAGGAGCCAGAATTCAGAAGCAGCTAATCAAGCTTCTGTAGGCACATTCATAACCACTGTATCAAACTGCCTACCAGACTACCGAAAATGCCTAAATTCATCTTCTGTGCTAAGAATGGCATATAATTTACTATAAAACTATGTAACAAATTATAATTGAAAAGAATACATTCAGTAGCTTTTAAAATCAAGTTCTATGTTTTTGTTTTTTGTTTTTGTTTTGTTTTGGGCTAAGGAACTGGGAGTAACTTTAAGAAGTCTGGCACAGAGATCAGACACGTGAGTTTTGGGCCTATACCTTCCTCTGGGTCCCAGTTGTCTGGCCTTGGCTATCAGCACTGGATTATCTAACATTTCCTTGAAGGCCCATATTATCTACTCGTAATAATTGATTATTAACCACTGAAATAGCTACAGCTCCCTATTTCGCTATCCTTAATGCTCTTATGCCTGAAGTCTCTCTGGCAACCAATTTTTTTTCCCCTCCTGCCGGATTAGAGTTTTGAATACGGTAATGAGGACAATGTGATGAAGTCTAAGTGTTGTGTTAAACCAATTAAATTCACCTTCTCTTACAGCTGTTCCCCATTGCTGGGCTAAGAATTATTTTCAATCAACAAACTTGAAAAAGTCTTGATGAAAGATATAAACGTTGCAACAAAGATGAAAACATTCCCATATTATCCCTGAAAAAATAAAATAATTTAATTGGAGGTGTTTTAATGATTAAAATATTTTAATATTAATCACTCTCCTTTGTTACTACATTATGTGTATTGCTACTACACATAATGCAATCAGCAGAGTCAATACATGTATACTCTTATGATGACAAAAACCAAGACACAGGGCTTCCCGGGTGGCGCAGGGTTGGGAGTCCTGCCGATGCAGAGGACATGGGTTCGTGCTCTGGTCTGGGAAGATCCCACATGCCGCGGAGCAGCTAGGCCCGTGAGCTATGGCCGCTGAGCCTGTGCATCCGGAGCCTGTGCTCCGCAGCAGGAGAGGCCACAACAGTGAGAGGCCCGCATACCGCAGGGGAAAAAACCCCCAAAAAACCAAGACATAGAATTCAGTTAAAGACATATCACTCTACTCGAAGCATCCCCCTTGGTCCCTCACTAAGTGGGAAGAAAAAAAAAGCATAAAAAGGTCTTGAAATATTTTCAGAGACCTGTAAACAGGGAGCATAGCCAGAGGTTACTTGGAGACCTCTCTGCTGTTGTGAAGGTAAGAGTGAAAAACAAGGCTAAAATAATGCCCTTTCCAAAGACTTTCACACACAAAATAACACTATGGGTACCAACTTCTAGCTCCCAAACTTACCTCTCTCTACTAATCCCTTCACTGTAGTTTGTGAAAAAGCTCTGCTTCTTTATTGCATTATCCTCCCAGCTTTTTTTCCTTCTCTTCCCTTCATAGCTAAGCTTTTAGCACAGTTACCTGTGCTTTATTTTCTACACTTCCTCACCTGCCATTCACCCTTCTGTAACTGCATTCAAGCCTTGATCATGTGCTCTGACCCCACTGAATCTGTGCCTCCAAAGGTCACGGAGGTCCTACTAAGTGCGAGACATAATGCACATATATTTCAGTCCCTCTTCTCTTGACCTTTTGGAGGCTTGTGAACAACCCTATATTCCAGAAATTCTCTTGTTTCAATCTCTTTATCATAATGTCCTCTTATGATTCTCCTCATTCCTTATTTATCATTCCTTTTAAATCTTAGCAGAGTTTTTTCCATTATATTATTACACTTTCAAAGAACCAGTTTGTTTTATTTGCTTATCTATTAAATCTTTGTTTTCTATTAAATCAATTTTTACTCTTACCTTTTATATTATTTCACCCTTTCATGTTTTTTGCATTTATTCTATTTTCCTAACCTTCTAAGTTGATTTATTAGCTCATTATTGTCAATCTTTCTTCATTCCTAGTACTTACATTATAGCTAGATAATTTTCCCTCTACTATTTGAGCTGACACTCAAATTTAATCTATAGCATTTTATATTTAATTTCATTCTAATATTTTAATTTCATTTTGATGTCTTAAATTTTCCAAATTATGGATATTTCAAGTGTAACTTTTTTATAAAAATATTTTAAGTGGGAGAATAAAATGATCTGCTTTATGTGTTTTAAGATTACTCTGGCTTTTGTGGTGATAGTGGCCAGAGTAGATGTTGGGAGGTAAACTGGAGGTTATTGCAGTAGTTTGAGAGAGAATGATATTTTTATAAGGATGTACATAGTGAAGATAGAGAAGGAGTGGACAGATACAAAATAAAGTTGAAATTACAACAGACAAGGTAAGCAGCGGCATCATGAAAAACATTAAGAAAAAAGTGTGTAAAGGGTAAGCAAGGGCCAGGAGCCAGTACTTTCTCTATATGAGTCCTGCGCTCTCTGCTTTCTCAATATGAGTCCTTTCTAATTAATTAAATAATAAGAGTAACTCATATCGGGTCTAAGATTTCAGTTATCTGAGCCTGCACTAATGATTTCCACCTTTAACAAAAACACAGATATATTTTTATTATGTTAGTAAACAGACCTTAAATGATGTCAATATAAAATAATGACATTCTTTATTTGGAAGAGTCTCTGAATAGGAAAAATAAAATAAACCAAGGGACCATGACGAGTATAAGTTGACATGCATAAGAGTAAGAGAACTTTGTGAAAAGGCTTTATATTAATAAATCCTGTTCAACATTCACGTCTTTGAAAACCAATAAGATTTTATGTTAGATATCATTTCCTTGATATACTTGGTTGAGCTTAATTTTTAATGGGCACCCAGAACGAGAAGACTTCGTGTTTATGTTAGGGATAGGAAGACCGTGCTTGGTGAAGGTACTTTGGATAAGAAGAGGAATACAGATTCTTTTTGTTGGTGCCTTAAGATTTTTTTCAGAGTCAAGAATCAATAAAAAGTCTGAATTAAATACATTTTAGACTTGTTGCCCAGAGGAGTAATTAAAGATATATTTTCAAAGACAACAGATGCAATTTACAGACTGCTGAAATTAGGGTGAAATGCAACAGGACACTTTGTCCTATAGCTTCCTTGCATAACCCAAGAACATTTAATCAGTTCAAATCTGCCTGAATGGAAGAGAACAAAAATTGCTGGAGGGTGAAAGAGATGGGAGGGAACAACCCAGAGATGGCAATTGCTGCTGTAGCTCACCAATAGCAGCAAGTGTTGTGGAAATACACATAAGCACAATCAACTCTATGTACAGCAGAAACTTGGTGTTTGGTACAAAGAGGAACAGACCTTTCACAGTTGATTTAATTTGCCCATGTTACAAAATGGAATAATGACCCTATAAGGAATGAAAAAAGGATCCGTAGCTCTAGGGTGTGTTGCTTCAACCAGGATCCACCTCTCTAGAAAAAATGTTATTAGCCCTAGGAAAATCTGCTTTTAAATTATTATCGGGAGGCATTTATTTTAAACCAAGAAATTTTTGATTCTTAAAGCCTAATTCCAGTCCTGCTAATTTGTAACGTACATGTCTTATGTATTTGTCTATGACATTTGTTCAACAGGTTTGAAGCAACTATGTAATAGCACAAGGTTTTTTTCCCTTGAACTCTATACCATTCCCTGTTGAATGTGGTTTCAGAAATCCCTTGGACACCCTTCCTACCTTGAGAAATCCCCTGGACATCTCCTTCCTACCTTGAATAGGGTACAGATTCACTAATGTGCATTGACAGTCTCTTGTCCTGCCTAATGAAATTTTTCATTGAAAGAAAAAAGTTAAATGCAAACTCAAAAGAGAAAAGTACAACTATGTTCAGTAATCTTTGACATATAAGGGCTATTTTATATATTTATCAACAAGAATTATTTTTTTAAAAAATGCAATATTGGCAATGTAACAAGGTCTGTTAAGTTCACCCCAATGAGATTTTTTTGTATTTGTTCAAAATACAGTCAATGTTCATCTAGTTAAGTGAATACATTTAAACTGTTCATTGTCATTGCATTTGCCTTATAACTCTGGAGCACCTAATACTATCAATGGAAAGCTATGGGTTTCTCTCTTTTGGTAAGTAATAGGAATTTCTGATATTGTCACTGGAACATTAATATTAAAGAAATTTTAAATTGTTTCCTCCTATTTCTCTTTTCACCTTTGATCTAATATTAAATGGTGTGCCTTAATTTCACAAGAATCTTATTATGTAAAATAAATACATTTTAAATTGTTGAGCACTTTTATCTTCTTGGTTGGCAAATATGCATGTCCTGACTTTGAAACTTTATTGCAGATTAAAAACAGATTAAAACACACACACACACACACACACACCCCCTTCCTTGAATTTGCTTAGGAAAGAAATCCATCAAAATAAATAATTCATGTTGGGATGGACTGAAATCTAGTCTTTTAGGAGGTGCCAACAGATGGTTTACATTTATAGAACGCACACTTGCTGACTTCCAAACAGAAATTAAAATTCATAAAGTATATCATTAGTACTCCTTATAAGCAGCATTATGTTTATGATATGAATTTGGATTTTCCCAGGTGAACAGTTTTCCATCATAATTTCACTAAGAAAAAAATGAAACAAACTGCTTTCTAGTTACTATTTTGTGTTACCAAGTTTAAAATTAAACCTTGCTGGTGATCATCCAGCAACACAAGCCAATGGGCTCAGAGCTAGATGAGGCTGTTGTTTTCATGACATTCAAGATTTCATAAGAACTCTTAGACATTTTTCATCATTCAAACAATAGGCATTATTACAAATAATAAAATAAGGCAGCTTCTCTAGCTTTCAATTCTTATCACATCAGTTAGGTTAGGAACTTTCAACCAATATAATTAAAAGTGAGACTTCAGCTTATTAAAGGTCAGGCAACTAGGCATTTTTAGTTAATTTTAGCAACTCTTTGGTCTAAGTGTGGCCACATAATACCATGGAATTACAGTAACATTTCATTTTTGTGAACCTGACTACTAACCAAAATGTTAACATTTAACTCAGGTAAGGTTATGATTAAAACTTGCTTTAAGCCCACAAAAAGAGATGCTTTATCGCTCATTAAGATTTTGTCTACCCAAGAGAAAGGGGAATATTGTTAACTATGCATTTAATGCAATCAAAAGTCAAGAAAACCATTATAAAAAAAAATAGGTCTGGGACTTTATTCACTAAGTGCAGCTAATGGCTTACTTGATTAAATTAACTAAATAAATGACAAAGCTTCTTCAGAATGACTGCATTTACACGTGCAGAATGTAAGAAAATTAACTAAATGAACCGAGCAATTGCTAGATGATTTTAACCATGTTTTAACTGCTTTAAATTATGCAAGGAATTGTTTTCATTCTCTTCTTCAACATGTTGGGTTGCTCGATGCCAAAATAATTTAGACAAATATTTATTTACAGTGGCGAAAACCTGTCATTTCAGTAAAAAAAAGTCAAATATAAATGTTTTGGTATCATAGAAATAAAGCAACTAGTGCTTAGGCTGCATTTGTTACTTTTCAAGCAATGTTTTCAAAACGTATAGCTAGCGCCTTCATATTTTTATGCAGACATAACTAAGTGCTAGCATGAATTATTTGAAGCAATGTAATATTCTCCCTTTGTAAACTTTAGATATTATATGCTCAATGGTGAATGATGAGAGACGGAAGTTTTGGACACATCTACTCAAAATCACCTAGAGTTGAGTTGGTAATTTTTGATTTTTCAATGATTGACTTGATATGTTATTTAGGAATTAAAATAGACATTATATTTAGATTCTACTAGTCCATAATAAATTTAATATGTAGTATATACATGATCAAATATAAAATAAGATTGAGCAAGGTCCTCTTTCTTAAAATGGATGTAAGAAGAAACCAAAACATATTTTATAAAGCTATATTTTATTCTAACATAGAATATAACTTTTGATGTTTTAAAAAGGGATACAATAATCTGGTGGTATCTTTTAAATTTTAAGTACCAGGATTCTTTTTTAACTGTCTGTCTGATTTTTTTCAACTAGACATGTAGTTGAAAAGCTTATATTACTATATTCTTTTCTGAAAAGCAACTGGCATTAAATGTCCTTAGAACACAAAGCAGAAATAAATTCTTCCCTGTAAAGCTTCCTAATTAAACAACTTAAGAACAAACTGTGAGAATAAGATTATGCTTAGAGAAATTGTGCTTAATATGTTACAGAAGACTTTGAATAAATCCTGAGTTTTGTGGTGAACAATTAATAACAGGGATTTATCTTCTCTGGCCTTAGGTTAAGATAGGTGTAGTGAGGGCAGAGGGAGCCCTCTGGAGAGTAACAGCTCCCCAGATGATAACCCAGAATTGGAATTTTCAGCTTCACAAAATAAACTTAATATCCAATGGTGTTGAGTGGAAAGAGCTATCTCTCTTACCTTGCAGCGTGGATGGAACCCAGATTTATACACTGTCCCTGGAGGAATGGCTGGGAAGCCTTCTGGGCTCAGGGTCAGAAACCTACTACAGGGCTATTGCAAAGTATAGTTCAAGCAGATAGAGGTGAAACATCCAGACAGGGACTGGATATGAGATGATGGACTCAGAATTCTGGCCAAATCAGCTCTTACTAGTCAGACCTCATTAAACTGAATCAAAGTATAGCTCAGAACACCAACTGGGCAAGCAGCAATGAACTAGACAAAGGTTACTGCCCTCAGACCCAAGGGAGCTAGAAAACACTTTATCCAACAAGTCAAACTTTCCCTTACCATCATGAGGTGAGTTAGGCCGCACCCCTCCCTTCACACATCCAGATGAGATCTGGAAATCTGAGGAAGGGGACAGGTGGCTAAGAACTCTGAGGGGCTAAACATTTTATCTTAGAATAACTGAACATTATGTAAAGAGATTCATTAAGTGGCATAACAAGCACAGTTTAAAATAGATAGGACTATATGTTTTCTTTCCTGCTACTTAGCAGATGGCAGTAAATTAGACTTGATTAATTATTGGTAAAATAAACTAAATGTCTTCTACATACCTGAGTAAACTGTGAGTTTGCAAGCATACAAAAGCAGGCAGGACTGTTAGGACTATCATGTTCTTTATTTTGCAATGACGTATCCTACAACTAGGTGAAGGAGGAAACCATGAAAAGACCAACTTTTTAGTATTCATATATTTTAACAGAAATCTCTCTGAAATAGCCATAACAAATATTCTCAGTTCAGACTTTTTACCTTAACAAAGCCCAAAGACAAATGAAAACACCTGCTTCTCGGGACCTCAGTAGGACATCTAGGGATGCTCCTGTTGCTTTGTTTCCCAGGCAGGAATCCTAAAAAGATGTTTGTAAGTCCTGATCATAATTAAGGTTCTCACTCAGAGTACAGGCTCAACTATACCTGTGAGTGGCAGAGATCATCAAAGAACAGGGCCCAACCCTTAAAAAGGCCAAGTAGCTACTGTTTTTGCACTTTTGGGAACTCTGACTCACCATATAAGAAATCTGGCTACTCGTATGGACTGACTTTTAGAGAGGTCATGTGGAGAATGAGAGTCTCAGGACTACATGGAAAGGAAGAGAGGCCAAGCTGTCCAAGTGTCCCAGCAGAGGTGCAGGTGTGAGTGAGCCATCTCGGACGTTTCAGCCCATCTGTGCACCTAAATGATCATAGCCCCAGCCAACATCACCGGGAGCAGAAAAACTGCCAAGCTGGGTCCAGTAAACGCATAGAATCACGAGAAAAAAAATGCTTGTTGTTTTAAGCCACTCAAATTTGGGTTGGTTTACCATACAGCAATACGTAATAAACCTGAAACTTTACCAGAAGTAGGGTTTTGCTGAAACACAAATCAAAAATATGTGGCATTGGGCTTCCCTGGTGGTGCAGTGGTTGAGAGTCCGCCTGCCGATGCAGGGCACACGGGTTCGTGCCCCAGTCTGGGAAGATCCCACATGCCGCGGAGCGGCCGGGCCCGTGAGCCATGGCCGCTGAGCCTGCGGGTCCGGAGCCTGTGTTCCGCAACGGGAAAGGCCACAACAGTGAGAGGCTGGCGTACCGGGGGGGGGGGGGGGGGGAAGTGGCATTGTCTTTGTCATGGGGACTGGGCAGAATCTGGAAGGACTTTGAGAAGATTGTTATGAGAGCTGGAAGGCTGCTTCTTTCAGCTTTCCATCCCCAGCTCCCATTATGCGACAGCAACTTCATCTTCCTGTCTCTGGTCCGTTTTTTTCCCCCAAGCCAGAGCTCATTCTAAAAACAAATCTGATGATGTCAGATTTAAAACCTTTCAAAGTAACTTCATTAGGAGTTGGATACAATTTTTCATTTTCATACCTGGTACTTTGTGATTGTGCTGATTTCTCTGGTCCTAATCCTAAGTACACACTTTTTGGCTTTAGGAACTTTTCTCTATGTTTGGAATGCTTCCCTTTGTCTTGCATTCTCCCATATTTTTCTTTCCTCAGTAGTTTCAGTTCAGATGTTATTCATCTTACTCCTTAAACTTCCATACTTCTCTGCTACCCACCCCATACTGTGTTCATTGCTCCAGCTAACACATCTTTTTCTAACCCCCTGATATTCATATTCCTTTCATATTGTGCCTTCCAAATCCTTTCCTTGACTGAGCTAATTCCCAAATGTCCTTCTGGTACTTCATTTGGGAAATCTCTACCCACTTTTCCAAAGTTGAGTTAGGATTCTATGATATCCCATCCTTGCCCCAGTAACTGCATTTTTAAACTGTCTGTTTTATATGTATCTTTCCCCTTAGATTCTCACTAAATTGAAGACAAGAGCTATGTCTATTTCTCTCTACCCCCAAGGTTGAAAATAGTATCTGGCACACAGTAGGGTCTTTAAATAAATATATTCTGAATAAATGAATAAGTAAAAATGAATAAATGATCAAGCCAACTACTTTTGTACTTTTTCCTAAATATAATTTTCTTTCTGGCAAAGTAAACATACATAAAACGTCTTCCAATTTGTGGTGTTTATATGAGTTTTAGTGTGCTTCTTGCTTTTACTGCAAGGGGATTATATAGTGAGAATGGTGGTTAAAATAGGGGAGTTTGGGTTGTTGCTGAAGTACCCTCTTGCCCTTGGCCAAGATTAAGTAGGTAAATACTACTGAGTGCATGTTAGTGCTGCATAAAAGGCAACCTTCTCTATGGTGGTCTATTCTCTGTGCTCATTCAATTGTTATTTTTACAAAGCAAATAGCTATCAGTGTGTAGAGAAGCCATCAAGTTCTTATAGATGGTTTAAAAATACTGTTTTTAGTTTGTATGCCTTCAAATTGCGCTTAAATAACACAGTTATTTTTGACTGATTGATTCTAAGAATTTTGCTATTACAGCCAAACTATGACATTTTTCATCATATATTTTTAGCATTTTTAAAGAATGAAATGCTTTTCTATTTTTTAAAATGATTTTTCACTTTGAGTTTCAGCCAAATATCTCAAAAATCCATAGCTCCTAGAACTCAGAGAAAATTAGCAAGGCCAAATAAAATACATGTGGCTTACTGCTGCAGCTGTATATTTTAAAGAAAGCTAATATATCGACTGGTTCTTAGAAGTGCAATCATAAATTGCTGTCTTTGAACAATGTTTGTAGCTATAAAGGCTAGAGATGATGTCATTTTGCTGCTACAGGTAAAGAGGTTTCTGTGTGTTCGACCTTTTAAGTATTTCTATTGAGATTCTAAATACCAATGTACCAAAATATATCCACCATTATTTATCCAACATGTTCAAAATAAAATGACAACATTCCACTGTATCAATTTATATCTTTATATATTTTTACCCTCTGATTATTTTAATGGTTCAGTTGCCTTTTAATACACAAAGAAATATACATTGGTTTAACTAAATGGACAATGCTGTTCATTTTAATATAGCCTCATAATTTAAAATCATCATTGTCTAATCAATTTCCTTGATATTAATGATCACCAGCAGCATTACAATACACCTGCACTTAAGCAAGCTAATGTGCTTCAGTGTAACTGAAGTTTTTGTGTTTTAATTTCTTTGTCATATGAACATTACCTTATATTTTAAAGCCAATTTCACTTGAAATATAGATTATGAACAAGTTGGTTTCCCTCTAGAGATATCTGTTGTATATGAGATTTACTGGTGCATAAGCAGATGTCTCTGCGTGTCTTCCAGGGTGTGGCAGATTAAAGATGCCACAATTCTTTGATGTTTTTCTTATCAAGTCTTAGAAGGTTCTGTGACTGTTTAAACTAAAAGAAAACAGCAGAAGTGATACTGTGCCAATTCCTGGGCCAGCTCTTAGGAAAAACTGGCATCTTCCACCTCCTGTCTCTTGGAACTACATGGACCATAGATGGACCCACATCTACTCAGGCTTTCAGCCCTCTATGCTAAGGTGCCCAACTGAAGCCCAGAAAGTGAGCCTGGTCATGCCACAGGGAGCAGAAGAATTACCCACCAAATTACTGACCCACAAAACCATGAGTTTTAATAAATGGTTGCTGTTTTAAGCCACTAAGCTTTGAGTGTTTGTTATAGAACAACAAATAATCAGAACATAGGGTAAATGGTGTGATTCTCTGGGCTGACACTTCATTTTGTGATTCTCTTTCATGAAACTATTTCAGAACTATTCTACTAACTAGGTTACAATAGGCCAAACATCTAAATATCAGAAAATAACTCACTACAAGAATATATAGAAATATTGAAATAAATTAAGTCCATAATTCCAGGGCTAAAGAAAAAAATCAGGGTTGCCAACCAAGTATTACCCGGTTTTTCTATTTTGGAGGTAAGTCAGGTCTATTAGTTTCTAGCCCATTGATCTAACCACTGAATAGAACTATCTGATTTGTAGGTTTTAAATGTCTATCTTAAACATTAAAATAACACACACAAACACACACACACTCCAAATACTTCTTTCATATCACCAGATTATAAAGTGTTTTGTAAGTCATCTTGTAAAGATTCTGTGAACTAAGCAATGAAGTCACCCACCACCCACAGGCAGCTGCTTCTGGGGAGGAATTAATCTTCAACAGCAATAAATAAATAAATAAATAAAACAATGGGATGAAAAACAACATGTACATTTTAGTATTCATATATATGTATATAAATACAAAGAGATGCTTCAAGCGTATGCAAGGTTACTGGTTTAGAATTCAAAATGAAGAGGTGCCCAAAGAATTCTCAGAATAAAAATGTAAAAACATGTAAGAAATTCTTCTTCTACTTGGTTTCTTTTAAAATTTAAAAATGAAGCTAGCACAATTTAAGAAATAAAATAAATATGTTAGAGGATGTAGAATCTTTGGGAATTCCTAGAATTACTAATCAGTTTTGGAGAAAGTTAATTTTGCTTTTCCTTTAAGAAAAACATGCAAATCTTCCAGTGGTTGAACAATTTAAAAGTATAACATTCACAAAGTACACAAAGTATAACATATTTAGAACACACACTGAACATTTGGAAAATAAGTTACTTTATGCATCACTTCTAACAGGGAAGGGGTTATTGAAAAACAATCTGAATATCAGAACATTAAGTATCTTTGAGTTTGATGGTCTCTCTATAGGCTGTAAGGGTAACATACTAGTTATCTATTATAGCAGCTTAAAACTGCAAGCATGTATAAACTCAGAGTTTCTGTTGGTTAGGAATTTGGGAGTGGCTTAACAGTATGATTCTGGCTTAGAGTTTCTCATGAGGTTGCAGCCAAGCTGTCGTCAAGCATCTGAAGATTTACCAGGCTGATCTGCTTCTGTGATAGCTCACTCAAATGGCCATTGGCTGGATGCCTCGGTCCCTCACTGGTAGTCCCTTGCCCGGTAGATCTCTCCATAGGGCTACTTCAGCAGCCTCATGACACGGCAGAGGGAGGGATGAGAGAGAACTATCAGGGGCTTTCTCTGAATTCACCATTTCTCCAGCTCCACCACTGAGCGTCACAAAAATCAAACATATTCTCTCGAAGTGCAACTTCACATTCTGGCAGTGTGGGAGCAATCCAGGTCAAGGTATTAGCTGGATCAGAGGAGGACAACCAGCACTGAATTGTAGTTCATAGATTTAGAAACTTTTTGTTTAGATGCAATCCATTTTTCTTCTTTGTTTTACTTGTTAGGGAAATTTGGTTTTACTCCTGAGAAATATCGGGATGTGATTTGAATCTAAAATACATCTTAGAATTAGCTACATAGAGAAGGTTTTACGACACTTCTTAAGATAGGTCGCAAATATTTAATTATCTGTATTAAAAATTCTGTAACGTTCCATAAGATAGAGAATTAATGGGTAGGCACTGTGGAAAGATGGAAATATACTGACTTTTCTAATCAGGGGTCAAGGAATCCTACGCCTTTAACTAAGTTTATTATAAGGCTTTTATTGTTGCTGTTATGAGAGAAGGATATCTATCAATTTACCTCATGGGAAAGGGGTTTAATTTTCAAGATGTACGTGGATAAGAGAGGAAACAGAAAAGTAGAGCCTTCAAAAGTGATGCAGCTCCAGCATCGGGCTACTCTGTTTCTCTCTCACAGGCTGCACACTCTGTCTCTCATGGCATTTTCACTTTTTACTGCACATACGCTACATTTTCATCTCTTTCTCCCTCCTAACTAGGCTCTTCCGCTTAATCATAGTTTCTATTCCCTCCCAACTTCAGCTGGCCTTTGGTGTCCTGGCTGCTCTCACCCCTCTGTAAACCATGCATTTCAGCTGTTAAGGCACTCCTCAGCCTAGCTTCTGTGTTGTGTAATTTGGGTCAGGACCCCACCCATCCTTTCGAGCAGTCAGCTCTGACTGGGGCACACGTGGGCACAGGGGTTGCAAAATGCTGCCTCTTTAGGAAGAGACCTGGAAAATTTGCTCCTCTCAGCAGGGGTTTTTTGGTAATAAAGGCATTCATTCTGAGGCCTTGCCCAAGTAGTACAATGCTAAATAAATAGGTGAATAAATGGATACAATATTTTAGTCCTATCTCTTCTACTAATTTCCTATATGACCTTAAGGAAATATTTTTATCCATGTTTTATCTGTCAAAGAGAAATTAATTTTTTTAACTAAATAGACATATTGAAGGCTTATTTCTGTGAAGCTATGACTAAAACTTGTGGAGTCTTGAAAGATGCTTAAGAAGTCTGTTTACCTTCAAAAGTGATTAACAGGAGGGATGTCGCATGTAAACAAATAAATAAAATATGAGGTAGAAAGCGATTTTTTAAAAGAGAGAGAATTTAAATATATAGCTATTCGGGTTCAGATTAGAAGTAGATAAATCATAGATAGCAATATCTTCCTTAACTACTTTATAGAAAATATTTCAACTGACATAAAATGGGTACAAGCTTGAAGGGAAAGGACTGTAGGGACAAGTTTTGAAAAGAACAGATTCCTATGGCAACACAGGCTCTCTTATGAGTAAACAATAATTTAGGAATTGATGACTGACCAAAAATTTTTTAAAAGCTGCCTTGAACTTCGAAAAATATTTTATAAGCCTCTCAGAACTTTTTTTTTTTAAAAAGTCTATGGTCAAGTTTAAATTCATTTTCTTAATACTATAATAGATATCAGAACTTCCATTCAAAGGGAAAATAATACGAGAAAGAGAACATGCCGTGGTCCAAGCTATGCTGCTTGCTGTTTTTATGTTCTTGTACAAGTCTTTGAATTTCCAAGGCCTCAGTCTTCCTTAAAAACGTGAAATGACTAGACCAAAGCATTTGAATATCCGTGTACCTCTGTGATTCTATTGAATCTGATGCAATTAGTCAAACAGTTACCTGTCATTACAGAGGCTGTGGTGTGTACATTTTAGCACCATACCACAATTTAATAACAGGGCACTGAAGCCACAATGCCTCCTATTCTGTTCCATCGCTAATTTATCAGGGGCTAAAAGCAACCGAACTAAGGATCCCAGGCAGACAATGGTGCCTTTGAGGGGCAAGGGAAGCACCGTTTAAAGGGAAAGCATTACCATTCTAAAATAATGGTAGAGCACATGGCCTGAGTACTTTGAAAGAGAGCACTACAAAAAAGGTATTCTCTGTTTAAATGCCTCAAACACAAAAGCTTTTAGTTGGGATTTATAAGGAAAAAAGAAAACAAATTCCAATAAATTGGTTTCCTTTTGTTATGTATGCTGGTGCTAAGGGGGTGAGGATATAGGCAAACTATCATTTGCCAAAAATCTAACAATACTATGTTTCTTATTTAGAACAAAACCTTAACATTTTGCTAATGAAGATAAAGAAAGCAGAAGAGACATTTTGGTGCTCTTGCCTGTTCTGGTTATTGAAAGACCATGCATACAACCATACCCCTTCAGTGTGTTAGCGTTACTGTTACATGTCTTTGGCCTCTACTTTCCTTGACACTTCGATTTGAAACAAGTAAACAAGCACACAGTACTATACGTGAAGATGTGGTTTAATTTAATATGATTTGAAAGGCAGCAATGAGACTAAAAGGCAAATAACGCTTGCTAATTATGTCCTTTATATATTATCTTTCACAAACAACATATGATGATAGTATATTTATTTGGAGAATTAGATGAATTAATGGTCTGTCAATTTAAAGAAATATAAAAGATATATGTGAAAGTAACCTTTTAATATCCAAATCAGGTTGGCACATATAAAAGATACATGTGAAAGTAACCTTTTAATATCCCAATCTGTTCACAGATTCTCAGTACTAAAGTTCTTTAATTATAAAAAATTCTATACAAATGCCAGGCATTATTACTGCCATATACAAAATAATAATATATGCAAAATTATTAGTTGGAAGAAAAATCTCATATGATAAAAAAGGAATGTGTTTTCTAAATCTATATACATGACCATAAACTATGAAAGAACTTTTAAGGAGTTAGATCAGAAAAACATATTTTCCAATCATTTTTTGTTGAGATTTATGTCTTTGAAGAAGCCATGCACATAGTAGGTTGAAGATTACATTGTACAGTAGTTTCTTTATCTGCCACATTGTTAGGACCTCCTTCACTATGCCCATTTTCACTCTACTTTTGTTGTTTAAACAAGATGTTATCCATGACTGAAAACGTTTTTTTCTCTGACCCCTTACTGTCTCCATGTAACAAAATAAGTGACATAAGGACCATGAGATGTTCATAGTGCACAATATTGACGTTTAACAATTTTTATCTTCTACAAATGGCTGCTGCCCTAGCATTCTTAAATGAAAGATTCCAACTACAAATTCCTTGTGAATAATAAAAGATCTAAAAGGGAAAGAAGAATATAGTTTGTAGATGGTAGTATTGAGATTGGGAGCCTATTTTTGGGGGCAGATAGAATAGATGAATGAATGGATGTTTCTGATAACAGGATATTTGGTATAGCAGAACCAGGAGATGAAGATAATGCAAGCCAATCTGTTTGTCCCCCTATTAGTCTAAATTCATAACAAGGATCACAATTTTCCTCAATAGGAGATGTGATGATGTTTTGGCAATCTCGTTTCAGATGAGATTCAGTAATAGAGTAAGACCATGAAACTGACGTGCATGTGTAGTTTATGGATTCAGGTTGACTGCTTGATACTCGTAGCCAATATGTTTCTATCAAGCACTGTGAGCTCTCTGGTTTATCACGTTGTGCTTATAATGACAGCAAGGCTAGAGTGCTGGGTTTGGGGTTGATTAGGTTCTTACCATTCTGGTTAGCATAGTATAATATTATAATGGTGGGTCTTCATGTAATAAGGCATAGAGAACAGATTTTAATTGACTGACAACTCTACGTACAAATGCTGTGTATAAATTTTCATGGTAAAATTCATTTCTCTTGTTCTGAAAAGGCATGTTCTAAAATTGTAGACATGATATTACTCAGTTGTTACTAGTAAGTGGTCCTACCTTCCTTTCCTTCCTTCCTTCCTTCCTCCCTCCCTTCCTCCTTCCTTCCTTTGCTCATGCTGGGGAGAGTGTGTGTACATTTGTATAAAGATATATCTGCATATTAGTAATTTCTTTTTGCACCCACAGATAAGCAATATGATAATATATGGAGTTAATTATTTTAAAATTTTACTTGCAGAATGATTTTTAGAGGGATTTAAATTATTGGAAGCATATTTATATTTCATCGTATTGTGGAAGACTGTCCTGGATTTGAGCATCTGTGTCCCCTTCCGAGGGCTTGAGCAATGTACTTGCCGGCTTGGGTGCAGGAACAGTCCAGGATTTGAAGAGGTACCTGCCTGTGTGGTCACTGACTGCCCGCTTGCTCCAGAGTAGCTCCCCCCGAAATCTGACAGTCCCATGCTTCACTTTCTCCCTTTGGATTTTGGCACTGTATCCAGATGGTTCCTTGCAGGTAATATGCAATGATCTGTTCTGTTTTTGGCAATAGCCTCCAAATTTTACCTTACCTTTTCCCTTGTAATAACTAATCCTACCTTCTTATACCTGGCCAGAGTTTTTTTTTTTTACTAAGATGCATACCTCCTCTAATGTATAAAAGATCTTCAGTGATTTCTAGTCACCCCAATTCAGATTTGTTGGTACAGCAAAAAAGACCCTTTATGAACTGACTCCTGCCTACCTGACTTTACATTTTTTTATCACTTGATACTTTTTCTCATTAACGTCAGACTTCCAGTTTCTCACGCTGTGCTGTTTCTGCCTGTGTGTGTGTTACAAATGCAGCTTCTACTTTGAATGGCCTTCTCCATTGCCTTAGATAAATTTCTCTTCTTTGTTCAAAATTGAGATTAAGCATCACTGCCTCTGAAACTTCCCTCTACCACCTTTGGGCAGAAGTAATTAACACTTTTTACGTTTCCATTGCTTTGAATATACTTAACTTCCATAGTTTTGCTTTGTTTTATTCTGTTTTTAAAGGTGCATATCTTCTTGAATCTTGAGGCAGACACCACAGCTCATATATCTTTGTAGCCCCAATTCCTACCGCACACCCCGACACAGAGTTGTTAATCAATAAAAAGTCTTCGTATGAAAACTTGGTCAACTAATATTTAATCATAAGCTTTCTTTTCCCAGCGACAGAACACAAGGTACTTGGTTATAATTCAGCATGAGCCTATTTCTTCAGCTAAACCAGGCTTACGCTTAAATCTTTCCACATTTTCCCCCTTTAATTGCTTTTCATTCAGAGAGAGGAAAGCAACATTTAGCAAGCACTTAATTGCAGCATGTACAGAATGAGTCAAATGAACTCCATGTGTGTACATTTTAATAGTTTCAATTCATACAGGGTCTCTGCCTCTGGAACAGCCATACTTTCTCTGCCTCGGACATCTGACAGAAGATAAGAAACAACTAAGAAAAAATAGAGTTTCTTAACAAAATCAACTAGCAATTCTTAAGAGACATTACCAAATCCACAATGTCAATGATGTCCTGCCAGTAAAGATTAGAAGAATTCCAGAAGTTTGAAAACACATCTCCAAAGCTAGTTCATAATGATGATGAAGCTAATCAAATTTTAGGACAATGTCAATTGTAAGTAACAAACTAAACTGTCATTTAATCATGTCTTTTTTTTACAAATTTTTTTTAAATAAATTTATTTATTTTGGGCTGCATTGGGTCTTTGTTGCTGTGCGTGGGCTTTCTCTAGTTGTGGCGAGCGGGGGCTACTCTTCGTTGTGGTGTGCGGTCTTCTCATTTTGGTGGCTTCTTCTGTTGCGGAGCACGGGCTCTGGGCTCTGGGCTCTAGGCACGCGGGCTTCAGTAGTTGCGGGACACGAGCTTAGTTGCTCCACGGCATGTGGGATCTTCCCAGACCAGGGATCGAACACGTGTCCCCTGCACTGGCAGGAGGATTCTTAACCACTGTGCCACCAGGGAAGTCCCAATCATGTCTTTTGAAGTGAGTACTTTTCTAATTCTTCATTCATAAAGATAAATTTCTTTATTCTTTATGAATATAAATGCAAAAAGTTCTGAGATCTCATTCATAATTTTAGTTGCTAGCCAGAATTCTATACTATGGTACTAGACCTATTAGTATACAGAAAATATTTTGTTCTTTTTTTTAATACTTAAAATTCAGAATGTATTAAGTTCATGTTTTACTGTGATGTAGTAGTTGAAGCTTGATTGTTTCTTAACACAGTTACATCCGCCTCCACTAAGAACTATAGGCTATTTAGTGACAGAAATTTTTTTCATCAATGATACCACACAGCTCCCTATTCCCTATAATAAAGGCAAGTAAACCTGTTTATCATTCTTGTTGAATTGTAGAACTACATATATATATATATATATATTTTTTAGAACTACATATATTTTTATAACCTATCTCCTCCCCTCAAACTTCTTTCAATAGGTAAGGATTTCTTGACAATCCACTTTTTTCCAAAAAGCATTTTTTTAGTTTATAAAGACATGATAAAACATGAGTTAAATTACAGTAGATCTACATGATAGAATATTAAACACCACTGAAATTCTATTAAAATATATTTATGGTATAAAGTAGATGCCCAGGGTACATTTTAACTGAAAATTGAAATGGTGCTGACATAGGACCTTCTAGAACTTGGTGCCAAATGGTTATATCATATTTCATTAACATGCTTTTTTAGATCTAAGGCATTTTAATAATTTTAATTTAGTACAAGGGCATCCTGGCCTCACAGAAGCTACTGTGAAGTATATCTGAAAGGTGAGAATTTTAAACACAATTCGATCCCATGGCATTGCCTCATTTGCACCTTGGTTCTTTTGGGGTACACTGGAATATATAATGGGTAGGAAATGGCAGAGGCAGCTGAGGCTGTGACACTTCAGGAATGACAGAGAAGGTTTCTTTGCAAATTTTCTTAAGATTCTTATGATTCTAATGTTATCAGGATCAGAAATGGAGAAAATGGCAAATACTATGTCCGAGCCAGGAAGATCATGTTTGCAGGTATATGAGAAATCACACCTTGAACTTGCTGAACTGGCTGGGAAGAATTTGAAGGTGTTAGAATTCTTGACATTCTATAAGTGAGGCCTCTACTTGAGTTTTTACTGTTATAGTCCTAGATGGCTTTGGCCTGGGAGAGAAAGATTATAATACATTTATTTTTACAATATCTTTTAGTGCCATGTTTCTGGTATATTTCACACACTGAATGAATATACTAAGTTCAAATTCCTAATTTGAAAAGAACTCACTCAGGAATTGATTGTAAGAATATATTTTAGTAGTTAGGCCTAATTGGCAATTGCTATTATTTACTTCTGACCAACTATATATTTTCCCAGGAATAATAAAGTGCCCCTTGCACTTTTAACCATTACCCTATCCTATTTTCTTCCTTGCAACTTTTATCCTGCTTTTCTGTGTTTCCCTCTTAACCGTCCACCTTCTTTACACCCTCTTTCTACTCTCTTTACCTTCATTATTTTATCCTTGTAGAGCAGCCAAAGTCAGCCTTTGCTTGTTAGTCAGTCTCCATGGGCAAGTCCCTCAATGTTTTCACTGTTTACATGAAAGCATCCGAATGTATAGCAAATAGACCAGCTGGAAACCTCCCCACAGACAGACGCATCCAAACAGGAGGTTCCTTGATGTGTTGCGGTGGGTCAGGCTGGTTCTGCTACCAGAAAGAACAGCCCACACCCATATGCACTGCTGCTCCTGAGTGCAAGACTTGCGATAGCATCCACAAGGTCTGGGTCTCAGCCAACACTTAGCCCTTAGAACATACAGTGATACAGAAAGATGTGACGACGACAGAGTTTTGGAGTACTGTTTGTAGCATGCTGTTCTTTGGCATAGTTCTTCAGAATCGAAGAACACTATTTCTCCTAATTTCCCAAGACACATAGTTTATTATAGAATCAGTCTTAAGAATGTCTATAGATTTGGAAGCAATTGATCGATTTAATATTAAACTCAATATTTACTGTAGATGTCTTAGAAATTGTTTTGAAATGTTGCAACAGAGATGCCTACTTGAACAAACCACCTAATTTTTAGTTTTTTTTTCAGAGTGGGGAAAGAGGAATATTAATGAGACAAATACAATGATCTTTGGCTCTAACTGAAAAAATGTGGTGAAGATTTATCAACAAATGCAAAATATACTTAAAAACCAAGACAAATATATTTGAATGCATTTTACAACAGGCAATTTCGGAACAAAACTAATATATTTGCATAAGTATGCATTTATATTACATACCATACTAAAATCCTGTTTAAAAATTAAACACTTCCGGCCATTTACACATTCTATTTTGAATATTATACATACGGGCTAATAACACACATTTAATCCGTAAATATTTTGTTCTAAGTCATGGTAACATGCCATAACAAAAAAAGGATAATACCATTCAAAAACACTGTCTTAGGTCTAGTTTTTAAAAATATCCCTTTCTTTATTTATCACTATATTTTAAAAATAAAAGAAAAATAAATAAGAAAAATTCCAAAAAATAACTCTCTAACTAAAGCAATTCTGTAGGAGTAGTGTGGTTAGAGACACATATCTTTAGACCCTTCTAAGCAAATGCCTTGATAAGATATAAGGGGGACTTTGCAAATCCATATGATTATTATCAAGGAAAACCCAGCAGTATTTTTCTGTCCTTTATGTTTGATACTCTAGGGTGGTCAACCTGAACTACAAACTCATTAATTGACATTTCAAAAATGTACAAAATCAAATGCTATAGCCCAATCCAAAGTGTATGTAGCACTTTTATAAATCTGGCATACATTACAACCAACATGGAACCACATGTATGTAAGGACGCTCACAGACACAGTGAAGGAAAGGGAGACTCTGCCTTGACCCAAAAGCCCAACACAGGCACTGGGTGAAAAGCTGTATTCCTTATTCCAAGCAACCTCAGATTTTCAAGGCACTGCATTCCAAGAAAGTGATTTGGAAAATGAAAGAGTGAGCATTACCTCTCTTAACTCTCTTTGTGAAAGATACGAAATTGAATTCCAGAGACTGAAAGTTAATTATTTCATCGTCTACAATTTGAACATCTTGTATAAGAATGACTTCTTGGACTTTACTTTTGGCCCTGGAAAACCTACAAACTCTGAGAGATGAATGCTGTACCAGTCAAGAAAGGCTAGGTTATCCTGTTGCACAAAGAACCTAAGGTCTTGGTGACTTACAACCAAAAGGTTTTATTTAATTATTTATTTATCTATTTTTTTTTTTGCGGTACGTGGGCCTCTCACTGGTATGGCCTGTCCCGTTGCGGAGCACAGGCTCCAGACACGCAGGCCCAGCGGCCATGGCTCACGGGCCCAGCTGCTCCGCGGCATGTGGGATCCTCCCGGACCGTGGCACGAACCCATGTCCCCTGCATCGGCAGGTGGACTCCCAACCACTGCGCCACCAGGGAAGCCCGAGGTTTTATTTTTTATTCGTGCTACACATCCAAGATGAATTTGTAAGTTGGCTGCATATTTCCTTCAATCTACCTGGAACACTGCTAGCTGTTGCAACGGCGGGGAAGAAAGGACATGCTAACTATACACTGGTTCTTAAAGGTTCTGCCCAGAGGAGACACCCACTACTTCTGCTCATATGCCATTCGGCAATGAGAGTCTCATGTCACACCGGAAGTCAAGAAGTTATATGAGCAAATGTAACACTTTCTTCTATCAGGGGAAAGTCTGTGAACAATAATACAGTTTACAGATGGCATCAGGCAACATAATTTCCAGGAGTGAGATAGAGGAATTGCCTGCCACGGTGGACTAAATCAGGGAATGTTAGTTAGACACTTGGATGGACTGTAATTCTGTGGTCAAGGAAAATGATCACAAATAACGGATCCATTGTGCCCCCCACCCTAAAATATTAGGGAGGAAGTGCCAAAATATCACACTATCTAAAAGTAGGCAAATGCTGTTCATTGTTAAAAACAGAGAGATGAAACATTAATTCAAGGAATTTCTTTATTATTGGCCCAGGTACATGAAAAAATTTCATTTATGTCTCAAGTAGACACGAGCTTGAAGTGAAATGGGTCCTAAAATGTCTTCTCAGACTTTGGCTCTTTCCTTGGTAATCCCAATTTTTTTGGGTTCAGGACTCTTAAATCCTCCTTAGAGTAAATTCTCCAACCAGTCTTATAGGAATCTATAGTTTTCGGTACTTGAAGACCTAGACCTAATGGAAGCTTGAAACTGTTTCTCTCTACCAGTTTTTTTAAAAAAACATTTATTTATTTACTTTTTTAGGCTATGCCAGGTCTTAGTTGTGGCACGTGAGACCTTTAGTTGCAGTATGCGGACTTCTTAGTTGTGGCATGCGGACTCTTAGTTGCAGCATGCATGCAGGATCTAGTTCCCTGACCAGGGATCGAACCCAGGCCCCCTGCATTGGGAGTGTGGAGTCTTACTCACCAGACCACCAGGGAAGCCCCTACCATTTTTGTTTTGATGAAAAAAATTTTCAGTGTAATTTCTTTTATGTGACCCAGATAAAAGTCCCAATTTTAAAATTTCATTCTCAGAAATTTTTATAGATTTCTAAATAGTAAATAGTAAATGGCAGGAATACATCCAGGTAAATTATTCAATGTAAGCAGAAAATTCTGCCATTGCTAGTAAAAAAACCATAAACCCTGTAAGTAGGCAACAAATATTTTGTTGCACTAAATGTTTTGCTTCTGTAAGCAGCAGACCATAATGTCATTTTAGACAACAAAGCAAACATTGGCACAGAGAGCTAAGAGCTAATCTCAGGAGTTTCAGATAGAGTACCTTCTGGAAATTGCTAGTAACATCTACTATTTACCTTCTTTTCAATTTCTTCACAAAAGAGGCACAATCTCTGAGGGACAAATGCTCACTTTTGAGGTTTGAATGTTATGTTTATCAATGCAGTGGAAACAGTAGAAATTATGACAACTTATTCTGTTTGTGAAAGGTCACTTTGGTCTAATATTTTTGGTTTTAAAAAGTAATTGTGAATGTCTTTTGGGAAGATATTAATTATAATGTTAAAGTTCAAAAGTCCTTCTCTATGAGAAGTTCTCTCTTTCACTGCATTTTCATCTATAGTGGATATGACGTGATTCACTTATGTTGCCTTCTCTTTCTTCTGCTGGATCTTCCCTTGCAAAATGGCACGACACTGTCAGCACTGACTAAGAATGCAAAACAGGGTAAGCCTGTCTTTCTCACAGTATTTTAAGTGTATTCAAGCTGTGAAAAGTGTCGCAGCGAGGGCTTCCCTGGTGGCGCAGTGGTTGAGAGTCCGCCTGCTGATGCAGGGGACACGGGTTTGTGCCCCGGTCCGGGAAGATCCCACATGCCGCGGAGTGGCTGGGCCCGTGAGCCATGGCCGCTGAGCCTGCGCGTCTGGAGCCTGTGCTCCACAACGGGAGAGGCCACAACAGTGAGAGGCCCGCGTACCGCAAAAAAAAAAAAAAAGTGTCGCAGCAAAATTCCCATTCTCTGTCAGCTGAACTCTATTTGCTCATATTTATATCTTGGATTGACTACAATTCAAACCTGTGTTTTTTTTTTTTTTTTTTAAATAAATTGTCCCAAAATAAAAGGTATATTTCAGCAGTGTTTTGGAACTCCTAATCAGGGAACCAGTTTTTGGACAGATCTATACCATTCTTTCTCTGGGAGTATCAATACTTAAACCAGCAGGTGAAAGTACATTTTATTAAATGGCTCATTCAATTCAGATCCTGGGTGGTCTTACTTATGGATGAATTGTACTGCCATCCTAAGAAAACTATTTAACCTATCTGCACTTGGAGAGAGCCTCTGCATACCTTCTATCTGATTTCAGATGATGAGATGAGAGGTTTCTGGTTTTGAAATCAGGTTTCTCAGAGGTGCTGGTCTTGACAGTGGCTCTTACTTCATTAAAGAACGTATAAGATAAGTATGCAGATCTTTGGCCACTACTGGTTTCATTTTGGGCCATCTCTGCATGATGCAAAACGCCAGATCAAAAATTAGTGAACTAGTGTTCTGGGCTTTCTGGATGGCCGAATCAAAGACTGAGAAAGCTCAAATGATTGTGTGTAAATCATTTTTTTTTTTTGTATTAGAATGTATTGGTAATTTTTTAAAAATTTATTTTAATTTTATTTTTTGGCAGTGCTGTGTGCCAAGTGGAATCTTAGTTCCCTGACCAGGGATCGAACCCGTGCCCCCTGCATTGGGAGCACGGAGTCTTAACCATGGCACTGCCAGGGAAGCCTCATGTAAATCATTCTTTGGATGAGAGGATAAACGAAAAAAAGAAAAAAGTTCAGTAGACACCTACTGACATGTCCCTTCAAATATATGTGTTTAAAAAATAATTTTCTTTATATTTAAATTAGAGATATTGTTATTTGTTGAATATGCACATTATTAGTTTAGTACAGACATTAAGCTTAGAAACAGCAAATCACTGAATAGTCTGGAAATAAAGCTTCTTTTATAAATTTGCTCACATAAAAATATAAAAACTCCTGAGAAATCATGTCAAGAAAAACAGTTTATCTGATTCTGCAGGTGCATGATAAAAATATCTCAGTGCCCAACTTCTATTTGTACCTGCCAAGATGAAGGCAAACAGGGAAAACCATGAAATCTTCCCATGGTTTCTGTATTTCATTCCATTGTGCATTACCCAATGTCATCTTCTTTTCTCTTCACAGGATAGGAACTAATATCTCATACCTGTGGCTGATTTATTCTCCAAGTCCTATGCCATATATTGCTATTTTTTAAAGAGTACTTATGTAAAATATGCTCAATAAAGAAACTTGTAAAACAGAAAGAAAAAAATAAAAAAGAAAACATATGAATCACCTGACCTGTAACCATTCAAAATAGGTAATGGTAACAAATGGTTTGTCTTTCTAGTACTTTTTTTTTTTTTTTTTTGTGGTACGCGGGCCTCTCACTGTTGTGGCGTCTCCCGTTGCGGAGCACAGGCTCCGGATGCGCAGGCTCCGGTTGTGCAGGCTCCGGATGCGCAGGCTCAGCGGCCATGGCTCACGGGCCCAGCCGCTCCGCAGCATGTGGGATCTTCCCGGACCGCGGCACGAACCCGTGTCCCCTGCATCGGCAGGCAGACTCTCAACCACTGCGCCACCAGGGAAGCCCTCTAGTACTTTTTTCTTTGTCTACTCATCTCTTCCTGGGCTTCCTTCTCTTTTCTATTTGCCTGTTTTTCTAGGTGATATCCTTCTGGCTTGCCTATAATCCATCCTCCACAGAGCAGACTGAGTTTACTTTCTAAAACCCTCTAGTTTAAAACCCTCCATGGTTTCCTACTTCACTCTGAATAACTTTCAAAGTCCTTATATGCTGTTCTTGCTGAATCTTTTACAACTTTCCTCTCTGACTTTGTACAGTCTGTTTTTCTGACTCTCCTCTTCTTTATTAGCGTTCTATTGCTGAAACAAATTAGCACAAACTCAGTGCCAAAGACAAATTTTTTTTGTTTGTTAGTTTCTGCTTTATAACAAAGTGAATCAGTTATACATATACATATGTCCCCGTATCTCTTTCCTCTTGCGTCTCCCTCCCTTCCACCCTCCCTATCCCACCCCTCTAGGTGGTCACAAATCACCGAGCTGATCTCCCTGTGCTATGTGGCTGCTTCCCACTAGCTAGCTATTTTACGTTTGGTAGTGTATATACGTACATGCAACTCTCTCACTCCGTCCCAGCTTACCATTCCCCCTCCCTGTGGCCTCAAGTCCATTCCCTATGTTTGCATCTTAATTCCTGTCCTGCTCCTAGGTTCTTCAGAACCAGTTTTTTAAATTCATATATATGTGTTAGCATAAGGTATTTCTTTTTCTCTTTCTGACTTACTTCACTCTGTATGACAGACTCTAGGTCCATCCACCTCACTACAAATAACACAATTTCATTTCTTTTTATGGCTGAGTAATATTCCATTGTATATATGTGCCACATCTTCTTTATCCATTCACCTGTCAATGGACACTTAGGTTGCTTCCATGTCCTGACTATTGTAAATAGAGCTGCAATGAACATTGTGGTACATGACTCTTTTCAAATTATGGTTTTATCAGCATATATACCCAGTAGTGGGATTGCTGGGTTGTATGGTAGTTCTAGTTTTAGTTTTTTAAGGAACCTCCATACTGTTCTCCATAGTGGCTGTATCAATTTACATTCCCACCAAGAGTACAAGAGGGTTCCCTTTTCTCTACACCCTCGCCAGCATTTATTGTTTGTAGATTTTTTTTTTTTTTTTGCGGTACGCGGGCCTCTCACTGTTGTGGCCTCTTCTGCTGCGGAGCACAGGCTCTGGACGCGCAGGCCCAGCAGCCATGGCTCACGGGCCCAGCCGCTTTGCGGCATGTGGGATCTTCCCGGACCGGGGCACGAACCCGTGTCCCCTGCATCGGCAGGCGGACTCTCAATCGCTGCACCATCAGGGAAGCCCCATATTGTTTGTAGAGTTTTTGATGATGGCCATTCTGACAAGTATGAGGTGAGACCTACTGTAGTTTTGATTAGCAGTTCTCTAATGATCAGTGATGTTGAGCATCCCTTCATGAATTTCTTGGCAATCTGTATATCTTCTTTGGAGAAATGTCTATTTAGGTCTTCTGCCCATTTTTGGATTGGGTTGTTTGTTTTATTGATATTGAGCTGCATGAGCTGCTTGTAAATTTTGGAGATTGATCCTTTGTCAGTTGCTTCATTTGCAAATATTTTCTCCCATTCTGGGGGTTGTCTTTTCATCTTGTTTATGGTTTCCTTTGCTGTGCAAAAGCTTTTAAGTTTCATTAGGTCCCATTTGTTTATTTTGTTTTTATTTCCATTTCTCTAGGAGGTGGGTTAAAAAGGATCTTGCTGTGATTTATGTCATAGAGTGTTCTGCCTATGCTTTCCTCTAAGAGTTTTATAGTGTCTAGCCTTCGATTTACGTCTTTAATCCATTTTTTTTTCTTTAATCCATTTTGAGTTTATTTTTGTGTATGGTGATAGGGAGTATTCTAATTTCATTCTTTTACATGTTGCTGTCCAGTTTTCCCAGCACCACTTATTGAAGAAGAGGCTGTCTTTTCTCCACTGTATATTCTTGCCTCCTTTATCAAAAATAAGGTGACCATATGTGCATGGGTTTACCTCTGGGCTTTCTATCCTGTTCCATTGATCTATATTTCTGTTTTTTTGTGCCAGTACCATACTGTCTTGATTACTGTAGCTTTATAGTATAGTCTGAAGTCAGGGAGTCTGATGCCTCCAGCTCCGTTTTTCTTTCTACAGATTGCTTTGGCTATTCCGGGTCTTTTGTGTTTCCATATAAATTGTGACATTTTTTGCTCTAGTTCTGTGAAAAATGCCATTGATAGTTTGATAGGGATTGCACTGAATCGGTAGACTGCTTTTTGTAGTATAGTCATTTTCACAATGTTGATTCTTCCAATCCAAGAACATAGTGTATCTCTCCATCTGTTTGTATCATCTTTAATTTCTTACATCAGTGTTTTATAGTTTTCTGCGTACAGGTCTTTTGTCTCTTTAGCTAGGTTTATTCGTAGGTATTTTATTCTTTTTGTTGCAGTGGTGAATGGGAATGTTTCCTTAATTTCACTTTCAGATTTTTCATCATCAGTGTATAGGAATGCAAGAAATTTCTGTGCATTAATTTTGTATCCTGCTACCTTACCAAATTCATTGATTAGCTCTAGCAGTTTTCTGGTAGCATCTTTAGGATTCTCTATGTATAGTATCATGTCATCTGCAAACAGCGACAGCTTTACTTCTTCTTCCTTTATTTGGATTCCTTTTATTTCTTTTCCTTCTCTGACTCCTGTGGCTAAATCTTCCACAACTATGTTGAATAATAGTGGAGACAGTGGACAACCTTGTCTTGTTCTTGATCTTAGTGGAAATGGTTTCAGTTTGTCACCATTGAGAACGATGTTGGCTGTGGGTTTGTCACGTATGGCCTTTTTTATGTTGAGGTAAGTTCCCTCTATGCCTACTTTGTGGAGGGTTTTTATCATAAATTGGTGTTGAATTTCAAAAGCTTTTTCTGCATCTATTGAGATGATCATACAGTTTTTATCTTCAGTTTATTACTATGGTGTTTCACATTGACTGATTTGCATGTATTGAAGAATGTTTGCATTCCTGGGATAAACCCCACTTGGTCATGGTGTATGATCCTTTTAATGTGCTGCTGAATTCTGTTTGCTAGTATTTTGTTGAGGATTTTTGCATCTATGTTCATCAGTGATACTGGCCTGTAGTTTTCTTTCATTGTGACATCTTTGTCTGGTTTTGGTATCAGGGTGACATTGGCCTTGTAGAATGAGTTTGGGAGTATTCCTCCCTCTGCTATATTGTGGAAGAGTTTGAGAAGGATAGGTGTTAGCTCTTCTCTAAATGTTTGATAGAAATCGCCTGTGAAGCCATCTGGTCCTGGGCTTCTGTTTGTTGGAAGATTTTTAATCACAGTTTCAATTTCAGTGCTTGTGATTGGTCTGTTTATATTTTCTATTTCTTCCTGGTTCAGTCTTGGAAGGTTTTACTTTTCTAAGAATTTGTCCATTTCTTCCAGGTTATCCATTTTATTGGCATAAAGTTGCCTGTAGTAATCTCTCATGATCCTCTGTATTTCTGCAGTGTCAGTTGTTACTTCTCCTTTTTCATTTCTAATTCTGTTGACTTGAGTCTTCTCCCTTTTTTTCTTGATGAGTCTGGGTAATGGTTTATCAATTTTGTTTACCTTCTCAAAGAACCAGCTTTTAGTTTGACTGATCTTTGCTATCATTTCCTTCATTTCTTTTTCATTTATTTCTGATCTGATCTTTATGATTACTTTCCTTCTGCTAACTTTGGGTTTTTTTTTCCTCTTTCTCTAGTTGCTTTAGGTGTAAGGTTAGGTTGTTTATTTGAGATGTTTCTTGTTTCTTGAGGTAGGCTTGTATAGCTATAAACTTCCCTCTTTGAACTGCTTTTGCTGCATCCCATAGGTTTTGGGTCATCATGTTTTCACTGTCATTTGTTTCTAGGTATTTTCTGATATCCTCTTTGATTTCTTCAGTGATCTCTTGGTTATTAATTTAGCATCGCTGTGTTTGTATTTTTTACAGTTTTTTTCCTGTAATTGATACCTAGTCTCATAACATTGTGGTCAGAAAACATACGTGATACAATTTCAATTTCCTTAAATTTACCAAGGCTTGATTTGTTACCCAAGATATGATCTATCCTGGAGAATGTTCCATGAGCCCCTGAGAAAAAGTGTATTCTGTTGTTTTTGGATGGAATGTCCTATAAATATCAATTAAGTCCATCTTGTTTAATGGGTCATTTAAAGCTTGTGTTTCCTTATTTTCATTTTGGATGATCTGTTCATTGGTGAAAGTGGGGTGTTAAAGCCCCCTAGTATGGTTGTGCTACTGTCGATTTCCCCTTTATGGCTCTTAGCATTTGATTTATGTAATGAGGTACTCCTATGTTGGGTGCATAAATATTTACAATTGTTATATCTTCTTCTTGGACTGATCCCTTGATCATTATGTAGTGTCCAATTTTGTCTCTTGTAATAGTCTTTACTTTAAAGTCTATATTGTCTGATATGAGAATTGCTCCTCCAGCTTTCTTTTGATTTCCATTTGCATGGAATATCTTTTTCCATCCCCACTCTTTCAGTCTGTATGTGTCCCTAGGTCTGAAGTGGGTCTCTCGTAGATCGCAATATATACGGGTCTTGTTTTTTTATCCATTCAGCCAGTCTATGTCTTTTGGATGGAACGTTTAAGCCATTTACCTTTCAGGTAATTATCAGTATGTGTGTTCCTATTACAATTTTCTTAATTGTTTTGGGTTAGTTTTTGCAGGTCCTTTACTTCTCTTCTGTTTCCTGCCTAGAGAAGTTCCTTTAGCATTTGTTGTAAAGCTGGTTTGGTGGTGCTGAATTCTCTTAGCTTTTGCTTGTGTGTAAAAGTTTTCATTTCTCCATCAAATCTGAATGAGATCCTTGCTGGGTAGACTAATATTGGTTGTAGGTTTTTCCCTTTCATCACTCTAAATATGTCCCACCACTCCCTTCTGGCTTGCAGAGTTTCTGCTGAAAGATCAGCTGTTAACCTTATGGGGATTTCCTTGTATGCTATTTGTTGCTTTTCCCTTACTGCTTTTAATATTTTTTCTTTGTGTTTAATTTTTGATAGTTTGATTAATTTGTGTCTTGATGTGTTTCTCCTTGGATTTATCTTGTATGGGACTCTCTGCAGTTCCTTTACTTATCTCCTTTCCCATATTAGTGACATTTTCAACTATAATCTCTTCAAATATCTTCTCAGTCCCTTTCTTTTTCTCTTGTTCTTCTGGGACCCCTATTATTCAAATGTTGATGCGTTTAAAGTTGCCCCAGAGGTCTCTGAGACTGTCCTCAATTCTTTTGATTCATTTTTCTTTATTCTGGTCTGTGGTAGTTATTCCCACTATTTTATGTTCTAGGTTACTTATCCGTTCTGCCTCAGTTACTCTGCTATTGATTCCTTCTAGAGAAATTTTATTTCATTTATTGTGTTGTTCATCATTGTTTGTTTGCTCTTTAGTTCTTCTAGGTCCTTGTTAAACGTTTCTTGTATTTTCTCCATTCTATTTCCAAGATTTTGGATCATATTTACTATCATTACTCTGAATTCTTTTTCAGGTGGATTGCCCATTTCCTCTTCATTTATTTGGTCTGGTGGGTTTTTACTTTTTTTTTTTTTTTTTTTGGGTTTTTACTTTTTACTTTGCTCCTTCATCTGCTGTGTATTTCTCCGTCTTCTCATTTTGTTTTACTTACTGTGTTTGGGGTCTCCTTTTCTCCTTTTGGGGGCTGCAGGTATATAGTTCCCGTTGTTTTTGGTGTCTGCCCACAGTGGGTAAGGTTGGTTCAGTGGTTTGTGTAGGCTTCCTGGTGGAGGGGACTGGTGCCTGTGTTCTTGTTGGTGGGGCTGGATCTTGTCTTTCTGGTGGGCAGGACTGCATCCAGTGGTGTGTTTTGGTGGTGTCTGTGAACTTGTGATTTTAGGCAGCCTCTCTGCTAATGGTTGCAGTTGTGTTTCTGTCTTGCTAGTTGTTTGTCATGGGGTATCCAGCACCGGAGCTTGCTGGTCGTTGACTGGAGCTGGGTCTTAGCGTTGAGACAGAGATCTCTGGGAGAGCTCTCGCTGACTGATATTATGTGGGGCCAGGAGGACTCCGGTGTGGTGGTCAAGTGTCCTGAACTTGGCTCTCCCACCTCAGAGGCTCAGGACTGACACTAGGCTGGAGCACCAAGACCCTGTCAGCCACTCGGTCAGGAACGTGGGGAGTTTCTTGCCTTTTGGGAAGTCTGAGGTCTTCTTCCAGCAATCAGTAGGTGTTCTGTAGGAATTGTTCCACATATAGATGTATTTTTGATGTATTTGTGGGGAGGAAGTTGATCTCCACATCTTACTCCTCTGCCACCTTGAAGGCCCTTCTCCTTTTATTTCTTAAATATGTTTCAGGGACCAAAAATGTGTTTGAGTTATACAAAACTGCATGTAGCTAAAAGGAATCTGTTAAAAGGCCTGTGTGGTTTAGATTTTTACTTATCTTCATTTTCTGTCTGAGTTCAGGGTTATGGGACCTGCAACTTCACTTATTTTTTTTCTTGGACATGGTTTTCTGCAGTAGTTTATTTTCAATACACGCTGTCAAAAACATAGAACTTACTCTTGCTTCCCAGTAAATAAGTAACTGAATCTTCAACCCTCCCTCTACCTTGTTTCATGAGCTTTATGTTCTTTTCTATAATTGGTTATTTTCTAACCAATCCTCATAATTTTAATTTCTATCTATCCAAAGTTAGTGGAGGTGCTGGCTATGGAAGTAGAGTATTGGAGGAAAGGTAGGTACTAGCAGGTAAAAAAAGTAAAGGGACATTTTATAACAGTTCAAGACTGGCTACAATGTATAGTTTCTAGGGAGAGAAGTAGAGGAAAAAAGCCCCATGTAGAAAAGCCTAAATAAATGTAGAATTACATTTCTATAACAAGTCATTTGACCAATGTATCATAATATTCTGGAGTAGTTTTTGATTCATTTTAAGGACTCAATATTAAAAGGGTGATGAATAAATTACAGAATATATTAACCAAAGTTTTGGGGGGAAAGCCAGATTAGTTTCAACACAGAAAGCTAAATAAGGTTAACAAAACTACTAATGTGCTTCATTTAGACCAACAACTACAAAGTGTTATCCGCATTTCAGCTCATCGTTCATTCTCATATTTTCTTTCTCTCTCCCTCTCCCTCCCTCCTTCTCTCTCTCTCTGTCTCTCTCTCCACACCCACACCCACACACCATGTTATACCCATGGTGATAATATTTTATGAATCAAAAACTGAGTCACATGGTTTGACTAAATGGATAGGAGAGTGTATGAGGGGTTTGGGGAAAGACAGAAAGGGGCCAGTTATAAACTCACTTGGGGTTTACTTTTACACTTGCTACCTCTCTTATATTGTGTTACTACAGGTCTCCATGGGGCATACCCTCCACTCTTCACTCCTGAGAAGTATTGTCTATAGAGCTATTGTTAATAATTTGTGTTATAATTATTAGTATTACTGAGCCAAAACAGAAACAAAACATCCCCCAAAATCCCTGCATTTACAACCATAGGAAGAAAGTATTTTAAAATGGCATGATCCCCTATAATACAGGACCATAAGGTCATGATAATCGTATACTAACTACTTCCAAACTCACAGAGAATATAATTGCCCTTTTATGATTGCCAAAAGAAATCTACCAAGAATTATAAAATATCTCTGCTGTAATTTCTGAAGTCCACCAATATTTTCCAATCTTATGTGATGTAAATATTTCCTAATAAAATTAACTCAAGAAAAGTTTGTTTCTATTTTAGATGTCACCATTGTTTTAAATATGATAGCAAAGTACACCTTATTTGTCCTGTTTCACGTCTTTCTCCTCTAATCATTATTATGATATTTCTTAAATGGTCAATGATATGATTCACAGATTGATGCGTACAATGATACTGTTACAGTTACCCAGTGTATCACTTACTCCACATTTAAAAGCCCTTTGTGAAAATGATCATTTATTTTATTAGTAATTAGTAATTATAAACTTACCCGATAAAGTTAACTCTTCTATATATCTCTCAATACTTTCAGTCAAATTTAAAATTTTCTCTTGACTTCATATTTCATTCCTATATTAGATATTTCTTTTGTTCTTTAATACTTGTCCTTCTTGCCTTTAATCCTGAGTTTCTTAGACATCCAGAATCCAGTTTTAACAAATATATCATTCATAGAAATGTCTCCTCTATGGCTCTACTCTTTTTTAATTTCCTGGTTTTGAGTAGTTTTATTTCTAGTCTCAACAATGAACTTTCAGGTACCTCATTTCAACTAAAGCAAATGGTTGTTGAATTCAATGACTCACTCAGCAGAGAAACTCATTAGACAATAGTTTATCAAAGGCTACATTTGTTTTGAACCAGATGGGTTTTCTTAAGGAAATCCTTTAACTGGATGCAGATTTGATTGGATTTTAGCTTTCCTACACTATTAGGCATCAGAGTTTCATATAACACATGCAGCCTGCAATATATTTGTATATACTTGACATGATTTTAATAGCCAAGGTTTTAAAAATAAAAGACTGTACTATTCTTCCTTTAGTTTATCTGTTTGTGGTATTTGAAATTTTATTTGTTTTAACACATGTATCATCTTATAAATATATTTCCAAAATCTAAAATCTGAGAATATATTTTAAAAATACAATGTTAAAGAATAACACCAAAGATAATCTCATTTGACTAAGATACCTAGTTGCAGTGGAATAGGAATAGTTGATCCTAGAAACAATTTTCCCTTGGAAGTCAACCTCTTTAAAACCTCTATTTCCTATATCATACATATCCTAACAACTGGCAAGTCCTGAGATTTCTACCTAAAGAAAAAAAATCTCTCTCTACAGCTATCATATCCAGCCAAAGACATCTTCATCTGTTGCACAAACAACAGCATTACTGGTCTAGTTTATATCCTGTCTTCAACTTGTACCACTTAAATAAATCCATTCTCCTTAAGGCAGTCAGTATTTTTTTAAAATACAAATTAGGGAGACTTTACTTATTGTAATAAGAACTAGGTAATTTGGGCCAATCCTACAAAAAGAACAACTAGTGCTGTTATATACATATGCATGCATATACATAAACATATTCATGTACATATACACGAACAGATTTATGTGTATGTGTGTACATGTGTGTTTATATGTATATATCCATCTACTTAAAGGCTCAGAAAGCTAATAAGAGAGAAAGGAAACTGGGCCACCATCTGACTATGGATGGAGATCCCCAGGGCAGGTGGATGACTTTTGCCCTGTGGGCTTTCATTCATTCCAGGAGGGGTGGTTGATAGAGTAAAGAGTGTTTCTGTCACACTCATGGGACTGAGTTCCAGGCCAGGAAAGTAGGTGGCTTGGGAAACACTCTTTTTCTTCATTTGGGACCCCAAATGGCAGTACTCTAGCAATAAGAGCCAACTGGAATTAGGCAGACTCTCCCAGGGACTCCAGTTCTGTTGTGATTCTCTCAGTCTCTGTAATACTTTATAGCAACAAATATGAACAAACTAAAGCCAAAGACAACAAAACAAGCAAATTTCACAAATATAATCTCAAATAAATAAATGTAGATATAGAAGAATAAATACTAAATGACTGAATTTATTTCAACATGCAAGTTAAACTATAATGTTTAGCGATGTCTTGTTAGGTGTTAAAATTACATGGAAAATCAAGAAAGCATTTATAATCAGAGTCAGGATAATGGTCTCTAATGCGGTGAGCAGTGGCTTGCAATTGAAGAGAGGACATAAAGGAATTTTCTGGGATGCTGCTGATGTTCTGTTTTTTGGTGATGTTTACACAGGTGATCACTCGGTGACAAATCACTGAAGTGTATTTTTTGTTGACACCTGTGTACATACATGAGTGCTGTATTTTATCCTAAGACTATTAAAGTGTTTATTAGATCATGTTGTTCCCTACTGGAAACCTTCCAATAACCTGCCATTGTCTGTCTCCTACTCTCATCTGAAAATAGCCTGCTTTCCCCCTGCTCATTCCACTCTAGGCAAACAGAGTTCCTTGCTCCTGCTCAAAGAGACAAAAAAATTTTACCCACATCGGTCTCTGCACCTGAACTTCCTTCTCTTCCAGCAAGACACTTTTATTGGCTTGTCACGTAACCGTTTCCTCGTTTTTCAGCTTAAAATTAATTGCAGCTTTCTTAGAGATGCATTCCTTGACCACTCATTCTAAATGCAAAGCCACCCACCAATTACTCTATATCACCTTGTTTATTTCCCTCATATTAGAAAGCTCCATATGATGAAGCTGAATTTAGAAGTTTTTGCATATATTTTAATCTTTTACTTACTGTAAAATCTTTGCTATAATTTAAGATCTACGATGGCAGGTATTCTTTTGGTCTTTATTCTCAACACGAATTAATCTTTGGCCAAGAAAAAATGTCTTTAAGATTCTTGAGATTAGGGACTTCCCTGGTGGTCCAGTGGGTAAGACTCCACACTCCCAATGCAGGGCGCCTGGGTTCCTTCCCTGGTCAGGGAACTAGATACTGCATGCATGCTGCGACTAAGAGTCCCAAAAGCTGCAACTAAAGATCCTGCATGCTGCAACTAAACATGCCACAATGAAGATCCCACATGCCACAATTAAGACTCGGTGCAGCCTAAATAAATAAATCTTAAAAAAAAAAAAGATTCTTAAGATTAGTCTACTAGACGATGGAAGTTAGGAGAAGCCTAACGTCTCATTATATAATTTGGTTATCATAGATATACTGCAAGGCAAAAAAGATATTTATTTATCCCAGCTATTTATCACCTGAGGACTGAAAAATCTATCAAGTATTAGAGGGGATATACTATCATACACACAAATAATTTAATGTTGTAATGAAATCCTAAATTAGAAAATGGGCTTCTTCATTCTTATTTTATTTTTTATGTTATATGTCTGTAGTCTATACAGCTTCCTCTTGTAGAATTAGCATCATACACTCACACACACACACACACACACACACACACACACACACACACACTGATACATACACAAACCTTAAGGAGGTTGCAAATTTTCTTTTTCAAAAATAACAAATCAACCTGTAATTCTTCAAGTTAAAGGTAAGGTTTATTCATTTGCTTCAAGTTAAAATGACTAACTTTCAGATGAATTATCTTTTTTAGATTTTATTTATTTTTTTGAGATCTGCCTAGGCTGTCAGGGTTCTACATTTGGCATCATTACACCCAGTTAATATAGGATAGCTTATTTTTATAGTGTGGTGTTTTATAGATTTTTTTAATTGCACCATTAAGAGCATTTTGATTTCTGAAATATTACCAGATTTTCTTGTCATAATACATAACATTCCACTGTCTCACTTTGTGCTAAGCCTCACAGCATTCACTTACATCCAGTTTTCTGCCTCGGAAGGCCAGGTAATGAGATGAGCTTTGAGAAAAGAAATTGCTGGTTTAGTTTTGTTTTTTTTTTTGTTTTTTTTTGCGGTACGCAGGCCTCTCACTGTTGTGGCCTCTCCCGTTGCAGAGCACAGGCTCCGGACGCACAGGCTCAGCAGCCATGGCTCACGGGCCCAGCCGCTCTGCGGCATGTGGGATCTTCCCGGACCGGGGCATGAACCCGTGTCCCCTGCATCAGCAGGCGGACTCTCAACCACTACGCCACCACGGAAGCCCACTGGTTTAGTTTATTACATTAGAGTCCAAGCAGATTGTTTTCTCTTCAAATGTTAGCCAAAGTTCAGTTCACAGATACTTCCCCTGGTAAGCAATCACCGCCAGTTTAGTGTCCAGCAGTGAGTTCATAAATGTAATTTGACTTTTGATTTTTAAAATGAGAAATAAAATGTCTATTTCAATATACTGTGAATTTTAATGGAAAATTTGTGGAATTTTTCAACTTCTCGATAAAGTAAAAATTTGTCCATTTATGACACGGTAGGCCTACTTTAAGCCTAGTGAAAACCGCTAAGGAATTTAGATTATTGACACTGATTAGCTTTGGCAATACTATAGAATTATTTCAAAGACAGAAGCAGTCTTCAGTTTTGAAGTTTATGCAGGTTATTACTGTATTATCTGTGACTATTCACTCAAAGTAGATACATATCGCAAAAATACTACTTTAGATTCTGAACTTATTTCTTTTTTTGTTGTTGTTATTAGTTGTTATTATTTAGTTAACTTAATCTACTTGCACAATATTTTTGTTTTGTCTGCTTGTTTGCTGTTTTTTTTTTTTTACCTCATTTCTAATGATATTAAGTAGAGGTCTAATCTCTGGTAGTTAGGTGTGAGGTTGACATGGGGGACAGTAATGCAGTCATGATTAGAATGAACTGATTTTAAAGACAGTGACCTCTCTCATGTATGTGGATATAGAGGGTATGTTCGGAATCACTGTTCAAATGCAGAAATTCAAAGCTTTCTGAACACAGAAATGTTTAACGACGGCATTCATTTGTAGATATAGTAGTTTGTGATCCATCAAATGGCACAGTTGCCACTAGCTTTCAGGGACTAGAAGGTCTTATTGGCAGTGTCCCAACACGTTGCGTCCGTGTAATTTTAAGATCCTGATTTGCTAACAATCTTACCATAGTACTGATCATTATAGTCTTTTCAGGTTTCTTATTTTAAAAGACAAATATTAGAAAGAAGAAGACTCCACAGTAATTTCCACAGCTTGACAAGATGACTAGACTGCCAGTCTGTTTGACTTTATTTTTTCAGACATTCATATTTAAACTTTTACCTAAATGATTAATGTCAGTTTGTACGAGAAAAGCAGAGAGCAAAAGCAGATGAACTTTTGAGGGTTAAAGTGAATGGATAAGACCTAGTTTAATTCTAGGACTTAAATTTGAAGATTAGATTTATTCATCTAGTTGGCCTGAAATCTAAGTGATATTTTTTATCTTTTCCCTTAGAGGTGACAGTCCGAAGTAGGATTTAATTCATTCTAAAGCAGTTAAATTTTTTGAGAAACTATTTACTTATTTGGAATCATTCAGTTTTATCCCAGTGGCATTGAGTCAGTCAGAGTCCCTCTCTCCCTCTGTCCCCCCCATATATATATACTATATTATGTATTATATTGTCAGTAAAACAAGATAAAGAAGTTAAACAGACTAGAATCAACAAAAAGCTTAATAATGTATAAAACTAAAATAAAGTGAGCAAAAAGGGAATAAAAGATATTAGTTGAAAAGCAAAAGAGTTACTGGAGAAATTAATGATTCTACATTTGGTTTCTAAGAAGGGGCTGTTAATTAATGTAGCAAGAATTTGGCTGTGATTTGAACAGTGATTTTTTATTTTGGCCAATATTTATAAGAATAAAATAGATATTGATATTGGTTATTATATGTTTATATTTCATCTTTCATCAAGTGAAGTGAATTTTTTTCTCAGAATTTTTGGCTGGCTGGGTTGATAGAGCAGAGAGCTAAAGTGAAATGTTCCCTGGATCCACTGACTCCATACTTCAGAACTAGGCCTGTGTTTTTGTTTTTGTTTTCTAAGAGTTATAATGTATACCGGAAACTACACTGGCTTTGGATAGAATTGAGTTCTTAACCTCACTTCACTATATAGCCACTTTATGAGTTTGAAGTTTGAGCACTATTTTAAAAGCTGCGTCAGTTGCATCACCTGTAAGGTTAACATTGAAGTATCCCTGTGATGTGCACAAAGTTTTTCCTCAGCTTCATGGGTTTCCGGTTCTCCCCTGGTTCTGCTGGTTCCCCACCACCACCACAAATAATCATGGGATTACTAACTGTGTACCAGGAACCAAGCTCAGTCCTGGGGAATACAAAAGGAAACAAAAGAGATATATTCCCTGCCCTCATAATTTTTACGGTTTAGTAGGAGAGAAAGGAACACAGTCCAAGTAAGCAGGCCAGTAATTAGCTAATTCTATTGTGACTTCTTGCTGAATGTCTTTAGCTCTTCAAATGTGTCCTCTTGCCCCACCAGAAACCTAGAATAATACAAACATTTCTCTCCCTCTTTGGGTACCTCATTCATTCTCATTCTTCAAGTCTCAGCTTAGTATCATGTATTTTCTAACTTCCCTAATATCTTCCACAAGCTTTGGAGCTCCTAGTATATATTTCTATCACCAGTACTTACCCCTATATACATATAAAATATGCTTTTAATGGCTATGCCATGATTAATATAACATTTTCCCTAAATCTGGACATTTACATAATTTCTCTTTATGAAATGAATATATTTAGATATAAATCATTTCTCTGCTTATTAGCTTGTAATAGATTTCTCTAATAATGTTTATTAAAGGATCTAAATCTTTTTTATAGTATATTGCTAATATTAACATGTTATTTAATGGTATAAAAATATATGTTCAGAGAACAGCCAACATAGAAATGCAATTTTTCTTTTAATCACAAACATCTTTGCTGAGTCTTGTAATAAAAGAGAAAGTAATATTGAGGCCTAAGCATCTTTTTTAACATGTATGAGGTGAGGATATGGAATTAGTTACAAGATGACAAACATTAAACAGTAGTTTAAAAACTATCAGGTAAACCTAGAAACAAGTATGAAACTGTAAATCTTAATATAGATAGGCGGGAAATGTATGAGCTACGTGAGGGAAGAACAAGGGAATATTAAACCTGATGGGAAACTTAAGGGGAGAAAACCCTTAGAGGCTCTGCCAGGGTAGAATGAGGTCTTGTTTCTAGAATAAGCTAAAAGTATGGGACACATTTTTCTCAGTTCCCTGGGTAGGTCTCTAACAGTCTCTATGCTCTCTATTCTACTATAGATAAATGATTTGAGTTTCTTCATCTTAAAAATTGGCAAAACACTGCTTTCTTTGTAGGATTGTTGTTAGGACTAAAGGAAATGATCTGCTAGAGGCAGAGCACTCTCTCTCTTTTTCATCATGTATACTCAGGGGCTAGCAATGTAGTAAATCTTGCATACAATTCTTTTAATGGCTTAAGTGAAAGCAGATACCATACTGATTAATCACCAATTCCAGGCAAAAAGTGAAAGCCAGAGGGCTTCTTTTGCAAGATTTAAGGAGATCTAACCTTCTGTAGCCATAGAGCAAGGAGAGCAAAGGACCAGGCTTGGCACTCAGTCATGAAAGCACTGGACTTCAGAGAAGTTTGGTTTCCTATTCCATGATCAGAACCCTGAGAGTTGCAATAGTGATATACGGTTACCTGGACAGATGCAATTCAGAAATTAGATCTCCTAGATTCTCTCTGGGCTTGTAAAAATTGGCTCTATGTCTCTTTTTACTAGATACTATTCTGCACACCCCAACTTGAAGATCATGTAGAGACCTGACAAGAGGCAGGTTTCTTATAAAAAATCCTGCCTTCCCTCAGGATTTGCTGACATTAGTCCCCCTGACAACTAGACAAACGTTAACGGTCAAATACCAGCACAACCAGAACAGAGATGCTATGGGGCTGCCAAGAGAGGAGAGGGGCTATCAGTGAAACTGCTGAAGGATCTGCAGGAGCTGGGAGAGTATGCACAGCATGGGTCCTGCGGGTCAACAGGTGATAAAATCTACATTTAGATACAGTAGTTAATTGATAGGAGAGCACTCTCCTGTGATACAGAATTTAAAACCCTGGCACATATCCTAGGAGATGGTGTTAACAGCTGCCAGGATGGTTCTTGTAAGCCTGGAAAAATTTATGACCTATGCTAAGTGGGTGGAAATTCCAGAACTGCCATGGGATATGAAGGAGGAAGAGATCAAAAGACTCAGTTGCCTGAGAAAAAATATATACGTAAGGCTAGAAACCCAACCAGCTAACTAGAATCTACAGGATAGCCCATCAGACACTCCATGTACCAAACAGTAATGAATGTGCTGTGGAGAGGGATACATCAGTATCACTGAGAAGCTCAGTGGTAGCTGTCTTCTGTAGGCAGGGTAGGAAATGACACTGCAGAATTGGGATTCCTCATAAAAATGGGAATGACAGAATCTCTAAATAATAAATACCAAGAAGTGGCTCTTAATGGCCAGAAGAAAGGTAGGTGCAATCATTGCAATGAACAGGAATATAGGAGTGACAAACCTGGGGTATAACCTTAAGAAAAAAAGATAGAGTAAATCAATAGAATATGGAGCCCCTAACTCGAGACAGATGGGCAGGGTGTCACTCAATTTATACAATGAAAATAAATCCTTTCTCTGTTCCTCTGTCTACCCTGCTCCTGTTCCCCAAACACTATCTCTTGCCCAGTTTGTAGATCTGAGTTGAGTCTCAGACTTTTGTGTGAAGACTATTTACTGAAGGACAGGGCAGATCTCTAAGACAGAGTACCTAGCAATACCATGAGAGCATGGGGCAGTAATTCCCCCAGTCCTTTCTGAAAGATACTAAAGGCCATTTACTCAAGTGACTATGCACTAGGCAAAGAAAAATATCCAGAACTTTTGAGGACTGCTAATTCAGAGTCAAAATTAAAACTGAGGCCCAAACTGATCCAACAGTCCTCCTCATAGAAAGAAAGCACATGGGAGGAAGCCAGATAATAAATGGAGTTCTGGCCTGCGGCTGGCACATGGTAGTCCACAGACCCATCAGGTGGTCTTTTCCAAGACCTCCAAATGTATTGTTGGATTGCACACCCTTGCAAACTGGCAGATCCTTCACATTGGTTTCTTGTCCTGTATATAAGAACTATCAATTAATGCCATCCACAAAGATTTAAAGAAAGCAGAGGTAGGAGTCTCTGGCATATTCTCTTTTATGACACCAGTCTAGACTTATTAAAAATAAGGGATGGATTATGGCATGTGACAGTGGAAAACTAAACTTGACCAAATAGTAATCTCAACTGCATTTGCTTTACAAGATACAGTATTTTTCTGGAGCAGAGTAACACAGCCTTCAGTGTGAGGTATGGAAGATGTATTCATTTCTATCTCTTTCAGAAAGAAGAATCAAAATAAGTTTAGATCCATGTGGAATAGACAACAGTAAACTACAGAGTCTTAGTCTGGGGCCCTGTTAACTCTCTTGACCACTGTCATAATGCATATGGAAGGACCCATTGAGTCATAAGCTCAGAAACCCATTGCAAGATAGAAGTAGTACACCTGGATCGGACATGAGTAGGGTCAGAAAGTATGGAAAGTTGCATGAAAAGGTGGCCCTGTCTCTACCACTGCTGGACCAGCACCTCTCCTTCAGCTCCTTTCTATAACTCTTAGGACTAGATGTCAAAGAAGGAAAAAGTTTAAGCAGGTTTTATAGATGGTTTGTCTTGTTATGTTAGTATGCATCAAAATGGGCTGCTGTTCTACTAAAAAGCTTCTTAAGGATGGAGGTAAAGGGAAATTCTCCCAATGAGCAGAGTTTTGGGAAGCGTACCTAGTCATCCTTTGTGTGGAAAGAGGAGTTGTGGAAGGCTAGAATTTAGAGGGATTCATGTATATATGGACAAGGAGTTCCAAAGATGCTTGTGTATAGATTTAAAGGAATGGGAACAAAGTCTGAAGATCTCCGTATCATAGATGAACACCCACCATACAGGTTCCTCTACAATATAACCAGATAGACAGAATGACTCAGTTAGCTGATAGGGGAAACTAATCACATTGCCAAGGGACCCCTCTTTCAGCAAAGAAGTAGAGCAGAGGGCATATTATTGCAGAATACACTGGTCCGGTTACTTCAGCTACCAAGAAGATGCTGAACTGATAGAAAAATAGAGTGCTACTTAAAGACTCAGCCAAAGTACCGATCAGGAGATGATACCCTGCAAGGATAAAGTGTCACCCGCTAGACACAGTATACATCCTAAATTAATAACTATTGTATGGTGCTTTGTTCCCAATACTTAGAATGCATGGATCTGGGAACAAAAGAAAGAAAGTACAAGTGGTCTTATTTACCCTCCCTCCTAATGACCCACCTTGGGAATCTGTGCTTTTCATCCTTGCAGCTTCAGGCTCTATGGATCTAGAGACCCTGGTATCCAAGGGGAAAATGGATGCTGCTACACAAAGGGAGGAAGGAACACTATGTCTGATGTTTAGGTTACTACGGGATTGTATCTTGATGCTTCCATGACCCGATTTAATGAAAAAGGGACAAGTACAGAAGCCATAGCCCAGGAAAGATGAGGATCTGGGCAAATCCGTCAGATAAGCTGCCTAGTTCAGCAGAGGTACTAGCTGAGTAAGAGGGCGCTAGAATGGTGGTGGTGGAGGAGGAGGGTAAGAATTATTGTGGCCTTGAGATCAACTGCTGCAGCAGAGACTTCTGTTAATCTCATTAACACATCTCTTGTAAGTTCCCCAGGAACTAAAGTCTGCCTTCAATCCTGGAGAAGTTGCCCGTAAGTGGGGCAAACTATAAGAAGCAATTTGATTGAGTGGTTCAGTGGGTAAATTAGATATTCTGCTGTACCATGCAAATCTGCCTTATGTCATGACCAAATCACCCAGCTCCCATCTTCTAGGAATAATGGCTGCTGGTCACTTAATAGCTGCACCCCCATCCTGGGATCTGTCATCTATCCCAGGGAACTGACTCAATGATATCTACTCTCCCTTTCAGGAGGCATCTATTCAGAAGGAGGTTGATGGAAATATTCAAAAGCCCAACCGACAATCCAGGACAACTCAAAAGGGCTGTCCCAGGTCCTGGAGGATCACTCTGAGGTCTCAGTTACAATACATTTGTGGATCTGCTTTTCTGTCTTCCCAAACCTGACTTCCTCACTTCTTACATGTGTCACTCCTGAGACTCTTCTCCAGTAAACTTTTTGCATGAAACTCGCTGCCTCAAAGTCACAGTTTCCAAAGAATCCAATCTAAGACATCGGTACACCCGCATTAAACAAAATATATAGGGAGACTGATAATAGAATAATATTTAAGGGGATTGAAAATATATGCATAATTAAAATGTGACAAAAGTATCACACAAATCAGGTGTGTCAAAAATTTTGTCTTTTTGAGATAACAAACTTAATTGCATGCTGCTCATAAGAGACATACCTGAAAGTTATATAAAAATGTTGAGAATAAAGGATAGAAAGGGATTTGCCATGCAAAGATAACCAAATAAAGCATTTTTATCTATGTTAATATAAGGCAAAATCATCTTAAGGTAAGAAGCATATTTACAATAGGCGAAGAGGGATACACCATAGTGATGAAAAGAGTAAACCAACGAACAATAAGAACAATGAAACCTTCTAAATATGCATATCCAAAATATGTATGAACCTAAAACATAGCACTGACACGAGTAAAAACCAGTTGACAAAACTATAAGGAAAAATACATCAAAACATCATCATAGTGAGAAAATACCTCAATCCATAGCTGATAGGAATAGTAGATCAAAATCAATTTAATTTTAAAAAGCTTTGATGAACACATGTACGTGAAATGTGTGCCCAAGCTGATCATGCGGTGGGTCATAAAGCAAGTCTGGTCACATTTCCAAAGACTGAAATCTTTGACAGTGTGTTCCTGACCACAGTGATATCAAGCTAGAAGTCAACAACAAACAAAAATTCTCAAAACTATTAGAAATAAAGCAATGAGGCCCTAAGTGACCATGGGTCAAAGAAAAAATGAAATTAGATAACACGATAATAATAAAATATCAAAATCTACATAATCCCACTAGAGCCATGCTTAGGAGGCAATGCAGAGCCGTCAATGCATATATTTGAAAAGAAGAAAAACTAAAATCAATCAGCTAAGAAGTCAACTAAGAATGTCAGAAAAAGAACGGCAAACTAAAACCAAAGAAAGTAGGAGAAAGAAAAAGATATTACAAAGGTGAGTAATGAAAAGTTGTGTCATTAAAGATAATTCCAAGGGAAAGAAAAAGTTCTCAAACTGACAAAAGAGGAAATATGGAGAATTTATATAATGTTATATATATTTTTAAGATAATTACATTTTCAAACATCATAAGAAAAACTTTGGGTGCAGATGGCTTCAGAGAATACAGTAAGATAATATACTCCTTAACCTGTATTACAAGGCTGGCATAATAATTTTAAACTAGTTAACCTAGCTAACTAGCTCAATCTGGTTAACCTTGTTAATTCAACCTAAATAATAATATTATAAGAAAGTAAGTAGTGATGATTTTCACGAACATAGATGAAAAATTCTAAATCTATTAGTAGTAGTAAATTCAATACAGTGCTATGTAGAGAAAATAACACATCATGCCAAGTTAGATTTATTTATGGAATACATGGTTGCTTTAAAATTTGAAAATTAAAAAAAGTAATTCACAGAATGAAAAATAAATTTGTATGATTTTCTCAATACATACAGAACCAGAATTTGATAAAATTCAACACCCATTTATAGTAGAAACTTAGTAAACTAGAAATAAAGGGGAAATCTTTAGTCTAAGATGTATTTATAAAAGTATACAGCAAACATCAGATAAATGGTGAAATACTGAAATCCACCTTTTCACCTTCCAAAATCAATATCCATTATCACCACCTGCATTCTGTGTTGTACTGTCAACCTTAAGCAGGGAAATAAGAAGAGGAAAATGAAAAGGTCTGAGAGTAGAAAAACAAGAAATAAAACTGTCATCACTTATATCTGACATGATTACAAATATTTAAAATCCAACAGAATCTATGCATATACTATCAGAACTGATAAGTGGCTTCATAAAGTTTTGTATCTGTATACAGTGACAATTAGAAAGTAAATATTAGAAAAGATACTATTTAGAATAGCATACCCAAACATCAAATATCTAGACATAAGACTACTACATCAAAAATTATAAATCATTATTATGAGAAATTTTTTTAAAAAGCTAAATCAATGGAAAGAGATAGTATGTTCATGAATTGGAAGGCACAGATTGTAAAGGTATTAATTTTCCCTAAATTCACCAATGCAATTCCCACAGTCCCCGCAGTTATTTATTTATTTACCTACTTATTTTTAGATTGGAGGAATTAACATGCTGATTCTAAAATGTGTAAGAAAAATTTAAAGGGGATGTTGTTCTTGAAAAATAAGACATTAATCAGGACAGTGCAGTATTGACATGAACGTCAAATAGACCAATGGTGTAGAACTGACAATGGTCAGAAAACTGTAGCTGTGAGTCAAATCTGGCTTGCTGCCTGTTTTTGTAAGTAGTTTTATTGTAACACAGCCATGTCCATTTATTTATGTATTGTCTTTGACTGCTTCTGTGCTACTGTGATAGAGTTGTGTAGGTGCGACAGAGAGCATCTGACCCCAAAATTTAAAATATTTGCTATCTGACACTAGAGAAGTTTGCCTATTTTTAGTGTAGAATATAGAGTCCAGAAATAAATCAATACATAAATGGAACTTGGCATCAAGATTATGTTACCACCAAGCAATGGGGTAGGAGCCTTTTCAACAAATAGTGCTATGTAAATTGAATAATGATATGCAAGAAGAAATTATTCTTGACTTCAATCTTAAACCATGCACAAAAATCAATTTCATTTAAAAGTCAAACAAGTAAAGCTTCTTCAAAATAACACAGGAGATGTTAAAAAGATTTTTAAAAAACTAACTGCTGATAAAAAGCAATAATCAAAAAGGAATAAATTAATACACTGAACTTCAATAAAATCAAATCAAGATGTTCTGATTTTCAAAAGGCATCATTAATAAAGAGGTAAGCCATACAGTGGGAGAATATATTTGCAACCTATAGAACCAACAAAAGACTCTAGTTCTTTCAAATACAAATACATAGCAAGCTAGCTAGATCGACCCAATAAGAAACAGGCAAGAGACTAGAGGATATCCAAATAGCCTGGTCACATAAAACAGTGCTCCACATCGTTAGTCAATCAGTAATATGCATATTTAAAACACAATAAACCAGAATGGCCAGATTAGAAAGACCCATCATACAAAGTGTTGGTGAGGATACAGAGCCAATAGGAAGCCTTGCCTGCTGACTGGAGTGTAAATTGGTAAAACCACTTTTAACAGTATCTACTATAGCTGAATATACACATACCCTATGATCCAGCAGTTTTCATTTCTTAGTCTATACCCAGAAGAAATACATATCCACATCAAAAGACCTGTGCAATAATGTTCAAAGCATTTATAATAGCTGCACACTGGAAAAAAGCTGTATACTAATATAATGAATACACTTGAATAAAGAAAATAGAAATTAAAGAGCTAGACATAAATGAATATATGCTACATGATTCTATTTATATAAAATTTAAAAACTGGCAAAACTTATTGTTTTAGAAGCCAGGATATTGAGGAGGACGCGGGCTTGGTGGGTAGAGTTCTGTGGGGTTGCTAATATTCTAATTCTTGATCTGGAAGCGTAGCTACATAGACGTGTTCACTTGTCAAAATTCACCAACTGTGCAACTATGATGTCTACAGTTCTCTGTACAAATGTTATAGTTCAGTAAAGTGTTCAGGTTTTTAAAAAGGATAACACATAGTAAGGCAGGGAGTAGGGAGTGGGAGAGGACATTCTAGGTATGTGGTCAGGGAAACCCTTTCCCAGGGGAGCATATTTTATCAGCAATCTGAAAGAAGCAAGGATGAAGCCACGTGAAACTATGTGAAGATCTAAGGTAAGAATATTCCAGGCAGAGGGAGTATCAGTGCAAAGGCTCTGAGATGGTACCACGCTTGGTATATGCAATGAGCATCAAAAAGGTCAATTTGGCTTGAGTGGAGGAAGTGAGAAGGAGATGGTCACAGATCAGACTGGCTGGGCACATATTAAACTACTGAATGAGTAACTTATGTGCATATTGACACTTCTGGTCTTAACATGATGTTCTTTGTTATCTGTCCATTAAATATACATAGCACATTGTAAAATGATTTAAAAAACCCTATCTACTAACCTTAGGAAAACAGATTTAAAATGAGGGTAATAAATGTGCTCAATTTAAGAGCTCATTCCTGTTTCATTCAATCTTTAAAGCTTTGTCCATCCTACACAATTCCTAATGAAGACAGAAACCATCAGTTAATCAAGAAAATAGCTAGACTGAGAAAAAAAGTGTTGATAAAAGCATAATCTGCTTATTCACTGATCATTTATGGAAAAAAGGATTATAGGCACATTTTATACATACATATGAAGGGTTTGTATAGAGATAATGCTAGATTTAAGATCCGACACCAGCAATAATGGAAACAGAAAAGCAGAAAATCATTCTTTAAAGGGACATATTATTCTTGGGATGCGCAGGCTCAGCGGCCATGGCTCACGGGCCCAGCCGCTCTGCGGCATGTGGGATCTTCCCAGACCAGGGCACGAACCCGTGTCCCCTGCTTCGGCAGGCAGACTCTCAACCACTGCGCCACCAGGGAAGCCCAGGACATATTATTCTTAAAGACAATTTATACTAGGGTAGTCCAAGAAGATCAGGCAATGACATTTGAGACAACTGAAACTTATTCTGAGGGCAAAAGAATATGAACAACAATTATACTTTCTACATTTTAAGAGAACCTACACATCCCACACTCCAACTCTGTGAGAATTTTTCCTTTTTAATTTAAAAATACTAGTGTCAACAGTACCAACAACGGTAAAACAACACATGCAAGAACAATAAAAATTCAAAGTCTTGAGACCATCCAAAGAGCTTCCCTGAGAATTGTGAATGGCCTGCCATGAGATTATACCCCTTCTGCCTAGAAAGAGTTGTGCAAAAGCAGGAGGCTTTAAAGAAAATCACAAAACTCCGACTTTCCCCTTCTTACTGAGTCTATGTTAAAGGGCCGTAAAACTTGTTGACAGTTCTTGCCACATCTATTGGCACACAGTACCGGCTTGACAAGAGTTTTGCAGCCTAGCTGGGGCCCATGACCTGTCCCCTGTACTCTCTTAGAATTTATTTTCACCCCAGCAGGCAGCACCTCACAACATCGGTAATTTGTCAGGCAGCTTGTACTCTCCAGTACAGCCTACTTAACAGGGGGTTCTTATAAACATCTCTGTGAATCATGAGTAATGCCGCCAGGAGGGAAACCGAAATTTAAGAGCAGTGAGTACAATCTGAATTGATGGCTCAGGTGACTTGGTCTTGGCTGCAAAATCAATGGGGAGTGGTCGTGGGGGAATTTGCTTATTTGGATCCCAGGGAATCAGTACCGTGGCCACCACAATCTTAAGATCTATGTGAGAAAGTGAGAGATGGAAGGTGTGCAACCAAAGGGAGTGCAGAAAGCAAACAATGTGTTCCATGATTCACCATGAGGAAGAGAGGAATGAATGAGCAGATGAGACACCAAGAAACTAAGCAGCATAAACAAAATATTTCCATCATCCCAACACCTGGAAAGAGTGAACTGTATTTTAATCAACTTTCATTGGCACAAATATTTTAATAGGAATTGCCCCTTTCTTGGGAAAGGATGATAAATAACTGTTTTAATTCAAAGTTGGATCACAATGCAGTCAGTACTATACTCCTCATCAGATCTCATTTAAAGATTTCAAGTACTGAGAATTCTACTATTTAATCATAAAATAGTTTCTCAGGAAAGGAAAAATGTGTCATAATCTGAAGCAAGAGTCCTATTTATTTTTATAATTCTGTGGAGTCAGGATTAATTCTTAGAAGGGCTATTTTTTCCATAGCTGGAGAATGACCCCTTAACCTTTGCCTCCTCTCTCGCAAATGTGGGCCAAATATTAGAAGTGCTTCACATATTCTAGTGTGATAGCTTTGTGAATATCCTTAAGTTGATGAAATAAATATAAGACACCTTACATTTCTATAGTAAATTATTTGAAATGTGTTAAGATCCACAAATCACTCTATAAGGTAAAAAAAAATTCCGAAAAGATTATTTTCACTTACATACAGGTTAGGAAACAGACTTTGCCAAGTTAATACGTGGTCTGAGGTCACAGACTTCTTTCTCTTTTCACCATAGAACTTATTATAACCATATTCTTATAGTCCAGAAAACTAAAAACTAAAGCCTATCTCTAAGAAATCCACTGGCCTACAATGTCCACATCAAAAGTCTTTTCCCTCAGGGGCTGCTGACTTGAAAAGAAAGTAGGAGGCAGACAGCCTGGATTGGGAGAGAATTCTGTGTAAGACAATTGGTGTGATATTATTTTGCGTGGTTTTTTTCTTGCCATGGAATATAACTTCTTTTTATCATATACCTCATGGGAAGACATAAAACCAAAAAAGAAAAAAGTCAATACAGTATAGTCAACAACACGGTACTATAAACTCCAAAGTTGCTAAGAAATTAGATCTTAATTATTCTTAACACAAAAAAGAAATGATAATTGTGTGACATGATAGAGGTTTAGCGAACACTATGGTGGTGATCATACTGCAAAATATAAATGCATCAAATCAACACATTGTACAACTTAAATTTACACAATGTTTTATGTCAATTATATCTCAACTTTAAAAATGAGAAAAAGAAATGTCAATACTGTCTTGGTACACAATTTTCCTACAGACCTCCAGAAGCTACTGTCTTCTGATCCATAAGTAGGTGTAAATGTGCTACAAGGATCAATCAAGAGTGAGCTGTTCAGCTGCTTTAGCAGGGTCACTCTGGGATGGGCCTTCTCATCTGAAGGAGGAAGAGTAACGGAATCTGAAGAAAGCATTATTCCCAAAGGATGACACGCAACGGAAAAAAAGGAAAGGGAGACAGAATGAAGAATTCCCTTCTACCTATTTTCATCTCTTTTTTCCCTTGAAAAATGGGATAATGATTTGTATTTTAGAGAATACTTTGTTCTATCACACTTTTCTCTACTGCTATTAAAACAAAAATAAAATTCCCCTTCCTTTCCTAAAACAATGCTTTGGTTCCCCTGGTTTTCCTTCTGATTGGGACTTTCCAAAATAAACTGTGTTCAGGTGATGCTTTGCTTCCATGCATCATTTTGATATCTGCATGTCTATATGTTTTTCCCCATAAGTGAAGTCGGTATATATACACACCTGCACAGATACACACTCACACACACAAACTCTGTCACAGCATATGCGTGATCAAGGCATTTTATCTGAGTACTCACTAGTAAATACACTCTTCTATAAAGTCTGCCAGAGGTATTTAAAATGTCAGATTTTTTAAAAATTTAATTCAATTTTTATGCCTAAACTAACACATTTATTTCATTTTTTTGGTTTGCAATTTTGGATAACTTAACTTCTTGGCTTGCAATGGAAGTTAAATTTCAGTATCTACCATAAACAAAATATTCATTCCCTTCCTCAAGAATGAAAACACCTATTATAATTCCTTGTTAATTCCTAACTTTTGGATGAACATTTGGATGAAGAGTTTACAAAGATTACATATATAAAATATTCAGAAACCAAACAGCAAAAATAAAAATGAAACCAAAAAAAGCAATAGAAATCTAAAATAGTCTATCTTAACAAAACAAAAAAGATGAAGACCTATATAATCCCTCTAGAAAAAACAGGTTTCATTAATAAAAAGGACAGAAAATATATTAATGAAGAATTGTAAAATAATACCTAACTACAAAATTGTACAAAACCTCATATTCAACCTTTGACTCAAAATAGCATTGTTAATATAATATGTCAGCATATTTTAGTTACATACGTTTAAAGTGAGACATACAGATTAACTCATTTCCTAGCTCTGAGAGTTCTTCAAATCCTACACATGTTTAAATTTGATTCAATTACTATCTTTAAAAAATCAAACAGCATCTTTCATACTTTTATACTGAATAAAAGATGCATTGACTCCTTGCTTCCCACTAAGCTCACTAGATATCCTGTACTTCAGTCTTAGTGAGTTTGCCTGGATGATGTTAAGACTACAATATAAGAACTCTTTGGAAGAAAGTGTTTATCATCAAGTATAGCAGGCTTGGCAAAACCATCCATGATTAATATAGTATTTTATTACTGCTCAATTACTTACCAGATTTAAGATGAGTTAAGGTATTTACTTGCATGTGACCCTGGGTAGGCTTATTTCACAGCACCAACATGTTCAAATATGAGGTGATATGGCTTAGACCGATTTTCTATTGAAGTCACATTTTTGTGCATATGAATTTGCTTTTAATTTTGAAACGACATTTAGTCACAAATCCCATGAACCTTTCTTGCAGTAAATTTAAAAATGGAATGTTCTTTGATATTGGTTGATTTTCTACCTCTTACTATTCTAAAAAGATATTCTGAAAATGTGAATGACACTTAGTAAGAAAATGTATGATGTAATATTTTGGATGGAGAAGTATGTATTTTCAAACAACAGTAGGGAAGAAGTCAGTATGCTAAGGGCTTTAACTATCCGAACAGACATGGATTTAAATCATTGTACATAAAAGGATTCTTAAATACTTTTTGTTATTCGATATTAAAAAAATGTTTGTTTCATTCACAGAAATTGAGTTCTACAAATAGCAGCTGATTCTTTCATTAAATCAGAACCAAACTGCTGATTTCATTATTAATGGTTAGCTTTGACATGTTTAAAAAGGGTAGAAGATACTTAATAGACTTGTCTTCGACCTTGAAATGAACAACTGTTCAGGGAAATGGAATTGTTCAAAGATACATTTTCTTTCTGCCAATCTGTGAAATATAATTATTCTCTTAATGAATCTCTCAATGAGTAGCACTCGTTCAGAACTTGAACAGGTAAAATATAATGATAATGGGAGCAGCTTTATAAATAAAAGGATAAAATGAGGTTGTTATTTTATACCATATTACGGGATGATTAGAATAACAGTGCAGCATTCATCAGGCATTTGAACTTTCTCAAAAAAGCTCCCTGGGGGCTCATTTAAATTAGTTATGTTTATCTATAGAGATTTTTAGTCTTATTTCAAATGACTGTCACCTTACAACACTCAAGCCTCAATCTTTAGCTTACTCTAATTAATAGCTGTACTGTACAGTAGCCAATAGACATTGTTTTAGATACTGCCTAAAACAGACACTAACCCCCCCCCCAGTTTATAAATCTACAATTTATCCAAGGAAGACCAATATAACTATTTTTAATAAATCAGGGGAATAATTATTCAGTTTGGAGGGAATGGTGGTCTATATGAATCTCTATCAATTTCCACAAGAACAGAGTTGGCTGGATACTGTCCAAGAAGCTATCATTTCTTTGTTAACTAGCTCTATACAATAAAAGACTGTATGTGTAAATACTAAATTCATGGCAATGGAACTCTAGTGGTTAGTTGTTTTGGTTAACTCAAAGGCACATACAGCTCAAAGATAATTAAGTAGATGGTGGGATTTGATTTTTTTCAAGAAAAAGTCTCTTTGCTCTCTGCTGGACGCACCTGGAAGCCTTCGGTAGTAAGACAAATGAGTGCAAGGAGTACCAGGTGCTAGACTGTGGTGTTTTCATTATATCCATTAAGGTAACCAGAAAAAAAAAAGACATAAATAAAGAGGGGTAAAATAAAAGTTCAATATCTCTCCTGGCATGACATGAAATCTCTAAATAAGAAATCACTCCAAAAGTTGGTGCAATTAAAGTTTCATACTCAATAAGATTACAGTTTTTCTTGGCTATTTTCTATCTTGATGGAAAAGAAAACACGGTTTTTAATACAAATAGAAAAAAATAGAATCATGACTTATATTTAACAATTTATGTAGCTGATTGCATGTTTTTTTGATAGTTCTTTCATGTTTACTCTTTAAAAAAAATCCTCCCTAAATTATTTTCATATGTCCTGATTACAGGAAAATTATTTTAACTTCCCTGGGACACACCTATTACCTGAGCTCCAAACCATCACCCTCAATTGACAAAGTTACTACAGGGTTTTATATTTAGGACACTTCTGTGACAGCCCTCATATTTGGAAACTTCATGTGAGCACTATTTGAAAGATGCTCTACAAGTGTTAATTAGTTGAGGCCTATATAATCAGCCAATATTTATTTAACTTGGAAATATGTTTTATATTTCTACCACGCATAGGTTAAATTTACTAAAAATTATAATGCAGTTTTAGCCTGTGTAAATGACCTGCCATTATCTTCAAAAGACTCAGAATTGGATATTATGTTGGATTGGATATTACAGAAACAAGTAAGATGGTTGTTTTATCACTGATATTAGACATCAGCATCATAGAGAAAATAACCCATTAAAGCATTTCTATTTTACATCTTTCTCTGAAGTTACAATTAAAATCAATAGTTACAAATGCAGAAGAGTCTCAGAATAGTATTAGCATTTTGAAAATAAAGAAGGTATTCTGCCTCAGAAGTCAGAGAAGGTTAACAGATGAGCCTTAATTTAAAACCTCAAGTAAACAAATTCCTTTCCTTCTTCCCTTGCATCTATTAAATCGATTGCCAAAGCATATATTTTTCAAAATGCAACTGCTACTAAAAACTCATTTTTTTTTCAAGTTTTCCCAGATTCATTAGGCGAAAGCAAGCGGCTCCTTGTTCTGTCATTCCTACCTACCTGTTCTTTGAATTTTCTCCATTTCCCTAACTTCAATTTGCTTTCAAGAATAAACCTTTGATTTCAATGATCTCATTCACATATTAGAAAACACCACTTTCCTGTTTAAATGATTACTTACTATATTATAACCAAAATGATCTCGTGGCCTTACCAGTTTCACTATAAGAAGTTGAGAATTGTACTGCACGTCAGATTTTGTTTCTAGAATTATACTGTATGTCAGATTTTGAAAATTTGACTGTTGAACACGGGGTATTTGTCAATAATCCCAGCCACAGAATGGTATTCTATATAGCTCCAGAAGGAATATAAGAATATTCTGAAGACTGTCATCTGTTTTGTTACTAAAATATTAATTTATTCATATTTATGGTTTCTGTTTTCAAATTTCTAGGAGGCTAGCAGTTTCTGTGAAGTCTTTATAGTGTCATGACAAATAGAAATTTCATAAATGCTTCATCAAAATATAGATGGTTTTATAGGACAACTAGGCCAAATATAAGAGTACATGATCTTATATTTTGAAAATGTATTTTTATTTTTAGGTACAAGAAATATGTCTTGTATTTTCTAATTTCTTCTTACTTCTGTTTTATAAACTTTAAAGGCATGCCTTTTGTAAAAAAAAAAAAAGAGAGAGAGAGCTATCACATTCAGATATCCAGGTTATGATGCAATCTTCAAATGCAAACAGAAATTTTGATATTTAGATAGCTTTAACAAGTACTTGCTATTATTTGCATTATCCAGTCCTGGAAAATTTCAAGGAAGGTAGTTTAAAAACATACAATTAGAAATTCATTTTGAGACATCTCCTTAAAGGTTACTAGATAACAAATGTTTGGATCTATGTATTTTCAACTAATGCAATTATCATGGTATTAGTATATGCATATATTTCTGTAAAATGCAACATCTCAAATGCCATGATCTTTTCTCAACAATTTTAACTTCCAGGTATAATAATGTAACATGAAATCCTTTTCTTGCTTCTAAATTTAATTGATTTAATCACTGAATTTAAATGCTTGGAAATTGTTCTGCTTGCTGGTGTCTGAATGCCAAATACATTATCTACAGTTCTAAGATGAATGTTGCAGTTATATTTAGACAACTTAAAACACTGCCTTCTAAATTACCCTAAATAACCCAGAGAAATGTCTAGAAAAATTGATAGTAGTGCATGACAAATATCCATTACCACCAACTTACAGGTAAGTATAACTTTTACAAGGAGTAAAAAGTGTCAGACTTACTATTTAAATGCTCTTTGTGCAATTTTCCAGGCAATAGAATGGACACCACACGTAAGTTAATCTCAGCTCTTCCAGGACTCATAATCTCCATTTTAAAGATGAAGACCTTGAAGCCAATAACCTGATTTTTCTTCAGCAGCAAAAGACATTCATCTTTGGCCAAGCTTTCATAGACATCAACTCATTTGTTCTCTTTGATCAGTTTGGCTTGGATTGACCTTTTTTTCTTCCTACTTCTTCAGAGTTTTCAAAACAATAAAGTCATTTGATATAGACAGAGTCTTTGACAGTCAATCAGATCTATAGTGTCTCCCTTCTAGCTCCTAAAAAGAATCAGGATTTTAATCTTCCCCAGTACAGAGCACAGACATCAAATAAAGTGGGGTAGGGGTATGTGCAGTGTAAGTTTCTTTGGGGGGAACTTATACATAGTACATTTTATGCAAGATAATGAAGAATAAAAATAATGTGTTCACTAAGTATTCAAAATTGGGGCTATGCAAATTATACAAAGTGGTGGAATCTGTACTATTAGCCTAGTGGAGTTTTCTATACTTTAGCCTTTCTAGTTCCACCGTCACAATTTTTTCCATATCCATGCACTCCTCTATTATTTTTTAGTTTTGCCTTTTACTCCATTTTTACTTAAATAAATTTATTTCAAAAATAAAATTATTTAAAATTACAAACTAAGAAAAAAGCATTCCTTACCATAAAGAGAAAACAACTGCAATAGTACATATAAAAACTGTCATACTTTAAAATATTCATCTGGGTACTGCTTAAAGTAGCTCAATTTTCCATCAGTGTAGTGTATACTACACTTTGAGAAATTCTGCCCAAAGAAAAGAATTTTCATTGGTAAATGGGAATTAAATCACTGAAAATTGCATGGACAATATCATGTTAATTAGTTTTTAAAATAAACTTTTCTATCTGTATCCTTATGTGGAGTAGACATGCACCTAGTTAATGAGGTTTCAAGCAGGAAGTCCAGCTGCTCCCGACAGTACCGCCCTTAGCTTCTGGCAAATGTTTGAAATTCTACGGCTTGAATGTAATTACTTTTGCTCAGTGGTTTTCAAACTTTTTAAAGCAGTCAACCTTTTCTGTTTTTCAAATGAAGCAATACTTTTAAGACCAGTAAATTAAAGAGAAAATTAGAATTTTATTTGTGCAAATATATTTTACACGTTTAAATTGCTAACACTTGTGATATAGTCAATCTATGAGAATAACAGTTATTTTGATAAGGATAGTTGCAGTGTTATAGTGTTATATATTTTTCAATGATCTCTGCAGTTTGTTTTTATTGTATGATACTGGGAATATCCTGATCCAGACAGATATGTAATCATAAATGATACGAACTTTTTACATCTCACTTGGCAGTCCTGCACCATTCTGCATTCATTACTGGAAAATGGTATAGTTGGACTTGTATCATCAAAGCTTACAACCATTAGAATGCCTAAAAACTGCTCGTATTACTTGAGAGGTCCTCGCTGTCAAAAAGCACGTTCACAGGTGTACTTTTAATATAGTTTTTCAACTTAGTTAATAGAAATTTACTTGCTGTTTGCCTCAGATGTTAACTAGAAGTTTCAATTAGTCAAATTTACCTTATTCTGCATATTTAGCTGCAACTTTGTTTCAATTTTATCACTGGTTCTTTACCAGGAGTTGTGAGCATGTTTATATCCTACATCTCTGTTAAAAGTGCATTTGATATACAAACTAGTACAAGTCTGTTATTTTGGGCAGCTAGTTAACAAATGCAATTTTTTATGAGCAAAAACTTTTCTAAGGAGTGATTTCCATTTTCATAAAAAGCATTAGTATTGTCACCTTGTTTTCACTTCCATTGATTGTTATGCACTCTTTATTGCTTGTGTCAAACAAAAGTACCTGAGCTTGCAGGCCTTTTAATTCCTCGTGATTCACATACACTGTGGTGGTAACGTTCCCCTTCGTACATCATGGAATATACAAAGATGTATTTTAAAATGACCATTGCAGAGCTACAGACTTTGCAATTAAGGTCATAGTTATTGAGTTGTTTTTTATTTAGATGTGTATATGTTTACAAACATATGTGTTTGTAAACATATCATTTTATCCATTTTATCCATTTTATCCAAACATATCATTTTATCCATCTATCTATGGATCAATACACCCATCAGGAAGAAGAAGAGGAGGTGGAACCGGAGGAGGAAAGGAAGTTATTTTTCTTTCTTTTTCTTTTTTTTTGTGGTACGCGAGCCTCTCACTGATGTGGCCGCTCCCATTGCGGAGCACAGGCTCTGGACGCACAGGCTCAGCGGCCATGGCTCATGGGCCCAGCCGCTCCGCGGCATGTGGGATCCTCCCTGACCGGGGCACGAACCCGTGTCCCCTGCATCGGCAGGCGGACTCTCAACCACTGCGCCACCAGGGAAGCCCAGGAAGTTATTTTTGTCTGGTAACACAATTTGATGATTTGGGAATTGTCAGTATGACAAAATGTTTTTATAGAACACACTTTACAGTGTTTTTATTATAGGTTTTTATGTTATTGTTCCAAAATATGACAGAAATGAATTTAAACCAAGTTTTTACAGAACCTCTGAAGAACTGCAGTTATAGCTCAATGGAACACAGTTTGAAAAATAATGGTTTATCTGAAGGCTTTTATTTCTTTTAAAATGCAAATACCTCTACTTTCACCTGCAATCAGTCATTTATATATTAATGTGAACAAATTTATTAGATATCTTTCTGAGACTTGGATTTAATGCAGAAGAAGAGGAGGCAAAGATTAACTCAGCAACTGAAAGAAATGGGAAAGACTGAATATTAAGGCTAAGAGCACTGAAGATCTAATTTGCCTACTTTACAATTTTGCTTAAAGACCATGACATCTACATATGATACACCCATTTTTATTTCCAAAAGAAGTAAAACAAAACAGGCAACAACAAAAGAAAATGACAAACCCACAAAGAAAGTGTCTGAATTAGATGAATGTGAGTATGTGTATGTTTCAGAACTGCATCTGTTTTAGAGTATTTTGCTAAAACAATAATGTAATTAAATTAATTACTTATAATTTTGATCAACTCGAATTAAATCAACTGTAAAATTTCCAACCAGTGAATTTATTAATTGAAGATACTCTGATCTTATGCTGTGAATGTACTCAAAGATTGCAAGCAAAAAAATTGTGCAGGAGTTCCAGTTTATGTAGGGTGAAGTATGAATGAGTATGTAATGCTCCAAACCTGATCTTGTACCTTTGATCTATGACATTTTTTAAATTAAAACAAACTTGTAAACTTTTTTCTTAATTTAAATCCTTCTACTAAATTAAAAAAAATATCTTTACTTCAAGAATCTATAGTTAGGTATGCTTCCCCCATTCTCCCCACCACCAAAAGCTTTCTAAAGTTTATGGAAACAAGCATCCATTCTAATATAGTAAACATTCAGTTTAAACTTCAAATTTTTTACAGAGCTATATCAGAAAAGTTGCTAGTTAATATTTCAAGAAAGTACAACTTAAAAAGAAGAAATTTACATTATTAATTTGTTCATTTATTTACTTATATTTTTCCAAGAGTGAAGTTACTAATTTGAATCTGGGTTAAGAAAAGTTGTTGGACTAGAATTACAGTTCCTGTTATTTCATTCTAAAGGCCATACCTGTAACCATTCTGTGTAAATCTGAAAATATATTTAGATTTAAAATACTGATTGACCCTTACATTTAATACTATTGTCTTTGTGTCAAGAAATTAAAAACAAGATCAAATGATAGAAACATTTACCCATTTCGGGAAGGGATACATGCAGATATTTTAAGTAGTAAATTTCTTTCATTTCTGATTATTAAGTGTAACATTTAAGAATTAACAGAATAAATGTGAAATCAAAACTTTGAAGCATTTTGAAATACTTTTAGCTATTTTGTTGTAAAATATATCAAAATGAAAAAATCTTGATAAAATTAATAAAAGACTGATTAACACAGAAGTCTTTTTAAAATATTCAGCTGATAAAGTCATTTTAAGCATTCAATTACACTGATCTTGAAATAAAACTAAACCCAAACTTACAAGCATAGCTGGTTTAGAGAGGGAAATAAAAGTTGAGCCAAATCAATTATAAAGCATGCTTTTGTTATTACTCATACAATGACCTTCAAAAACTCTGATTTCTAATGCTTTTCCCAATCTCTGTACTGAGAAAAATGTATCCCTAAGTCACAAACCCTGTAGGTTCTCACTTCATTCCTCCTTCTTTCCCAAGTTTATGGAAACTTGGTCCCAATAGTTTCATAGTACAAAGCAAGAAGACAGAATGGGAAGAGAGACCTTTTCCTAGGGTTATTTATGGGCACTGACACTCTATACAATACTTCTGGCTGATTTGTGTGTGCTTCATTCCAAACGTGTATTCCTTAGCATACAAAGGGGGATGAGTGAGACCAACAGACAGCATGTCGGCAGTAGCTCCACAGTATACAGACACTTGTCCCGGTGGAGCACAGCCATGAGTTTTACAAACTTTAACATCTCCTTGGGCTAACATAGTTGGCGGCTGAGCACTGAGAATCAATTCAGATACATATCTGAAACGTCTACATGCAAAGGACATACCAAGTATTAATAGGCAGTGACCAAACAGAAAAATAAACCTAGAAATTATCATTTTATATATATAATATATGTAAAACTTTTTTAACTATATGGACTATATTACTATATGTACTCATTGCTTCCTTAGGGATAGAAGCAGATATTTTTTAGGTTTGCTCTTAGTATGGTCCTTGAACTAATTTTTAAACTTAGAAAATTTTCAGGAATCTTTTTAGAAATCTGCATTTACATTTAAATATAAATGCATTATTAATGTCAATAAATCCTAGAAATTAGTAATTATACCTAATTTCTCTCATTTTAAAATTCATATAGCACAAGCCTACTCATCTTTTCTACGTACTTCTTCAAAAAACCATTTTCCTCCATGTTTTCATACAGTTATATTTGTTCTGAATAGAAAGCATCTTAAAGCTATTTCCTACCACCGCCAAGCCTATCAACCATCCTCACATTTTATTTTCTTTATTTAAAAAAATATTTATTTTTATTGAGCCCATAAGGCTGTGATCTCTTCACATTTTGCCTTTGTGACACTGAGCTGAGCCAATACGTTTTCTTGGCCATCTGAATGCCATCAAAGGTATTAGATAGATTCTGGAAGGTTAAAAAAAATAGTATGGATACTATACATAAATTGGGGCATCATCAATTATTATAATACCAAAAGATTATAATAACAATTTGGTGTCTTTGTTTGTACAGTCTATCAACAAGAATTAGTTGTCATGTCCCAATGTGAAGTATAATTCAATGGAGTTGAAAACTGATCCATAGTTAATCTAGCCTATTTTGTTAGTCCTTTGCCCTTTGTTTCCCAGGTATTCTACTTTTTACTAAACTTCTGGAAAAATAGAAGCAGATAACCAAAACTGATCGTGGGATATTTTAAAATGCCATCATATTTAGGACAACAGTTTCATGTAAGATAGCTTCCTAATCATAGCCTGACTGAAGAAAGCCAAAAATAAAACTTGCAACACACCTCAGAAAAGCCTTAACTAGACCCTTGTTATAGCAACTCAAACATCTGACCAAGATGATCACATTCCAGAATTTAATGTACAATACATCCTATATTATTATCCACTAAATAGCCACGTATATTTTATTTTCTGTGTCAAGAGCTATACCCACAAAAAAGAGAATAAAGGAGAAAAAAATCCATGAAAATATAGCCAGTTTATACATGATTTTAGAATCTAATATTAATCACACTTGCATATCTGATATAAAAAATACAACTGCATAAATATATAGAGTATAGTGCAATGGAAAACTCTTACATTTAAAGTAGTCTTTAAGAGCCAATTAAGAAGCAACAATTAAATGTTAGAAAACTTACCTTGACTTGCAAACTTCAACTCTTTGGCATCTGTGAGCGTGGTCCTTTTGTCAGACCCTTTTTTCTCTGTTCGGCGATGGCTTCGTCTTTTCTTAGACTCTCCCCAAAGATTGGACCCTCCATGCATGCTTGGTATATTCAAAATAGCAATTCCTTCCAGAGAGATGTTTATTAAATCAATCTGTACTCCATCACACTGATTAGAAAAAGGAAAAGAACAGAAACAATTTGATTTCATCTTTTGTATTTCCTTATCTTTTAATAAGAATTTTAAAATCTATAATCTTGTCCTTTCTAAATAAACCTTTCAAGAACACTTAAATGGTTACCCTAAAGGTCAATATAAAAGATAAAGCAACCAATAACATTTACCAGGCATCATAAATAGTCTTTAAAAATGATCAAATTAAATCATCAGTGTATCTCTGTTTACAGAAAACATTCGAAAGGGGCCCAGTTTAGTGCCTGCATATATAACCAGCTGCAAATTTCCAATGTGTTACAAAGAGGTTGATTCTGGAAAGTTTTGTCAAATTTCAGGCAGAAATTTTAAGGACTGCTCCTATTTAGAACACACTGCAAGGTACTATTGGGGGAAAATAGAGAAACAGAATTCATAATTAGGGCCTCATTTTTGGGGAGCAGAGAAAGAAATGGCTTAAGAGACTTTTGAAAAAAGAGATTCAAAGAGATCTGAATTACAATGAAGTGGCCAAGGATGGTTTCTTGAACTAGATTAAGTTCCAAGCACAGTGTCAAAGGCAACGGGAGGTATGGTTATCTAAATGAACATGGAGAACCAGGCAGGCTGAGTGAAGGAAATGCCAAGAGCAGCAGCAGTAAAAGGAATCTCCAGGGGCTTCCCTTCCCTGGTGGCACGGTGGTTGAGAGTCCGCCTGCCGATGCAGGGGATGCGGGTTCGTGCCAAGGTCAGGGAGGATCCCACATGCCGCAGAGCGGCTGGGCCCATGAGCCATGGCCGCTGAGCCTGCGCGTCCGGAGCCTGTGCTCCGCAATGGGAGCGGCCACATCAGTGAGAGGCCCGCGTACCACAAAAAAAAAAAAAAAAAAAGGAATCTCCAACCTATCATTACTTTATAGCTGCTTTAACGAAAAAATGCAAAGTAAAATCAGTCAGCCAGATTTTTTTGTTTGCCTGGTGAGAAGACACCCTTTCACTATGCAAAATATGGAACACTCTACCAGACAATGCTTTGCAATACTCAGAGTGATCACTTTTTATTTTTTGAATTTTCCATACATTTCTACTGATGCGCATGTGTGGAAAGTGACAAGGCCATACTGTATTTTTGTAATTATGATTTATTTATTCATTTGCTTTGAGTTTCCTAAAATGGTACTTATTATAATACAGCCCAGATATTGTCCTCCCATTTTCAGTTAGACGTCAATATGAGCGGAGATGTCAATATGTAACACTATGCTTTACAAACAAACTTTGTTAGGGATGTGCATTTCATCAGTTAAAGTATATCTGCAGCGGGATTGTTTTATTTGCTATATGTTTTATTACAGTAAAAAAAAAAAAAAGGTGGATACAATTTCATCATTCTCTTTCTCACCATAATCATGATTTTTGAAACTGGAAGAGATAATCCTTCACCAAAATTACAAAAACAAAAAACAAACAAAAACCCTCTCTTTTTCTACATTTTCCTCATCATACTGAATCTAATACTGTATCTTGTTCACTAAAATATAAAAACTGTGAAATAAAGCAACACATCTTGAGCCTACTTGGCAGGGCTAGAAACAAATTCTAGAGAAGGTGCCAAGTTTTCATTCAATTTATTTCAACGAGGGTGAAACCAAGGTCTGGATGATGCCTTTTCTCCCCCTAGAAACAACTGATTTTTTTCCCCTTCTTTTCATGTATTAAATTAAGATGACTTCTTTTTACTAAAGAATTCTGCTCATGTGTATACTCACTTACTGCTATATATTCTAGATAAACAGATATTAATTTCATAATTAAAAGTAATCTTGTGTAAATACCCTGCAGGCCTCAATGAATCAAACACATACTGTGTGTCAGGCCTCCTACTGTCTTCAAGTGGAATGTACTGGCTGGATAATTAGATAGTACATATTTTTTAACCTTATTTGCATGCATATTATATCTTTTGCACACTGACAAGCAGCAGTAACAACAAAAGTCAGATTACCACAGGGAATTCCCACAAAGAAGTCTTCATTCCTTATAATTTGCAGCCTAAATTAAAATAATTTGATCTTTGACAAGGATGAAATGTCAAGCAGAAGGGGGTCCTCTACAAGCCACGGCCTGTGGCTTCTGAAATCTGCCTAATTTATGTCAGTCACTTCTTAATACATATTTAAGTATTACACGAAAAAGACGATAAATATGCAATCTGACACCTTTGGTATTTCCCTGCTGTTAATTTATAAAGGTCTGGCTTCCCCCAAACTGACTAAAATCATTTAAATAACAGAAGAATTGTGAAATAAGCTGGAGTTGAGGCCTGGCTTCCATTTTCACTCAATATTGAACACAGCAGGTAGTACACTAAGACAATTATTTGACTAGGCCTTCGAACCCCACTGTGACAAGTTACTTTCAGAATTAGTGAAGGAGTATTCCTTTGTTCATCTGCAAAAAAGGAGAGCATGTTGCAAATAGGCTTTTTTTTTTTAAACTGAATTAGGGGAATCACATGTGACAACTGAAAAACATCAGTGTATACTATTATTCATGTTTTCACTCTTCAGAGTCTTGGCACGTGTAGTTTTAAGGAAACAGTAAGCAGCTCTGTGAAAAGTGAAAAAAATTCTTAAGAAATTCCAAAGAAGAAGGACCAACGGAGAACACTGAGGTTCCTGTGAGAGGAGGACAGTGTACTTACATAAATACCTACTTATTAATAATTTGTTTCCACTAGTTCTTGACCCCAGGCTACCTTCCTCTGTTTGCTTTAACGTTATGTTCATTAGTCTGGAAATTTCCAGTGCTGGCTCTGATGAAGACCAGGAGTTGTATAGCACACCAGTTGAGTGCATGGAAATAAAAGCTGAGGTGAAGGCTATGAAATATAAACAAGTTATAATACTGTGTCAGATAATATTTTCATCCACTTTGAAGATTTATGATTTTTAAAAAGGTAGCTACAGAGAAAAAGAATATAAAAGCTTAAAAGCTAACAGCCTTGGTTAGTCAATAAATCCTGAATATTTTTATTATGTTGAAGAGAGGTCGTTAACGTATACTACTATGGGAGCTATTTTCAGGGTGCAATGTTGTGAGGCCATTGTCCACTCTTTTCAGTTTTGAAATGGAAGATCTTATTCTAGAGACAAATTTACCTAAAAGAATATGGTTTAAATTTTTCTTCCAATATATTTTAATCCTAGTTTATAAATATACCCTGCACCACATTACACAGAAGTGTTAAAGACAAACTTTTATATGTGAATTTAGTGTTTTAGATTCAGTTAACATGTCACTTGACAGAAATATTTAAAATATGTGAAGAACTTTGGAGAGCCATAAAAGTGTGGATAATAAATATGATGAGATATGATTAATGATGAACTGTAAATATTTTTTCATAGTGAGTCTAATTCTATGCCCAGGTCAGATAAAAATTATTCATAATTTTACTTAATGAAACATAAAAACATTGCTTTGTTCATTGTTTAAAATGGTATGGTGTAAAATGACTTAAATATACCTGCTTTAGAAGAGTTTCTGCAAATTCATACATAATTCATAGGATAAAATTATTTATGTTTTGCAGAAAACTATAACAGCAAACCTACAAATTAAAACGTACATATAAAGGGCTTAATGGGATTAGAAGGCTGTGGTATTCTATATTTTCCCAGTGATTAAGCCCCGTGTTTTCTGAAATGCATTTGAAAAGTATTACCCACAAAACACAGTGTGATATAGGGACCCAGAACATGCCTTTTAGGTGATTTTACTGTTAGCTGGCAGTCCAGTGACGGTGACAACAGTGCTGATTGCAGATAACTGCAAGATTATTTTTAGAGTGGAATGGGAGATAACTGGTAAAGGAGAGGAAGATGGAAGCACACTTGGAAAACAGGAATATTTGAAACTGGTACCATGTATGCACACACACAGTTGCTGAACATGTTGACAGTAACAATAACACTGCTGGTTCAAGATATCAAACATTGGGGCTTCCCTGGTGGCGCAGTGGTTGAGAGTCCGCCTGCCAATGCAGGGGACACGGGTTCGTGCCCAGGTCCGGGAAGATCCCACATGCCGCGGAGCGGCTGGGCCTGTGAGCCATGGCCGCTGAGCCTGCGTGTCCGGAGCCTGTGCTCCAAAATGGGAGAGGCCACAACAGTGAGAAGCCCGTGTACCACAAAAAAAAAAAAAAGATATCAAGCATTAGCTATAAGTATCAGCAGAAAAGCACTTTAATTTTACATGTTTCTCTCTTTCAGGAGATTCTGTGAAAGCCAGAAATTACTGCTGGAATATTAAATTTCTTACCAAAAGTTATCTTATTAAAAATAACTTGTGGTAACTAAAGAAGAGAAATTTCACCTGTGGTCACCTTTCATCTGTGTCATTTCTTCCTCACTCTCCTCAGTAAGAAAAATTATAATGTATTTATCTTAATGAAACGGTAACAGTACCTCAACCCCACATTTCTTGTACTTTCCTGGAACAGGGAGGTATTTTTTTTGTTTTGGACTTGATGAGTCCAATTTTTGATTACTAGGACCATCTTTGTTGAGGTCTACACCTTTAATGTCTCCCTTCATCATTGTTTCTAGAATTTCATTGCAAAAAGAAAAAAGAAATCAACTGGGAAGCTTTAGAAGAGAGGGAAGATCTTTTGCCTGTTCTTATCACACATGCGCGCACATGCGTGTGTGCGCACATACACACACACACACACACACACACACAGAAAGAGGGCAGGGAGATACTTTTGGAGGTGATGAAATGTTGATGGCTTTGATTATGATTATAGTTTCATGGGTATATTCTTTTCTCCAAACTCATTAAGTTGTCTACATTAAATATGTACAGCTTTTTGTAGGTCAACTATGCCTCAATAAAGGGTTTAAAAAAGAATGTTCATTCACACGTTTCATTTCTACTACTCCAAGATGGTGTTTTGGTAGCGGTAAGGATAGGCTACGGTTCTCTAAATGCACGCTGAGAGACCGTCCAGGATGAATTTGATATAGGTGAAGCACAGACTAAGCTGTGCTTAGTCTGCCCTACCGCCTTTAATAACTCTGTGCTTTCCAGGTTACTGGGCAATCAGAATCTTATCTTTCAAATTCTGCTAATTTATTTTGTGTCCCTGACACTCATCTTGCAATTTGTTAATCCTTGAGCTCATTTAGGTTTTGTAGAAATACTTAATCATTAAGACAAAGGTCAGTATCTGAGGAAATTCCTGGCCTTAAAATATACCACCCTCCCAAGTCTTACCAAACACCAAAAGACTCAAGTACTTTGGAGAATGGGCCATTTTATTCTCTCATGAACTTTGCCTGGTACATGGAACAAATAAAAAACTCATGAACTTTGTAAGCTTCAATCCCAGATGGTGACCTGAGATTCTCAGGTACATATCCATGCCCCAGGTAGTTTTATACAAACTTTGCTTTTAATATATTATCTTGTAAATTTAAAGCTTTTCATTTAATCTTTTTATTTCTTTATCTTTTGTTACAAAGTTAAAAGATAACTGAAATTCTTTTTTTTTTTTTTGAGGTACGTGGGCCTCTTACTGTTGTGGCCTCTCCCATTTTGGAGCACAGGCTCTGGACGCGCAGGCTCAGCGGCCATGGCTCACAGGCCCAGCCGCTCTGCGGCATGTGGCATCTTCCCGGACCGGGCCACGAACCCGTGCCCCCTGCATCGGCAGGCGGACTCTCAACCACTGTGCCACCACACCAGGGAAGCCCCTGAAATTCTTAAAATTAAAAATTTCGAAACCAAAAGAAAGCTGGAGTAGCAATTCTCATATCAGACAAAATAGACTTTAAAACAAAGACTATTAGAAGAGACAAAGAAGGACACTACATAATGATCAAGGGATCGATCCAAGAGGAAGATATAACAATTGTAAATATTTATGCACCCAACTTAGGTGCACCTCAATACATAAGGCAAATACTGACAACCATAAAAGGGGAAATCGACAGTAACACATTCATAGTAGGGGACTTTAACACCCCACTTTCACCAATGGACAGATCATCCAAAATGAAAATAAATAAGGAAACACAAGCTTTAAATGATACATTAAACGAGATGGAGTTAATTGATATTTATAGGACATTCCATCCAAAAACAACAGAATACACATTTTTCTCAAGTGCTCATGGAACATTCTCCAGGATAGATCATATCTTGGGTCACAAATCAAGCCTTGGTAAATTTAAGAAAATTGAAATTGTATCAAGTATCTTTTCTGACCACAACGCCATGAGACTAGATATCAATTACAGGAAAAGATCTGTAAAAAATACAAACACATGGAGGCTAAACAATACACTACTTAATAATGAAGTGACCACTGAAGAAATCAAAGAGGAAATCAAAAAATACCTAGAAACAAACGACAATGGAGACACAACGACGCAAAACCTGTGGGATGCAGCAAAAGCAGTTCTAAGGGGGAAGTTTATAGCAATACAAGCCCACCTTAAGAAGCAGGAAACATCTCGAATAAACAACCTAACCTTGCACCTCAAGCAATTAGAGAAAGAAGAACAAAAAAACCCCAAAGCTAGCAGAAGGAAAGAAATCATAAAAATCAGATCAGAAATAAATGAAAAAGAAATGAAGGAAACAATAGCAAAGATCAATAAAACTAAAAGCTGGTTCTTTGAGAAGATAAACAAAATAGATAAACCACTAGCCAGACTCATCAAGAAAAAAAGGGAGACGACTCAAATCAATAGAATTAGAAATGAAAAAGGAGAGGTAACAACTGACACTGCAGAAATAAAAGAGATCATGAGAGATTACTACAAGCAACTCTATGCCAATAAAATGGACAATCTGGAAGAAATGGACAAATTCTTGGAAATGCACAACCTGCCAAGACTGAATCAGGAAGAAATAGAAAATATGAACAGACCAATCACAAGCACTGAAATTGAAACTGTGATTAAAAATCTTCCAACAAAGAAAAGCCCAGGACCAGATGGCTTCACAGGCGAATTCTATCAAACATTTAGAGAAGAGCTAACACCTATCCTTCTCAAACTCTTCCAAAATATAGCAGAGGGAGGAACACTCCCAAACTCCTTCTACGAGGCCACCATCACCTTGATACCAAAACCAGACAAGGATGTCACAAAGAAAGAAAACTACAGGCCAATATCACTGATGAACATAGATGCAAAAATCCTCAACAAAATACTAGCAAACAGAATCCAACAGCACATTAAAAGGATCATACACCATGATCAAGTGGGGTTTATTCCAGGAATGCAAGGATTCTTCAATATACGCAAATCTATCAATGTGATAAACCATATTAACAAACTGAAGGAGAAAAACCATATGATCATCTCAATAGATGCAGAGAAAGCTTTTGACAAAATTCAACACCCATTTATGATAAAAACCCTGCAGAAAGTAGGCATAGAGGGAACTTTCCTCAACATAATAAAGGCCATATATGACAAGCCCACAGCAAACATCATCCTCAATGGTGAAAAACTGAAAGCATTTCCACTAAGATCAGGAACAAGACAAGGTTGCCCACTCTCACCACTCTTATTCAACATAGTTTTGGAAGTTTTAGCCACAGCAATCAGAGAAGAAAAGGAAATAAAAGGAATCCAAATCGGAAAAGAAGAAGTAAAGCTGTCACTGTTTGCAGATGACATGATCCTATACATAGAGAACCCTAAAGATGCTACCAGAAAACTACTAGAGCTAATCAATGAATTTGGTAAAGTGGCAGGATACAAAATTAATGCACAGAAATCTCTGGCATTCCTATATACTAATGATGAAAAATCTGAAAGTGAAATCAAGAAAACACTCCCATTTACCATTGCAACAAAAAGAATAAAATATCTAGGAATAAACCTACCTAAGGAGACAAAAGATCTGTATGCAGAAAATTATAAGACACTGATGAAAGAAATTAAAGACGATACAAATAGATGGAGAGATATACCATGTTCTTGGATTGGAAGAATCAACATTGTGAAAATGACTCTACTACCGAAAGCAATCTATAGATTCAATGCAATTCCTATCAAACTACCACTGGCATTTTTCACAGAACTAGAACAAAAAATTTTGCAATTTGTATGGAAACACAAAAGACCCCGAATAGCCAAAGCAATTTTGAGAACGAAAGAAGGAACTGGAGGAATCAGGCTCCCAGACTTCAGACTATACTACAAAGCTACAGTTATCAAGACGGTATGGTACTGGCATAAAAACAGAAAGATAGATCAATGGAACAGGATAGAAAGCCCAGAGATAAACCCACGCACATATGGTCACCTTATCTTTGACAAAGGAGGCAGAAATGTACAGTGGAGAAAGGACAGCCTATTCAATAAGTGGTGCTGGGAAAACTGGACAGCTACATGTAAAGGTATGAAATTAGATCACTCCCTAACACCATACACAAAAATAAGCTCAAAATGGATTAAAGACCTAAATGTAAGGCCAGAAACTATCAAACTCTTAGAGGAAAACATAGGCAGAACACTCTATGACATAAATCACAGCAAGGTTCTTTTTGACCCACCTCCTAGAGAAATGGAAATAAAAACAAGAGTAAACAAATGGGACCTAATGAAACTTAAAAGCTTTTGCGCAGCAGAGGAAACCATAAAGAAGACCAAAAGACAACCCTCAGAATGGGAGAAATATTTGCAAATGAAGCAACTGACAAAGGATTGATCTCCAAAATTTATAAGCAGCTCATGCAGCTTAATAACAAAAAAACAAACAACCCAATCCAAAAATGGGCAGAAGACCTAAATAGACATTTCTCCAAAGAAGATATACAGACTACCAACAAACACATGAAAGAATGCTCAACATCATTAATCATTAGAGAAATGCAAATCAAAACTACAATGAGATATCATCTCACACCAGTCAGAATGGCCATCATCAAAAAATCTAGAAACAATAAATGCTGGAGAGGGTGTGGAGAAAAGGGAACCCTCTTACACTGTTGGTGGGAATGTAAATTGATACAGCCACTGTGGAGAACAGTATGGAGGTTCCTTAAAAAGCTACAAATAGAACTACCATATGACCCAGCAATCCCACTACTGGGCATATACCCTGAGAAAACCATAATTCAAAAAGAGTCATGTACCAAAATGTTCATTGCAGCTCTATTTACAATAGCCCGGAGATGGAAACAACCTAAGTGTCCATCATCGGATGAATGGATAAAGAAGATGTGGCACATATATACAATGGAATATTACTCAGCCATAAAAAGAGATGAAATTGAGCTATTTGTAATGAGATGGATAGACCTAGAGTCTGTCATACAGAGTGAAGTAAGTCAGAAAGAGAGAGACAAATACCGTATGCTAACACATATATATGGAATTTAAAAAAAAAATGTCATGAAAAACCTAGGGGTGAAACAGGAATAAAGACACAGACTTACTAGAGAATGGACTTGAGGTTATGGGGAGGGGGAAGGGTAAACGGTGACAAAGCGATAAAGAGGCATGGACATATATACACTACCAAACGTAAGGTAAATAGCTAGTGGGAAGCAGCCGCATAGCACAGGGAGATCAGCTCGGTGCTTTGTGACCGCCTGGAGGGGTGGGATAGGGAGGGTGGGAGGGAGGGAGACGCAAGTGGGAAGAGATATGGGAATATATGTATGTATATAACTGATTCATTTTGTTGTGAAGCTGAAGCTAACATACCATTGTAAAGCAATTATACTCCAATAAAGATGTTTAAAAAAAAAAAAAAAAAAAATTTCACCTTTGTTAACCTCTCTATGTATACAGATAACTGAAATTCCTAAAATTAAAAATTTCACCTTTGTTCATCTCTCTATGTATATATTTATATTTCGATTCTCCAATTGATTTGTTTCCTTAAATATTTTGGCAGCAAGCAACACAATTCTTGTTTTTTTTTTTTAAATCATGAAAGAAAATGCTCATATGTGTGTCTCTGCAATAGAGATGCAAGAGAATCTCTAAATCATAGGATTTTGACGAAGACTAAGACAGGTAATGGATGTGCATTGCTTAGCTCCAAGCATGAGGTATATTTAATAATAGATAAATCTTAGCTATTGTTTTTATCAACTATTAGCCCGTGATATTAATATTATTCCAAATATTCACCTTTTTCAGAAAACAGCTTCCTAAATGAAAGAGAGATACGAGGTAAAGGGTCACACAGTAAATGCTTTGTTTGGAAGAAGCTGTCATTAAAACATATATCCATTACTTGAGGTACTCTTGTACTGAAGTGGTTTTATTCTCTCATATATTTTCAAACCATAGTTGGTATAATTTTAGGCCAGGAAGCAACAGCAAACAGAATCAAATTTCCAAACTGCTGTTTTTATTATATTTAATTATGAAGTAACCTTGAGGGTAGAAAGGCGTATTCTGCTAATATGATAGACTGGATTCATTAAAAAGTGAGTAGAGAAGCAGATTTTACATTACCATCCTTCCACACACACACACACACACACACACACACACAAAACAAGCTTTAGAATTAAGATAAATTCATAAAATTATAACAGTATTTCAAGATATGCAACAATAGAATGGGGAGTGCACAGTGCTGTCTCTGATTTATAAATGCTACTCCAGTGGTGCATAGAATAAGGCAGTAAATGCAGAGCTGGGAAGACTTGGAGGGCATGTAGAAACATGACCCGAAAGAGCTCTTCTCAAGATGTAAAGCTCAGTGGAACAAAATCACCGAATTCCATCACTTGTAATGTTAAAATCAATGTTTTCCATACCTATTTTTATCACACGTCTTTTGCTATGTGACACAAACTTTTCCTTGGACATTTTTCGCTTTGTGACATACATAATGTTATACTATAGATCGATGTTTGTTTTTTGTAAATTGAGACTTTACTCTTTAGAGCAGTTTAAAGCTCATGGCAAAATTGAGGGGAAGGTACAGAGATTTCCTGTATACACCCTGTCCCCACAAATGCACAGCCTCTCCCATTATCAACATCCCCACCAAAGTGGTACATTTGTTACAACTGATGAACCTACATTAACACATCATAATCACCCAAAGTTTACACTGTCCATTAGGGTTCACTCTTGGTATACATTCTATGGCTTTGAACAAATGTATAATGACCTGTAGCCCCCACCACTGCATCACATGGAGTACTTTTATTGCCCTAAAAATCCTCTGTGCTCTGCCTATTCCTTCCTCCGTCCCCCTTAACTGGCAACCACTGATCTTTTTACTGTTTTCATAGTTTTATCTTTTCCAGAATGCCATATGTTCACATCATACAGTATGTAGGCTTTTCACATTGGCTTCTTTCACTTAGGAAAATGTATTTAAGGTTGTTCCATGTCTTTTCACAGCTTGGTAGCTTTTCAGCACTGAATAATATTCCATTGTCTGGATATACCACAACTTATTTTCTCATTCATCTACTAAAGGACTTCTTGTTTGCCTCCAAGTTTTGGCAATTATTAAATAAGTTGTTACTAACATCCATGTGCATGTTTTTGTGTTAACATAACGCTTTCAACTCCTTTAGGTATATAGCATGTATACTGTATGACTGCTGGATCATAAAGTAAGGGCATGTTTAGCTTTGTAAGAAACTTCCGAACTGTCTTCCAAAGTGGCGGTACCATTCTGCATTCCCACCAGCAGTGAATCAGACTTCCTATTGCTCCGCATCCCCACCAGCTTTTAGGGTTTTCAATACCCTAATAGGTGTGTAGTGGTATTTCACTGCTGTTTTAATTTGCATTTCCCTGATGAAATATGATATGGAGTGTCATTTCAGCTGCTTATTTGCCATCTGTATAGCTCCTCGGGTGAGGTATCAGTTAAAGTCTTTGGCCCAGTTTTCAAGACGGTTGTTTATTTTCTCATTGTTGAATTATAGGAGTTCTTTGTATATTTTGAATATACAAAGTCCTTTATCAGATATGTCTTTTGCAAATATTTTCTCTTAGTCTGTGGCCTGTTTTCTCATTCTCCTGACATTGTCTTTCAAAGAGCAGACATTTTTAATTTCAGTGAAGTCCAACTTACCAATTATTTCTTTCATGGATTGTGCCTTTGGTGTTGTATCTAAAAGGCATCACTATATCCAAGGCCATCTAGGTTTCCTCCTATGTTATCTTCTAGAAGTTTTAAAGTTTTGCATTTTACATTTAGCTCTGTGATCCATTTTGGGTTCATTTCTGTTAAGGGTGAAGAAATGTGAATAGGTTTTTTTTTTTGGCCTGTGGATGTCCAGTCATCACAGCACCATTTGTTTAAAAAACCTTCTTTGTTCCATTGTATTGCCTTTCATCCTTTGTCAAAGAAGAGCAGACTGTTTTTATGGGAATCTATTTCTTGGCTCTATATTCTGTTTCATTGATTTGTCTGTTCTTTCACCAATATCACACTGTTTTGACTACTTTATAGTAAGTCTTGAAGTCAGGTAGTGTCAGTCCTCCAACTTTGTTCTTCTCCTTCAATATTGTGTTCAGTATTCTGAGTCTTTAGACTCTCAGGATAAACTTTAGAATCAGTTTGTTGATATTCACAGAATAATTTACTGGAATTTGGGGATTATATTAAATCTTTAGGTGAAGTTGAGAAGAACTAACATCACAACAATGTTGAGTTTACCTATCCATGAACATGAAAGATCTCTCTTAGATAATTTTTTTTCAATCTACATTCAGTGGTAGGCGAAAGTAAGGAGAGGTGCAAGAGGCTTCAGGGTATCCACCCTATATTCAACCAGAAGCCATACCTTAAATTTTTTTCATTTTTGCCTTTTGCTGCAGATTTTCTTCAAGCATCGGTTTCTGAGGGCAGAAATGCTCAAAATCTACTATATAATGATTTCTTAAATAATGAGCTTTGAAGGTAAAGGGAGGTCTTAGATGATTTTTATAAATATATATGTACATGTAGCTGTATAAGTATATATATACATATATATATGTATATATATATATATATATATATATATATATATATATAACATACACATATTTATCATCACAAATAGCAATCAAAGTGCCTATTGAGCCCAAATCCTTTACCTCTTGTGATTATATCCCATTTCAGGGTTATGATCTGATTCAGTCATGAAGAGCTTTTTCTGTTCTATGACAATCAATTCTACCCCTAATACTTCAATTTATTTGTCAATCATGATGAGGAAAAAGTCCAAAAGATTACATTCTTAAATAGTACCACTTTTGCTGTTATTATCATTAACAGTAAGTTAGAAAGCTGGGATAATGAAGAACCTAGCCAGACCATTATTATGATTCTCTGTGGTCCATAACTACTTTTGTCTACCAAACTTATTACCCTAATATTTGCCACTAATGATTTAGGTCTCAGTAGACACATTATTTATTTCTTTTTAAAAAGAAGTGTTAAAGCCAGTATTTCTCAATTCATATCAGCTAGTCATTAGGTGTCCCTGTTTCATAATTCTGTTCCTTAGATTTGTCTTTACAACTTAACAAAATATAACTTTTCCTTTTTCTTTAACCCCTAAAAATCTCTCAATAAAACTAACTCATTTTCTATTATAACTCGTCTCCAAAATTTTTAGTCCTACAATGTCTATATTTTTGGTAGATGTATTTGCTCTAAATCTTTTTAAAGTGTATCTTTTCTTGCTATCTTTGCTCTCTTTCTTGGCTTTTCCACTTCCTACAAATGTAATGGGGAAATGGCAACCTCAGGAACTGAGAAAAGACCTAGTTAATGAATGGGAATGGGAATGGAAAAGTATATGTTTTAAACTTTATTCATAAAAGTAAGTACAATTTTAGTGAACTGTGTTTTAAAGGTTATAAGATATTGAGACCTGAAAATAATAAGTTTTTAAAAATGTATTTTGCAACTTTTTTTCTTTCCCTTCAAGTACTTCCTTTTATCTTACATTTTTCTGTCCATACTATGCCCACTGATTTCTAAAGTTGTGTTCCACCTCTCATTCTTTTATGCTGTATTAAACAACTCATACTCAAACTTAACTTTATATTAGTATTTCAGATGTGCTAGACTCTCAATGAGTGACAGAAATCACGTTTTAGAATCTTGGGTAAAGCTATATGAGTCGCTAAAATCCTAACTTCCATGGGCTAGCACAACATATTAATAATCAAACTCAAGCCATTTCATAGTATTATAAAGATAATTCATTTTCTTACTTCTATTTCTACAGATTCATGCAGCTTCTTGCAGGTGGCTGAGAAAGTTTCAGATGTGCCAAACTCAAAATACCAAAATTTGTTCTTCATTCTGAAAAAGGAAAGGAAGAAGCATCTTAGGCAATTATCAATAACAGGAGGGATTTTTAAAAATGGGGTAGCCCTGTCTTGTATTATAAGTGATAAAAAAGGTTTGAGGACACGTACCATCCATTATGTAATAGATGGTCACATAATTTTCAGAGTTTAACTGTAAGCATCAAATTATATGATTGTCCCGGAGGGGATTATAGGAATGTATTGATCTGACAGATTCAAGTATATCTTTGCCTTTTCTATAATACTGGTTGCTCAGATTTTGAAATATGGTTTTAGTGCTTATGATTCTTAGTTTGTTCTTAGACAACTTGATTTTAGACCAGCCACTCTGTAACCATAAAGAGAGAGAGAAAAAAGAAAAGTCTAGGCTTTTCATGAGGAAAAGGAGACCAAATTTAAATATGCTCAATTTTTCTAGATGCCTATGCATTCATTAGAAATTATCATGATTGGAAAGTATATTAAAAAGAAAAAATAGTAGTTATCCATAAAGATAAAATTTAGTAATTTTTGGATAACTATTAATTATTTTTTAAAGATACTGTCCTCTGTTATATGAACAATAATGGGAAATTATGATACAGCATGAAAGAACTAAAGAAATAATATATTTTATCAACATACAGTTACAAAGAAAATATAGTTTAAACTATTTCAGTATTTAATCTGGAAGTAAGATGCTCAAAATTTATTTTCTCCCACAAATCAATGACCATATCTTTGTTTCTTTGTACCAGATAATTAAATTAATGATCATTTAATGTAATTTTACAAAGGCTGACTAGATTTTTATATTAGCCAGTAGTGGATTTAAAAATTCATTCTCACAAAAGCTGCAGTTTTTAATTATACATAGTCTAACAAGCTATCACGCCCTCAATTAGAAGAAAATACAGGTAAAATGGGATAAATGCTTCCTCACATGAAGGCAAAACAAAAAGAAATTTTTATAATGATATTCAAATATCTCACAACAAATTACTTTTTCCTTATAAACATGGATATACTTTTCACATTAGAATGTAAAACATTTCAACAATTAAAAAAGACACTTGGCAAGGACCTGACTGCTTAATGCAACCCTCTTACTTGTTATGTAAGATGACATGGAACCTAATACAGTGCTTATTATTATGCTGTGTTGTATAGAGTTCTCTGATATAAAATTACAAACTATAAAAGTAATCTTATCTATCTAGACATACCCAATAATATTTAGCCTCATACAAGTTTTTATTTGCTTACAAAATTTTCACTAGCCCTTCTTGCACTAAATACCATATTAAAGCCAATAATCTGAAAACCAAGATAAGTTTCATAGGACTCTAGCACCATGAATCATTATTCTTTTCTAGAGAATCTCTCCTTGGATTATGGTCTGATTTAATATATCTGAGTAGACAGAAATAGATGATAGCTAGTTAGATAGAACAGGGCAAACATTTAACAGTAAGATCTGTGGGCCTGAGTTTACATGTAAGTTTATATTAAATTAATGCAAATAATGTACATTATAGAATAAATGTAGTTTTACAAATTTACACAATGGCTGAAGTTAATGGAAAATTTAGTTTATGGAAAATTAAAAATATTTTCCTATTGATTCATCATTATCATGAAAAATATATCATTCAGCATGGTATGAGAGGAAAATATTGTTCTGTGTGAAATGGTCTCCAGACAATCAGAACAATATGTAGTACATGTTTTATTACTGTTTGGAATTGTCTTTCTACATTCAACAAGTTTTCTAATAATATCTTTCTGTTGGCCTTTTATCCAGACCTTCCTGGATTCATTTATTCATCCAGTCATTCATTCAACAAATGTTTAGTGAGAACATTCACTTCCATATGCTATATTTAGTTCTAAAGATACAAATATGAACACGATTATCTTTGTCTCTAAGAAGCTCAGAATGGTTAAGATTATGGGCATATAAAATAATAGAAAAGTTAATTCTCTAAATTAGATATGAGCAAAATATTGTGAAAAAACACTTCAGTGAATCACCTGCTTTTGCCTTGAGGGGTCCAGAAAGCTTTAGAAGACGAGAGCGTTATAATGGATAAGTAGAAGGCAAACAGGAGAAAGGTGAGACAAGTTCTGGTGTTTTTAGGAGTGCAGTGTGACTTAACAGATTGCCTAAGTATGGGCTAACTAGGGTCTTTTTCAGAATGGGTATGCCAAGTTAAGGGGTTTGGAGTTGATATTATAGATTTATAGGATGTCTAAAAGAATTCTGTTAGCAGTGAAGCGACATAGCCAGCTTTGTTGGATAAATAAAACTCACAGAAATGAATAATTGGGCTGGAATGGCGAAATGTTGGTGCTGTGGACAGAAACGTGGCTGTTGGAATAGTACAAATGAAAGAAAATTCAAGGCCTAAACGGAGAGGCAAGGAAAATGGAAAAGAGAGGCTGAATTTAAGAGACATAAATGAGGGAGAATCAATAGGAACTGGTGGTATTAGATTATACTGATTTCTGCCATATCTAGGTTATCTCTAGAGGTATATGTGGGAATATCAAAGCATTACTCCAGCAAAGAAAGGGCTATGAGTCTACATTTTGACAGGTTCTGTGACGTAATGATGTAATGTACACTGTATCACAGTTTGAAAATTATATATATACATACATACACACATGTAAATGGTTACTCCCTATTTTTTTTTTCCATTCTGTCCATCAAATTTCTTCATAGCTTAACCAGGATGATGAGGAGCTTGTATCAGCTAACCAAAATATACTCATTTTAGCAAACACATCACAAGAAACAGAAATTCTGAGAATTTACATTCAGTCTTTATTCACCATATTAGTTAGCATTACTGCTCATGTGCAAAAGCTGCTTTAAATTCTCCATTATTACAACCATTTTATGTTTCACTTAGATAAATATATGGAGGTAATAAAAAGCACATAGAATCAGATTCCACATGACAAATTAAAAGCTGTTAAATTTTATTTTTTTTCAACCCAACTGGTCTTTAGGTTGTAGAAATGCAAAAAAGCACATTTAAGCGTGTATGCTATTTATTTTTATGGCTCACATTAGAAAATGATCCAAATAATTCAAACTCAGATTTGTCAGAGAAAACATATAGCTGTGGATTTTAAGAAAAAGGTAACTGGACATTTAACCCACTATGAAATGCTCACACCAGAGTCAAATTTATTGTGTTCTTACACAGGTTTTGTGGATACAGGTAAGATGACAAATGTCCTACAAAAAAAGTTATTCATACTGTTATAATTTTAAGCCATTAATATACTAAACCGTATTTCAATGAATTTAATTGTAAGTCTACAGGCTTCAGTTTAATATTTAAAGTGCTTGGCTACCAGATGGTCAGGTAAAAATAAAATTAGCTCCCATTTACCAGGCATTTTCTTACTACCAGTAATTCTGCTTCTTTTATATATCTTCAGGAAAATGTGAACTATCAGAAATATTGCTCAGGCAAAACAATTATTCCTGTCATAATGAAATTTAGTTAATATTTAGTTCTACAAGTTCTGTTCAAATACGCATTTTAATTTCTAGCAATATATTTTCCTTGGAACTTTTCTTCCTGGTTTACAAAGGTTTTTCGTTGTTTTTTTTTTAAACTTTTTCTGCTAAGTAATGTTAATGCAGCAAACATAAAACAAAACAAACAAAACATGAATTGCCAGTGCATTTACCAAAAATAATACCAAAGAACCTAATTAGATATGACGCTCACTCCTAACAAAGATGCAACATAAAAAGGGTGAAATTGCCTCATTTACCTTACTGTAGAAAACTCTAAAGTCATAAACACACAGAAAGTTTTAATGCAATGAAATTACTCTTAAATTAAATGTCAACTTTTTCTCACAGGTGTGCTTCTTTTATTATTTTCATGTATTTAGTGATGATATAGCAGCTTTGGAAGACCATTTATATATGTATAAAACTGAACTCTTCTAATAGACACTTGAATCCCTTTTCAAGCATCCTTAACTGGTTCTATCTATACTGTATGAATAACATGATCATCAGATAATAAAATCCTCTGACCTTTGCTTATTATTTATTTTTTTATAAGTTTATTTATTTATTTACTTTTGGCTGCGTTGGGTCTTCATTGCTGTGAGTGGGATTTCTCTAGTTGCAGCGAGAGGACGCTACTCCTCATCGCGGTACGCAGGTTTCTTGTTGCTGTGGATTCTCTTGTTGCGGAGCACGGGCTCTAGGCGCGTGGGCTTCAGTAGTTGTGGCTCACAGGCTCTAGAGCACAGTCTCAGTAGTTGTGGCACACGGGCTTAGTTGTTCCGCGGCATGTGGGATCTTCCCAGGTCAGGGCTCAAACCCATGTCCCCTGCATTGGCAGGCGGATCCTTAACCACTGAGCCACCAGGGAAGCCCCGATCTTTGCTTTTATTTTAGTTTTAAATTCTATTTATTTTTTAAATTTATTTTTGGCTGCGTTGGGTCTTCATTGCTGCAAGCGGGCTTTCTCTAGCTGCGATGAGTGGGCGTCTCATTGCGGGGGCGTCTCTTGTTGCGGAGCACTGGCTCTACGTGTGCGGGCTTCAGTAGCTGTGGCTCACAGGCTCTAGAGCGCAGGCTCAGTAGTTGTAGCGCACAGGCTTAGCTGCTCCACGGCATGTGGGATCTTCCCAGACCAGGGATTGAACCCGTGTCCCTTGTATTGGCAGGCGGATTCCTAACCACTGAGCCACCAGGGAAGCCCCGACCTTTGCTTTTAAAACGAAAGCAAAAATATAATGTCCTAAGTAGCTTAGTTAAAATGGATTTTAAATGAATATTTTTTACTCATTAAAGATGTTTCAAAAATTTCATCATTTACATTACTTTGCTTCATTTTTGTCCTGTTATGAAAGCATTTCAACAGTCATTTCAAAACTGGTTTTAAAATTATTTTCTCATGGAGAAAAATGTTTCTAACAGTTCGATAACTTTATTTTAATACAAAATTTAGTCTTACAATTTGATGGAATACTCTAGAAACATAGCAGGAATTTTGAATTTGGCTAACAATAGTGGTGATGAGAGACGTGTCACTGTTGACTTACGGCAATAGGGTAAGTGTTTAAAATGGTACATTTATGTCATAGAACTCAATTCAGTTTTGTTTTTCATTGCCAAGAGACGTTACACCAGACATTGGTTATAGGGTTACTCATTTATTCCTAATTGTAGTGAGGTATTGCTCTTAATATGATTATATTTTATAAAAAGAACTACATTTTATTGAAACCCTCAAACCTATGTTTTTTAAAAATAGCAATTTATACACTCTTATAGCAAAAGAATAATGTTGATAACATTATTTCATAAGGAAGGAACATGGCTGTAATTACTACAGTGGGGACATTTTATATTCACACCGAAGACAGCAAACATTTTTCATGTTTGCACACCACAGGTAAAGATATATTTTTTAAATGACATATAAAAATGCTTGTATCTAATGTTCATTCTTAAGGTATGCTTGTTAAGCACTCAAGAGACAGTGAAACAGGCTACAGAAACTTCAGACAGAATCATAAAATATTCCACCTTGGTATGTAAAAAGAGATGGATATTCTAATGGAAAAGTACAAAAGCAGTAGTAATGCCATATTGCAGAGTCGAAAGAAGTATACATACATAGTAAGTCCCCAAAGAACAATGATAAATTAATAATTATATGAAATGTAAAACTAAACCTATAAAATGTTTAAATGGTGTCCAAGATGTTTAGACCTGAATATCTTTCAATAATAATTAGATCTCTATTATTAAAATAAGTATTTCATAATCATAAAAAGTTCTTTAAGAAAACTGTTAGGGAGATGAAATGAAATTTGTGATAGCCATGTTTTCTGCTGTTACTGAGCATGGCACTGTCACAGGTAAACCCAATGAGGTTTAGAAGTCACTCACCCAACATCATATGGGAAGTGCAAAATGTAACTTAGGAATTCTAGCTTTTTTCCCATACTGTCTCTCATTAAATATAATAATGAATGCAGCATCACATGAAACTTTTTTCTAAGCCATAAGGGAAATGTTATAGGTGAGATGGGTGATCATGATTAAATTGTTCTTTTGTTCATATTTCTACTCCTAGTTTTTTTTTTTTTTGCGGTACGTGGGCTTCTCACTGCTGCGGCCTCTCCCGTTGCGGAGCACAGGCTCCAGACGCGCAGGCCTAGCGGCCATGGCTCACGGGCCCAGCCGCTCCGTGGCATGTGGGATCCTCCCGGACCGGGTCACGAACCCGTGTCCCCTGCATCGGCAGGCGGACTCTCAACCACTGCGCCACCAGGGAAGCCCTAGAAGTATTTTTAATCCCCCTCTCCTGATTATTTAAGTCAACTAAAGATGACAATGTAATCTAGCGCTGACAAACAGGACCTGAGAGATCTCTCATTCTGAAACAGAGACATGTACAATGGGAAAGCTAGGTCCATTCTTTCCCCTGTTTTTGCATGTTGTCAAGGAAGGAGATTCTAATTGGAAATGGAGCAGCCATCTTACCACCATGAAAGGAAAGGCAAGGGAAACCCAGAGATGCTGATCCAGATTCCCGAAGAGAGTTGAACTTCCTAATCAGTCAATTCTGAAACAGTCCATTTCTGGATCTCCACTCATGTGAGATTTATAAATAGACTCTTATTATTTATGTTGTGTATTCTGTTACTTGTAGCCAAAAGCACATTGACAGCACTATTATAGTTCTAAGAGAATTTTCACATATATTATGATCAATGAGATATTTGGAAAATCCAAATGAGGTGATATATTTGTTATACAATCCTATTTTTCTAGGTGTGAAATTTGGTGGTAACTGAAATAAAGGAGTTAAGGTAGAGAATTTCTGTTCAGCATAATTCCCTGTGCTTATCTTGTGACTAGATATGCAAATATCACCGAATATGCTTTCCTCATCTGACTTGCTATCCCCTGAATTTTTAAAGAATTATTTCCATGTTTATATACTTGAAATAATCTTGGGAAAAAACTCACAAAACATCCCTCTTTGAAGTGTCCCAAATTTGCAACTGATGCTTTTATCAGAGTCACAGACTAGTAAGCAGTTGGTAAGTTCATACTTCTCACCTTCCCCTCTTCCATATCCAAAAACTTAGAAATAGAGTCAGTGGGTGATATTTGAATTAATAAAATATACCACGATGTCTGAGATTATATACAGAAATATTTAAGGTAGAGTATTTCTCACTAATATAAATAGACACATGTATAGCCTAGCCAAAATTGATAGTGAAAATGTAATGAAGGTTTGTATGCATCAATATAAAATAAAGCTCTCCTTCTTTTAAAGGGATTATTGTATTCATAAATAGAAAATGTCCACAACACAAAAACCCTCTTCAGTATGTATAAAAACAAAAAGAGGAAGGCACCACAAATGCAGGAATTAGCAAGTCTCCATGCCTAACTCTGAACGTCAGGGGAAACTAGACTGTTCTCTCTAGTGGTAAAAAAATCATTTATCCAACGTTCTGAGCACCTACTCTAGACATGGTACTGTGATAGGCAATGGAATTACATTTGTACATAGGACAGAAGAAGTCTCTGCTCACATTACAGTTAATTTTTAGTCAGGAAAAAATACACGAAATGATTTAATATCAATTGTGATAAGTTCTAAAAAAGGAGGTTTATAGGATGCTGTTAAGAGTGAACACAATAAAAGGGAACAGCAAAATTTCTTTAAGGAAGGAAATTGGCCAGATTTTTCAAAGAGTCTAGGTAACAGAGTTCCTTAACCCATCCTCCTTCCTTTGCTCTAATTCCAGTTACCAAGCAATGTGGAGTTAATTTTGCTTTCCACGGATTTTGATATGATGTCCTGAACTATGGAATTGTGTGTATTCTACTCTCTGGAAAGGAATCACCACCACTTTCCCTTGGTAACTTGAGCAAGTGATTAAAAGCCTGATCACTTCTGGGTGCCATGATAAAATGATGTTTTTCCATTTACTAAAAATGAGGACGAGACTGGACTATGGTCACACACTTAACATACTGCTCCCTAGGATGACTGCTGGAAGGCCTTCACAGGCAGCTGGGACAACTAGCTGGATAATAAAGTGAATATGCTGACCTAGACTGTGAAAGAATTGCTTGCGACATCCCCTCTCTTTCTACCATTTACCAATTGACTTCCTTGGTTATATTTGTCTCTCTCTCTCTCTCTGTCTCTGTATCCCTCTTTCTCTGTCTTTTTTATTTGCTTTTACTGAATGTACTAAACCAATCAATTATTTAAGCACCAGATATAAGAATACAAAGGTTCTTCAGTGTTAATATATAGTTTGACAGATATTTAAGGAGCACCTACTTAGTTTCAGGGAAGTTAATTAAATGTAATAGTTCAGGTACACTTATAGTAAAAACAGCTCCAGTTTTCTGACCTGACCCATGGACAACTCTTTACAACTAGAATATGAATTAACTGGTAACTTTCTGCATTTGACTACGAGAAGGAGTCAACATTATTAAACAAATAACTCTGTCTGACGGCATTTGCTTTGCATGTTAAAATATTAATGACATCTGAAATCACTACACAAAGCGGTTTCAAACACAAGGAATTCAACATGTGAAAAAGGAGACTATACAAATAGTTTTGAAAAACACATCTACTTTTCATCACTGAAAGGCCAATTAATTCTTTTCTATTACTACCCTCAGTGTCATAGAATAATTTAAAATCAATAATTATGAATCATTAGAACATATTATACCTTGCTACATTTTAAATGTTTCTCCTAACCAATTTTTAGATGCTATGTTTTGTAAAACTTACAAAAATAAAGAAAAAAATTACACCTCTCTAGCTCCTTCACACATCATTTTCCTTACCTATATTCTGTGACGACTAACACAGCGTCACAACTTAAAAAAAAACTTCTAATAAAACTTGTTTCTATTCTCTGAAAACTAGTTAAGTGTTTTACCTTCTGATTTTCTTCACACATCAGCAGTCCTTTTCCAATTTTGTAACAAGAACCACAACTTTGCATTTTGAAAATGTTGTTCACCTTAAAACTTCTCTCACACTAGAATTACAAAATGGGGCAATCCTCCTTTTCCCAATGCTACAGAGGACTGGTTTTACACACACATTAATTATCTTGTAGAAAAACGATAAGAATAAGAATCAGACTACTTGAGCTATATTGAAAATATTGATACTTTTAATCAAACTGAAGAATTATATAGTCTAACATATGAATCAGTAAACCCATTATTATTTAGATTGCATTTTTTGTCACTGATTTATGTCCTGAGGGACCCAGATGACTCCCGGAAATATCATGATCTGTTTTTGTTTCCAGTCAAGATGCTATAATTTATATAAAATATTCAGGCTGACTTGTATATAAACTAATTGACAGATGTAGGCATTATTATTTGGAGATTAATCATTGTGCTGGTACACTCAAGTACATGTTGGGTAATTCTAAGAAACATTTCCTTTCCTTTTCTCTCTAGTATTATCTATTTTTTATTTTAAAAATAAGCCTAGCCCATATACTATTTTCTCCTGTTTGAAATTATGCCCAAATAAGCAGATAATAAATGGAGATGAATTATAGTTGAAGATATTTTACAAGATAAAACCTTTTTCAATTTGCATTACCATCAACAAATCAATAAACCAACATTTTTTGTCATATTAATATACTTAGCAACACGTTGTATCGCTTTCCAGAATTTAAATAAAAAGTCATCTGTATCTTTCACTTGAGAAGAACAAAATGATACCCTTGTTCAAAAAAGTAGTATATAATCTGAACCTAGATACAGTATTGAAGTTATTTCATCCAAAATATTATTGGATATTTATAGTCGCTCATTTAGGTGACTCAGAGATGTTTCCTATTATGAACAGATTATAGAGATTGCAGAGGATAACTCCTTGTTATTTTTATCTATCAGTACGAAAACAAAATCTCTTGGAGGCCCTTTTTAGTAAGTCATCAAATGTAAAATAATCATAAGGTTACTCATACCTACATAATATGTTTCAGTGTTGCTAAATCTTGCCAGAGTTCATTATTATGGATTCATGGAAATACGTATGTGAGCAAGAACTCTCCCGTTGCGGAGCACAGGCTCTGGACGCGCAGGCTCAGCGGCCATGGCTCACGGGCCCAGCCACTCTGCGGCATGTGGGATCTTCCCGGACCGGGGCACGAAACCGCGTCCCCTGCATCGGCAGGCGGACTCTCAACCACTGCGACACCAGGGAAGCCCAAGAACACTACTTTTCATTCAGCCATCTCCCCCCAAATTTAGAACCTAATCATTTGAGACAGATGAAAACGAAAAGCGACTTGCTTAGGAACATAAAAGGGGAGACCAGAGAAAGGGATTTCTATTATTTTTGCTCATTCATTCATTCAACAAATATTTACTGAATACCTCTTATGTGACAGCCACCATTCTAGTTGCTGGTAATTCATTAGTGATGAAGTTCCTGCTCTTATATTGCTAATAGCTTTTATTTGTTTAAAGGTGAGATTAGATTGCCTATTATCACTTAGAATTGATGAACCACTCTCTCCAGTTCTTCTCATTCTTAGAGCAGAGCGTATATAAAATGAAAATCCAAAACAAATACAAAAAATTATAAAACATTTATACCAGCCAATTCCTGGACTAGTTTTCAAAACTAAATTATAATTGCCTTTATAATTAATTAAAGTATTATTGAATACAGCAGTAGATTGTTTAAATGGACACAAATTCTTCCCAATCCTGTATGCAAGCCATTATGAAACGGGACTATGCCACATCTCCCTTCCAGAGGTAGATCTCTTTCTTCACCCCCCTGCATCTGGACTAGCTTTAGTGACTTTGACCAACAGAATGTAACAGAAGTGATGTTGTACAAGTTCCACAGCCTAGGCCTCAGTGGCCTTGTAAATGCCACTTTCCCTCTCTTGGAGCACTGTCCTGAGAACTCCTTGTTGTGAAGACATCCAGAGTGGAAAATGATGTGAAGAGGAAGATCTAATAACCTAGTTGAGCCCAGGCCCAGCTCATTCACTAACTTATTGCATATGAAGAGATGCCTAGTTCACCCAAAGAAGTAAGAAAAATAATAAACTGCTGTCATTTTCAGGTGCAAAGTTTCGGGGTGGTGTGCTGTGTAAAAATGGATGAAAGACACACAAACTTATCATATATCTTGGAACACGCTAACCACAACATACACAGAAGTCAGCAAAAGCTTCCATAAATTCTGCCTTATAGACTCTGCCCTACAGCGTAGTGGGAAAGACAGTAATTCCTCAAGCATACAAATATTGTGAAATTGCTATGGTACCATGGGAAGGAGGAAAAGTGGAAATATTTCATGAGAGGTTATAATTCCTGGGAGGGGAGCACATTTCTGGCACAGATGACTGTCAGCACAAAGGCCCTGTAGCAGAAAACATACCGAAAGCCACGTTAAGGAGGCCAAAGAACCTAGAAGAGAGAGAATGGTAGCTCAGTGTGAGTAAGTGCTGCTAGATTAGGGCCAGACACTTCACTGCAGAGCATGCTTGTCTTATGATGAATACTGGCAGCAGCAGTGCTTATACTGAATTGGTATGTCTTTATCTATGTGTATTGTTTCTTTTTGATGCAACTATTTGCTGCATGAGCATTCAGGAAGTGGCAACACAATATGTTCCTAAAAGATCAGCAGAGCAATGCTTGTATTTCATTGTTAAAACTCCTTGCATATCTAAAGCCTCAGAGCTGAAACTAAGTAACCTAAATAAATGTAATGATGGAAATGAATTAGACAGAAAAGAGCTCTGGTAATTGTGGTTGTATTCATCTTTCAATTGAACAATTTAGACTTTTACGTAGAAGAAAAGGAATATGATAGGTCAATTAAGTACGGTAATAACCGGGCAAATCAACAAGTCTCTGTTGTACAAGTTGACTCTGTACTATGTGGTCATCAATTTCATTAACTTAGTATAATATAAAGAGTATGCAAAATTCTGAAGGGGAGATAAAAATTCTCAAACTCTTATTGTTCACATAAAAGGAAAGTGTCAAGTGAAAAAGTAACAGCCAATTATTTCCAATCAGATAAAACTACTGAAATATTTCTGTTGGGAACAAAGTCTTGCTTTCCTCTCAGCTCAAAAAATACAGACATAGCAAATTAATATTCCTGGAGTTCCCCTCCTTTGCTTATTAGACTCACAATAATACTGCTCAGAAGGATGAGGAGGCATTTGGGGAGATTATTGGTTTAAGCAATAACCCCTTAAAGCAAGGCAAGCAAAAAGAAAAAAGAAAGAAAAGAAAAAAATCTGAATTCTTTTTGTTACATTCAATCGTCACAATAGAGTAATTTTGTCTCATCATCTATAAATTTATCATCCTGCTAATACTTCGGTTAAATCATTTCATGTAGCACATAATATATATTAATAAGCTACTAGACTTTTTCTAATAATCTACTTTCCTTTCCACTTTAGATTTAACAATCATATAATAATCACTGTTCTGCTTGCGAATGAATCATATGCAATAGTAAGGAAATAGCTAAGAGGGAGATGCAGCCCGTGAGAGATTTAATCATAGGAAATGGCTGACTTTTTATTTCCAATAACCATCTGCACTCGGGGTAAATCAGGTGCTAATGAAGCTCAGGCCCAGGCTACATGGGAGCATAAATCTCAAGAACCAAAAGTCATGGAGCAACAGACTTCAGAAAAACAGAATTTTCTACGGCAATGTACCAAGATTATCATATAGAAGGTCACCATCTGCAAATGTGTCACATAAATGAATACATTTGGTAGACCTAATACCACTTTATGACACTGGCTATAAGCATCAAATATATATATACCTTTCTTTTGAAACCTGACCACTCTAAACTATTATGTTCATTTATGGTTTCCTCCTAGAGAGTCACCATGTTAAGGGCTGGAGTTCCCCATGCTAATTTCATTTTAATCTTCTCCAAAGTGACTTAGAAGTACTCAATACTTAGAAAATCAGTGATGGAAATAAACGGATTAATTGTGGAATCCCACTTTTAGAGCAGAAAAGTACTAACAGATTTTTTTTCCCCCAGTGAATGAGGAAGCCAGATCTAAACCGGGTAGAATTTGTGCCAGACATAGGATTAGACTCAAGTCTTTTGAGAATCAACCAATATGACAATGTCTTCTAAGACTTTCTGTTTCTGTCATCATAATCCTCCACTTCAGGCCTCACTCAACCACTATTGGGGTAATACCCACAGTATGGATCAAGACAGAAATAGAAGGGCAAGGACAGGCCACCATCTCCAGAATCAATCAAATTCTGTCACAAAGAAAGGATTCAAGTCTTGAGCACTTGACAAAACATTGACCTTTTTCTACATGCTAGTGTAAAACATGGATCATATCTATCCCCGTGATTATTAATGATTATATTCTTAACCCTCTGCAAATAATAACAAAAGCAAGGACCTGGAATCACAGGTAAAAATGAGGTGTGGGATTTCTAGTAACACTTGAGTCGACCTGAATTCCCTACCATCCCCAGCGTAACATGGCTTCATCATTCTCTACTTGTTACCACATATGCAGGAATTCTAGTGAAGTGCTAAAAAGTCTTTTCTCTCACTTTTGTAAAAATAAATTAGAAAACAACAGCCAATTAGTCTGTAGCTAGCTTTATGAATTACTGGAGTGGATACAAAGAGCAATGGTTCTTAATTATCTGTGGGTCATGGATACCTTAAGAATTTGATGAGTCATGAAACTTCTTTTCTGAAATACACACATGACACATATGTAAAGGATTATGCCTAAAATTTCAGAAGTTTTACAGTCTTCCTGAATTCTACTCACAGTGCCCAGAACCATGTAAATTCAAGTTACAAGTTATAACTATGGTCATATTTGCAACCTTGAGAACTGACAAAAATCTGAGGTGGTATGTATTATAAATGACAGACCTTTCATGTAAATTTCTTTCTTTTTTTTTTGGCTGTGCCACACAGCTTGTGGGATCTTAGTTCCCTGACCAGGGACTGAACCCAGGCCAAGGCAGTGAAAGCGCCAAGTCCTAACCACTGGACTGCCAGGGAATTCCTTGTAAATTATTTTTAATTTCTTATTCAAAGTTACTTGGTACCAGCATTTATCATGTTTGATCACAATGCAGTTTTCAAACTGTGTTTTCCCATTATCTACATGAAATAAATTGATGGTTGTTTTCAGTTAAAATTGAGAAGACAGGCACATTTTACTATTTCGTAGATGTGAGGACATGATATTAGATATGTAGTTATATAGTGTTTTACTATTCTAACAAGAAGTCACAAAATTAGAGTTGATTACATTTTATGAGTGGGTTTTAACCCTCAGTCTGTAATTGTGTCTCCCTCAAATTTACATTGCTGTATCCCAAACACACTGGCATTTGACTTATTAGAACCTAATGTGCTGTTAGAGAGGAGCATTTGTAAACATATCGTATTATTTCCACTTTGATCTGTCTTTTTCTCTCATTGATTTTAATACATAGCAAAGAACTAATAATCTTTGTTTCATTTTACAAATTATTATACCTGAAGCCAAATCCTAGTCTAGTCTCAATTCCACAAATAATATGAAGTGCAAAGCAATTTTATGGCATCTAATGTTGTAATCAGGAACATTTTAAAAATAATCAATTTTTACTAAAGAGAGATGATAGTAAAAGCTAAATATTAGTTCTGAACTTAAAGTTTTCTTCAAAGATTTCCTCTAGAAAGAAATATACTTTTATAATTATATCCCTGATTGTGTTAAAAATATTAGAAATTCTTTAAAGCAAAATGTGAAGGAACATATAGCTGGTGATACAGCCTATAATGCAAGTACATCATAACTTGTGGCAACAAGCCGCAGAGTTCAGAAACATGCCAAAACATTGCAGTCAGAAATCTCTGCATCCTTGTTACTTCGCTTCTGCTTGTTTTGTGGTATCTTTACCATTAGAGCAATGTATATATAGGAAGAATTCAAGACAATGGTAATTTCCTAAGGCATTTCTTAGAGCAATTAGAAGGTAACAAATGTAAGTTATGAATCTATTACTTTACATATTCACATTGTTTTAGGTGTTCATATACTACCTTAGACAAAATATAAATGGTAAATGTTTTAAAAATTATGGCTCTAGAAGAATTTATTCAAGTATATCCTTCAAATCTGGCCATTTAAGTGTTATTTCTATTACTTTAAGTCATTATCATCCATTGCCTTATTTCATCACACAATTTGATAAATATTCTCTCTTTTGGGAACAAGGTGTAATTATACTTCTTGCGCCCTTTATGGTGGGATGGGGCCATGTGGTGACTTCTGACTAATGAGATGTTAAGGAACACGGCGTAGGTCATTTCAGGACTGGAACATTTAATTGCCAAAGTAAGCTCCTCTGGAATTCTCTTCCCTTTTTTGCACATTGAATGACAAAGTACAAGTACATGGCTGTGCTATCAACTTGGATCCTTGACTGAATAAACAAAGCTCCACTGTCCCTGCAAAGAGCTTGGAACCCGATGGAGAGGAATCTTTGGTGGTTTTCAGCCACCCTTAGTTTGGGGTTATTATCTTAGCATAATACTTCCTAACATGTGCAAAACATGCTCTAACATATATTTTCAAACATGTTGTTCTACTCCCAAACTATTCTCCAAAAGGTAGCCATGTTTTTGTTCATTTGTTTCAATTTGTGAAACAGTAACTGTTATATTGAATTAAAATGATTAAAGTGAGGTTTTCACAAAAATTAATTCCTGAAATTTGTCTTTAAATTTATTCTATAATTAGTTCTTTACTCAAAATAAAGTTTTACTTCATTAATTAAAATGCTGGTTTCATCAAGACTCCTAACTTAAAGTGGAAATTTCTTCCCAGCCATAGCTAGTGGCTGGTGTAATCAGAATGCCTATGGTAAGGAAAGGGGAGGCAAATGCTTCACTCCTTTCTGACCTAGGACTTATTCTCTTTCTGCCCTATCTTACTACCCCGTTCTCTGGCCTTTCTGATTTAGAGCATGGAGCAGGGGAAGAGATAAGGAGAGTAAGAAGTTACTAGTTGATTTGTACCACAGTGGGAAAACTTCCACTAGTGCTTTCTAGTTTTGTTGTAGTTTAAAAATTTGCGGGCTTCCCTGGTGGCGCAGTGGTTGAGAGTCCGCCTGCCGATGCAGGGGACGCGGGTTCGTGCCCCGGTCCGGGCAGATCCCACATGCTGCGGAGTGGCTGGGCCCGTGAGCCATGGCCGCTGAGCCTGCGCGTCCGGAGCCTGTGCTCCGCAACGGGAGAGGCCACAACAGTGAGAGGCCCGCGTACCGCGAAAAAAAAAAAAAAAATGTGCTTCTCCCTTCAGCCCTTGCTTTCATTGTTCAGAGATTTCTCCCCGCACTGCCTTCCACCCCCTCCCCGCAACCCTGGAGATATTTCGACCATAGTCCCCTGACATGGTCAAGTGCATTTCCACTCCAGCTCATCTTGCCCTCCTCCACATCCTCTGGATGGCTGTCCATCTAACTTCCATTTCCTTGCGCTGCAGCCACTTTGTCGTTTCTGAAGGATCTAAAACAATCCCAAGGCACCTTCTGTTCTCCCCTCTGCGACCCCTCCTCCCGTCCTCACACAGCGCACGTATCTAACCCTCAGGCTGCATGTTTTGCCCTGGCGGACTCGGAGACCACAACGCTTCCCACACTGCAGTCCTCTGCTCTGCTATCAATAGCCCCTTCAGTCAGTCTCCTGCCCTTTACCTCTCTCAGATACGAATCACACACACCATGGCCTACAAGGAGGCAGAGACACAGAGACATTCTCCAAGGAAGCTCCTGAAACCTCCTCTCCCGACGCTAGGTTAGGTGGGTTTTGCAGGGGCTGACTTCACGAGGAGGGTAAAGAGATCCTGACAGCATATCTTCCTCCAGAGGAATCCACTTCAATAATCTTCCAGTTTATACCCATTGGCTCTTTTTTTCTTTTTGCGGTACATGGGCCTCCCACTGTTGTGGCTTCTCCCGTTGCGGAGCACAGGCTCTGGACGCGCAGGCTCAGCGGCCATGGCTCACGGGCCCAGCCGCTCCGCGGCATGTGGGATCTTCCCAGACCGGGGCACGAACCCGCGTCCCCTGCATCGGTAGGCGGACTCTCAACCACTGCGCCACCAGGGAAGCCCACCCATTGGCTCTTTTATACTTCAGTGTGGTAGACTATTTTAATAATTCACAAGTTGGTTCTGTATTAGCACCTCTCTTTGGACTGAACGTGCCTCAGCTGCAGCTCCCATTACAATAATCTGTTCCAAATATAAGTCGAGTTTTGCCAAATCCACCTGCTCCTCCGCAACTTCATCCCACCCCCACCCCCCAAATACTGACTAAACTCCTTCAGTGACTTCATTTGAATTTAGGATACAATCTAGTTAAGCCTATAAAGTCCTGTGTGACTGCTTGTCTTAACCACGCTGGGATAGTAAGAGCTAGTCATAGGGGTCTTCTTTTATTCCTGCATGAGAGCACTTTCTTGCCTTACAGCAGGGTAAGGGCCAGATCATTCTTCGTTGTGGGGATTGTCCTGTGTGTTGCAGAATGTTTAGCAGCATCCCTGGCCTCTACCAATTATATGCCAGTAGCATTTCCCCCTTGTGGCCGTCAAAAATGTCTCCAGACACGGCTAAACGTTGCCTGACGAAGGGACACACGTCTACCCATTGCCTTAGAAACTTCATGTAGGATACGTCCTTTGCCAAGGTTTCTTTTTCTCATTCTTCACCTAGAAAATTCTTACTCATCTTAGACTTGGCTGACCCAAACTAAATCAGCTCTTCTTGTTATAAAGCATCCCGTACTTCATTTTTCCTTTGTGACTAGATTGGTTTTGGTTTTTTTTATTTAAATAATCTCCTCCCCTTCCTGTCCACTTTTCAATGGTTGGTATGTGGCATACAACGCACACCAAAGTGAGAACAACAAAATGAGTCCATTGCTAATGCAACTGAAGTCTGAGGAGAAAGCCAAGACTCTGCTGGGAGAGCCTTCCAGGCCAGTGTAACAGTTTTAATTTTCTTTTAGATACGCAATTTGCTGAATCCAAAGCTTTCGCTGATGTTTCCTTTTGAAGTGGGATAGATGAAACTGAGTAAGCAATAATAATAAGAGCTAGCACTTATTGAACATATACTATGCGTCTTATGTAAAATGATACATTCAATTCTCACAGTGATACTGCTAATGGTATTACCTTTATTTTACAAAAAACAAAACTGAGACACAGAGAATAAATTATTAGCTCAGGGTCAGGCATTGGTTTCATTGTTGAACTTCGCTCAGGCCAGGAAGAGACTTTTCTTCATTCTTTATACTCGCTGTTCCCTCTCCCTGAATTTTCTTCCCGCCAAACAATCACACGCCATCCAGGTCTCTATTCAAATGCCACCTTCTTAGAGAGAACTTTTTGGCTGCTATGTTTTTTTTTTGTTTTTTTTTTTTCTTCGGTACGCGGGCCTCTCACTGTTGTGGCCTCTCCCGTTGCGGAGCACAGGCTCCGGACGCGCAGGCTCAGCGGCCATGGCTCACGGGCCCAGCCGCTCCGTGGCATGTGGGATCTGCCCGGACCGGGGCACGAACCCGCGTCCCCTGCATCGGCAGGTAGACTCTCAACCACTGCGCCACAAGGGAAGCCCTGGCTGCTCTGTTTAAAATTATAATCCTTGACCCTAAACTGGTATTCCCTGTCTTGCTTTCTTCTGTAGAACTTCCTACCTTCTGAAATACTGATGTACTTGTTGATTATCTGCCTTCCCAAATAGACTAGAAGTTCTTTGAGGAAAATGATTTTGTTTCATGACTATATCCTCAGTGCCTATAACATGTCTCACATTTGTTAAGTTCTCCATAAATATTTGTTGAATAAATACACAAATACATTTCCAGTTCAACATGGGGGGTCTTAGTATTTGTTTTTTGTTTTTGTTTTGTTTTGTTTTGTTTTTTGCGGTACGCGGGCCTCTCACTGTTGTGGCCTCTCCCGTTGCGGAGCACAGGCTCCGGATGCGCAGGCTCAGCGGCCATGGCTCACGGGCCCAGCCGTTCTGCGGCATGTGGGATCTTCCCGGACCGGGGCACGAACCCGTGTCCCCTGCATCGGCAGGCGGACTCTCAACCACTGCGCCACCAGGGAAGCCCTGGGGGTCTTAGTATTTGAACCAGACCAGACAGCACAGAGACCTGGGTTAAAATACTGGCTCAGACTTGTTTCAAGAATGATTTCCTTTCAATTTTCTACAAATCAGGATACCGGCTGTACAAATATTATACAGAAAATCTAGGATGGGAGAGAGAAGTGGCTCTCTTGTACCTCTCTCATCTCTGCCCAGGGAGCTAGGCTCCTAGGCAGAAAGCAGGTGGGTACCCGGCTTGCCCTTGCGGAAGGCTGCCACTTAAGGTGGGTCTCAGCTGGCACAGAAAATCCAAGACAGTTGCGCTGAAACTGGAGGTGGACAGAGAGCATTCTTCATAAGGCACCAAAGCCACTTACTATGATAACGCCCCATCATAACCGTTTATATTTCGCAAAACTCTCTTTAATTTCATAAATAACCTAATCCATCATGCAGTATTTTAAATGTCTTTTCTATATTTCTGGTCACAAAGATTATGAAAACAGATGTATACTTTCGTCACAAAAATAACCTTACATCGGATGAAGATTTTACCAGTAGCCCCCCCCAGTTTAACAAAGTGACTCACTATGCAATTTTTCATTTTAAATTAAATCATAGGAATAATTTTCCTTTCTACCTAAACCCATTAAAAGTCCAATATTTTATAGCAGAGATAACACTGAATGATTCACAAATTAAGGAAACCATTGTTAACAGTGCTCTAAACTTTAGGAAATAGAATTATAAAAGCCTTATAAAAACCAAGACTGCCCCTGCCCCCTGCCCCTTTCAGCACTATGTGTGTTGCTTATTCAAATCTAAACTTATGAAGAGTTTTGTGCTAAATAATTTTCTAAGGTGATAAAGAAATACCCAGATATTTCCATGCAGGCAGATTGGTGAGAGGTTGATCGAATACTCCAATTGTAATGTTTCTTAAAGCAGAAGTGGTCTTTCTATAAATGACGAAACTTGGAAGAGAAAACTTCAGTTGGTGTGACAGTCTGGGGACTCTTCCTGGCCCCCAAAGCCATGGGGAAAATTTCCAGGAGATTCATGGCACAGGGCCGCCCATGGCCTCTGTAACTTAAGCCAATATTTAGGAAGCCTAAGTGCATGATTGTCTGCACTATGCAGGTTCAAGTAATGATGTTACAGCACTTGGGTTACAGTATAGGGGGTTCTGAACCACGAGAACCCCTAAATTTGAGACAATTTTGTGCCATGATATTCTCAGTTCTCTCTCAAGGGATTTTATCCTTTGACCCACTGTACAGAATTGTTTCCTAATTAGGCTCTTTCAAAGCTAAAAGGGACAAAAATAGGGCCGAGCAGCCAAATGTACCTTTTATAAATCTACCTCTAAACTTGTAGAGAACTCTAACAATGGTTTCATTAATTTAGCAATCACTCAATGTCATATCTATTATAATGTACTAAGCTCTTAAGAGAGAAAGAAAAAAGAAAATTGTTTTATTCCCATGATTTAATTTAAAACGAAAGATGAAAAATTGCAATGATGGTAGTCTTTTAAACTTTTTTGATTTGCTTTATGACTTAAAGTATGGACTTGCTTTTCTTGAGGGCCATGCTTTTGTCTTCCTCAGTGTATAGTCTTATCTTTCTAAGAACAGGTATGAAAACACTTAAGTGACTTTAATAAAAACTGGTAATATGTATTTCAAACTTGGTAACAAATGCAGCCCCAGAAGATGCATATAAAAACAGTGCATACCAAAACAACATACCTAACCAGGACCCCAAGTTATCGGTGGTAACAACGAAACACCTTGTCTCCCATCAATAATCATGTACCTTACATTGGCTGGGCCCCTCTCCCGGATCCCTGGGATATTCCAGAGATTCTTGCAGGATCTTCCGGAGATTCTTGCCAAATCCAGTTCCCAGCTCCCATGGTAGGTTATGCTCCCCTTGCCATGTGCAAAACTGTTCACAGCCAGGGATTTTCCCTCTGAAGTGTCTTTGTAGATAGTACAATACTTTTCCTTCTTCACAGTGCTGCTTGCATGATGTCCTAAAATTTCTGTCTTTTCAATCCACAAAGGGCTTTTCCTGAATGGAAATGTATTGGATCTGCCAGACTACTCAGTGCCTCCTGTGATTCTGCAGTGCAGCTGAAGTATCTCAAAGTTATTCAGTCAGACAGTCTCAAGATAGTTTAGATTTTGCTCAGAATGGCCCAGCCAAAATTGTGTAAATTGTGTAGCTGCACAGAAGAAAGGCTTCTACTGAAAGCAGAAAATAATGAAAGACAAATGAATTTAATTTGACGCTCATGACACCCCTTTTCCTCCCTACTAATTTTGAAGCTGACCTCTTTACGAACACTGATTCTCTTTGGAGATTCAGTCATTTCTAGGGGAAGAGAATGACATTCTAATCCATTTGCATATGTAAACACAGTAAAAAAAATATATAGTAATGTTAATTTCTCAGTTTTGGATGTTTACTTCTTATTTTGGCAAATGTATTATGACTACCTAAGATGTTAACTTTAGGGGAAAGTGGGTAGAAGGTATATAGAAATTCTCTATGCCATCTTTGCCACCTTTCTGTAAATCAAAACTTTTTCCAAAATAAATATTTTACTTAAAAAAATTATTTAGTGATAGAAGTGATCTCCAGTAATTCAAAAAGTTAAATACACACTAGGGAATGATGCAATCAGTCCATATAAAGGACAGAAAATTATCTAATACCTATCCTAGATATACTGACTGTTTTCATTAGAGACTAACATCAAAATCCTCAATGGAAATATTTCTGTATAACACACTGAGAGATCCAGGGGAATGCATGCAGTGGGATACGGACTGAAAACTTAAAAACTCAAAAGGACCAAAACCAGCTCTTATTTTAAGTAAACTGTGTACTTGAAAACATTTACCTACTTATTTTCTTCAGACCTCCTTTTTACTAAGTGATTATGCAAACAGAATTAAGAAGGGGAGGGGAAAAAAACCCCTGTATTTGTTCTTGTCCATTGTAAATATTTACACATTTTGGTGAAGGAGAAAAACAGTTGTTAGCAAAGTTGGCTTGAAAGAATAGGAGGAAATGTTGGTTAAAAATAAAGCATAATGACATTGAGGAAAATGTCACCTGAGGAAGAATTTTTTTTAATTTTTATTTTTCACCAACATCCGTTTTTGAGAGTACTGGAGACAATTATGCCACATACACATTTTAAGACAATTTTTCCCATTACAATAGATATCTTCATTTTCTAAATTTGTTATTTGTAAGTCGAATTCATTTCATTGGCTTCACTTTCTTGTCTCATTAAGCTAAATTCAGTGAGTGTTTGTTTTGAGCCCTCTTTAAATAAGAGCTCCTATTTCTTTTCATTATCTGTAAGTCGTCCATGTACAAAATCACTTTCGTTGCACCAACTTTCCTATTCATACACCACAGTTACTAGAAAGTGTAAGATGAAATCCATCATTAGGTGCCTCAAAGAAATTACGGAGTTGTTTTTTTCCCCACTTTCATTTCTTGCCCATACTTGGAAATTTGATGATTCAGGGAAGGAGGAAAGAGAGTGGGGGGAGTCCTGACTGATGTCAAGCGTCTGGCGAGTTGATGACTTCAGTTGGCTTTAAGCAATTGATTTTAATACAATAATTTTGTATTAAATAATACAATTGATTTTAATACAACAATCCTCTTTTAATCTCTTCTAGACCTATGTCTACCTCTGGAGACTGGACATTCCTCTCTCCTGATGACAGAATGTGCAGGTGTGCACCCTTAGGCTCAAGCGTTGTCCAAGGAGATGCTGTGTACAGGAGGTATATGCAGACTGAGGTGTCCTGCAGATGAAAGCTAAGCTCCTTACAATGCACCATGGAGCTGGGCGTGGGAAAAGAAGAGGAAAGGCCATTGCTGAGAGCTGCGGCCAGGGCCTCATTCTCTCTGCGCTGTCATATCCAGGTGAGAAACGTCAAAGAGTTGGAACCTGGCCCTCTATGTTGTTGTACCAAGGTAATCAGATACAGCCTAGTTTACTTAACATCCATAAACAAGTTGATGTTAAATAAAATAGATTAGATTGATTAGATTGGTTGGATTGATTTAAAACTTTTAAATATTTAGATATAAGTATGGTATGTGGACCTCCATTTTACTTTTCTTCCAGGTCCTAAAAAACTCAGGAACAACGCTGAGAAGAATAATTCCAGCAACTAAGACTTATTGAATGGCTTCTATGTGTCAGACACTATGTAAAAAGTTCTACGTGTACTATTTTAATTCAGATAACAACCCACTGAGATAGGAACAATTTGTACACACATTTTAGAGATGAGAAAATGGAAAATGGAATCTATCTTATGAACAGATTTTCCTTTTAGTCACAGTTTGTAGGAATGCTTCTTTTTTTGGCATTCAGGAAGTAGATGTCCTCCCCAATTTCTTCCTGTATTTAGACATGGCCTAATCACAAACTTTTTCCCAAAATATATTGGTCTTAGAGGATTGGTGATGATGTTTGCCACAGTTTCAATTTCTTCTGTGCTTGAAGTGGGAGAGCATCCAAACTCAAGCAATCTTTAGCTTTAGTTACTGATTCTGCCAACTCTTTGTAATAATGCAATCTTTTCATTTTATCAGTGTGATATCTTTCTGAATCCTGAAGTATGTGTTTCACACACGTTCAAATTCAGCCATCTTTCTTCTCCAACTAATTTTTACAAGACAATTTAGGCTTCGACTGCAAACAGCTTTCATATCAGATTTCACCTCTGACAGTCTGGTAGCAGCTGCCTGAATGGCTCTACAGACAAGGACAATGGAGTTCCACATGGATGCAGTAGGAAAGAGCAATTTAGAAAATGAGTGTTGGAGTACACTGTCTACGAATTTCGTATCCACAATTAATACAGTTCTCGTGTACAGATACACAGAAGGTAGCATTTTTGTCCACCAAAGTGTTATTCAGTGAGGCAAATACAACATATAGAGAGGAATATGCCTCTTATTCATTCATATATACTTTCCTTTTACTTTCTCATCAACCATTCCCAATGACCTTTTAAGTACTCGTGTACATATGCACACATGCACTCACACACACACAAACACACACATCCTAAAACATAAAGTATAGGCGGACTTATGCAAGAAAAAGGTTTGATCCCGTTCACAAAAGTAATTTCTGTACGTTCTATTGATAGGTATGATCAGTTAAGGAACACTTACTAAGGGAGTATTAAAACCAGAAAAACAACTCAGGAAATTAAGCATTTGGGAGGACCCAAAGGTATTTTTTAAAAGAGGAGTGTTTACAGTAGGAAGGATCATAAGGCTTGTGAGTTTTTATTGAACTACAGAGGGCTTTCCTCTGTAGTTCTAGATTGAGGAGAAATAACAGAAGGTGCCTGGGGGTTCTGGGACATGTTTCTGAGTCTGAATGGACAATGGTGTCGACTCTCAGCTATGGTCAGGCAAGAAACTGAATAATCTCACTCCTGTTCTGACGGCCAATTTGGTAACATTTTGGTACTTCTTAGCAAAAAGAACTTCCTTATTTCCTTTTAGAGTAGCCTGAAGAGTAAGATCTGTGGTAAAAACAAAACTCAACAGCAAAGTTGTTTTTCAGTAACAGTTCCTATTTATAATGGCTTATTTCACTCTCGGGGAAGAATATCTCTGGAGAACACAGTGTTTCTAAATATCATTTCATGTCTCCTTACCTCTTTTCTTTTGGGACTGATGCCCAGGTAGTTTATCTGAGGTATACCAGTTCCTGAAGTACTCAGGAAGTCAGAATTTCACACAATCATCAAATGAATATTAGAATCATTTTCAAACTTATGACTAATTCAATCAAGTATGATCATATTTTAGAGCACATAATATAAAACCCAAAACCACATCAGTTTAGAAAGACAGGATTTTGTTCATTTTTCAGGTAGCAGACATCAGGAGGTACACAGTCCTTTGTGTTGGCTTCTCGGTGTCATCAGGGACCCAGATTTCTATCTTTTTGCTCAGTCATCATCAATGTGTGGTTTCTATGCCCATTGTCCAGCATGGCCTCTATTGCTCTAGCCCTCATATCAACATACCAGGCCAGGAAAATGAAGATGCCAAGGAGAGCAAAAAGAGGCTCCTTGCTAGTCAACCTTTTTTGCATCCTTCCTGAATGTCCCATACAACATATCTGTACTTGTCTCACAGGCCATAACTTAAGTCACACAGTCACATGAAATTGCAGAAGAGGCTGAGAAATCTAGTCTTTTAGCCGAATGCATCATCACCCTGAATTAAACTCAGGGTTCTATTTCTAAGGAGAAAGGGGAACATGGCTATGGAGTGGTATCGTTTAACATAGCCTGTTTATAGAGGACATGCTAATTGGCTTTCATACTGATGTTATAATAAAGCATGTAGTTTGTTTATAAGAACCAAGATTGACTATACTGTGTGGCAGTCTTTGGTTACCATAAATCATGGACTGAGAGGCTTTTAAAGATGAGGTATGCACAGCCTAGCATTTCTGTAACAACCCACTTACTCATTTCTACCTTACTTTCAAGCACAAGATACCTAAATGTTAACAAATCTGTGAGGAATAGGCCAAACTGATCCATTAATTTATGTAAATAAACTTTTAGATAAGACACAGTATCAATTTTGAAAATCAGTGTGATTGAATTATTAGTTGACTATATATCAAATACATAAAATAACAGCTTCTTAAAAAGCATCTTTCCTATTCTAGACCTAAAATTAATAAATAGTATTTAAAGGAAGGGTGAGAAATACATGTTGCTGGCCAAATTTGGCTTACCATGTTTTTGTGTAAATAAAGTTTTACTGGAACACTCAAGTGTTTACATATTGTCTGTGGTTACTTTCACTGTATGATGGCAGAACCGAGCGGCTGTGTCAGACAGTCTGACCCACAAGGCCTGAAATATTTACTGTTAGACTGATATTGAAAGAAATGTGCTAATCCTGGTAAAGGCATAACAAAATAACAGGACATACTGAATTTTCCTCACACTTAGAAGAGCCCACAGAACTCTCCTGAAAAACTGCTTATATAGCTGTATCATTTAATTATATAGCAGGTTCATCAGTTTTTACCTTGACTGTGACTTGTTCTTAAAGAATGACAAATTCCTTCCTCTTAAAAACGTTTACTCCAGTGTTTCTCAAATGGGGGCAATTTTGCCCACCAGGAGACATCTGGCAACATCTGGAGATGTTTTTATTTGTCACAACTGGGGCAGGGAAGTGTGTAAGAAGCTGCCACTGGCATCTAGTGTCCTGCAACGCACAGGACACAGCAGCCCACCGTAACTATCTGGCCCTACCTGTCAATAGTGCTAATCTTGAGAAACCCGGTGGCAAGTGAGAATGTGAACACGTGGTTGCCAATTAGCAATCACGTCCCTTGAAAGAAAGTGTCCTGTGGTAGTCTATCTCAGTGGTGGTCGCTTTGTTATGTTCCCTTATCTTTTTTTTCTCTCTGAACTAAAACACCATTTTTACTTGCACTTATCAACTCAATGTTTTCCATTCATCACTTAAAATGTACTGCCACAATGTTTCTCACAATGGGTATCATGTTAAATGCTAGCTCCTAAGTTCTGCTCTGAAAGAGAAAAGGATTCCATGGCCAAAAGAACTGGGGGAAGGATGTTAATAATACCATAATATCACCACCTTGGAGATTCACCACATACAAGGAAAAGGCTCTGAGAAGTCTGGTGGTGAAGAAACCTATGAACTTTGGGCACGTGGATTCTGTTGGGGCAGCCAGTTATGGACAGAGCTCTAGAATAAATACAGTAGATCAGTGGAGCAAAGTGCATGCCAGAATTTTCTAAACAGTGTTCCCAGGATGACTCATTCCATCTTGGTCATCAGTGGGAAAAATAAGGATTCCTAAATAAATAAGTTTGGAGATTACTAGGTTAGACATAGTTTAATAAGTTTATTTATATTATAGCAATGGTTTTAGCCATTTTTATGTGACAAATCCTTTTGACAGTCATAGATCCCTTCTCAGCATAATGTTATTAAATACATAAAACAAAATGTATAGGGCTTCAAAGGAAATGAATTGTATCGAAGTACAACTATCAAAAATATAAAAATAAATGTGTGGCATATTAATGCAAGTATTTCTTTATTAACACATCAAATAAGACCTACTAGATCTAATAACTATGAACATTTTGAAATAGGCTTGAGTATAAAAAATTTTTCATAATAGTTGCAACAACTATAATTTGATATGAAAACATCTGTCTGTGATTTTTATTTGGAGACTAGGTCTCAGGTATGGCTGTTACTCCTGGAGTTTTTGTCTTCATGCAAATTGAAGGAAATACTTAATTTCAGTGAGAAGTAAAAACTAACATATAAAACATCACAGAGCCTTTAAAATGTTATGCTGATTGTGAATTTCCAAGAGTGAGAGTTGTAGGACTTATGTGAACTTGTATATGAATACAACAATATGGGAACTATTAATTTATTTCAAAAACACAGTTCCACACGGTATGTGGGAAATTCTGCTCTGAACCTGGAAGCTTCTAATGTCATACTGCAGTACTGCATTTACAATCATTGTTTTAAACTAGCATTTTCAAATCCAGTTCAACTCCATGATAACAGCTGTTGTTTTCTTTACTATTTCACTTTCAGAAATAAATTTTTAGAATTTTCTTTGAGCTTCACAGTTGTTCGTATGAAGTATCTCCATTTAAACTCCCAGGATAAAAGGAAAAATGAGTTGTTTCACACCTCTACATTTAGGGATTCTAGGCTGACTGTGACCTTTTGCCCCAACACATGACTATGTATCAAAGATGATTCCTTTCTAATTCAGTGAACTCATTCATCAAGAAAGATCTGTGGTGAGAAGGTATTTTTTGGCACGGGAATTGTGACACAACTATGTGCCATTTGCTGAAACAGTTGCACAGATTTTAGTAAAAAGCAAAAGATAAGTGAGAAAGAAAGTGTAAGTTGTCAGTCCGTGAATTACTGCTGCCCCTGGTCTACAGTAATTACAGCAAAGTGGTAGCTGACTGTCCCTCTGGTGAACTCCAGCAAGCATGGTTTTTTCAAGCTTATCAGCTTAACATGTACAGCTCCTCTCCCAGGAGGCCCAGTCTCTTTTAAATGATCAAATATTTTGATGGAGGAAATAAAGGACAAAAGGGCAGGGGGAGAGAAACAAAAAGATTATTAACATTAATTAGATTTTTGCAATTGTTATATTTAAAAGGTCTATATAATAGGAGGCTTCTATTTTTTGATTTCTCTAACTGGTGCTTGCCATTTTAGTGACAACTAATAGATATAACAGAAAACAGGCAGGGAGCTAAATTTTATACTGTGAAATCAAAATAAATTAAAAAATCAGAGAAAGCAGTTTTTAAGCTACACACTCAAATGACTGATCACCACTGCTATGATGTTTTAAAATAGTTTCATCCTCTCAAAAATCTCACGTGGTATGTGCTCTGTTATTATTCCCATTTTACAGGTTATTATTGTCAGATGGAGAAGTGTCCTTTTCAAACACCCACCGCTAGAAAACGGTGGAACTATTATTTGAAGGAAAATTCTTTTACAGATTATATAAAATGCTCTTGAAATAATGTTAAGTGAAACAATATGCAGTTTTTCCAAATTTTTGCTTTTAATATTAAGCAAATATACATAAAAACCTAGCTCCCCCCGAAAAAAAAAAGACTGAAAGGGAAAATACTAAAAAGACAACAGTGCTTATTCCAGGCTGAAGGAATTATGGGTGATCTTTTTAATACTTAAAATTTTATGTATTACCTAAATTTTCTACAACATGTAAATATGGTTTTATTGTCAGAAAAAGAAAACATTATAAAGATAATTGTATATCTTTGAAAATTATAAGAATAAGTAGATTGATGAATGCAAAGTTCTCAACTGATTTTTTACTGATAATATGATTTTTAAAATTCTTTTAGTAAGGTGGGGAAAAAAGAATCACTGACAACTTTCCCAAACAGCACCATTTCAAAAACTTTAAAAGACAATAGATATGGTGATGACAACTAAGAAGAGAGCACAGAGATAAATCTGAAGCTTATTCAACTCTTTTCTCCCTCTGCTGCCAACACAGAATAGAGAACTTTTATATAGAATTTCAACTGTTGTCCTTTACCCCTTTGTTAACTCATTCTAAACACGAAGGCAAGCACTCTTGGGAGGATCATTTAAAACACTAACTGCCTTTTCATTACGGCGTTGTCACACCTTGCCAGAGTGAACAGCAAGTCACAAACAATTTGTTGTTGTTATTGCTGAAGCATGTCTTTCAATATTATTACTGATTTAAGAGTTGACATCTTTTCTAAAAGTCAGACTAACATGGTAGCATTTGGGATGAGCCCTCTTTTGTGTGTCTGCTTCATTCCTTTGTTGGAGTTCCACATTTTCTGTGTGTGGGATTGAAGAATCATGGAAAATTGCCACTTGTGTGATAAATTACTGTTTTCACCCATCAAACTTTGAAAATGCTCCATACGAGCCTTGCACGCCATTATGTTGTCCCATCTAGGACCCTTTGAAAGTCAGCAGGGTGCATCTGGCTGAAATTCAGTCAGGCGATTAAATTTATTCAAGCTTGGTGAACTTGAGAGCTTTCAAAAGGAGAGTAGCTGAAGGGATGAGATTATAGTCCTGACAGCCCTCTGGAAAGGTGTCTGACATCTGACTGCTCATAGTGAGGCATGATACCTGTTTCCATTGATTTGCAACAAAGTCTTTCTCAATAAGCATTTCCACTTAACATTTCCTCTCAGGGAACCCATGCAGTTGAAGATATTTACGAGTTGCTTTCAGCTTAAAAATAAATCACCTCTAATTCCTCTAAGCGAAATCAATCAAAAACCTGTAAAAAATGGACTGGTTGTTTGGTCGATTCAGGCAGAAAAGTAAACAGCACTTCAGCTTTTCTCCGCCATTAAGGCCTAAATGGCCTAGAAAGTAAATCAATATTTCCAGTCAGCCTTCTGGCTATTGTTTAGCCAGTAGATATGGATTTGCTCTGGCTTACTGCTCTCCTTCGGGACTAACCTATAATCCTCCGAGAGGAATAATAAGTTCGTTATCTAGTTCAGCTCTCTGTTGTACATTTAAATGGACCACATCCATCAATGGCCCTTGTTAAAGTTAAAAGATGAGGCATGCCATTCAAGTCCCTTTATAGTGAAACACTTCTAACATATATAGGGGGACATTATAACTGGTTGACAAATGACCTCCAAACCCTAAGTGGGGTGCAGGTAGCAATTTGAGTGTGAGAAGACATATATCACAGCTGTTTCCAGAGAGAAAATACTACGTACCCATTTCTGAGTAAACTATGATATACACATAAAGCTATATGGTAACAGAATCTTTCACTATGCCTACTAGTCTTTCTTCAATATTTCTATTTAAATACTGGTGTGATTCCAAATGGTAAGAGCTATTCAGAACTTCCTTGTCTGCTGATGCTGCGAACCAAACTAGCTCCCTGTCGTCATGTCAGCAAATGAAAATCTCTCATACTTTTATTAATTTCACTTTAATAATTTGTTTTAATAGCTTGATAATAAAGTTCTTGAGGATTCCAGAAGAGGAGAATCTTGGGGAAAAGAGATTTCCTTGAAGAAATTAATTTTTACTTGTCGTTTTCAGCTTGATAAACTAAAATTCTCCTTTAAGTGCCATCCATGGCTTACCCTGAGAAAGATATAATGAAGGAATAATTTTTCTCTGAACTATTTTATACACTTAATTCTTACGTCATTGTATTGATTTCTTGATAAGAACCACAGAGAAAAAGATGAATTATAATCATTTGAAATTTCAAACATAGATATTTAGAGTGCACAAGACATTTCTTCAACAAAATGACAGCCACAACAACAAAACAGAAAAAAATCGGGGTTACTTTTCATGCATCCAAGAGTCACAGGTATCTTTCATTATATGTTGGTCTACATTTCATTCAGACCTTTTTTTTTTTTTTTTTTTTTGGTGGTACGCAGGGCTCTCACTGTTGTGGTCTCTCCCGTTGCGGAGCACAGGCTCCGGACGCACAGGCTCAGCGGCCACGGCTCACGGGCCCCGCCGCTCTGCGGCATGTGGGATCTTCCCGGACCGGGGCACGAACCGGCGTCCCCTGCATCGGCAGGTGGACTCTCAACCATTGCGCCACCAGGGAAGCCCTCATTCAGACATCTTTTCCACAGCTTTATTTAAGTAATATTATCACAACAGAATTGAGAAGGGGAAATACAATTATTTGATATTGCAGAAGAATTTAGAGGATGGAATAAGCATGCAAAATATACTCATTTAGGAGAGAAAGTGTACCAATTAATCGGTATTGATTTAGAGGAGGTAAAATGCCTCAATCTGAGGAGAGGTTTTTGCTGTTTCCTTCTTTAAGAACTCACCTCTTCAATTTCTGGAATGTTTGTTTTAGCTTCAAATAAATTATATCTTAAATTAGACAAAATATTTAAGTCTTTAGAAATTTGTTTTTAGTAAAAATTAATTCAAGAAAAATCAACATAAAACCAGTATATATTCAGTTTGACATATTTATTATCTCTACTTGCTAGTTAGAGGTATTTTTGTGATTAAAATATTAAATTTAGTAACAATATCACATTAATTCACTTCTAAGAATTGACAAAATTAATTTTGTATGGAAATGTATAATTTTATCTATTTTGTTTTTGCTGTGTTTTGTAAGTCTATGGTAAGAGTCTGACTGAAATTTTGCCACTTGAAAGTTGAGCCCACTTTCTCCCCCCGCAACCTTTCATATTCTCCATCCCACTTGAGCGATGATGTTTTAAGGAGGATGGAAGAAGGTAAGTTGAAAGATAATGAAAAACGGCTGTTTTGTGTCTTCCAGACATGACATATGGATACTTAAAATTCATACTTCTAATTCTTAGTAATATACATATGTAAAGATAAAATGATTGAAAAATTCTAACTATGTTCTCATTGTAACACTGGATTGGAAAGATATAATACTGAGAAACTCTAGTAAACATATGAATGAGAATTAGACAAATAATTGATTTAGAAAATTGAGTTGATTTTTATCTCTAACTATACTTGAACATCTCTGTTAAAATAGTTATATTGGGGCTTCCCTGGTGGCGCAGTGGTTGAGAGTCCGCCTGCCGATGCAGGGGACACGGGTTCGTGCCCCGGTCCGGGAGGATCCCACATGCCGCAGAGCGGCTGGGCCCGTGAGCCATGGCCGTTGAACCTGCGCGTCCGGAGCCTGTGCTCCGCAACAGGAGAGGCCACAACAGTGAGAGGCCCGCATACCACAAAAAAAAAAGAAAAAAAAATAGTTATATTAAAATCGTTTGAAAATATACATAAGAGCAATACCTCCTAGTACATTTTTAATATAAATTTCATATGCTTCCTCAAAGAATATGGTATGAATAGCCTGACAGCGCCAAAGAGTACCTGACCACATTTTGTTTGTCAAGAAAGTTTTATCTATACTTTTGATATTAACTGATTTAGAAATTTTAAAGTATGTAAATTTTCTACTTTTATTTGCTTCATTTTATTCTGATGTCTGAAAAACTAATTTATATAGAAAATATTGCTATATTAACATGGTTGAATATGTCAGGCAAAACTTTTTAAGATATGATTGTAACCTTTATCTGGGAACTGTGAATACTAGATAACAGTGCTATAATAAGGTAGCAAGGGTCTAGTTTACTCTGTTATCTAGTTAATATCATGATGTAATCACTCGTCTAAGAAAAGTATTCACAAAATATCTGTGTCCTCATAATTACCAGTAAGTGGGACATTCTATGTATTCAACATGACTGTTGAAGAATGTATAAATAATTAATAAGTAAATTAATGTATATAAATTAGCAATTATTTTGTTTCTGTAACAGAAGCTTAGGCCATTTATCCATGGACCCCTTGGGTTTCACTTGGGCCTCAAGAGACACTGAGTGAATTCAGCAAGTGAAACAGATGTGGTGCTCTTATCTGCACTCAGGGAGTGAAGAGTAGTTGAAAATAAATGATTTGGGTCAAATTCTATTGGAAATTCCAAAACGCATTGGCAAAAAGTGGTTCCGATACACAATTACAACTAAAAAAAAAAAGAATTCAAGGATATTTGATCACATTTAATTGACCAGAAAAACCTCTATTCTACACTTTAGGTACAGATCTACTTTGGGGTACAAATACAGATATCTTAGATAACTTTGGGCTAAGAATTTACCTAATTTTCCTATACAGGAGATAAAACTTCTACAGATATAGCTCTACCCTGTAAGTATTTTAATAAAGGACTTGGCAAATTTTGGCTTGCAGCTCAAAACAAATCTGTTTCTGTATAGCCTGTACATTTGTAATTGATTTGATGACAAGGAACACAAAATTTGAACCCCAATAAAGCAAAATGTTACTCCCTCAAAACAGAAAATCCATGCTTTTCATTAGTAAATATGTATTACCAATATAGCACTCAATAAATATTATATTTTAATGTTATCAGTAAAAATGTATGAAAATTTGCTTTCCTTCTTGTTACTTAATAATGTATATAAAATCCTTAATTTTGCATCTTGGCCTGAAACCCCTAAGTATTTACCATTTGGCCTTTACAGAAAAAGTTTGCCTACCCTTTTTTCAAGATACTGCTCTACTCCCTAAAGATCATAAAATATTTACATTGCTAATTTACCTGATACATCATCTTTGGGCCTTCATGTTTTCTGCGTTTCCTTCACCATTTATTTACCTGTCTTACTGGTCCACCAGTTGCTTATGGAGCAGCCAAGGATAATGTTTTTATAGTCTCTAATGACTTGTTTCTAAATCAAGACAGGAAACTGTGACTACTATTCTCTTACAGAAAAACTATAAGCAAGCTCTCTGAAGTGACTTATATAACATGAATCTTGTGTATACCACCTCAGAGCCACATGACTAAGAACAATATGAGTCCAATGACACAGGCCAAAAGGAGATTATAGACACAGCTTTATGCTGAATTTTTAAAAAATGTAAGCACTTGTAAGTTCAGTTCATTTCTTTTTATCTTAAATAGCAAAATTAACCTTTTTCCATTTAATTCATAGTAGTATCTAGAAATCAGTGATGGAAAAGAAGATCAATTAGGTCATTTAGTTCCCTTCCAAGGTTCCAATTTTCTCATTCAGCATAATAACTTTGGCCTGTCCAAATTTATGTGACTGAAGAGATAGGTTTCCACAACTTAACTTGGGAGATATTTCTAAATCAAATTCATCTGTACCAAAGCATCATTAAAGACTTTGCTATTAGAATTATACTAAATTGTTCTGTGCTTAATTGCATCTCATTTTTCCTTTATTCCCCTTTGCTATCCAAAGCAAACTATTATTTTTTCTTTGACTATATTTTACACCAGCTAAGTCCATATGTATTACTGAGAAAGAATGTATCAGTAATGGTTTCTGTTTATTGTGTTGTTGCATAAACATCTGTGTTCCTTTGCTCAAACTACTGCGAAAAGGAGACCCCTTTGTATTAAAAATTACCACATTTCATAGGAAAATTGCTTAAATTCAGCAAGCATTCCAGGGGCTTATATACAACCTTTTCTAGCTTTATTTTTCAACATGTCAAACCATGAACACCTATGTAACTTGCACTTTCTTATACATGTGCATTTCCCTCCTGCTATCCGTTTCCCCATCAATGCTCACGTTTTGATTTTCTGAAACCTCAATCACATTGTGTTTTTTTTCCTGCAGTAAAGCACAGCCCCCCTACCCTTCATTGATTAAGTCTAACTCAAGAAATTCTGAGGATGCTAGGTTCCCCAGCATATCGTTCTCTTCTTCCTGCCCAATTGATGGATATCCTGTAACACAACCTTGAATCCAAAAATTAGCCGATTAAAGAAGTATTAAGAAAATCCATATATATGACTAAGTCAATCCATCAGTGTTTTGTTCAGTAGGATCACCTTTTTCTCTATAAAACACCACTGAGAAAATACCCCTGCCAGGAGGTAGTAATGAACTATGACCTCTGAGAGTGTTGCAACAGGAACTAATAACAAGGAAACATTTGCTATTAGAGCAAATAGACTCCTAATCAACATATTATCGATCCTTCATTTTTGTCAAGTTCATTTTGTGCTTTAAAAAATGATCCTACAGTAAGGCTTTAATAGGAAAAGTGGACTAATCTGATTTAAACAGTAAATGCTATTAATTATGAAAGACAGTCAATAAAAAGCTTGTTCTTCCAAACATAAAGGCAAATCTTACAGTGGCTTTGATTTATGGTAATGAACACAATGATTTTCACTAGCACCTCTTACTCCCATACCACCATTTGCTCTTTTCCGTGCTCACACATTAGAAAAATCTTTAATCTTTGTAATTCAAAGGAAATTTTGGTTAAAATTATTTCTTCATAATTTTATTACTACACTTTTTTATTTACAATAGATAAATCTATTATTTAATAGTTTGATACTGTTTCTGGAGTAAATGTAAGAAAATTTAAAAATCTGATTTTATAAAGATCTAGGTAAAGTTTTTAAAGTAGCTAATTATAAAATGTTGATGTTTGAATTTACCATGTAAGCTTTAAACGAGAATTCCAGCACTCTGAAATCCAGATGAAAACATTTTAAAGAACCATCGTGTCTAAATAATGTCTTACCATATGTACAAATATGTACCTTACCATATGTATAAATATGTACAAATTCCAAATATGCAATATTTTAGATACTTGGATCAATTAAAGTCATTTTTAGGTTGAATTAATTTATTATTCACATTTTCTGAAAGAAACCAAGATATGAATTATTTAACTGATAATAAACTCAGTGAATTTAAGATAAGTAAAATCCTTGAACATTTAGGCCTAACCTATTGAATTTCTCCAAGAAAAAGGGTAAATATTTCCCCCTAAAAATGACTTCACTGTAAGCAATACAAGCTACTCTATATATCACTTCAATAACATGAAATTTCTTGGTTATAAAATATGCATTTGAAGAACTACCTTCAATATAAGTTTTTCCACTGTGAGTCAGCAATATATGAATTAAAGTTTGCTCTCCTAGACTGTAATTAAGTGACTATGTCACCAAAGGTAGAGCAGGTCAACCTTACATATCTGTAAGGATGCTATTTTCGTCTTTATATGAAGAGTAAGTTAACTGGTTAGGAAATAGTATCTTTTAAATATAATAACTAAATGAAAGTAAAAACAAATTCCCAGAGTCTAGTCCGATTGCAAAATGTTACCTGAGAAATCCCAAATGTTATTCTAAATTTTACTGAAGATTTATTTATTTGAAAAAAAACAATTAGTGTCAAGGTGAAAATACAATAGCTTATTTTATAGGATAGAAGAGGCAGAGAAGTCTAGCTCTGCATGGTGTATAAGTGATCAAAACTTTACACAGAACAAATATTTTACGCCATTTTTCTCAATTATTAAAAGATTATCTTTTCTAAGTAAAGTATGTTGGCTTACCATTAGGAATCTCATTAATTACGGATTCAGAGGCATTATTAGTTAAACCTTACATACCGGGATCTAGTACAAAGACAATACTCAAGCTCACCCCAAAGCAGGAAGAACCTCAGCTCTATGTTGTTATGGGCCAAAAGGCTGTTATGAGCTTTTGTTTGTTGATTGGGATTTTTCAAATAGCATAATATTTAACAACATTGATGACATGTAGGTCAAAGCAGAAAGCACATTTAAAAAGAATCAGTATTTTATTTTTAAAATGCTGTACGAACTGTGCTGTATAGTGCTTCTTGGTGCATTTCATACTAGGGTGACAAAATGCTTTAATTCACACCCAGCTCTTCCATAGCGGAAGCTGCCATGCTATGCAAGTATCTACTAAGTTGATAGAGTAAGATAACACTAAAGACCAAGGAAAGAATAAAACCATACAGGTTTTTCACGAAATAAAAGAAGCAGAATATGTTGCCCTGTTTTCTACATCTGACTGACTCAGAGCAGGGAGAATTCCCAACTCTGAACCGGGTTGAGAAATTGTCTACTGATCAATCCCCAAGCTTTTTATTGTAAAAATTACATTACATGAAAATATTGGAGGGATATAATATTCTGTACAAGGAACTTTTCAAGTTTTCTGAGTTTTATATTTATTTACACAAACTGGGGGACAGAAATCTCCATAAAAATTATGTTTTCTTTCAATTTTACATAGGTAGTCAGAACATGACAAACTTTCTTGATGACAGATTACCTTATTAGCATTAATACTTGTGTATAAGTATTATCCCCTGAATAGGGGATAAGAACTGCCAGTGCATTAGCTGTGGATGTTTGCTGCCCTCAGACTGTTTAACCATAGTGGTTGGCCTACTTTTAACATGTAGACTATTTGGGGGGCACAGAAGTTCTTGCACATTTACATCTTTCCCCCTTTCCATTACCCAGTCATTAGAAATCATCTATGGGTGTATCTTCAGGTTCTAATGTGGTTAGTTAGCTCTTTGCTCCTTCTCTCCTTTTTTTTTTTTTTTTTTTGCGGTACGCGGGCCTCTCACTGTTGTGGCCTCTCCCGTTGCGGAGCACAGGCTCCGGACGCGCAGGCTCAGCGGCCATGGCTCACGGGCCCAGCCGCTCCGCGGCATGTGGGATCTTCCCAGACCGGGGCATGAACCCGCGTCCCCTGCATCGGCAGGCGGACTCTCAACCACTGTGCCACCAGGGAAGCCCTCTCCTTTTAAGGTAGCTCATCTCTAGGCTATGCTTTCCTTGAGTTCTGGAGTCCAGAACCACTGTTGCCTTCTACCAACAAAGCTGCTTTTCCTACTGTGCCTCTTCATGGTTCATTTTCTTCAGCATTGCAGTCACATTCACCACTTTCATCACTATCATTGACCTGCATCATTACCACGATGGTCCAATGGACACTTCTTTGCCGTGTGTCCTCCCTTTTCACTACACATTTTCACTTTTACTTGGGTATGTTTTGTTTAATGCTGCTACTCTTTTGCTTCTTGGCTTTCATGTGAAAAAAGTGGATTGTTCTCATCAGCTAATCAAAGTATTTACTATTTGGCTGCTTTCTTATATCAAGTGTAATCTTTGAGTGTTCTACTTCTTTTATATAACTTTAATTGCTCTTAGTTGCCCAACCATTAGACTTTGTTTTCAAGGAGTTGGAAGCCTCATGTATTTATGCTCTTTCAAGATGAATGGGGGAACAAGAAGTCTGGTTACAGATAGCCAAAATTTTACTGCAATCTCTGAACACTCAGCATTGATATAAATATTGGATTCACTTCAAAGAATGCTTTATGCATTGCAGAAAATGTGACATTAGCACCATAAATTGCTCACATACTGCATGCAACTACCTAAATATCTACTTTGATCTCATCCTCTTGAACGATTTTGATCAATGATAATGACTGGTTGAAAGCTTAAAGATGGTAAAAAGAAGAAATGCCCAGTTTTATAGTATCCATTGTGAAACATTATGCTAAACGACATTTACCAATAAACAGTCTCCTATGTTTCCTATGAGCTGAGGCTTTGAAAATGTCCTTGCAAATACAAAATGTGTAATTAGGAAAATAGAAAGACACCTTATAATGAACATCAGTATGACTGGTACATGGTTCTAAAGGTATAATTCATTCAAAGGATGAGCAACTGACAACGCTTTGAGCACAAATTCACATTTATGATTTTGACAAATTCACACTATCATTTTGAAAATGAACAGTGAGGCAGAGCTACGACTACTTTCATAAAAAGAAAAACTAACTGGCATGTGTGAAGGCAAAACCTTGGACTCTGTGTTTATTACCATTTTGTTCTTCTCAAATAAGAAAATCATCTACTGAAGTCAAAGACTTAGTAGTAATTTATCTCTGATGAGCTAGAATGAGGGCGCAGACAGAACAGTGGTTAGAAACACATCACGGGAATGGAATTAGAATGAACAGAGGTTGACATTTATTACCTGGAGTCATCTATGAAGTAATGTGAGCTTAGATTCTAACCCATAGCCTATGACTAAGAAAATGCAGGAACAAAAGGTAATGGTCTCTGAAAGGCCTTGATTTTGAAAGTCATTTAGGTTTCTAAGCTGGCTGTCAGTGGTGGGCCCAGTCTGAGTCCAGGTAAGATCTAGGGAGTATTTAAGTACAACTTTAGGAAGTCGTCCTGAAACATGCCTGCAAATCCTGCAGATCTAGGAATCCTACTCCCATTTACACCTGGTGGACACAGAAGAAAGGTATGATGAAATCAGTAAGAAATTTTGAATCAAGAAATATGAATCCAATGAATTTGCCCTGCAATTTATAAAACATATAAATCTAAACCAATATTTTAACTTCTCTAAGCCTCATTTTCTCACTGGTAAAATGGGAATACCACTATTATCATCACCACCATTACTACTCCTGAAACAAAAGTACTCTCTAGCTTTTGAGAATATATCTGAAAGCACTTTAGTACGTAAAACAGTATATTAGTATCTATTATTATAAATACATAAGAAAAATTATATATCCACCATGTTTTTGGATATGGATCTAACTATGGGAAAAAAAAAAATCCAGCACTCCACTTGAGTGTTCAGTTCTTTCATAATTATCTGTAGCTCTATTTTATGCCATCAACCTAAATGTTAGAAGTATTTATGATATTAGTAAATCCAGAATAATTATATTTTATCATTAACACTTAAGATTACTGAGTACCTCAATTCTAAAAAAAGGATATTTCTATAATGGAAACAAAGATGAACATTTAGACTCCATATTGAACCACACTGTAACCTTTAACTAATTCCACAGCCAAGTACTAAGGTTCGAGAAAACAAGGAGGTTGATTACCATGATTGTACAGTGATTGTACAGTGACTGTCCTATACACTTACTCCCATGAAAAAGTGAGCTTTGATTTTGGCTTAAGAAAAGAGAAAACTTAAAGGTTGACAGTAATTTAATTGAGACAGACTATGGAGTGACATTCAAAGTGTGTGTTTCTAGAATGGCAAAGAAAATCTGCTTCAACATGGTGCTCTTTGAAAAATCCATTTCTCTTGAAGTTCTCAAAGAGAGACAGGACACGAAACAGATTATTTTGAAGCCTTTGAAATTAACAAAATGAAAAAATTTTTAACAATGCTCAGACTGCCAATTTTTTTTCCCTTTTAATAGGAGAGATACACGATGACAATATTAACAAAAAATTTAGATTATTATGAAAACAACCATGAATTCTAACAAGAATATTAGAATTTCTTTTCAATCTATTTTAAGGGAAGGTCTACACAAATATTTAAAAGACTATCAAAATAAAAGCATTTGTACACTACAGTGTGTATAATAATAGTTTTCTAAAAATCCATTTTGAAATACCATATAAACCTCTTCAATTAAGTTGCGAGTCTAAGATAAAAACACCCTTTATGGTCTCCCTCAGAGTCAGGATCATGATTTTACTTCCTTCCAACTGTCAGTAATGCCAAACATAATGCATATTCAGTAAACAGTCAGAATAACCCACAGATTTCCTTGCATTATGTTTAATAATTTGTGACTCTCAGAGAAGTAAAGCAGTGATTCCTTAGAGAAATCACCCAACTAATCCAGTCAAAATTTGAGTACTTCAGGCCTCTTCTGCTGTTTCTACACTGGCCAAGTACAAGCGTCTACTCTGGCTTTTGGACAAATACTGGTGCCTGTACAGAAAGCACCATATTCTCCAGATATCTGGCAAGTAACAGACTTCATCTTGCCAGTGTAGAAATAGCATTAGAGCAAGACTAATTGCTGGAAAGCCTGTTCAGAAAGATTTGTCATTCAGGATGGTAAAAATAATCCCACTTTTCAGAGTACATTCAAACTTTTTTCTTAATTATCCAGTATTTAATAGAGATCAAAACATTTCCACTTCTACAAGTGAATGCATTTTATGCAATACAGTTACTTCCTTTGATTTGAGTTCAAGCAGGGGAGCTAAAACGAAAAAAAAAAAATTGTCTAGACTTACCATGTTTGTTCCTTGTGTAAGATGAAATTTATTAAGCCTGAAATGTGTTCCATAAATATCTTATTGAAAAGTCGCAATGCCAAGAGGGAGAGATATTTTAGACATACACTTGAAAATACAGTAGAGTATAAACAGGTTAGACTGAAGTGATGGCTCTAGAGATGCACAGTAGAGGGAGTTTCAGGGAACCTATGTGGCAGGCCATCCTTGACCCCTTCTTAACTCAATTTGCTGCCCTGTACTAGAATGTGCTATCTTGTTACAAAAATTGCCACCCAAAATGCCTGCTTGTAGCAGCAGTAGCCAGCACCTCTCCTGACTTTAGTAACCTGATTCTGCCAGTGGCCACATCTCTAACAAAACCCATTGCCTGTGATTATTTTAATTGTGGGTTCAAATTTCTGATTTTTAAAAAAATGTTCTCCCCTAGAGTTACAATCATAATCCAAAATGTCTTCCATTGTGCTGGGTCAAACTACCATAGTCTTATCAAAACAAAGTCCAGATTAAGCCAGTTTCTTTACTCTTAACCTTTAATGGTGATATGAACATAGCTATTGGATTTCCAGCATTTAGTATCCTTATCTACCATCCCATGAGTCTAAGAAAGCATATCTCTGATTTGTAACACGAGAGCCAACGTAACCACAGTAAATAAAAGAGAAACACGTTATGATGTTAAGCCATGTGCACTGCCTGGCATTCATTCAGTTCACTGTAGCTGAAAAAATAACTGTGAGGCTCCATAGCCCATTAACACAGTGTTAATTATTGTCATTGTCTCATCAGTGGTTTGTTTATGACAGCTCTGGCTGACAGGAATAGTGGGATGTTCTGTCAAGGGCATCACCTGATGAGATTTTTATTGGCAAAAGATCTTTCTTTCCTTTACTCAGCTACATTAGGGGAATCGGTGCTTCATTAACTCCAAACATAATAGCTTGCATTAGGCCAGTTTTAAAATGTTTTAAATAATTGGTATAATAGTCTCCTTCTAGCATTACAGTTAACCAATTCACTCTCTAAAAATGGAGACACTCTTCAAACTTTCTCAGCTCAAAAAAATTCAACTCCATGGCAGTGAAAGGGAAACACTGCCTCACTGGGGGAGACTTTCTAAATACTGATCGAACTTTTTCTCCCTTTATGTATGACACCTGTGACTGAGAGCAATTCCATAGGGGGAAAAAACCTATCTCAAGTGGGAAAAAACCCCCAATAATTTATATACACACACACATACAAACATCCTGTTCAACTAATATGAATCACTGTCCTTTTTCTTTTTAATTGTGGTGAAAAGACTTTTAAATCTCCCTCAATGGGAGGGGGACTTCAGATTCCTTTGCAGGGACTGATAATTGCCACTTTCTCTTTAATTCTCTCTCTCTTCTTCTCTTTAGATATAGGTTATCTGAGAGAAGTAGATCTATTTCGTTTCTTGTATGATTTTAATGTTTTTCAAAAGAAGAAAAGACAGTAACATTCTTATCGTCAAAATTGTTTTATCACAGTTTACCAGTTTCTGTAAGTGAAAATATTTCAAGCTAAACTGAAGTTGCTTACAAATCAAATACACAGAATAATTTTAATTTAATGATAAAGATGACACTCCTATCCACATCAAATAACACCTAATTTTAATTCCAAGAATATATTTTCTTACTAACAATTTTTTTATTGGCTGCTAATTATATTCTTTATGACACTGGATGTGAACTTCAATATAAAGTTTAAGAATTTTATGTTTTTAATGATTCTGTTTCCTTATTTATGTCAATGGAGTCAAATTTGCTTCCCTGCATAACTTACAATAATGTTGTCAGAATATGAAATGTATGACTATGATAGTGTGTAAAAATAGTTATCAAAATGTGAGAGGTTATTATCCATAGCACAGACCTGGGCCATAAGCAGGTAAGTGTGCTAGTTAATTGTATATGTCAAGTTGGCCAGTCTATGATGCTCAGTCAAACACTGGTGTTTGGTCAAACAGCAGTTTACAGGCTGTTGTAAAGATATTTTTTTAGACTAACATTTAAACCAGGTGACTTGGAATAAAGTAGATAACCTTCCATAATGTGGGTGGGCCTTATCCAATCAGTTGAAGGCATTCAGAGAAAAGACAAAGGTCCCTGTGCAGGAAGGGATTCTGCTCTCCAGATTGCAACACAAATTCTGCCTGAGTTTCCAGTCTTTGGATTCATGACTGCAATGCCAACTTTAGCCAAAATTCCCAGCTTGCTAGCGTGCCGTGCGAATTTTGTCAGCCCTCGCAATCCAACTGCTTGAGGTAATTCCTTAAAATAAATCTCTTTCTTTCTCTCATATATATACACATACATACATATATATAATGTACATATATGTAATGTTTTTATGTATTTTATTACATGTGTTACACATATATTATAATATACATCCATCCTACTGGTTCTATTTCTCTAGAGAACTCTGACTAATACCTCTCTTATAAACTGAGCTCAGAATCTCTTCCCTGATAAGAAAATGTCTGACATTTTGGAGTAAGGTCTCTTATTGTGTCATCATCATTTCCTGCTCCAAGAGAGGAGGACAGTTCTGCCAAGAGATACCACGTCCTCCTTCCTCTAGCCTTATGCAAGCATGAAAGTAATTAATTCTCATGCCTACTTGAGTTGGGTTTGGCTTCGGCACAGCATGCTTTCCCTAGCAAACCATAATTGTTTCTGAATAATTGATCAGTGACGAACATTCAATTTTCTTTATCTTCTCTTCCTCTCATTCTCCTATGATATATTTTCATTGGGGAACCATTTTCCACTTTAAAAAGAAAGCCCCAAATGTAAGGCCTTTTAGTGATCAAATCAATTTATGATGCTTTCTGCCAATTCACATCAACTCCAATGCAACTCCTCTTGGAGAACTCTTAGAGAACGCTAATTAGTGTCCCACAGTATCCATTAGTTTTCAATAAGGAAGTAAACTCATGTAAAGACCTTGGAAACTATTTACATATGACTGCTTTGCCATCTATCTAATCACCACAGTGACTTGCTCTTTTCAAATATCCTTTGATAAAGACTGTTATTTAAACCACTGAACCCTACATGAATCATGGACTCTGCCAGGATAAAGACACCTAAAATCAGGACCAGTGACACTCATCTAAGCTTGGTTAATTTGCTTAGTGATTATATTCTTTACTTTTCTCTTATGTAAGATTACATTATAGTAGCACCCCACTTATCTAATTATTATAATTCTTTAGCCAGGAGAATGAGACCTCCTTTTAAGAAAGAAGTAAGAGATTCCTTTGAGGAAGATAGTTTTCAGAAAGTTCACCCATTTTATCATGTCAGAAAGAAGAGGGTGGCTTTTTGGCCAAAGGCATGCTTACTGTGATATGCAAAGCTGATTTACAAAGGTTGAATATCTAATTTCCTCTTAGAGTCAAACACAGATATAAGACCAAAAGTAAGAGTAGAATAGGCTAGAAACTGCTGAATGCTGATATTGTGAGAGGCATCCACACGCACTCTCACATATCTCCATTTAACCTACTGTTTCCTTCAGATGCAATGCCCTTCCTTCCTCCGCCAACATCTGAAATAAAAATGTTACCATTCCCTTTTCTTTATTGAATGCTATGCTATGTCATCCGTATCCTTCCAATGTGCTGTAACCAAGTGTTTAAAAGAGCAAATCCACAAATGGACTTTATTTCATTATTCATTCTCCCTAAGAGCAAATTAGCATATGTACTCAATTGCTCACTCTGCTATAAATTATTCCTCAAATCAAATTGTAACTCAATATTCAAGGCAATTTTTGTTGTGTGAAATTAACATTTACTGGGTAGTCTCTATATGCCAGAAACTGAGTCCAGTGATGAAAACAGAGGTGCAGCCTCATTTCATTAACAAACTTCCCAATGCAGTGGTTAAGATGAGACATAAAGGAGAAAGAGCTCTCTACGAAAAAAGTGAAAAAAGGCATTCTACATCAGAGCAATAAGGAGGACAAAGAAACTATGGCAGTAAAGAAATTGCTATCTTTTAGGAATAGATGCAACTACAAACTGGGACTGGCGAGGCAATGCAAGATTAGCAAGAGCAGTGAAGTCTCTACTACCTCTAACCTGCAGGGACAAAAAAGGAGACACAGGACGACCAGAGCCCAGGCAAAGTTTCACTCTCACCCTAAGATGTCATCTGAGGTGGTCTGCCCAAAGGAAGCTGGAGTCAGTGAGGAAAGCCACTTGCTAGGGATGCTGACTCAGAAAGTGGGAAGGAGAGAGAGCTTTAAGACTCCCCTTTACCCCTTCCTCCATTATCCCGTTATCAATAAAGTCCATTATCAATGACTTGCAGTGGCGGAACCAAATCAGATGCCAGGTGACACAATATACCTGAACAATTCAGCCCCCGATATACCAGTAGGAAAAGCAAAGGACAAGGAACTGATCTGAGAACATGTTGGGCCAGAAGTGGCATTAAGATTCTTCAGGTCTTTAAGGCTCACCTCATTTAATACTTTGGGAAAAGGACCTTACTGCGAAGGGAAAGAGGATGGATCTGGAAATATTACATTTTAAAGAAAAATACTGCCTATCCCGGATATAAGAAATTGGGAAACTCAGACAAAAGACTGGGGTCTGTGACTTGGTATACTCCTGGTCAAGACCACACTTACAGGCCCTATCTGTCTGACTTCCAGAAAGATGAAAAACTAGAAATAAATTTTGATGGTGACCTTTATTTCTTTAAAAGAAAAACAAGCTCTTAGGGTGCAGAGGACTGGCCCACTTTGGGGCTGTCTAAACCATTTCATTCTGGTAAATGCACAGAGTGAGAGAAACCTCCAGAAGATCCTAAACTTTCTGCTATTAAGCTAAGTGACATCTTGAATAATTCATCTATATGATATGAGATACCAGCATATTTGCATCTCATTTTGTGGAATTATTTAAGTAACATACAATTTCCCAAGTGTTATGTTACTAGGCTGAATGAAGAAGTAAAGAGGAGAAATTGTGGCTCGATCTATGTTTGCAGTTTTCAGGAAAGATATATAGCAAATGAAAGAGGAACAGATTGCTTGAGGATACAGTCAAGTGAGTGACTATGGGTTCGGTACTGAACAGAAAACTTAGTTCAAGGAGATGCTGATAATTTTGGGAGAAAATGCAGGAGTCGAGTACATGAGGTCTTTACGAGGTCAAAGAGCAGTTAAGGAGTGCAGGAGGGAGAGAGCTGAAAGGATAAGAAAAAGTCAGAGATTGAGGGCAATGATATAGTTTACTGTATGAATATGACAGGGAGTAGATGAACACCATAGAAAGGATAGTTTTTCTAGTTCATAGGTTTCAGAAACTATAATCTCAGGGAGCTAAAAAGTTGAAGCCAAATGGATTTGGATTCATCAAATGTATTACATGTTTATAATATCTGATTAATAAATAATCTCAAAAGTCTCACTGGTATATAATAAACATTTTGTCTTAAGCCCATGGGTCTTCAGTTTGACTGTATTTAGTTGATCAAGGCTGGGCTCACCTGGGCTACTCTGCTGCAAGGTGCCTGTGTGGTGGGCCTTTGCTCCAGTATCTAGGTCTCTTCCATGTTGTTCATTCAAGAGGCGAGGCTGATGGAAAAGAAGCTACCTGGGCATGCTCTTCCCATTTTGGGTGACAGGAGCACAAGAGGCAAGCCTAACCATACAAACAAATTAAAGCCTTAACTCAATTAATATATGGTAACATTCCACTGGCCAAAATAAACTGCATGACTCAAACTGAAATTAATGAGGTGGAGAAAAAGAATCCACCGTTTCTAATGAGTTGTATTACAAACTGATAAGGCAAAATCTGTGGTTAAAGACAGTGAGTGAAGAATTCAAACGGTGATGTAATAAGAATGAAGACAAATACTATAAATCAGGTGCCTTGATGGTTCCTTGAGACTAAAGGGAAGTGAATGAGAGGTCAACAGACACCACCCACAAGGAGAGAGAGAATAAACAGAAGTAGGTAGTAAATTTCAAAGATTACCCCTTCCCGCCCTCCTCTAAAAGAAAACAGAAGAATAACAGTCTAGATAGAACAATAAGGCAATGTTAAGAACAGAAGCTCCCATCCTCTGGGAAGCAGCGAGAGGGTATGTGTGACTAACTTTGTGTTAATTTTGCCCTCTGTATTTTCCTCGCAGGTATATGAACAGTATATGATCAATAATATATACTTATTGGAAAGGATGGGTATTGACACAGGTGGATGTTAGAGGGGAGAAAATCATCAACTCTAAAGTAGTTTTGTACTGAACACAAAATCCAACAAGTCTGGAAGACATCACTTTTCAATTCTTGGAGTCCATACTGATAATTATTAGTAACCAGGAGCTAACACTGTATAACACATACTCTAAGAAGGTAGAACACATTTTAGCACATAAAGCAGTGAAGAAAGAATACAGTGGTTCTTGACAAAGTAAACATATCTGTCACTCAGAGTGCAGTGATCATTTGAAGTTTTGGTCTCTGAAGGTATGAGTGTTAGAGGAACTATGATTGGTTGGGACTTTGTAGAGCTAGGCATTATTAATAACCTCTGGGTGTCAGAAGCATTGGGGACAAGTCAATTATGGAAGTACTCAGAACTTTATCTCGGGGAGAGTAAGCACAGATGTAAAGAAATTTTTCAAATCAATGAGCAAATAATTATTTATTTATTTACTACTATATGACCAGTATGGTTTAGTTACAATAGGGAATATGGAAGGATTATAAAACAAAGCATTCCTATTCACAGGTTACATCAGAGTGAAGTTGACGACATTATTAAAGCTACCAGGCATTTAGGTGAACAGGAAATGTTTGGATTATCATACTGAGGGGAGGGCAAAATACTTTGGGGAGGTACACCTAATAACCTTCAAAATTTATGGAACAATTGCCATTTCTAACTTATTTTATAATCCTATTCTTCTAGTTCACTGCATTTTTTTAATTTTAATTTTTAAACATTTTGCATTTTTGTTGTTCATTATTGCAATAGTCATTGAATTTCAACAAACACTATGATACTACAATGAACAAAATCCCATCCATATGCAAATCTCTTAGCTATTCTTCCATCAATTTTTCTGACATTTTAATCACACCAGGGCTGTTTACATATATATATATATGTATACATATATATACACGTATACATATATATAATTTATGAAAATAATCTTTCAGCAGAATCTTTTAACAGATTTAAAAATTTATAATAGCTGTATATTTTTATAAAGTCTGGTTATGGGTAACTTTCTATTCATTTTGTTCCAAATTCATTTCATGTGTACATTCATTCTATTTCTAAAATCCTTTGCTATTCCTATCTCTAAGACATTTTTACTCAGCAAGACACATCTAAAATAAATTTCATCTACATTCGCTTATATAACCAACCGTATTTATAAAAGCACATTTCTTTCAAGAATTATTTAACCTTTATCCATCATCAAAATGTTTTCAAGTCAAATCTTGAATATGATAGAAGCATAGTTTTAAATTATTTGGCTAAACAAAAGAGTAAAAATGACTGCAATATTAAAAGTACACACACAAGCGTACATATATACTACATAAACAAAATTAAAAGAAAATTGACAAAATAGGAAAATATTTGCAATATATGAGGTATACAGTTAATGTCCTTAATATAGAAAGAGCTATGAAGAATGAATCATATTAAAAAATTGTACCAATAAAAATGATAAAAGACTAGACAACTCAGAGAAAGATACAAATGTACTGAACCTCACTTGCTTGTATTCAAACATACAATGATGTACTAAAAATAAATTCATACACCTTTAAATGGAAAAAATATATTTCCTTAGTAACAATAGGAAGAGCAATAATAATGAGAGCACAGATACAGAAATAGAGAAGATTAATACAAATTCTCTGAGGGCATGACAATAAACATCGAGAAATTTAAAATGAGTATAGCCTATTATTAATAAGTCTTAGTGTAATCAGACAGTCTAGGACTCAAATTGTTGGTCTGCCATTTGCTTGTTATATAATCCCAGTAACTTACTTTGTGCCATGAGTTTTAACTTACCTTTCTGTATAATGGGGATCATAATAACCACCTTACAGGATGGTTGTCAAATAAACAATAAACATATAGATCTGACAAACAATAATCACTCTTTAGGTAAAAACTGCTAGTATCTCATTATTCTCCTCTATCTCCTTATTTTCCTCTGGAACTAATTACACATACAAACAGAGCTTAATATACAAAGATGTTAAGGAAGTTATTAACTCTAACAGTAAAATAAGAGGATGCTGATTTAATACACCTTGTTGCATTCATATGGTGGGATAATACACAGCCACTTCAGTATTATTACAGAAAAAATAATAAAATTATTTAGTAAAAGTAGTCAGGCCATACTGGTATAACAAAAATATCAGATTGTATAAATAATATGTTTTATTATCACGATTTTGTCTACATGTGTATGGGATATGAGTAAGAGCAGGTATTTATGTGTGTAGGTCGTGTTTGGACATGATATGATGTGCATGCATATGTCACAGTGTGCATGTATAAGCACAGAGAAAAACCAGATGTCTATCAACATTCATTTATCCAAAAATATATAATGAATTCCTGCTATGAAGCAGATACCACACTAATTTCTGGTGATAAAATTCTCAGAAAAGACAAACACAAACACAAACTTGTATAACAGCAAACAATATATTGAGAAGACAGATATTGTTAGAATAATCTCATGAACAGATTTCAAATTGTAACTAGAATAATGCTACAAAGACATATAGAAAAGCATGTAACAGGGACACTGACTTCTAAAAGGAAGTCAGATCAGGCTTCCCTACTAAAGACAGAATGAAACTGAAATCTGAAGGAAGAACAGGATATACACAGTAAAAACTGGATGAAAGATAGCTCAGAGAATGCCCCGAGTTGGAAAAATGCAAGGGACTTCAGCGTGGTTTTAATAGATAAGCACTGTATCCAGTGAGGCTGGAGGGTCAGGTGAGTGACAGATCCCACAGGGCTTACAGGGCGTTATTAAGATTTAAGGAGGTGTTCATATAGGTGAAATGATCAAAGATCTGTTTGAAAAACATTACTCTGGCTACAGATTGAAGGTGAGCAAGTCAGTGAAGAGAACTGTGAAGTTACCTGAGTGATGCAAGGAAGAGATTACAGGACCCTAGATCAGGAAGGGGTTGGGAGAAATAGAATGAAGTGATGGATCTAGAAGTTACTTATAAGGCAAAACTAAAATTATATAGCAATGGACTGGATACGGAGAGTGCAGAGGAAAGAAAATTATAATATCTTCCTTCTGGAGTTACGAGAAATAAAAAACAATAAGTCACTTAAGTGCTCGGTACAGGGCCAGGCACAGAACGGGACTGATACTGAGTGCGAAGGAGCCGATGAAGGTGGTTTATAGGACCCTAAGTTGCATAATGAGAACAGTGCTGCCATTCACGAGCTGGGAAATGTTGGAAGAGCATCAAGTTTCAGAAGGAAAATTATTAATTCAGTTTTACATATCCTGACCTTGAATTACCTTCAAAATATGCAAGAGCAGATGCCAATGAGGCAGTTGGATAAATTAGCCAGGTTCTGAGGAGAGATCTGGATTGTATATAGATTTGGGAATTACATAAGGGGTCAATAAAGTTAAAAGGGCCTAATAACATGTCTTTAGCTATTCCAGATAAAAGGAGAACAATCCTGAAGAAGTGATAGAGCAGAAGTGGCTAGAGATATGGTATCACAGTAGCCGAGTGAAAAAAGAAGTGTTTCTAGAAGAATCCAACTGTAATGAATCCTGCAGGGAGCTCATGTAAGAGGCAGTTAAAAGAAATCTCACTGAAGAAAGTGACATGAAGGTCACTGGCACCCAGAGCAAGAGAGATCCATGTAGACAAGATTGGATGAGACTTGACTAGTGAAAACAGAAAATGTAGAGAACACCTTCAGCATGTTAGCTATAAAGAAGAGAGGCAATAAAGAATATTAGCTAGAAGGGCACACGCTATGCAAAGAAAAGAATTTGTTTTCTAATGATAGAGATTTGGGCATATTAAGAATGGAGATTTGCTCTTAGAAGTTAAAGGCTAAATCTACAGTAATCGAGACCAGAAATAAGCTCCTTTGTCGTCAATTACTCTATGACAAAGGAGCAAGAAGTGCAACGGAGAAAAGACAGTCTCTACAATAAGTGATGCTGGGAACACTGGGCAGCTACTTGCAAAACAATGAAATCAGAACATTCTCTAACATCAGATACAAAAATAAACTCAAAATGGATTAAAGACCTAAATGTAAGACCAGGTCCTATAAAACTCCTACGGGAAAACATAGGCAGAACACTCTGATAAAAACTGCAACAATAGGGCTTCCCTGGTGGTGCAGGGGTTAAGAATCCGCCTGCCAATGCAGGGGACACAGGTTCAAGCCCTGATCCAGGAAGAGCCCACATACCATGGAGCAACTAAGCCCGTGCACCACAATTACTGAGCCTGCACTCTAGAGCCCGCAAGCCACAGCTACTGAAGCCTGCGCGCCTAGAGCCCATGCTCCGCAACAAGAGAAGCCACCGCAATGAGCAGCCCTCACACCACAGCAAATAGTAGCCCCTGCTCGCCGCAACTAAAGAAAGCCCGCACGCAGCAATGAGGACCCAACGCAGCCAAAAATAAATACATTGAAAAAAAATCACAACAATATATTTTTGTATACATCACAAAAAAACAAAAGCAAAAATAAACAAATGGGACCTAGTTAAGCTTAAAACCTTTCCCACTGCAAAGAAAACCACTGACAAAACCAAAAGACAACCTACTGAATGGAGAAGATATTTGCAAATGATATGACCAATAAGGGGTTAATATTCAACATATATAAACAGCTCATACAACTCAACATCAAAAAAACAAACAAACCTATTAAAAATGGGGAGAAGAACTAAATCAACAGTATTCATACTGTTTGAAATAGATTGTACATATTTTAAGTTTACAGGGTTACAATCTTTCACAGGTAATTCAAGAAAAAATTAAATAAATTCTAGTAAAAGATATTTCAATACCTAACAATAAAAAGATGAAGTAGATGAATATTAAGGACTAATGTGCATCCTTTCCAAATGTCTAGAGCTTGGAAAGTGAAAGCTCACTTAAGAGACTGGGGTGGGACAGGTCAGAGATAAGTTGAGTATAAGGAGTATGAAGGGGGTTAAGCAAAGTTTATTTACCCTCTGAAAGAAGAACAGAGCAGACTTTGGAAAGATTTTTAAATGTATTTGAACAATTAAAAGACAGATGAAAAGAATCCCATGATATCAAGAAGGCAGTTTCACTACTATGTGACATCCAAATTGTTCTGGAGATGGTACAGTATGGTACAGCTAAAGCCCACCCCCCACCCCCCACGGCTCCAAAAGTCAGATACAAGGGTTTGCTCTCGTCTCTGCCAACAATAATGAGGGGCACTTGTCATTTAATTAATCTAAGCTTTAGTTTCTTTACATGTGTAATTAAAGAATTTTCCTGTATTATCTGCCTCTTACAACATTAAAATTCTTTACTTCTGCTACCAAAAGAAGAGTAAAGCTATGCTGCAAGAAAACAAAACAAAACAAAAACAAGAAAACACTGCTGCAACCTTAAGGATCTGTATAGCATGATATTATCAGAACTTTTTATTGTAGGTCCCTGTGTAACTGGGAATAAAAGCTCCACACATTCCTTGGCTTAATTCTGAATAGAGGTGTGAAATGACATTCTCCAGACTTAGGGATGTGTGAAGGGCACTTCACATTTCTGACAAGCTGAGTCATTTGACTTTATCCCCTGTGTAACTTTATCCATTAAAATCCTATCTCTTGTGCACATAATTTTACAACTACATACAATTTAAATACTCTGAATAAGACAGCTAGTCATTTTAAGACTTTTTAATGACATCTACGTTTAAACCAACAAAACGCTACAATAGAGTATCAGTAAAGAATGAGTTTAGAAAGCTAACACATGTATTTCTTGAAGTAAACATGTTAAAATAAGCATGTAAAAAATAGTGAACGGATGACATATAAAGTAATTATAAGTAAATACATCTATTCTTTTCTGGAAGTTTTATTTTCTAGTAAGTATTAAAATTGGTTTGGCTTTATGCAAGAAATAATGATTAACTTTGAGTCACATTATATTTATGTATTTTTAAATAGGGCTTTACTTTGATTTCATTATATATAAATGAATAAAATTCTGTGGTGCTTCTTCTCAGCTGTGTTTCATAGAACTAGGTAAATTCTGAAATTTTGGAAGAGGAATCCACTTCCATTCTTAACAATTATCTCTTAACTTTGTAAACTATATACTGTTTGAAAGTATATACTTTAAAATGTTCTTAAGATTATGTATCAGGATCAGAATCTTGCTCTTAGCCTTAAATTCGTTCTTGAAGAGTTTAAATTCGTTCACTTCTATAGCTCCAAGTAAATTTACTCAACATTTCCTCTGGTGACCCACTGAAAACTTTTCTAAGCTGCAACTCATGCCTTTACTGGTCAAGGCTATGCTCTGCTCACCAGGCATCACTCATGGGATTACTTTCTTCCTTCATGCTAAGTATCCGATACTACTGCACCGTAACAGTTAACATGCATATCATTGATATGAAAGGCACATATATTTAATGGAAAGGACTAGGATCATAGGAACAGATATTATATTTTAGCTTTTCCAGTAAAGCACTCTATGACCTTGGGGAAGACATTTAAGTTCTCTGCTCCTCTACTGTTTTTAGTAAAGATTAAGTGTTTTCTGAAATCCCACTCCATCTAAAGTTATAGGATTCTACATTTTTGAGTATATTTATGATGATTAATTCCATAATATCAAAGACTTCCTTGTTTACACATATCTTGATGTTGTTATATGTAGACACTGTACTACAATAAAACAAAAACTGTGAAATAACCAGCAACTTCAATATTCACATACAACACTTCAGGAAACACGACAAAACATACTGTTATCTTGGTTCAGTGAGATAAGCTATGAAATTTTTGAGCAGTAAGAGCCATTGGAATTAGGAAGTATCTACTAATTCAGAATATAAATATTTTGATATAGTTTCTCAATGTTTTCCTTGTTTACTTCACTTGGGAAACATTATTTTTGAACTTCAACAAAGAGATTTGATAAATAACATTTACAATGATTAAAAATCATTCACCACACAAATGAACTTATTTACAAAATGGAAGTAGAGTCACAGATGTAGAAAGCAAACTTACGGTTACCAGGGATAAGGGGAAAGGGATAAACTGGGAGGCTGGGACTGACATATATATACTACTGGATATAAAATAGATAACTAATGAGAATCTGCTATATAGCACAGGGAACTCTACTCAGTACTCTGTAATGGCCTATGTGAGAAAGGAATCTAAAAAAGAGTGGATATATGTATATGCATAACGGATTCACTTTTCTATACACCTGAAACTACCACAACATTGTAAATCAACTATACTCCAATAAAAAATTTAAAAAACCATTCACTCGGGGGCTTCCCTGGTGGCGCAGTGGTTGAGAGTCCGCCTGCCGATGCAGGGGACACGGGTTCGTGCCCCGGTCTGGGAAGATCCCACATGCCGTGGAGTGGCTGGGCCCGTGAGGCACAGCCGCTGAGCCTGTGCGTCCGGAGCCTGTGCTCCGCAACAGGAGAGGCCACAACAGTGAGAGGCCCACGTATCGCAAAACAAACCCACTAAAAATAGAGCTGCCATATGATTCAGCAATCCCATTCCTGGGCACATATCTGGAGAAAATTCTAATTCAAAAAGATAACATGCACCCCAATGTTCACAGCAGCACTGTTTACAACAGCCAAGACATGGAAGCAACCTAAAAGTCCATTGACAGATGAATGGATAAAGAAGATGTGTGTATACACACAACACACACACACACACACACACACACACACACACACACACACACAATGGAATATTACTCAGCCATCAAAATGAATAAAATAATGCTATTTGCAGCAACATGGGTTGACCTATAAATTATCATACTAAGTAAGTCAAACAAAGACAAATATCACATTATCATTTATATGAGGAATCTAAAAAATGATACAAATGAACTTATTCACAAAATAGGAAAAGACCCACAGACATAGAAAACAAACTTATGGTTACCAGAGGGGAAAGAGTAGGAGGGGAGGGGAATAAATTAGGAGGTTGGGATTATCAGATATAAACTACTATATACAAAATAGATAAACTACAAGGTCCTACTATAAAGCACAGGGAACTATATTCAATATCTTATAATAAACTATAATGGAAAATTATGAAAAAAGAATATATATATAGTTATAAATATATATAACTGAATCACTTTGCTATAAACCAGAAAGTAACACATTGTAAATCAACTATACTTCAATTAAAAAAAAAGTTATAAAACGAAAAAAAATGAAAAAAAAAACTTTAGGAATATATATGTAGACATTCTACAATATTTTTAATCCAGTTCTTGTCAACTATAAAACTACTGAGTTTGGGAGATACAAACTTCAGTTTTGCAAAAGCTCAGATCATAATTCCTTTTTGGCTTTTAGTCGTAATGAAGGAGATTGTAATCATCTATTTGTTGATACTTGCTATGCGGCCAAAGACAAAGTGAAAAGAATGTTATTTGGTTTGGGCCTGGTGATCATCACTAAACTGGATGTTCTCTGTGAAACTGTGTTGAAATTATTCAAAGTAAAGATATTTAATTTGAAAACAATATTGGAGAAGCACTGATGGTGTTCTACAAATTTTTTTTTTTTTTTGCAGTATGCGGGCCTCTCACTGTTGTGGCCTCTCCCGTTGCGGAGCACAGGCTCCGGACGCGCAGGCTCAGCGGCCATGGCTCACGGGCCCAGCCGCTCCGCGGCATGTGGGATCTTCCCGGACTGGGGCACGAACCTGCGTCCCCTGCATCGGCAGGCGGACTTTTAACCACTGCGCCACCAGGGAAGCCCGGTGTTCTACAAATTTTAATGAAACCATGACCAGGAAGTGGTTCACAAACAATTGAATTAGATTTAGAGGCTCCTAATTAGCTCTAAAAATGGCCCTCTCCCTATCAAGATACAAAGTATGTGAAAAAAGAGTGCTAAATATCAAATAACAGTCCAAAAAGTCCACCCTATGCTCCATAACTGTGGTCTACGTGTTGCCAAAGAGATACATACTTGGTCAGATCAAAAAATGAAATGGACATTCTACACGGTACTTGGAACATAGGGTGGGGGGGGAGGGAGGAGATCATGCAACTTCTTAAGTAATGTCGTGTACTGCAGCACTTTTACTTGACAGATACATTTGACACTTTAAATATATCCAAACTGAAACTTCAAGGGACAACCGTCAATATTTTTGCTTATTTTATATATTAAAAAAATTTGAACTAAAATGCAGCCCTAGGCACCGAATACTGGTGTTTAAAAAAAGGTTCGTATTCTAGACTTGCTACATGAGAGTAAAGCTCCTAAAAACGATTTCATGGGAGAAAAATATATATATTATCTACTCTATATCAAAGATGAATTTAGGTGGCAATATTTTCATTGTGATATGACTAAAAAATATATTTTGAATCTTGTGAAGAATCCTTTTCTCACTGACCCTCAGTCTTTCAAAGATAATATGCAGGAGGGTTTTCAGATTTCAGTTTCAATTCATTTGCCAATATATATTCTAGAAAATCACTTTAGAGAGAATCTAGGTAAAACACCTGTCTGCTTACTATAAATTCAGTGAGCAGACTTCTGGGGTCTCTGTCTCATTTATTCCAATACAGCTTTCAGAATGTTTTTTCTCTGTATTTCTGAACTGAATCACCACAGTAGATTTGAATGTGAAAGTGACTGCACTGTCCTTAATGTTCTACCTCATCCATGATATAAACTCAGAAGCCTCAGGTAGAAATTCTCAAAGACATTGCACACAGTTTCATTTACCTTAAACTTTAAATTTAGGCTTCAACTACATATGGCTAAGATGTTGATTTATTTCAATTCAGATATTAAGTAACTAAATCCTTATCTAGCTGATGAGAAAGAAGCCAATCACTCATACTTTACAAATGTATATGCTTGTTTTAATTTTTAAATTAGTGTCTCAGAATTTTACTTGTTCAGTCACTGAAAAGTCTCATGGTATTTTGGAAAAGTTAATAACTCTAAAGAACAGGGACTCTGATATTCAAATGGCTTTAAATAGTGAAGCCTTGTATCTGCTAGTTACTAGCTGTTTGGCCTTAAACAAATGACTTTTATAGATAGATAGATATACAGACAGGTAGACAGATAGACAGAATGATAAAGATAACACATTAAACAGGATTTTGTTCAGGCTTAATAAAATAATTTATGTTAAAAGTACTTAGTAAACTGTAAACGATTACATAATTTATCACTTGTTATTGACCTTTTTTTTTTTTTTCCAGTCAGATAAAGTAGAAAGTAGATATTTGTTCTAAAACAAGTTATTCAAACGTCTTGGGTCAACTGTCTCTAGAATTTCTGTTTAAAAAAGAAGGAAACATTTTGCCTTTCAATCCTTATCAATGGAAAAACATTTCACTCAATCTCAAAATATAATTTCCACTGATATTTTATTGGGTAGAGTATATTTTAAAAGCTCTAAAATAAGAATATTGTAATGGAAAACAATGTTTAGTATCAACATTGAATAGGCAAAAGCATACTCCTGTAATCAGACATACTTAGACATGCAGCTAAAGAAAATATACCTTTGGGAGAAACTCTGACTGCTGTTACTATTCTCAAACAAATGTGGAACTCAAAAGTACCTATTTCAGTGCTGATATTAAATGTCTCACCATGTTCCCATTATAAACCCTTCTTTTAGGAGTTTATAATGGGCCATAAAAATTCACTTCAGGCACTACTTAGCATCCAAAAAAGCTATTACAGCCTCCTGGGAAAATAATAAGAATATTTATAGAATGTATACATATAAATATTGATATATTATGTTTACTTATTTTTAAAAATGCACTTGTGACAACTAATCTCCTTTATCAATTTGCTGAATCATATTACCTTCTTCAGTTCCATTAACCTAAAAGGAAAAATACAATTAAATTCAGTGTCCTTTCAATTGTTTCTAAATATGATTAATCTAGTGTCAACAAAGTACTACTTCAGAATTTGCTTGCTGGCCTCTAGAAAAATCAAGAGAAGGACCAATCCCCTTCAATGGGAATAAACTCATATATTTTTTTTGAAGTTTATTTTTGTGTCGTTATTGTTAAGCACTGCCGTTGCAAAAATTGTATGCAAACAGAAACTCTGCTATTCTATTAAATAAATGAAGAGACATAATAGGAAATATATATATTGTCTTTAGATGATTACTTTAGAATCAGAAAAACTTGAAATTCATAAACATTTTATTCAGGTAAAAGACCATCCAATTTTCCCACAGTCACTCACATACAGCACCAAGGTAACAAAGAGAACTCCCAGGCTTTATTTATTTCAAATATCAAAGGACCCTCTTGAAAAGAAAATGTCTTTGTTGTATTTTACGTGATAGTACAGTTTTAAGATTCTATTTCTCCCACAGGATATTTTTAATCTTAACTGCTAAAAAGTTCTTCCATTAAGACATTTTTAGTGCTTAAGGCCATGTTATTCATGCATGAGTTTGGGCAATTAAAAATTCTATGGATAGAATAGAATCTTCAAAATCTAATAATAATGATGAGGATGATTAATAACAATACAAGGAATACTAACAGCAAGTACCTTTTATTGAGTACTTTCTATATCTCTGGTACAGTGTTAAAGTTCTTTATATTCATTATCTCATTAAATTACCAAAATAACTCTATGAGGTCAATGTATATTTTGATGGGAAAACAGGGCTCTAGGGTACAAAATGACTGATACAATATTGTATAGCTAAACACTGGAAAACGCTGGGACTCAAATTTTTTTTTTTTTTTTTTTTTTTTTGCGGTATGCGGGCTTCCCACTGTTGTGGCCTCTCCCGTTGCGGAGCACAGGCTCCGGATGCGCAGGCTCAGCGGCTATGGCTCCCGGGCCCAGTCGCTCTGCGGCATGTGGGATCCTCCCGGACCGGGGCACGAACCCGTGTCCCCCGCATCGGCAGGCAGACTCCCAACAACTGCGCCACCAGGGAAGCCCTGGGACTCAAATTTTATTCTGAGGATAAAGCCTGCATTTCATGATCATGCTCTACCTACCTCTCTTCTAGAAGACCACCATTATGATTTGGTAAATTAAAGGTCCTAACAATAGGAACAGTATAGCTGATCCAAGTAATAGATGGATAACTAGATGACAAGACAGCCAGATGGCCAGACAGTAAATAATACAATATCTCTTTGTGATTTTCAAATTCATAATATTTTTTGTCATTCTAGAAATCAGTCTTTAAGTTTATTACACACCTTTGTATTCCAGTCTGAAAGGTAAGATAAAAAAAATGTCCTATCTTTAAAATAACTGTCGAAAAGAATAATGCTATTTACCTTTTGAAATCAGCAATGGAATATTAATTACATGAACACTAATAAAATTATCTGACATTTAAGAAGTTTTAAATGGCTTCCTAACTCTTACACTTTTAGTCTTTACCAAATAGGTGCTCAAATATCATCTGGTCCATAATTAGTATATAAAAGCCAATGAATCTAGTTATGCATAAATTTTTAATTTAACTGTGTAATTACTCCTTAGTAGTTCATTAAACTGGTTTGGAAATATTCTGAAAGGCTTAGTAATAGGTTTGCATCTTTCAACTCACAAGAATGTTATTCCATATAAAGCTGAACTAAAATTCAGAAAGGAGAATTTCTGAAAAAAGTTAACTGAAATCATTGACATTTCACACAATGATGATTACATCTAAACCACTGACATACATTTAACATTTATAACTGCTCCAATCTTTCAATCTGGTACATGGAAATAAATTGAAAATAAAACTCTTGATCTCTTCTTCATCAATCTGGTTCTCCTATAATATTCTGCCCTTAATAAATGGTTCCTCTACTCTTCTAGTTGTTCAGGCCTAAATTTTAAAATTTACTACTATTTCTCTTTCATACCCCACATATAATCAATCAGTGAATCCCATTAGTATCACCTTCAAAACATATCCAGAATCCAGCCTCATCCCATCCCCTTCACTCACCACCATCACTGCTTACTCCAACCAGCATCACTCCCTACCTAGACTTGGTGACAGTCTCGTAACTGGTCTTGCCACTTAAATCCTTATTCCCATTCAGTCATTATTCCACGCAGAAACCAGAGCTGACCTGGTACAACTTGCCAAACCCCACCAATCAGTAAAACCTAATGCTCATCACTATGAGGCCGTAAGTGGCCTGGATGTCTGCTCTTCTGTCTTCATTCTCCCCACTCCCATTTTTCCTCTTGCTCACTCTGCTCCTACCTCATTGCCCCCTTGCCTTGAATATATCAAGCCTGGATTTGTTCCTGGACCTTTGTACCAGTTCTCCTCGCTGCTCAAAATACTCTTCCCTCCAGATCTTCTGTATGTCACATCCCCTTCCCTTTTCTAACTCTCTGCCCAAATGCCATTTAGCAAAAAGCCTTCTTTGATCTCCCTTATATAAAACAGTTAAGCTCCATCAACTCTCTATCTGGAATCTTTATTATATTAATATCCCAGGCACTCTGCTAAATGTATTATTTACACTATCTCATAATCTTCAGAACAATTCGAAGAAGTAGGTTTTACTCTTTCTCTTTCAACCAGAAGACTGGAGAAGTTAAGTAACTTTCTAAAATTTACACAATAATCTAGACATGTGGCTAAGATTCAAACTGGGTCTCCAGATTCTTCAGCCCTTGCTCTTTATCAACTACCCAATCCTGTTTATTCTTCAGAATGCTCCCAGTTTTACAAAGGGGGACATGATGATGAAGAGTTCAAGATAATTGTTCAAGACCACACAGCAAGTAGATGGTAGAAAAGGGATTCAAACCCAGGTTGAACAAATCTGGCGATTACTCCCCTGCATCACACTGCCTTCTTAAGGAAGAGGAGACATTGTCACTACTGGCAATCAACATCTAAAGATAAAACATGTGTTCACCCTGCATGTATTCTGGGTTTTTACTTACTTACCCAAGTCTCATGTAAGTAAATGATTATTTCAGTTCTATGGTTTGGTTGGGGTAGAAATGTAAGAAAAGTATTCATATTATAAAGAACATTACTAATACTGACTTTATCCTAGAAATTATTTAGAGTTGCGCTTTACGATTCCCATTGATTTTTCCTTCTTTTATTGGCTAATTCATTCTACCCTCTTAATAACATAACTGCTAAACTTCTCATTTTTCAATGTTCATACTGGGCAACTGAATTAAAATTTCTCTAAAATAAAAACTAGGAAACCCTTTAAATACACCTTTAACCATAATATAAAGCATATTCTTTTAGAATCTTTGTAATGTACCACCGGCATTAAGGCCATAACACAAATTATCTTTTATTGCTTGTATATTTAGTGAAAGATAAAGATCGATTGTGCAATACATTTGTTTTATAAATAAACCAGCCTTTACATATTTCATTGAATTTAATAATTATCATGGGTGAAAAATCCCATTTATACACTAGAATCAAACATAATCTAACAGAAAGGGCATACATTTATAAATTTATACAAAGATATACTGAGATGTACCTGGTCTATCTACATCCAACACACGGAACCAATCAGCTACAAACAATAATCTCATAGTCCCTATTACACATAAAGTCATTAAACTAGAACTTGGTTACAAGATTAGTTATCTCCTATTTTCTCAACATTTATCCAATAGCAGGAGAAAGAAGACAAGCTGTCTTGTGACAACATTCTGCAGTGTGTCATTAACATTATGCTGTAATCAGACTTGCATTAAAGATGATTACAAGTGTCTTTGGTGCCTAATAAGTATAGTCCCATATCAGCACACAAAAAGGAATATTTTATATCATTTTAAGTTAGTATTAGTAATAACAGTTTTACTCCATTCCTCTCAAAGTCATCCCAAATAACAACATTTTCATCTAAATTTTTCTGCAATAGTTTGAAAAAAAAATACTACAAGTATTTACGATTACTGAAATTGGACTTTTAACCTCAAACTCCTTTTGTTGTTGTTTTTTAAATCTAGATTTAAGCCACCATTGTGGACATATATTTATATAAATAGAAAAAGGAATATTTGATTCAAGAGGAATATACCACAGACCAGTTTCATGTGTAGTCCTCATATGTAGTTTCATGAATTACCTACCCCAAATTATCTGTAGGCATTTGAGAAGGCTGTTCAGTCTACTTTTGGCAATACAAGCTCATTGCAATAGAAATTTGCTATTTGTGTATTAAAGGGTAAAACTGGACTTAGAAATCTGTATACTAAGCTAAATAATTTGAAGCCATGCAATCTGCATGTGAGATATATGAAATCAAAACCTGATGCTTTACTGTATAAATAAACTTCCCCTGGAATACAGCAGGAGGTCAATAAATGTTTGTTAAATGAATGTATGAATGGATGACATGACTTCATCGCATAAGAAAGCCACCCATCACAATAATTAAGGGCACAGAGGGAAATAACAAGCCTTTGCAAAATGACTTGACTAAACGATCTTACACCCTACCCCATCACCCCTCTGCCCTGCCTCAGATTTAAGTGATTTCTTTTTTTGTTTGTTTGTTTGTTTAGTTTTTTTTTTTTGCGATACGCAGGCCTCTCACTGTTGTGGCCTCTCCCGTTGCGGAGCACAGGCTCCAGAGACGCAGGCTCAGCGGCCATGGCTCACGGGCCCAGCCGCTCCGCGGCATGTGGGATCTTCCCAGACTGGGGCACGAACCCGTGTCCCCTGCATCGGCAGGCGGATTCTCAACCACTGCGCCACCAGGGAAGCCCTAAGTGATTTCTTGATAATGAAGTATTCCAGTCATTTCTCCTCAAATTATGAGTAAAGACAAACTATTAAGCAGATTACAGATCCTCATGAAAGCTATCACCGAGCGTTGAGTTTAAAGTTTGTTGAATCTAGTACAATTACTTCTACCAACTCTGTATTAATCAATACTACTATTGAAACTTTACTTTTACTTAAGAACAGTCATATCTCTAAATCCGTTTGTTTCATCATTGTTTTATTGTTTAATGACCGAAAAATTACCTGACCTTTTTTTTATAAAAACATGATTTGAAACAAATCTATCTGCAGAAAGAAAACAAAAATGTAGGGATTCAAGGCCTGAAATAATTAAATATTTCTTATATCACTAAAAGGTATCATTTAAGAGTCTTCCCAACTTAAGGTATTTAAGCCTTTTCCTTATTCTTTATTTATTTTACTTTAATTCAATTTATTCAAGTTTCCATTAACTTGCATTTGTTTTGGCTTGAATTGTTTTATAATATTTTATTTCTGTTTGACAGTTTAGTTTGAATAACTCATATCTCCAATGTGAAAATTAAATCTGACCATAATGTTCATATAAACACTAAAACAATGGTTAATATAAATCGGTGACCACTTTGCTGTTTCTAATCATAAAGTTGTCCCTATGAAATATTTTATTATGCATATTTACATGAATCTTGACATCTTAGATCCAATTCTTCTCAAATAAGGATTGATTAAATGCAGCTGGCTAAGACAAAGGAACTAAGTACTTTCATTTCTCAAAAGCACTTATTTGAACAACTTTCTCGAAGTCTCTGTATGAAGGCTTTTCTGACTTGCTTATGATTTCAACTAAAATTTTAACTAAGATAAATTAAAATAGTTAAGCTTATAATAAATTACTTTATATACTATAATAAATAATAATAAATGTACTTCATATATTATTAAATAAATTTATACACCTATATTTCCTCATTATTTAAATAAAATTGTTAAAGAGAAACAAGTGACCCAAAATGGAGTCACTTATGCTTAGCCCCATCAAGACTTAATACCTAACCTAACTGCAGTTTTGTTTTAGCCTCTCCCAGTAGAATTTTAAACCTATCAGTCTGGAATTTCCTGATCCATATTAGTGAATAATCTGCCTGATAAGACCCCTGTACTTCCTGTTCCCTAAGGGAAGGTGATCTTGTCTGAAACAATCTGTTCTTTACTTTTGCTAATACCCCTCTTGTCCAACCCTGTTTCTGCCTATAAAAGCCTTCCATTTTGTACAGCACTTCCCAGTGCCCTTCTACTTGCTAGATAGGATGCTGCCTGATTCATGAATTGCTGAATAAAGCTGGTTAGATCCTCAAATTCACTCAGCTGAATTTTCTTAAACAAAATCTATTAACTTTCCAGCTTCTATTTGTTTTTATTTATATTTTCATTTGTTTTATAAATAATATTTACAGAATGTAATTATCAGTCTTATTAAATAACTTGTATGCAACTTGTAGTTCTTTCATTATAGTATTGTTAGGAATGTTTTTTGCATGTTCAAAAATATTTGTGTCCAAGCAACATTTTAGCTGGTTAAAAATTTGGGGCCTCACTTTTTACATATTTAAGAATTTTGTAGGTAAATCTTCCTACTATCTTCTAAAAATGTATGCTTTTTGTGACAAGTCTGAGACCAACCAAAAATCTTTAGGATCAACTTGAAATTTTTGGCCCAGATACTCCAGAGAGTCTTTTTCGATATTTCAAACCTAATGTAATATGATATGTTTTCATGTCAGTCATTTCATTTTAAACTGTCTTTAAACACATTTAGCCCTTTAAAACTATAAATTCAAGTTTACATTCATTTCTGGAAAATTTTTAAAGTATATATTTGTATTTTTTTTTTATGTATGCGGTTGTTTTCTTTCAGAACATCAATTTTGTACTGGTTTATTCATTTGTTCAACTGGCAATTAGCAATAATAAGGACTTACTGTTGTTATGCACTAGGCAATGACTGTTCTAGACTCTGTTTTATAACCTTTTCTGTGTATGTATGTATGTGTGTGTGTGTGTGTGTGTGTGTGTATACATATATACATATATATATACATGATGGAAAAACTTCTCACTACAGTTTTATTCACTTCCACTTTTATTTCATTTCAGTTTGCTTTGCTTAATCAATTCTGTTCTCTGCATCCCTTACTCCTTCCATCAGTGCCTTTTTTGTGCTACTCTCATTTTGGCTTCATTTCTGTAATTGTTTTATATACATACATCTTCCATGCCTTTCTTAATTTCCCTCTTCCAGTTCAGATTTTATCTTTGTACATCCTGAGATATTGAATTTTTCCCTTGACTTGTTGCACTGAGGCTTTTGATGGGCCTGGGTGAGTGGATGTTTTGTGATAATAAGACAGATGTGATTACTTTCTGCTCATGCAATATTTTCCTGGTGGGCTTTCTCAGCCTGTATTTTTCTCCCTTTTTCTATTCCTGTATCATTGTATAGTCTGTACTGGTACATTTTCTTCATTATTCATCTTAAGTGAAGTATTTACTTCATTTGGACCATGGGGATGAGTTGGGGATTCTACTGCAGAAGAGCAGAGACCTTTTTGTCCTGATTTAGAGAAAGCTTGTTAGGGCAGAAATAGATATTTGCGTAAGCGTGTGCATGTATGCATTTGTGTATTACATTATAAACCCCCTCCTCCTTTAATCTTGATAGTTACTGATTCAGATTAAGGGAAGACCTGAGAGCAAAAGAAATTGAGCCTTGTAGCCAGAGACCTTCAGAGAATTAATAACCAGGACAGTTGTCTTGGGAAGGAAAAAATCTATTTTGATAGGAAATAGAGGAATTTTTGTGTTATTAATGATGGTAATTTATGAATGCTATGGATGTCTTTAATCCTTGTCACATGTAATAAATATCTTAAAGATATTTAACATACATATTAAAGATATTTAATAATCTACACTTCACCCTGGGATTTTTCTACTTTCTGATGGGCTCTAGAGTACATAAGAAAACCTATTTGGGGGAAATAACGGCAAGCCTACTAGTTTTAACACATATCGTTCTGGCTTCCCTTAGTAAACCATTGGATTTACTCATTCTTTGCCTTTTCTACACTTCTTACTTTCATTCTTTCATTGTTGGGTTAGCTTAGACTGTATTTTGTTGTTAAAGTATGCTAAGTCCTTTTTTGGCTGATTTTGGCCCCTGGCAGGATGATGGTTAGCTTGCACTTCCACATATCGATGGCACCTTTCTGAGCAAAACGAAGTAAGACTCAGAACAAGACCTATGCTCTTATATCTAATATACACTAATCTTTTAAAAATATTTCACATTCCCACCGCTTTTATTTAACATAGTATCAAAAGTCCTCCATAGCGATCAGGCAAAACACAAATAAAGGGCATCAAAACTGGAAGGGAAGAAGTAAAAGTGTCACTATTTGCAGATGACATCATACCATATATAGAAAATCCTAACGTCTCCACCAAAAAACTATTAAACTGATAAATGAATTCAGTAAAGTTGCAGGATATAAGATTAATAAACAGAAATCTGTTGCTATTCTATTCACTAATAATGAATTATCTGAGAGAGAAAGACAAAGAAACAATCGGTTTAAAATTGCATCAAAAAGATAAAAAACCCAGGAATAAACTTAACCAAGGAGGTGAAACAAAGACCTGTACCCTGAAAAACTATGAAAAACTATAAAACACTGATGAAGGAAACTGAAGATATAAAGAAATGAAAAGATATCCCGTTTTCAAGGACTGGAAAAACTAGTATTTTTAAATGTCCATACTACCCAAAGCAATATATAGATTTAATGCAATCCCTAACAAAATAGCCACAACATTTTCCACAAAACTAGAATGATCCTAAAATTTATACAGAACCACAAAAGATCCTGAATAGCCAAAGCAATTTTGAGAAAAAAGAGAGTTGAAGGTGTTACACTTCCTTACTTCAGACTATTCTACAAAGTTATAGCACTGGCACAAAAACAGACACATAGATCAATGGAACAGAACAGAGAGCTCAGAAATAAACCCATGCACTTATGGTCAATTAATCTACAACAAAGGGAGCAAGCATATACAAGGGGGAAAGACCCTCTCTTCAGTAAGTGGTGGTGGGAAAACTGGACAGCTACATGTAAAAGAATGAAGTTAGTACATTTTCTCATACCATATACAAAAATGAACTCTAAATGGATTAAAGACCTAAACGTAAGACTGGAAACCATAAAACTCCTAGAAGAAAATGTAGGCAAGAACACTCTTTGATATAAATTGCAGGAATATTTTTTTGGCTCTGTCTCCTTAATCAAAGGAAACAAAAATAAAAATAAACAAATGGGACCTAATTAAATATAAATGCTTTTTGCACAGCAAAGGAAACCACTGACAAAACGAATACACAACCTACTGAATGGGAGAAAATATTTGCATAGGATATGACCTATGACCAATAAGGGGTTAATACCCGAAATAAACAGATCATAGAACTCAATATCAAACAAACTCAATTAAAAAATGGGCAGCAGACCTGAATAGACAGTTTTCCAAAGAAGACATACAGATGGCCAACAACCAAATAAAAAGATGCTGAACACAACTAATCATCAGAGAAATGCAAATCAAAATGATGAGATATCATCTCAAACCTGTCAGAATGGCTATCATCAAAATGAACACAAATAACAAGTGTTGGTGAGGACATGGAAAAAAGAGAACCTTAGTACACTCATGGTGGGAACATAAATTGGTACAACCACAATAGAATATAGCATGGCCATTCCTCAAAACACTAAAAACAGAACTACCATATGATTCAGCAATTCCACACCTGAGTATACATCCAAGGAAAAGAAAATACTAATTCTAAAAGATGTATGCACCCCAATGTTCATAGCAGCATTATTTACAATAGCCAAGATATGGATGCAACCTAAGTGTCCATCAACAGATGAATGGATAAAGATGATGTGGTAAATATACACAATGGAATACAACTCAGCCATAAAAAAGAATGAAAATTTGCCATTTGCAACATGGATGGACCTAGATGGTATTGTGCCTAGTGAAATAAGTCAGAGAGAGAAAGACAAATACTGTATACTATTGCTTATATGTGGAATATAAAAAAGTAAATGAATGCGGACGTCCCCTGCAGTCCAGCGGTTAACACTCCACACTACTCTCAATGCAGGTGGCACAGGTTCGACCCCTGGTTGGGGAACTAAGATCCAACATGCTGCACAGTGTGACCAAAAAAACAACAAAAAGGAAATCTTTGGTATGGCCAAAACATTAAGTAAAATAAATGAATGAATATAACAAAACAGAAATAGATTCACAGAGAACGAACTAGTGGTTACCAGTGGGGAGAGGGGAAGGGGAAGGGGCAATGTAGAGATAGGAGATTAAGAGATACTAACTACCATATGTAAAATAAATAAGCTACAAGGATACACTGTACAGTACAGGGAATATAGTCAGTATTTTATAATAACTTTAAATGGAATATAATCTATAAAAGTATTGAATCATTATGTTATAATTAAAAAGTGAACAAGTGGCTGAATAACAGGAATTTAATTGGATCAACCTAATCTTAAGGATAGACGTAAACTGTGCTGCTGAAAATGTTTGGAAATTCAAACTACTCTACTTCAACTCTCTGAAACCATTTCATGAACTAAAAGGAACAATCTGATAGCTCTTACATAGTAGACTTTTACATTATCTTCAGATAACACTAAGTATTTACCTTCTTTAAGGCAATGCTGTAGCAGCCTTAATCTATAATTTAATAGCCTTAATATATAATTTATCTATAATTATTAACCATAAATTTTCTGACAATATTTTAAACAGATTTATACTTAATCCAATAATTAAACTGATTAAGTTATACATATATTACTAAAGTATTGATAAATTCTTGAGGAAAAAGATGTATATATTGATTTATATGAGATTGCTCATAAAAATTATACTGCAGCAAAAATAATTTATATGTATGTAATCATGGGAAGGCCACATGAATACATGGTATGAGAGATCATGTCTTTATTATGCTCTTCACTTGCACATTTATATTATTACTTATAAGTGTACGTTTTGCAATGTCTTGACATTTGTTAACTGTGAAAGGCTATGCCAGATATGCTTCAGTGGAAAATGTAAGTGCTTGCCCAGAAATATAAAAATGATGATGTCTCTTCTCCTAATAGTTACATATTTTTATTTCTGTTGATAAAAATAGACTTCAATATGCTTTCATATATGCAAAATTCCCAGTTTGCAAAATCCCTTGCAATTATTGGTTTCTTGCTAGTAGGTAAAGAAATTGCTACCATCAAATCAGAAATATTTCCCTTTGTAACTTTCTGTCCTTGTTGTTGCACTATGGCTCCTATAAAATGTTCTGTCACTCTATGAATTGTTACAATTTTCAAAGAGAAAGTAATGAGAAGTCCATATAATAACCCTTCCTTGAGTCATGTACTCATGTACCACCACCACGTCCTTTCAGTGAAAAATCGGGCTGCAAACACTACCAATGTGTGTGGCAGTCTTTTCCAAATGTCTTTGCTCTTTCAGGAAATACTTGTAAACTGATTCAGCCCCAAACTGTTTCCAACTCTTCTCTGTTTCTTATTCATGATTCGACTACTTCCCCAGGTTTGGTCTGTGGCTCTCATGCCCCCGAAAGATTTTCAATTACCCTTCATGGCCTTTGACTTTAATTCTACCCACTATATTTCTTGGCTTGCTACTACTTTTAAAAGGTATACACAGAAATTGACCTCTAAGAGCCAGTCAATTAACCATAATCACCCAAAGAAGGAATTTCAGGAGTGGTTCCCACGTGCTCCCACTCACTGCCAAAGTTTTGATTTCTTTAGCCTTGCTCTGATTTCATTTCCTCCATTTCCCTCACCTCATACTTCCCTTTCTATCTCTCCTCCTCCTTCCTTTTTTACAGTCTGCTCCAGAGCCATTTTTCTTTCTCAAGTGACACATTCCAGATGTGCCATCTAGGAGGGATAAGGAAATATGAAGCCCAGAAACCAGTCCTAGGGAAGAAAATCAAATGCAGTGAATGGAAGAAACTCCAATAAGCACAGATAGAAAGAGCACATGAGTGTTTTGGGGATCTTCCCAGTTCCCACCTTTGAAGACTAAAGTTTTCTTTTTTTTTTTTTTAACGGTACACGGGCTTCTCACTGTTGCGGTCTCTCCCGTTGTGGAGCACACGCTCTGGACGCGCAGGCCCAGCAGCCATGGCTCACGGACCCAGCTGCTCCGCGGCATGTGGGATCTTCCCGGACCGGGGCACAAACCCGTGTCCCCTGCATCGGCAGGCGGACTCTCAACCACTGCGCCACCAGGAAAGCCCAACCATTACCTTCTTTCATGTATTTATTTTAATTTTATTTAAACATCTTTATTGGAGTACAATTGCTTTATAATGTTGTGTTAGTTTCTGCTGTAGAGCTGCTGGAAATACTGACAGCTGACAACAGCTGGGCAGGGAAGAACCTCTTAGGCCTACATCATAGCTTCTCCCAGGGAAGAAGATAACTGGTCAATCCAAGACAAAAAAGTTTCACCCTTTGTTTTAAGAATGATTCTCATGGGCCATTCCTGCTCTAGAGCTCTCCATGGGATCAGCTGAAGCCTTTTTGAGATTTAGTTAAAATTCCACTCTTCCCAATCCAATTTCTTTTGTTCCCTCAGCAGTGTTGATACCAATGCATTTCCTGTAAACAAATCTCCATTTCAGAAATCTTTTTTCTAGGGAACTTGACTTGAAACTATAGGCTTTGGGGTCAGAGAAATCTGGGTTTGAAACCAAGCAATTTTAACTTGCTCTGTGACCTTTGGCTTTTCAGTTTCCTCAGCTTCTATCAACAAAAAATGGTAACATGAAGGCAATGGTATTGTATTTTATGAGAATGACACCATGGACTTGTGTAACCTATCTGAAAAAAATGACTTAAGTGAAAAATTAAATAATATATTTAAAACACATCATTTTGCAGAAGAGATCCTCAATAATTAAAAAAAATCCCTTTCTAACTTTAGAGAGGTTGAAGAAAATCAGAGGGCAATCAAGCACATATACTGATAATTAAAAACAACTAATTACAATTTTTGGAATATAAGATAGTCATCTCAGAATCAAAAGGATCTTCAGTTCTTTTAACTGGACCAATAAACTAAAGCTAGACAAGCAGTTTGACACTGCTGAGTTATCTTTATTTTGACCAGGAAAGCTTACTCTTTGTATCAGGCAGAATAACCCCTACCTTCCCCAAAGTTGTCCAATCTTTTTATGTCCTCACCCCCTGAATCTATGAATTTGTGAGTCTACTTAGTCAAAAGAGCTTTGCAGGTATGATTAAATTTAGGACTTTGAGATGGGGAGATTATTCTGGATATCTGGGTGAGCTCACTATGAACACGAGAGTTCTTAAAAGTAGGAGGCAGAAGAACATCAAAGGGATATGTGACACTACAAAAGAGATTAGAAGATGTGATGTGAGAAGAACTCAGCCTGTCGTTGACGGATTTGAAGATGGAGAAAGGAGGTTATGCTGGAAAAGTCATGGAAATGGATTCTTCTCTAGAGCCTACAGAAAGGAATGCAGCCCTGCCAATACCTTGTCCTTAACACAGTGTGTCAAAAGTATCTGACCTAGAGAACTGCAAAATAATAAAGCTTTGTGTTGTTTTAAGCCACTAGGTTTGAGGTAATTTATACAGTAGCAAGAGAAAACTAGTACAACCTTCATGACTCACAGTAAGATTCTCAAGAACTAAACCAGGTCTAGGTCTGTATGTAGGGACTAAGGTTGGGAAAACAGTGAAAGAAAAACATAAATGACTGGACTAAAATATATTTGTTCTACGCCAATGGTTGAATAAAATCTGCATCATACTTTTCCCACTCTAAGCTTGTTCGGCCAGTTCCATTCTCTTGCCCTTCCAATGTGCCCTCTTCTCCCCACCTCCCTTCAAATTCACACATACACCAGAAAAGTGATGTTGCTCCCAGTCTATAAAACTATCACGTGGAGGAACATCAGAAAAGTTTATTTCCCTACTTTTGTTTGTTATTTTATTTATTTTTTGGGGGGCTTAATATCAGCACCCAGTTATCTGAAATTAGCTCTTGATCTAGATTTTTAGCTCTTATCAACCCCTACCTAAGTTAACTTTTCTCTTCATATTTTTCCAGAAATAAGCATTGCTCTCACTTCCTTTTCGTTGTTGCTTATTCATATCACAAAGAAAAACTATAATCTGTTGATCAATCACAATTAAAGAAATCTCTACATTTGTATGTGATTTGAACATAAGACTAAGTTCTGGATAAGGAGGCAATATGCATAGGACTAAGCGAAGTCAGACAGACTTAAGTTTACTTTTTGCTCCCGTTTGGTCAGTATCTGATGTCCAGAAGTTTATTTCAATGTCTAAGTCACAATTATCTCTTCTGAAAAGCAGGATACACTGACCCAACAGGGTGATTTTGAGTACAGTAAATGCACTTAAAGTACTGTGGCAACTAAATAGAAAAATAAACTTACAGTTTATTAATAAATGATTTTTAGTTATTTTTTATTATAAGAATCAATGAAATTAATAAATAATGCCTTGACAATGCTCCCAACATGATAATGAATGTCATATTATCTTCAATGGTTCATCTGCTCATGTCCACATATTTTTCTAATTTATGCTATTTCCCTTGTGCAAGAAAAAAAGTGAAATTACTTGCTTTTATCAATTGGAAAATTTAATTATATTTAAAAATAATATTCAATTTTCTATTGTAAATCATGACAGAAAGCAAGTTTTCTGAATTTACTTATGAGAGCAATCTCTGGAAATGTATTCCAAGCTCCCAAGAATAAGGTACAGTTGTAAATTTTTGGCACATGTTGTACTAATATTTCTTTTCCGGAAATATAGGGCAAATGAGTATTGTTATTGATTACGATTTAGAAAAATATCAAAGAAAAGATCAACAGAAATTATCAGTGTTCTTCAGGCAGAGAGTATTTCAAATGGAATTTAATGCCTAACTGTATGCTAACTGTATTAGCATATTTAGAAATTGCAGAATTTAAAAAATTAATTCCCAATACCAATCATTTTTTTTCCTATTTATTTTTAATAGTACTGAATGTTTAACTCTGAGCAAAGACCATTATAAAATAAATAGAAGCTAAAAATTAAATTCATCAAACTAATATTTATTACAATAGTTGGATTTATTTAGCAACAGAATGGATATCACACCTCCTGTCTGTCTGAGGACTGAGAATTCTTGCTCCCTGTCTTCATAGGCATTTCTGACTCCTTGGATAGTTACATTGGCATGTCATCCACTTGGGGACAGGGTGCCATAAAGCCCTGACCGCTCTCTAGCCTTCTGTCAGAGAGGCCACCCTTTTTAAAAAAACACAGTGTTTTGTTTTTAAACTAAGTTTTTCATTTCACTCAGTGACTTCCTAGTGATTCATCTGCAAGTTGTATACCTATTTCTACAATAAAATTCATTTAAGGTAGTCTTGCCTTAGCTCAAACTCTAGGAGGCTGACCTTTGTTTTAAGTAGAGGGTTTGCAGTATTATATTATTAAAAGTACTGGAAAACAAAAAAGCGAGCATAATCCTTGAAAATATTTAATGGAATCTCAGAGTGAAATTACTTAAGTGAACTATTAACAACTATATCATTGTTAAAATGCTTTCACAGAATTTACTAAGACAACTCATTTCACCTTCCTTGATGAACTTACTCCGTTTGCATGTAGGCTTTTCTATCTCTTTTCTGATTTTCTTTTTGCTTATTTGTGTGTTTCTGCAGTAAAGAACTGCAACCTCAGCAAACCATAAATTTCACTTTTATACACAAAACACTTTTCTGGGAACCAAGACACTATGATTTATGGAGATGCATTTCATTTTTAAATATACAAGGGAGCTGAAACGATAACAACAGAAAAAAAATCCTTATATTAAGACCCAGAAAAAGTGATTGTAATTAAAAATTAAGCTGGATTGATTGATTCAGTAACCAAATCCATGAGAGTAGAGAATCAATTTTTACATTACTCAAGTATTGCAGAATTAACATAAAATGACTTTGATAATCCTAAAACTATTCATGCTTTTATACTGATTTCGAGTTCCCTCCACATTTACTGGTTTCTGGATTAAAAAAGTAAAATTTAGTTTAAGCTGAGGAGCAATACTGACTCTACAGAAAATACGTTCCACTCTTAAAAGTATGCTAAACATATTCCTTAAAGTTTCTCATTAGAAATTATTTACTTAGCAAATGTGACTGCACATGCCAGCTTTCTTTAACTGATTTATTATTTTGATTGCATATCTCCCAAATACGTTTTCAACTAAGATAATTATGTTAATTGGCATCTTTAAAGGGAATCTTCAACACAGAGAATTGTCTTCAAGGTAATCTCTGGGGAGTTAAAATATTTTCAACAATTTATCATGAGACTTTCAAAAGTTAATTCCCAACTTACTCTATAACCCCCCAAATTGCCCCTAGCATTCTCCTTTAAGTCCTTCTTAGGAAATAAGAAGATTGTGCCTTAGAGAATTCTACGGAAAGCATTTTAAAGGCAGAATTTATTGGCCTTTAAGTAACTGAAAAATAAGACAAAGAAATTGAAGCTTAGAGTTTAATATTTTCCCCTCAGCATAGGAAAGATGAAATTACAAAATTAAATCTTTTATTGCAAGATACCAAAATGACTAAAACCATTAATATGTGATAGTACCTAGATGGCAAAGCCTTATTGTCAAGCCTGAAGTTTGTGAAGTTTTTAAGTATTTTATTCTATAAGTATGTACCTAAATCAAATAGAAACTCAGGGATACTAGGACAAATTAATTCAAACTTGACAGATTGCTGATCCAACTTGTCAGTCTAGCACTAGAAGAGCCAGGATTAAGAAAGTGGGGCTCAAGCTCTCTGCCTTGGTATCAGGTACCCTGTCATTGCTGTACCCTGTCATTGCTTAGTGAGCCTGATGGAGTCACATTAGTAAGTCAAGAGAGCAAAGGCAGTCTTTTTTTTTTTTTTTTAAACAGTCTAACCAAACATGTGACATTTGGAAGAGGACTTAGTAGAGAAACCATCAAAAATACTGTGTTATTTTTGTATTCATGTTTTAAAAAGCAAAAAAAAAAAAAAAACATGTAAATGCAGACTCTTATTAAAGGGATACTATCAAGGGATACTATTAAAGGGATACTATCAAGCTAGACTTATGTGTTACTGAGAACAATTTACTACCCAAACCCATTATACAGTTAACATAGTAATTTAGATAAAAACAGAAAGTGTAGTGAATCTTGCTTCCTGGAGTGACAGAGGTTGGGGCACGCGTGAGATTTCAATGAACTACACTTAGAAGTGGCCATGAATTATAGATGACAGCATAGTTAGGTGCATTATTTCATCTCAAATTAGAGCTGACATTGTGAAGCAAGATGTCCTTCTAGCAATCTAAGTAAGTGTTGGCAGCAAGAATAGGTTTCAATCTAGAAATATATTCCTTAAAGAAACAGACAATTAAGTATCACCTAATTATCTTCTCTATAGCTTTTGAAAGGTTAACACTTCCATGTTCTAAAATCTAAGTAATGAGAAAAAAATACAGTGACCTGAATATACTCTCTAACCTTTAACAATTTCTAGGATTTTTTAAACATTTCAAATCCTATAATGATGAAGAAATTACATAACAGTAGGGAAAGCCTTACTATTTTTTTTTTTTAATCCAGGCTCTTTCCAAGGCAAGAGTGCCTTATATATCATTGAAAACATAGCCAGATGAGACTTCTCCAACTAAAGTGTGTTTAAGGGAAACAAACCTGAAAGGGGTGTGTGGTTTTCCTAAGGTAGGCTTGCTTTTATTACATGTACTTATATCCAAACTGCCTCTTTATATTTATTCTTCATAACACTCATTCCTGATATAAGCTGATGTACTGTTAATATTACTCCTACTTCAGTAGAGAAGAAAATGAGGTTTTTACGGCATTTGCTAATGTTTGTTAAAGAAGAATTTCAATATAAAGGCAATAAATATTTTTATTTCTATTGAAAGATTATCATAGAATGTCAGATATAAAATGATAAATGAAAATAATATAAAAATACCTGTATTCCCCTCACATAGTTCCCCTCGTCTCTCCACATAGATAACCACTTTCTTTAGTTTGACATTTGTCATTTACATGAATTATGCTTTCTCTATACATGTATGAATCTCTAAAACATATAAAAAATTTCGCAAGTTTTAAAACTTTTCTGAAAATGTTTTCAGAGATATGTATTTTTCTGTACTTTGCTCTTTCAAATCCAGCATTGGGGTTTGTGAGATACATTCAGGGTGACAGATGTAACTCAGATTCTTTCATTATCATTGTTGAATGATATTCCATTGTTTGAATTTGCTACCACACTTTACTTACTGACCTACTGTTGACGGCACAGTAGGATGACTCGAATTTATCTTGCAAGTATAAACAATGCAAAGAGTGACATTTTAAAACAAGTCTCATGGTATACATATGTGAGAATTTCTCTAGAATACATAGCTAGGAACAGAAGTGCTGGGTCTTAGCATATGCACATCTTTAACTTTATATCTAACTGAAAAACTGCTCTTCAAAGTGTTTCTATCAACAAAAACATGATAGGCAGTGTTTAAGATTAGCCTTTGCTCCTCATGCATGCCAACACTTGGTATTGTCAGACTTTTAATTTTAATTATTCTGATAGCTATAAAATGGTAGCTTTTCATTTCCTTTTTCTTAATTGAAATCAACTGAATAGTTTTTCTTGTGTTTACTGGGTATTCATTTTTCCTCTTTTAGAAATGCTGTTTTCATATCTTCTGCCCATTTTAATAAAAAAAACCTCACTTTTCTGTTTATAACCACAGAAAGCCTCTTCATATTCCAAATAATAATCCTTTGTCAGTTATAGACATGCTTTCCTATGGAGGGGGCGTGTTTCCAGGCACTCCTTTCTAATAGTATTTTTCTATGCTTGCACCAATGCCACATTCCATATAACCTTAATTATCACAGCTTCTTAATACATATTGGTATTTGGTAAGAAAAACTCTCGAACTCTGTCTTGATTGTTTTTAAACATTTGCCTTCCATATACATTTTAAGATAAGCTTGTCCAGTTTCTTTCAAAAAATACTCTTTTAGGATTATAAATGAATTAAAAAACGAGGAGAACTGACATTTTGATGACAGTCTTCTTACCAATGAATAGGGTTTTAACACATTTCCATAAATGCATCATTTTTTTGTTCTTGAAGGTCTTATGCAACTTTGTTAGATTTATTCCAATGTAATTTGTATTTTCTGGCATATTTGTAAATAGGACCTAATTCTCTTTCCTTTCAATTATATATGATAACTACCTGTTAAATATCAGATGGCTCATATTATTTCTAATAATTTGAATGTAGACTAGTTAATGTTTTCCATAGAATCATGTATATGACAAATGACAAATAAGGACAATCTAGTTTCTTCTTTCCCAGTCATAATAAATTTTATTTTGTTTTACTTCATGTTTTTGACTTACTGATAAGTTCTAGTACAGTGTTCTACAGAAATAATTTAGATTGTAAGCATCTTTGTATCATTCCTCAATCATAAGGACGTACCTTCAATTTTCATCATTATGTATCAGGCTTGTTAGATTTTCTAATAGTTATTCTTCATCTTTTACTCCCAGTTGCTAAGAATTTTAATTAGTGGATACTTAATTTTATTTACTGCCTTTCTTTTTTCATTTTAATGAGCTATTTAATAAATTATTTTAAAACATGTTCACTTTTGATATATGTCTACTATAATATCCTAATTTTGAACCGCTCTTGTATTCTTGGGATAATCCAACTTGATTATGATGTAGTTCATACTTTAAAATGTATTTGTTTTAGGATTTGATTTCCATGTATTTTCTTAGAATTTTACATCTATGTTAATATTTGAAATTAGATTTAATTTTCCTTTCTCATCCTGTCTTAGATTACGTTTATCAATATGTTCAAACATAAAGTGAGTGGGTAAGAGTTTCCTCTTATATACCCTCTAGTTGCTATGCATGATATTTAAATTAACACTTCCTTGAGTACTTGTTCAAAGTTGTTTTAAAAAACATCAGTGAATGAAAGGGTGTATTAATTTTTAACTACTGATTTAATTACTTTATTTTATGTCTAATAAATTTTCTTTGGTTAACAGTTTCAAAAATTGTATTATTCTTACAAATCGTTTTTTCAAATGCATTATAATAAAGTTCTTTACTATAATATTATTTTATATTTATTATTTTTACTTCTGCATTTTAATTCTCTTATAAAATTCCTGAAATTCTTTATTATTTCTGTGTGATCTATCTTGCTAGAATTTTTGTCTTTTCCATAAACAAGTATTTAACGTGTTTTGAATTTAGGTTTTGTTGTATATCTTTAATACCATCTCTTACAAATATTTTAAGATATCTTCAAATTTATTTGAGTGTATTCTAACTTTTTAAGTTAAATGATTGGCTCATTAAATTTTTGCTTTTCCCCTAAAATAAGCATTTACAGCTATAACTTTCCTTTAATTACACAGTAACTCTATCACAAAAGTTTTAATATATATTTTCATTATGCTTCATTTCTAAATATTTTCTACTGTCCATATGACTACTTTCTTTGATCTACAATTTATGTGTAATTTTGAATTTCTAAATAAAGGTTTTACATATTTTCTTTCTGTTCTATATGGTAATTGATTTCAATGATTAACTTTTTATATGAAAATACAGTTTACATGATAATGATTCTTGAAAATGTAGCATCATTTACATATTGGTCAATTTGATAAACACAAACTGACAATCCCTGTTTTGTATCTGTCAAATTTAACTCAAAATGATACATTGGATATGCCTTTGTGTTTTCTATTTTTATTGCCTTTTCTAGGGATCTTTTATAAATCCTGTTACCTTCCTTTGCTTTACTTGACATTTATTTCCTTATTTTTTCCTTTACTGGTTTGGAAGTAGGGTTCTACTTCTAAAGCATACGGTAAACTTAGAACTTTTAAATCCCATCATTTCTCTCTCAACTCACATGTTTGAATTATACTTTGTTGTCTACTTCTCAGTTAGACATTACTGATTTATTCATCCAATGTTTATTCAGATATGTCTACTTTTATACAAATTTCTTTTCTTCTCACATGCTAAATCTTTTATTCTGAGAATACATTAAATTGAGAACTTCCTGAAATGAAAGTTTATTGCAGATAAGCTCTCTTAGCTTTTGTAGATACATGTTTTCATGTGCCTTCTAGTGCCAAAATGTTAACTCAGCTGATTTTCAAATCATGGGTTGACAATTACTTTCTCAGAAATGTGAAGATATTCTGCAGTACTCTGGCTTTTATTGTTGATGTTGAATAATCAAGTGTCCCTTGTGTTGTGTTCTTTTGAAGATAATTTGTCCTTTCTCTCTGGCACTTTTAAGGTTCTCTCATTCTCTGTTTCTCTTTCTCTGGTACTCTGTAGTTTTAACTAAGATGAATCTGGAAGTTTTGTTTCCTTCTTTGTTTTTGTGTTGTCATTATCCTGCGAAGAATTTATTATGATTTCTGGAGTCAGAATTTATGTTCTTTGTTAACTCCGCAAAATGTTTTTGCACTATCATTACCATTATTAGTTCTCTCACCTCTTTATTATCTACTTCTAGAATCCAATCACATGCTTCTCTAGTTAACATTTAATTATTTCTCATTTTTAAAATTTGTTTCCCCATGCGTTGTTCTAGCTTTCATTTCACTAATACTATCTTCAGCTGTGTTCTAATATGCTTATTAATCCTCCATTGAGAATTCTTTTACAAATTTCAATAATCATATTTTATATTTATAGACATTGCATTTAGTTTGTTTTCCAGACTCATTGGTATTTTTTTAAATAATCATGTTTCTTTCTCAAGTTTTTTTTTAAATTGTTAACCTTTAAAAAATACTTACTTTTAATTTCTGCTAATTTTAGTATTATATCTTTTGGGAGTTTTTTTTTCTTTTGGTATAAATCTGCTTCGTTCTGTTTCTCCTGTCTTTTGTTCATGACAATTTATATTCTCAACCACTTTTAAATTTTCTATTGTGACTTCTTATTCACTGAGGCTTCTTATTTTATGGGTGGGAGCTGTACAAGTCCTACGTTGAGAGTTAATCTCTCCAGGTAGAATTTGCTTTTGGCTCTGCAAGGTAACCAGTGGTGATATCAACCCAGAATTACTTTAAATTCTCACCTGGGGTTTTTTTTATACCTCCAGAGAGTGTAGAAACTTCAGTTCCAAATTTGCAGGAAGTTCAGTCTGTGGTTTTTACTTCTACATGAATTTTTACTGTACCAACTTTGTGTCCAGGCTGAAACAAGTATCTTTTGTCATTTCTTCTTGCTGAGGATGGATTTTTCTTTCGACTCTGTCTTTTCATTCAGTTTAGAGCATTTCAAACGCTTAGGTTTGTGTGAAGGTAACCTTCTAACACCAAATTAAAGGGGCTGAGGATCTTGTCTTATGACCCCAATGGAAAAGATAAAACGAAATATTTGAGAAAACTAAATTTTGTAGACATGCCCAAAGCAGCTTCACTTCCAGTTAAACTTAGATCACCAATTTTCCTCTCTCAGTTCTGAACACTGAGAAATTCCCTCTTACTTGCAACACAGCCATGCATTTACATATATATATATATATATATATATATATATATTTTTTTTTTTTTTTTTTTTCGGTACGCGGGCTTCTCACTGCTGTGGCCTCTCTCGTTGTGGAGCACAGGCTCCGGACGCGCAGGCTCAGCAGCCATGGCTCACGGGCCCAGCCACTCCGCAGCATGTGGGATCTTCCTGGACCAGGGCATGAACCTGTGTCCCCTGCATCGGCAGGCAGACTCTCAACCACTGCGCCACCAGGGAAGCCCCATGCATTTATATTTTGCATTTTATCATAGCTAGGCATTTATATTTTACCCAGCATTTTTAAGTGTTTGGTTTGAGGGTTTTCAGGACATCTGTCCACCACAATGCCAAGAAATAAAAGACTATATTTAATTATTTGCATTTCTGACTTTGGAAAAGAAGTTTATAAACATTGGCTATTATATTATTATTAAAATAATAATTATTATAAATTATTGTATTATTAAAATAATTATACTTTATACATATAATTTAAAATCACCTCGTTCACTGCAAATACTCTCCTTTATATGCATATATGTTAGATGATGATGTCAACAATTTTGGTTATCATACTACCAAATTTTATAAATCCTTTTTATTGCTACAACTTTAGCAATTTGATAATAATGGTTCTCAACAATATTCATAATGATTACTCATCTGTAAGATGAAATAAAGTCACATGAGGTTTTAAAATTTTCCATCCCCCAAATTTCTAAATTTTTGTGTCAGATTTTGATATTGTATATGGTAGTTATAATTTTTAGTATTATTCAGTTGCAATGTATTAATACTATTTTTTTCTAACTGAAAATTTTATACTATTTTTCTTAGTAAAACTTTACTGTTATAGCAATATCATGTGTGACAAAAAGATAAGGTATGTGTTCATTAACAACATTATAGCATGGTTGCCAAATGCATACACTTTGAAGATGGATAGATTTGAAAGATGGATAGATAAGAATTCAGATGTTGTATCCAACAATACAAGTTTTAAAACTTACCCGACCTCTCTTACCTTCAGTTCCTAATCTGGAAAATTTGGATACTAAATATTGTAGCATTAGGTGCTAAAGTAACAAAAACAACAATAATAACAACAACAACAAAATAGATAACACTGGGCAGTTACTGAACACTGCACTAAGTATTTGATATTGATCAGACATTTTCATCTTCACAGGAGACTACAAAGGAGGTCCTATTGTTACTCCCACTTTACAAATATATATGATGCATGTAAAGCCCTTAGCTTAATACTTACTACATTATAAATGCCCCAACAAATAGTATTTGTTATTCTTACGTATTATTATGGCTAGTATTACTAAGTTTAAATCCCTACAATTTCCATATAAACTCATGAATACTGTGATCTTAGGAGTGCTATTTAAAAAGGCATAAACATAATAAATAATATATTATCATATCTGAAATGCCCTAAACCACCACTGAATATACCTGTTTATTCCCTGTAGCAAATTCATTTGAGAAATACAATAATTAACTCTTTGGTTACTAAATAAAAAATGCTTCTTTTCCAATTAATGAGTGATAGAGAAATGGCATTAATCCTTAATCTATTTCAGACTATCTATCAGTACCACTATTGTCCCCCACACCTCTGTCATTTGTATACTCTTAATGCTTCCTTTACTAGCCATCATGATGGTTCCTTTCTCTGCCTATAAGATCCAAGACAAATTTCTTTTCTGATCATTATGGTTAACTGATACCAATTCCTAGGTTTCCTTACACTAACAAAAAATGAATAGCAGAGTATATTTTGAAGGTCAAAATAATAAAAATCAAGAAGAGAAGGCTAATCTTATTTTTCTAAAGTATAGGGTCTATAAATTATGATGATTTTTATAAAAAGTATCATCTCATATTTTCCATGTTATAAATGAAAAAGGACTGTATTTATTGTTTTTCCTTCACTGAATGAGTCTGAAGTACTATAAAACATATCAAAACAAATACATATCTATTGGTTATAAAATGAAGGCATTTAAATTACAAAACATGGAAGACAAAAGAAAATAAAATTTTAATTAGAAAGATTGACTAATACATAGGATCACACATCTGAACATCTGAAGAATTTTAAAACTTATCATAGAAAACAAAGCAACTATCAACAGTCACTCACAATGTTAATCCTTGAATGATTCCTTACTTTAAGTTCATATAATCATATAAACTACACTGGACCTTCATCAAGAGGACTATTTTCAGGGAATTGTCCAAAGATAAATAAGCATTTAGAATGCTCATTAGAAGTTATTATGGCCAATTTAATAAAAAATTCATTAAACATTCCCAGGAAAAATTTGTGAGGGCAAATTTTAGCAACATCTTTTAGCAGGTGACTATTCTGTACAGACATTTAATAGGAAAGAAAATTGGGAAAAAGTTCCCAAGTACTAATGCTCCAGTTGTATGAAAACTCTAACATCAACTCATTACCTACTGTAAAATCATTTCAGAGAAAATGGTTCTTAAAAATTTGAACTAATCTTTTCCCTAGCTTGTTTCTTAATTCTTGCTGTTTTTCTTTGTGGTACCTTGTCATGATGTGTCTTTTAAAACCTGCATGTCTTCTAGGATGACAAACTGTGAAGAAAATAAAGAAGTAAATCCTCTGATCTCTTAATTTCCTGTATCTTCACAATATATTTTGGATACACTGTCTCAAAGACTGCCCACATTCCATTGCATTATTATGTGCAAGGTGAAATTAGTAATCATTATTAAAGCAAAAGTTGATCTATACTGGAAAAAAAAAATCCAAGTAGAAATATCCCGATTTTGCTATAGTCCTTTTTCTTAGTTTGTCAACCATATTTCTTTTTATTTTTCCAAATTATTTAATGATGTTTTACTAGGACACACAAAATGCAGAAATATACTTAAATAAGAAGAACAAGCACAAAGGAAATAATGGAGAGAAGGCCATAATAATGGAGCCCAAAATGAGGCTAAAATGCATGCAGTTTGGCTTTAATTAACTGTGATTACAAGACTAGATAAATCATTTTTTATCTTAAAAGGTAGAACCTGTTTCCAAGGATCATAAAGAGAACCCTGCATCTTAAAAGGTAAAGTATCCCTAATGACATATATACATTAAACACAGCCACAAGTTTCATGTTCCTTATAAACCAAGGCATCTATCAAAAAGCTATTTTTTTTTTGGTTAGAATTGTGATTTTCCAAAAAAGCAAGCCTAAAAGTAATGCCTTCTGTGAAACTCAACTACTTTTTGCTGCAGAAATTCCCTAGAGTTCAAAGTCCTATCAGAAGAGGATGTCTACACTGAACTGTTAGGCTTTTTTTCTTTTTACTTTTAAGTTAAACTTCAATCACCATAATTTGTAACATGAGGAAAAGCCATGTTTCACTGACTTCCTTGGCTGTTTAGCCTGTCTTTTATACACATGACAACCAAAATTGTCTCCAAACACTTCTAGCAATCTCCTGTTTAGTAAAGTTATAGGGTCTCTCCATACTTCATAAAAGGATTCCCTTTGAAGTCAGTTTGTGCTCTAAAAGGCATGGAGAAAATCCTGTCAACAGTGGACCCGAGTGCCATACGCACTTTTGGTATTTTGAAAAGCTTAATTAATGTTCCACTCAAACAAAGTGTATTCTTTTCTAGGACAGTTATTTGTACATCCTTAAAACCACTTCTAAGATCCTCATCAAACCTTCCTGAGAACTTAGGTAAATTGGTTTACTTAGTTTTTTATCAGCTGCTCTATTAACTCCTTAAGAGTGATATAATAGGGAAAAGAGGTATAGTTTTCTTTAATAAAAACTTGCTTTGTTAGCTTTTACACACTACACATATTACTTTAACACATGGCATGCAGCCAGAAACTGAGTGTTATCATGAATGCCAATTTAAAAAACAATTCAACTAAACATTGACAAATGATCAAATCTTTGACTAATGATATATATACAATAAATTATGATAAAACACCAACTTCTATTCCATGTGTTCTAAGAGCTTTCTGTATTTCTCTCTTACCCAGCTTACCATTTGCTCAATTTGTATCTAAGGACACATGTGAAGTCCCTCCTCCAGGGTTCTGGGTAAGAATTTGTCCAAGGGCATGTAGAGGGTCAAATAAAAACAAGCTCATAGATATCATCTCCCACAGGTCAGAATGGCCATCACTAAAAAGTCTACAAACAATAAATGTTGGAGAGGTTGCAGAGAAATGGGAACCTTCCTACACTGTTGCTGGGAATGCAAATTGGTGCAGCCACTATGGAAAACAGTATGGAGGTTCCTTCAAAAAACTAGAAACAGAGCCACCATATGATCCAGCAATCCCACTCCTGGGCATATATCCAGAGAAAATTCTAATTAAAAAAGATACATGCACCCCAATGTTCATATCAGCACTATTAAAGTAGCCAAGACATGGAAGCAACCTAAGTGTTCATCTACAGATGAGTGGATAAAGATGTGGTATATTTATATAAGGGAATATTATTCAATCATAAAAAAGAATGTTGCAGCAACATGGATGGACCTAGAGATTTTCATACTAAATGAAGTCAGACACAGAAAGACAAATATATGATATCACTTATATGTGGAATCTAAAAAAAAATGATACAAATGAGCCTATTTACAAAACGGAAACAGACTCATGGACATAGAAAACAAACTTATGGTTACCAAAGGGGAAAAGTTGGGGGAAGGATAAATTAAGAGTTTGGGATTAGCAGATACACACTACTATGTATAAAATAGATAAGCAACAAGGATCTACTGTACAGCAAGGGAACTTATTTAATACCTTGTAATAAACTATAATGGAAAAGAATCTGAAATATATATGTGTATTGATGTATATAAAACTGAATCACTTTGCTGTACACTAGAAACCAATGAGATGGAGCAGGACCCTGTAAGGGCCCTCCCTGGTACACATTCTGTCCATGTCCCCTGTTTCTTGTCTGTAGAAAATAAGCTTCATTCAGCCCCCTTGACCTTTCCTTCATTCTAAAGGGCAGATTCAAACAGTTGCTAATCAGGGAAGGGAGGAAATGCAGAAAGAAAGGAGGAGCAGTCAATTACAGCCTTGGGGCAGGGTCCTGGTTCCTCCTGAAGGAATATACATGACGTTATCTTTGAGCTCTTCTGTAGGAACTAAGGCCCCAACCCAGGTGGAAGATGGTAACTTCAAGCTGAACACAGTGAACACAAGATTCCTGGAACACCACCCTGTTACCTCACCACCAGCCAATCAGAAGAAAGTCACACACCATGCAGCCCTCACAACAAATTTTGCCTTTAGAAACTTCTCCCTGAAAACCAGAAGTTCAGGGTTTTTGAGCACAAGACACCTATTCTCCTTGCTTGGCCCTGTAATAAACCCTTCTCTGCTCCAAGCTCCAACGTTTTGGTTCGTTTGGCCTCACTGTGTGTGGGGCACACAAACTTGGGTTCAGTAACACTAACACAACATTGTAAATCAACTATACTTAAATTAAAAAAAAAAAAAAAGCTCATAAATTTGGCCTCATTAATGCCAGGCTCAATTCCAAAAGCTTCCAAAATGTGGATCATGGGTCGGGTACATCAATATATTACAATGGGTCTGAAAATTCACATATGCAGAAAAACAACTATAGAAATACTATGTTGCACCTATATACACTGATAATTTTCAGAGATATTTATTTTAATTAGAGTATAAGATGTACTCATTTTAAAGCATTGGTATATTTATGTTACTTTGTATAACCTTATATTTTCTCAGTCACTGGGTACTAAAAGTACAACTACCAGCACCTCCGGTTCTCAGACTTGAAATATTGAAAACCCTTCCAGATATGAACAGACCTATGCTGATAATCATGCAATGGCTACCACAGCTGCTTCTGTCATAGCACACCCACTGGCATTCTAGAAGATAAAACCCATTAGCTGTTTCTAAGCTTCTATGTGTATTAGAATATTTCCCTGACTTTGGTCATCTCAAGCAACACTAATTCTGTACCTTCACTGGAAATTTTAAACCATGTATCTGATTTTTAGTAAGCTCTTGACTAAAGAGATATTATCTAAAGCCTGACAGAGTGACACTGAAATTCCAAGGAACTGAGACCATCTAATCTCTTTAAAACACAAGAAATCCCTTTGTTGGATACTCTAATTTATGCATGTATTTACTTATCTGCTTATTCATTTCCTTATTCACCATATACTTAGGAGCACCTTTTGGGTGCAAGGACATACACTAAGTGTTGATGCTATGCTCATTAAGAATTTAGCAACTTAGCTGGAGAGATACTATGAATTACAGAAACAACTTAGTACAACTTAATGTTTTTATATGTGTAGTTTAGGCTATTAGTGTTGGAGGAATTTGGAAGGGGAAGATCACATAGGAAGAGTGTGAAAAAGAAAACCATTATACAGGAGATGGGTTAAAGTAGACATCTGAATGTTGTGCGTGATGTAATTTATAGCTTGTGGGTGGATACGGGTGTACTATTGGAAGGCTGATCAGCAACCTAGTTTGAGGAAGCTACAGGTTAAAAGATGCAAGGAAGAAAATACAAAAGGAATGGAATACTGACACTAGAATGCTTGCCTGTGCAAACAAGGTTGGTTAAGGCAGGAAAATCAAACACAGACAGTTGAAAAGACCTTGAATGCCTTACTAAGAATTCTGAACTTTCTGTTATGCAACAGGGAGTCCTAAAGTTTCCTAAGCATGATCATGACCTTTAGCTAAACACTTACACTTGTGAGGTGTCCAGCATTGTTTAAAATCGTTTGCGAATAATAACGCATTTATTCTTCACAATGAAACCGAGCAGGACCCTGGGCACAGAAGCCTTTCTCTGTGTGTCTCCCGTTTCTTGTTTGTAGAAAATAGGCTTCAGCCTCCATGACCTTCCCTGAGTTCCAAAGGGCAGGTTCAAAGAGTTGCTAATCAGGGAAGGGAGGGGATGGAGAGACAATGGAAGAGCAGTCAAGAAACAACAGTGTGGCCTTGGGGCAGGGTCCCGGTTCCACTTCAAGGGATACATATAACAATATCTTTGAGCTCTTCCACAGAACTAAAACCCCCAACAAATGGAAGACATTAACTACTTGATGAAGCCTTCTTCATTCCACAGAGAAGATCACAGTTTGATAACCTTGAAAATCACAGAAGCTCATCAGGAGACAACAGGAGGCCAGATTAGAGGAATGCAGGCCCTGAACACACCCTGATCCTTAACAGCAACCCTGCCCTCCAACCACTGCTATAAAACTCCTCACTAAATCGCCCCCAGGTTGGGACACACAGTTTTTGATGGCACAAGCCCGCTGTGGTCCCTCTTTGCCTGGCAAAGCAATAAAGGTATTCTTTTATACCTCACTCGAAACTCTGTCTCAGATTTGATTTGGCACTGGGGCACAGAAGCTGAGTTTTCCGCATCAATAACAACTCTGTAAGGTAACTAATTTTATCATCCATGTATATGATACATAGTTAAAGAGCTAAGAAACTGAGAAGTTAAGTAAGTTGCCCAAGGTCCCAACTAGGAGAGGCAGGACTGGGACTCAACCAGGTTCTATGTTCTTATCCATGACTCTATCAAGTGAATGAATGAGCAAAACAAATCTTCAAGAAAATCAATCTGAGTGCAACATAAAGGTGTCTTAAAAGAACTGGAAAGGCTGGGAATGGACTTCAGTTAGAAGAATTTTCAGCAGTACTTGCATGGGGTAATGTGATTTAAACCAGAATTGGGGCTGTAAGTAATGGCTGAATGGGAAAAATTCAAGAGTCATTATGAACTCAAAAAACGGAATATAATGACGATACGATAAGTTAAACCATGTCACTTCTCAAAGAATCTATGTGTACAAATATACATAAAACAGTAGAAGTTAATAATCATATCTTTTAAATGCTTGATAAAATCTGTTCTTTTAAAACTCAAACTCAGAAGTTGTTTTAGTATGGTTTTCCTAATTAGGAAATTAATTTTTGTTGAAAAGCAACAGCCAAGTGTTAAATGTGAAAATATTGACCACGGTTTGCTAGGTTCTATTCTACGTGGCGTTAACTTTCTGTTTGTGTAACTTCACATTTTACTGATTCCTTACAGCCGAAACTGTGTCTTTGTGAATTGTCTGTAAGATTTGTGGGATATAAATTCCAGGTTATTTTGAAGTTATGCCTGTTTGTATCATTCGCCCACTCAAGATATCACACATTCTTCCAACCACCCCCTACACTTGGAACAGGCACTCAATTAATATACGCCAGGCAGGCAGGCCACCTTGCTCTTCTCCTTCAAAAACTCCTAAAAAACCATCTGTTCTGGGAGGCATTCCAGCTAAAATAACCACCTACTACTTTCAGTTGCCTGTAATCTCTACATCCACTTTCTTGAGCACAGCTGACATATTTTACCATTACAAAATCCATAAGACAAGATATTTTCTAAATATCTTATAGTGGTATTTAACCTCCCCTCAAACATCTACATTCCCTTAATGCATATTCTTGCAAGCTTTTCTTTCATGACAGATTAAGGAAATATCAGCTTCAAAAGAGTAAGAGAATTAACTTTGAATTTGTGTGTGGGCTCTTGGATCAAAATGTTTAGCCAACCCAGTTAGTTATTCTGATCTCGGTGTTGTGCCAAACTCTCATGGAGAACACTCAGTGCAACTATCTAATTGGATGCTTCATGGACATACTACATAGCGTAGAAAGTAAACAATGTAGTAAACTGTTTAATTAAATCAGTGCACTTCGATTTTCAAAGTTCAGTATGGTTTACTTTCTAGGCAACAACAACTAATTGTGATCTTATGATATTTTTGATAAACAGTTTCATAGAATAAAAAATAAAAATATGACAAGAACACATTTTATGATTATGCAAAAGAGATCCAACAGAGAATTTCTTCTAATTTTTGAAATATGAAATGCATGTATTGTCATGCTGGCTAATAACAAAATCCTGCATGCCTGTGAATCCCTACTACTTGTGTAAATATGCATAACTTTGTGGAGATGGCATTATCCAGGTTATAAACTAATCTAAAGACATGCATTTTTGACCTCTGCAAAAATCAGGCCTAGCTGAAAGATAAAGGGCCTTCTTTGTATTTCCAGAGCTGGGATTTACAGATCAAGAGACAGGTGTCAGAAAACTGAGAAGAATTAATGCATGGAAGCTATAGAATAAGGATACACAGTGGGGATTTCTGCTAAACTAGAAGGGCAAAGCCCTGGTATTGCTGGGTGGAAGTGATGGGTGACAAGATGGGAGCCAAAATGCTGGTAATGGAAAGACAAGAGATTAGATATAAGTGTTGGCCTCCTCATTCTTCAGGTCAACCCCTCAGAGTAGGAAAGGAAAATACCTAAGTAGGATGAGACAATCAAAGAACCTAAGAATAGCCTTGGGATATCCTACCTGTGGGTGGAAAGAACAATGTTTTCCTAATTCTGTGCCCTACATGGCATAGGCTCAGTGAAGTAGCAATGGTGAAGGCGGTGTCCAGTCACATGGATCTGGAGAAAGCCCCTGAGGGTCGCAGAGACCTTACTGTGGTGAATAAGCATCTTGGAATTATAAGACCCTTCCACAACGTGGACTCAAAAGTGTTAAGAGGACGAAGGAGGAGGAGCCACAGATTTAGGATAAGTTGGTTGTTGAGTGTGTGGACCACTGAGAAAGAAGGCAGTTACACAGTCCACAATCATGGGGAGCAGGTATCAGCCAGATGCCTAAACTACCAAGTGGGTCTCCACAGAGGATATCAGGGGAAGATGCCCGAGGACCGCCTGACTTCTGCTACACTTCATCAGAGAGAGAGACCGCCTAATAGAGAGCAGAGAGAGAGATTTTTCCCAGGTTAACAGGAAATGGATTATTCCCTTCGCATCCAAATATTGTTCTGGGAAGGAAAACAGGCAGGACAAAGCCAGTGAATAGAGACTGATACCTAGAAAAACTGGGTTGTTAAATGAAAGAGAAAAAAATTTTACATCAAAAAAGACAAGCATTTTAATTGACAGAACCAATTGTTTATTCCATCAGTGAGAATGGGGACTCAAAAACAAGATGAGATCAATAATAGAAATTAGGGCTTCCCTGGTGGCACAGTGCCTGGGAGGCCACCTGCCGATGCAGGCAACACGGGTTCGTGCCCCGGTCCGGGAAGATCCCACATGCCGCGGAGAGGCTAGGCCCGTGAGCCATGGCCGCTGAGCCTTGCGCGTCCGGAGCCTGTGCTCCACAACGGGAGAGGCCACAACAGTGAGAGGTCCGCGTACCACAAAAAGAAAAATAGAAATTAAAGAAAGGCACTCTTTTGCACATGTAATTTATGATTGCTTTATATTTTACTGCTTGTATTAATATGGCTATTGTCAAGGCTTGTAATTTTTATATAATAATGTGAAATTAACTTAGCTACTCTTACCATTACCTCTAGCCCACAAATACTTAGAGATCATTAAAACTTCCACTGAAAGATAACAAGAGAAGTTTAAAATGTGTATCTTTTTTTTTTTTTTTTTTTTGCAGTATGCAGGCCTCTCACTGGTGTGGCCTCTCCCGTTGTGGAGCACAGGCTCTGGACGCGCAGGCTCTGGACGCGCAGGCTCAGCGGCCATGGCTCACGAGCCTAGCCGCTCCGTGGCACGTGGGATCTTCCCAGACCGGGGCACGAACCCGTGTCCCCTGCATCAGCAGGCGGACTCTCAACCACTGCGCCACCAGGGAAGCCCTATAATGTGTATCATTTAAAACCCGTTGAATACCTACTGTGTTAGGCACCTGATAAGCAGAGAAGATACAAAGATGAATAAAGCATGATTCTTATATTTAAAAATTTAACATAGTAATTATTTCTAACAATATTCCTAATTTGAAGACTTTAAAGACAATTTCTACTTTTTTAAAGTTCTTTTTGAAGTCTTTCAACAAGTTTGTTTTGAAATTTATTTGGATTTATTTGGAAAGGTACACCTGTTTTCTGACTGTTTAGAAAATATTAATTATCACCATCAATATGCTTGCAATACTTCCTGCCAAACAGAAAAGAGCATGCATGGCATACATCTCTATGCTTAAACATCTCAAGATCACATAAAATAATGCATAAAAAGCAAATTTAAAACTGTAAATCAGCAGGCACATGTGTTTTATTATTTAAACAATAATGATAAGGGTCAAAAAATTTTCTTAGAACATAAAAACAAGCAGATAATTACTTAGGATAGGTTAACAACTTTATTCTCATATGAATTCCAAATTATTCAACTATGCATTACAAGACAATATTTATTTTGAAATTAAGGAAAAACCTGTGACCCTTGATCTGCAAATTGTGTCATTTAGTACAAAAGTATTTATGCTTCACTTCATTTATTAAGGCCCCAAAGAAGTATTTATATAGCAACTAACAGTTGGATAACTATTGTTTGCAAATCATTTTATAATACACTTCCTTGACTGAAATTTTTAGATAAGATGCCATTTGTCCAAACAGATATATCTATCTGAAGGTAAATTTAAATCAGAGCCCTATGAAGACAAAAAACGGACCAAATGAGACTGACTGAATTCACACTACACAATGAAAATCATCAATAGTAAATAAAAATGAAACAGCTAATATAAACTAATATATGCATGTGCATAGAAATGGAAGTAGTAACGGCTCATGCATATCACAGTTACTACCTGCCAGTCACTGTTCTCTGAGTTTTACATTGACTTACATACTCCTTTCTACTCTCCAGGGTAGGAACTACTGTCATGCCTTTTTTTACAGAGAAGGAAACTGAGGCACAGAGAGGGCTAAGCTCTTTGCCCAGGGTCACCCAACTGGTAAGCAAAGAAGCCTGGATTTAGATTTAGGCTGTCAGGTTCCAGAGTGTGTCCTTGTCACCACTATAGCCATTTCAAAGATCAAATTAAATGGTTCTGGTACATACTGCTTTTCCTAACAAACGAATAAACAAAGCTGACACAGATACGACTGAACACTCAAGAGTATCTATTTCACATATTGTCCTAGTGCACAATTTTGTGTAACACACATAGATCTGAACTAGAATGTGTTACTTTTTGCATAGCATCTCAGTTTCTCCACAATTGCTCAAATTTCACACACTACTTAAGATGAGAAGTCTACTTAAATTCCTCATCCACTGTACAAGCAGCACCCACTTTTTGAACGTTTGCTTTACGTCACTTCACTTTTGCAAAAGACCTACACGAGTACCTGTTCTCCCTAACCTAAAGAAAGCCTAAGAGGATTTTCACTTTTACAAAAAAAAAGACAAAAGCAAAAATAGCGTTCAGATTTGTTTTGCAGCAAGAAGCGGGCACCCTAGCCGCAGAGTAACACCTCCAAGCTCCTTCCCTGGGAACTGAACTCAGCATCTCAGTATCAAGTCACCGTAGCTTTAAACTGTGTGTGTGAGCATCTGTGCTTTATCTTGAATTATTTTGTGCATCCACTAGCAAGCCTCTTCGCTTTACGCTATTTTGGCTTACAGAAGATTTCATAAAAACGGTCTACTTTTGGATAGCGAGGGAAACCTGTATTTCTCAATTATATCTATTGTTTATGTCCCTATGTTCTAGAACTTGAGATTTCCCCTCCTTTCATATGCTCTGATATCTGTCCACACTCTTTTGAACATTTTCTCCATAGTTACAGTTTTCCATATATTCCAGGGGGTAAATTTCTTCTGTAAAGGACCAGATAGTAAATATTTAGGCTATGAGGATCACGTGGTCTCTGTCACAATTCAACTCTGCCCTTGTGGTTTGAACACAGACATAGAGAGCAGGAAAACCCATGAGCTTGGGTGTGTTCCAACAAAACTTTTTTCACAAAGCAAGCAGAGGACTGGAATTGGTGCGTGTACCATAGTTTTCCGGTCCCTAATATATCTTGCTATGCTACATTGGGAAGTGTTTATATCTTGTGCTGCCTTTTGGGAGGGAAGTATAATTTGAAAATGCTCTCCCATCTAGAGAAGCCACTTAATTCTACAGCATTCCCTGTATGTCTCTATTAATTTTATCTTCTCTTTTGACCATGATTTTTACTGGAAAATCATCTTGGGCCAGTTCTTGGATAGTCGGTATTTTCACAAACATTATCACACTAGATAGCTACAATAACCCTGTGAGGTGCCTGACCAAAATCATTCCAATTTACAGAGGAGGTTACTCCCACAACCAGGAATAATAATATAGCTTCTTCTTTTTTTTTGCAGTACACGAGCCTCTCACTGTTGTGGCCCCTCCCTCTGCGGAGCACAGGCTCCGGACACGCAGGCTCAGCGGCCATGGCTCACGGGCCCAGCCGCTCCGCGGCATGTGGGAACTTCCCAGACCGGGGCACGAACCCGTGTCCCCTGCATCGGCAGGCGGACTCTCAACCACTGCGCCACCAGGGAAGCCCTAATATAGCTTCTTAATCTAAAGTCTCTGCTCGTGTTACTATATAACATAGTTTTTGAATTACACAGAAAAATCGTATGTGATTATTATCAGATACTTGCTACCTCTTAAATACTAAAGTGGTGTTCAAAAACTTCCTACTCCATTTTCCACTTCCTACAAATCACTTAGTACTTCTGACCTGCCTTCCTAAATTCCTAAAGAATTATTGGCCCCTGTAATGAGGACATCACTGTTCCTCATGCACTTCATTCAAATGATAGTTTTGACAGTACATTCTGATGGGGATAAAAAGGAAAGAAAGTGGTATTACTTTAGCTATATTCTATGCATTATTCAATTTAATGTAATCTTTTAACAATCCTGAGAACTAGGAATTCTGTTGTTATTCTGGAAATGTTTCTGTTGTTACAGGTGATAAAATGGAGGTAATTCTAAATAATTTGCACAAAGTTTCAGAGCTGGTAAGAAGCAGAATCAGAATTCACACGTTGTGTGCACTTTGTATGACATCAAGACATACCAGTTCCCAACCTCCAAATCGTCAATATACTTTTTCTTATGTAAACTCTGCTTAGAATTCTCTGTATTTCTTAATGAGGACCAGGAAAACTTGCTTGCATCATTTAAACAATAAAGTTAAAAATCACAGAAATAACTTCAATATGAGTTTTATTACTGTTTATGAGCTAAAGAGCTTGAAACATTCTGAATGAAATTAAAACACATTTCATTGGTGTGGAATCATGAACACTTGTCAAGTTGTTTTGTACAAAACTCTCCAGGTTTTCACAGCTATATAAAATCTCCCTCAGAGAAATAACTGCAGAATGAAAAAAACCAGATGTGGCATTTTTGCATATTATCAACAAAAATATCTTTTTATTTTATCTTGCCAGTGTCTTACCACAACTGCATTTATGTTGTAATTCTGTACATAACATGTACAAAGAAAGTACATGACATTAGCAGTACATGTAATGGTCTCCAACAAGGTTTTCTGGTTACTTACAGTTCTCTAGAGATTACCTTTGCACAGGAACTAATTCTGTATGTTTCCTAACTAAAACCCCACCTTTCATGCTGTGCACTCAAAGCTACACCAAACTTTCTCCACTCTATTAAAAGTAATCGAATCAGAACGTTTAAAGGTATTTTAAATGAATGTGCACCGAACAGTCTCCAACTTGGTTCAGGAAATAGATTTAGGAAAGTTTTTAATACCCTGCAAACTTTAAGAGGAAATTACCTTTCGTTATTTAAAGCTAGAGAAAATTGGGCTTTAGAACTTTAAGACAATGTGCTATCATCAAGCCCAAGGCAATGAAAAGAGTCTTTCTTTTCAAAAAGTCACTGTTTTGCTTTTGTAAATTGTGTTTTCACTGTTGGAAATTCAAACACCATATAGTATTTTTTAGACTCTTACCTGTGGGAATGAGTTAATTTTGTGTAATATAAAGCTAAACTTGAAATGTAACCATTTGTACTATCTGACAGCAATTTAAGCCCTCAACAATATTAGAAATTGAGGCTGCTAATATACATGCACAAACTGATTCTATGTGACTTCTGAAAGATTAAACTGCACACCCTTTGTGGACAGAGCAAGAAATTAAATTAGGGTATGAATGAGTGCAGTTTTACTACGTAGATGTTCCAGCAAAGCCTAACACTATTGCTTTACTTGAAAAGTTAATCACCTCTCATGTTATTTTTTCAATTGTTAACCTTCCAATGAGTCATACTAGCTTAAAATTAACTTGGTACATTAGCTGTATTCACCTGAAAGTTCACATAGAAACATATTTTATAGCTTTTAACTGTTTCAAGTTTATATAAAGGATTAAATATATTTTAACAAGCATCTACATAACTGACATGATTATTTTATTCTAATCTGAAAACCTAATTATCACCTTATTATGGAGGACAAGGAACAGCTTTAGGGGCAAATTAATGTATCCTATCAGTGGGACAGTTTGTCACTTTATTAAATAATCATCATCTTGGCAGATAAAATTGTTATAAGCTTCATCAAATGAAGAAAAGAGACGGGACCCCCTCACACTATTAAACATTAAAATTAACTTCCCACAGGTTTCTAAACAGTTTACTACACTTTCACTGTGTTGGATCATAAAGTAGAAATGACAGCATTAAGTTCTCTTTATAACATACAAAGCAAACATATTTCACATCTTTTAAAAGTAAACAGATTTCAGACACTACACAGATATATCATATATTTAATTGTACACAGTTTAAAAGTATGCTGCATGTTACAATAACAAGAAATCATCATGTACTAGTAAAGATAGCATGTAAAAGGGCCTGCATCATTAAAAACTAATTGATATTATTAAGCAATTACCTAAAACACACAGTTGCCAATAATTTCTGTACATTAAAAAGCTTCTATGTGCTTAACAAATAACTGTTTTCCTTATTTTCTTATCTAAATGGAAAATTTAAGAAAATTATAATAATAAATATATGTAAAATAAGAGATTTGCTAAAATGCATTCTGAAGAAATACAGTATTACTTTTTAAAATATTTATAAAATGAAATTTTTGCAAGATCATTAAATATTCTAAACCAAAGAGGTATGTTGAAAAAGTCTTATAAATAATTAATGTATTATATCATAGTAATGCTATTATTCCTAGCTTTAATTATCTAAGAATTTTTAATTATTTATTTTTAATTATTCTTATAATTATTATTTAATTATTAATATTTTAATTATTCTAAGAATTTTTTTAGAATGCCCTCAGTTCCAATAAGAAAACTGTTACAGACATTTTGGCTTTTATTTAATTAGTAATGCTACAATTAAGAAAGTATCAAAACTCTGACTTTTAGTTTGACTTAAGTAATGTCCTTCCCACATCAAATTAAAACTGGTCTTGTCTATCAAATGTGATCAAAACCTCCTTAATTAGTTAGCAGGACTATGGTACACAAATGGCCTTTGACCTCTCAACAGAGATTGCTCAGATTTTGGCTTTTTGTAACAAACTCTCAAGTCCGTTGGCCGGCATTCAAATAAAACTCAAATTACACTTTGCTAAAAGAGATGCATATTTACACAAGAGAAGGGTATAAATATCTACCTCTGCCATTAACACAACACTCAGCAAAACAATTACTTTGCCAGTGTGCTTATCAAGAAAGGACTCTTCCCGCCTCGTCTTGAGCTCAAGGATTGCTGCAATGACTGAGTGCATGCAGGCCATCGCCCTCTGCTGGTTGGATTCTTCAACTTCTTTAAAGTACTTAGAGAATCTTTTCAAGACTTGCTTATAATGATGTCCTAAAGCTTCTTTCTTTCTGTAATTAAGGATCTATGGAAACTATATAAGAATTTGAACTTTAAACTTAATTCCAAGAATTCTAATAAAAGGAAGCTTTCTGTGAGGGTCACAATAAAGGTAGATTCTTACATTCCTTATCCTAAAAGTTAAAGAAACAATTTAATAAGTTAATATGCTTAAATAATAAATAAATGCTTCTAATAAAACAGTCTAAATAAGCAAATAAATAAAACAATCTAAATAAATGCTAAATAAATGCCTCTGATAAAACTATTAATAATAATGTATGCAATTACATATATTACTATAATTATATGTAATATAATTTTATCTCATAATATATGAAAATATAATTCTCCAATGACTTAAGTCAGTGTCTTCAAAAAGCATAGCTGATTATAACAAGTATAGTTCAAAATAACCAAACCCAGTCACATAACCCAGTTTTCACTAATCTGGATTTTACCAATGCTCCAGTTTACAGATGATGGAGCAAAAATGACTCTTATTTTACTAGCTGTTCATCTCAATCCCAGACATCCCACGTAATGCCACGCGCTACTGTCTATGGAACTGACCTGGATATTCCACAGATAGATACCTCACATTCGACAAGCACAGCATCAAATTCATAATCTTCTGCCCACATACCACCTCTTCTTCCTACATTCACCTCTTGGGTGGTGTTGCTACCATCCTGCTTTCATTCACCATTCCCTTCAACATCCACATTCACAGCCGTATCAATTACTAAATTTGATAACAGTAGTCACTTTTCTTTTCTAAAAATCCATTTCCTTAGTCTTATGTCCTTGTTTTAAACCCTACAGTTGTTTCATATTACCTCAAGGGATATAAGTCCCAGTTTCCAATGGGACTATTCAAGTTCTCTGTGATCTGAGTATGATCAACAAATCCCCTTCAATTTTCCGTTTCTTACATTTCAAACACTATCTATCTATCTATCCATCCATCCATCCATCCATCCATCCATCCATCCATCCATCCATCCATCTACCTACTACCTACCTTGAACTATTTATGGTTCCCACCACATACTGGTATGTTTTATGCCGCTTTACCTTAATACATGACATTGCTTCTATTAACTACACAGTCACTTGTAAAGCACCTAATCATCTTTTAGAACCATGTTCAGGAATTATGTTTTCTACAAAGTTTTCCCTCGCACCACCACACCACCGCCACATGAAAATTATTTTCTCCTTTGTATACTTAGGTACGATATTTTGGTTACTGCATTCATCTCACGTACTACACGTATTGTTTGCATGTATCTTTCTCCTACTAAGCCACAAACTCTAAGAGGCTGGAATGGTATCGAACTCATCTGTTACCCTGAACAATAAAAATATTTTCTGGTTAGTAGATATGTATTAAATGACTGTTCATCTGGACAGAATGGTTAGTAACTTGCTGCGTATGTATCCTAGAGAAGTTTCTTAAAATTCTAACTCTGTTTTCTAATATACAGAGTGGGAATAATAATAGTAACCATCTCCTAGGGTTGTGTATGACTTAAATAAAATAATCCAGGAAAACAATTTGGTAGAGTATCTGGAACACAGTGCAGCCTTTAAAACATACTAGTGATGAGTTTTATTATAGTACATTGTTAGAACAAAAGACAACTATTAGATTTATAAGTACTCAGCTACAAGAATTCATAATGAAAATAAGATGGGTACTAACTATCGTGACATTATTTTAAGGGGTCATGGTAACCCAAGCTTTCTTCCTTAATGCAATAATTTTTCTCATAAAGATTGATAAGATTAACAGATAAAGAGAAATCAATAGAGTTTTCATTAGACTTTGCATTCTTTCCCTCATATAATAGTTTCAGTTAGTTTATGTATATTTGAATATAGTTTAGATCATTAAGCAAATACAAAACAGGCTAAAACATCTAGTTTGAAATGTAAAAAAGCTGATAATGTAAAGTAATTGAGCATGAATATAAATATATCTCATAATAATAAATTCATAGATTACATGAATTACAGGACATGAATGTTTCTGTACCTTAGAAGTTACAGAAACTACAAATGACCTTTGTAATGTGAATATGTCTTAAAAATTAAAGCAGAATGAATAAGAAAAAAGTTAATGAAAATAAATATGCAAAAAACACGTGTAAAGAATTGATTAGGTCTGTGGTAAAAACTGAACAAATTATGCCATCACAGTGAATAATAAACTTATCAGCAAATTAGAAGGGTGACATAAGTGGCATGTGCCCTGCCTAGAAATAAATGGACATATAAAGATTTAAAGTTACAAAGGTGATAAATGTGGGACTGACTGCTTGCACTACAAACAGGTTTTATTATATAATGTTTTCTCATAGTATCTGTATTTTTACTACATTAAACAGATGCAATAGAAGATGAGGACCACAGAAATTTAGATGTAAGTGGTTTCCTAAACCCAAGAGAGTGAACTAAGAATCCTAAAGTCTACGAACAGCCCAACTCACTTTCACAATATGTGACGATTTTGGCAGAGACTGCTAATCAACTTCCATTTTCTTTTCTTTCTGTGTGTACTAGAGCCTCCCAGGCTTTAGGTGGGCCCATGACCCCACAGTGGGAGACCACATTTTCCTGAGCTCTTGTCTTTCAGGATGGCTGCTTCACTAAGTCATAACGTGAGCAGAAGTGACATGTGTGACTTTCAGTGGAGGAACTTGGTGACGATGCTGTAAGCAGTGGACATGGGTATGAGAAGACTATCTTTTTGGGGGGATAACCTCTTTCTTTCTCACCTCAGACAGAAACAGACACATCCTTCTGGTAGCACAATGTACTTAATTTTGCACTTAACTTCGGTGATAGTTTTTACCACATTTTATTGTGATTACATGTTTGGTTTGTCTTCCCCACTAGCCTGCAGGCTTTTCAAGGGCAGGAAGGATATTTAATTATTAACCTTATTTATCTTCCAAAGCACTTTTACATTACAGACCTGCCTGTAGTAACTATTTCTCTCATGTTACACATTAAAAATAACGGAAAAAATATGAAATTGCGTTAAGGGTTTTTGTGTTAAAGTTGTGGGGTTTTTTTGTTTTTCAAAATTTGGTAGTAATCATTTTGTTTTTATAAGTAAAAGGATATAACTGTGTAAAACTGTAACTCTTTACTGAATAAATAATATATTAGTATTCTTAGAATATTAAAACACTGGGCCATAAACTAAGAATTGCTTAATTTTCTGAGGTCAATATTTGCCTAAGAAAATGATATATATTTGATGTGTATGCCTGAAACATTTCTATTTTGGTTATATGGTAAATCTATTTGATGATTAAACAGCTTCTTGAATACTTATACTCAAGTTTCCCTCAGCACTTAGAAAGATTTTCTGAGAAGAGCAGAGCAGAAACCTACTTTTAAAAGATGTGTTACACAGCAAGTCAAATAAATATTAAAATAAAATATAAGCTATAAACAAAAATCAGTGTTGAATAAATACTTCTTTTTCTGTTCCACGTCAAAGACAGAGAGGAGAGACAGAGAGAGAAACAGAAAGAGAGATCGGAAAAAAAAATCAAACCCAAAGAATACACATTTCCTTAATTATTTGAAGATCCACATTACCTAATTATTTGCGGATTCAGGTATGCTAGACCCTATCCAATGTCTTTTATAGAATAAAATTATTTTAATGTAGATCGTAACTGCTTTTAAATTTTCAGAAAGTTTAAAAGTACTTTTATAAATGAGCTTAGGACTTGGACAGATACTTATATACCAATATTCATAGTAGCATTATTCACACTAGCTCAAAGGTGAAAAGAACCCAAATGTCCATCAACAGATGAATGAACAAAATGTAGTATATACATACAACAGAATATTATTCAGCCTTAAAATGGAAAGAAATTCTGACTACAATACGCTACAAAATGCTACAATATGGATTAACCTTGAAGACATCATGCTAAGTGAAAGAAGGGACAAATTTGAACGACAAATATTGTATGGTTCCACTTACATGAGGTAGTCAGATCACAGAGACAGAAAGTAGAATGGTGGTTGCCAGGGACAACTGGAGGCGGGGGAGAAAGGCGAGTTACTTGTTTAAAGGGTAGAGAGCTTTAGTTTGGAAAGAAAGAAAAGTTCTGGAGATGGGTGGTGGTAATGGCTGCACAGCAATGTGAATGTACCAAATGCCACTAAACTGTACACATAAGAGTAGTTAAAGTGGTTCATTTTTTGTTATATATATTTTACCACAATTAAAAACAAATAGTTAAAATACAAAATATCAAATTTTGAAAAAAATTCCCTAAAACAAACTAAACATCTGGTTTCATTCCTGTGGCTTTAACAAAAGCCATATAAATGTGTTTACATAAATAAAAAGAGTTTTTATTCTGCATAAAGAATTCTACAAAGTTGTTAGGTTTTGTATATGATGAAGCTTACATTAAAAAACTGAAGTTTGAAAACTTTGAAAATTTGGAATTCTGAAACAACCATAATCAGATTTAAAAAGTAAAAATAGAAAATTCTAACAACTAGAAAGAACATTGGAAATAGCAATCAGTAAGACCTTCCTTTATTTTTAATGTTTTTATGGCCTAACGCAGTTGGCATTCTTCCCTGTGCACCACCAACTCCAACATTAGTTTCCTGTTTAAGTACTTTGCTCTTTATTGCCAAATTCCTTTGAAGGGTCATAAAAAATACATGCATTTTTTTAAATAAAGCTTTTCTATTGTTTGAGATCACTTCAGAGACTCTGTAATATCAGAATTATGATTATAACATAAATTTCATGCCCTGAGTCCTTCAGGCCTCCATTTTTGATATTCACAAACCAGAATTATGAAATTTTCAAATCTACTCTCAAACTTTTGTCTCTGACATGAATTTCAAGTCTTTTGAAATTTAATAACTGAGAATTGTGATCCCTTCCTTTTTAACCCTATCATGAAGTAGTAGTTGCATTAAAATACAGTTTGGAAAAAGGAAGAGCCAGGAAGTTAAATCAAAATTCTTCAAGGAGGACTTGCCTGCTGGCGCAGTGGTTAAGAATCCACCTGCCAGTGCTGGGGACATGGGTTTGAGCCCTGGTCTGGGAAGATCCCACATGCCGTGGAGCAACTAAGCCCGTGCGCCACAACTACTGAGCCTGTGTGCCACAACTACTGAGCCTGTGCGCCACAACTATTGAGCCTGTGTGCCACAACTACTGAAGTCTGCATGCCTAGAGCCCGTGCTCCACAACAAGAGAAGCCACCGCAATGAGAAGCCTGCGCACTGCAACGAAGACCCAACACAGCCAAAAATAAATAAATTTATAATGAACTTTTTTTTCTAAGGATAGCGAATGATCCTTAGGAAGCAGCAATTGAGTGGATTCATTCTAATGAATAGAAACAGCCAATCTAAAACTCAGGGAAGGGCAGAAACAGCAAAGGACAGAGAAAAGGTCAAAAGTCAGGCCAGGAACCAGATCTTAGATCGCCTTGTAAACTAGTAAAGTTTGAGAAATTAATGAGTTTGATAAAGCAAGGCAAGTTAGCTTTTTAAAAAGATCACTCTCAAAGAAGTTGCAAGAGACTAGAGAAGAGAGCATAAACTCCCAGAATTCTGAGGATCGCTAACAATTATGGCTTGGTTAGACAGCAGAAGCAGCCATAAATAAAACTAAAAACTTAGTAGGAATACGTAAGATGGTATGTTTTATGGATTAAGACGACACAAGGTTTAGAAAGAGAGTAACTGACAAATTCAAAGTCAATTTCTGTAGAGGTTAAAAAAAAAATCTATATATTGGATAGAGTAACTGACAGATCTTCTGTGACCTTAATGAGAACATTTTCCCTTCCAATGGAAAGAGAATCCACACCAAATTGGTTTTCATAAGGGAATGAACGGACAATGGGAAAGTGTATAAAACTTATTAAAAGAGTTTGGTTATAAACAGATTAAGCTGGATCAGGTATAGCTGGAAAAAAAGGAAGATCAGGAGACTGATTTTTTTTCTTTTTTTTTTAAGTATAAAGAGAAAACCTAGGTAGAACTTGACGGGAAGATGTTAGGAAAGAGCTTGAAATAGTAGGATATAAAAGATCTGGGAGAGAGGAATAAAGTATGCTTCAGGTATAGAGAGAGAGAAGATGGTGGTGGTATGGAAGAGATATGGCTCACAAGAGGTAGGGATTGGCCCTAGGTTAATGGATGGCTAACTTATCTGTTATGTTAGAAAGGACGAGGGAAAGATGGACGTTGATGTAGATAGACTATTGGTTTGTGATTTGGGAGTTGGGTTAATCACTGTTTAACTTGTGGTTTCTATTTCTATCAATATTTTTTTCATTGCAGTATAAATCAGAATCATTACCAGGAGGAAAGGTTTGTATAGAGTGAGTAATGTTGGAAATGGGTGGTGTTGTGGAGGTGGAGAGAAGGAACTGGATAAGCAAATAGATGTAGGATTACCATTCGTTACTGAACACTCAGATAAGTTTGGTCTTGTTTTGTGATTTTCTGCAGTAAAGTTCAACATCCCAATGAGTTATGGGGAAGGGAGTCAACTGGGTAAATACAGAGCTAAGCTTTCGCCAATGGAAATCAGTAGAAGAGGAAATAAGTTTAGCTTATTGGCAACAGTGGTTGAAATAATAAACATGTAAGAACAGCATCAGGTATTTTCTAGTGAATGACACTTTCAGACCAGACTCTGTAAGGTAGTATTAAGATTTATGTACAAAAGAACAGGTTTAGAAAAAGTCAAAAAGAAAGTAAAAATGTTGTAACATAAGGATCCAAGTTTAGTAACTGATGATTATAATTGCTTATTAGTATGTACAGTGAACACAGCAGCATCTATTTCCCAATCCCCAATGACTCTGTTGCCATCTAGAGATCTACATGGTTCTAAGGGAAGTCATTTCCATCCTCTGGTGAAAGTGACCGGTCCAGCGGCAGGCATGTAACAGATGCAGAGCCAATAAGAGTGACAATCAGAACTTCCTTTCTCTCTTTCTCTCTAGACAGTGTGGGTTTGTAGATGTAAATCTTGGAAATATTTGACTACTATAACCTAAGTCTGTCTGAGGACTAAGTTAACATATGAAGCAGGACAAAGACCAGAAAATAAAAGAAAAGTGAAAGTAGGACCTAATAATTTTATTTATCTTTGGATCAAACTTGGCCTGAAGTTCAGGTAACCGAACACAGACACTAAGAGTTGCCGAGCATACATGTTGCAGGGGTCCAGGTTTGGCTTTATTAGAGGCCATATTCCTTGCCATTCACCAGGAATAGGAGTCTGCAAGAAAGGCCTTGAAGGTAAACTCAGACTCTCTAAGAAAAATCAGAGAGGCAAGGTGAAGACAGTGTGAGAGAGAGCGCTGACGTGTCCTGTGGGGGTTGTAGGCAGTGAGTGAAGAGGTCATAAATCGTAACTGCTCATACTCATCAGGAACTTGGTATTCGCTAGTCACTTTTTTTTTTTAGTTTATTTTTTTTTAATCTTTATTGGAGTATAACTGCTTTACAGTGGTGTGTTAGTTTCTGCTTTATAACAAAGTGAATCAGTTATACATATACATATGTTCCCATATCTCTTCCCTCTTGCGTCTCCCTCCCTCCCACCGTCCCTATCCCACCCCTCCAGGTGGTCACAGAGCACCGAGCTGATCTCCCTGTGCTATGCGGCTGCTTCCCACTAGCTATCTACCTTATGTTTGGTAGTGTATATATGTCCATGCCTCTCTCTCGCTTTGTCCCAGCTTACCCCTCCCCCTCCCCATATCTTCAAGTCCATTCTCTAGTAGGTCTGTGTCTTTATTCCCGTCTTATCCCTAGAGTGCTCTTCATCCACTGTTTCTCACGTAGAAACAACCCCCCACGACCAGTGCTATTAGTAACAATCCTCGTTACGTGATTAGAGATTTGGGGCACAGAAAGATGAGCAGTCTTTCAGAAGTCACACAACTGATTTCTGAACGGGAAGAGCCAAGATCTGAAGCCAGGAAGACAGGCTCCAGACCTCTAACTAGCACACATATGTGTCTGTCTGGGGGAGAAAAGAATTCAGTCAAGGAGATACACGTATGGCTTTTCAAGATTCCCTGCTTATTAGTTCTAAGTGCATGGTGAAATACAGCTCACTGCTTCATATGATATATAACGAGTGCCACTCCTAGCTGTTCGCATACACCACAAATATTAAGACTTTATAGGAGACGTAATCCACGGGAGTTTCATGAGTTGCAAATAGACGTTTGGATGTTCACACAAACTGGCCTGAGGACAGAACTGAGCCATCAACTGTGAGAAGATCATGAATAAATGCACAAGGTGGCCTCAGGAACCCTGAGGTCAATATTTTCCATATAGCTCTCCTTTAGATCTTACGGGTTTGGAGAGCTTAAGTACCATTTCCAAAGAAATATTCTGAATAAACAAGGTATTATTATTTAAATTTTAATTATTTCAGCTCCAAAGCTACTTCCAGGGACCATAAACCCAAGGGAATTTAAACCAGGCAGGAGTTGACAGTGGTTAGGTGGACAAAGCATAGGAATGAGAAAATCAAAGTGGTTTCATGTGTCAGTAAGTCAGTCAAAACATATTGCCAAGTTCTGATGCAGTGCCTACTCTGGATATAGCAGGTATCCATACAGCTGAGGTCCAAACTTTCAAACAGCAAATACTACATACGATGGTGTTTATACACAGAAGCTGGATAAATTCTGCTTGGTACCTTATTGCTGTGATCAAGGGAATTTATTTTGAACAGTGAAGCTACAGAAGTTTCTAAGGAGTAATCTAAAGTTGTGCTCCTTGAAGAGTAGCTCTTAGACCATGTTTTTCACAATTTCTAGATTTATTTAACAAAAATGAAGACTTCTAGACAGTACCTTAAACCTGTTAAATAAAAATATAAAAGGACAAAAACTTGTATATAAGTATACTATATATTTACCTATTTATATCTTATAATTATTATATACAGATCTACATAAACTTAAAAATTTATTATATGCTTATTTTTCACAAATATATATTTATTTTAAAATTTTATTTATGTTTATTATTTATGATTTATTAAACAATGTTTATTTAGATAAAATATAAGTAATATGTAAACAAATGTATACATTTGTATTTATATAAAATATAATGTATACTTTTACCCTAGATGATAAGACAAAATGGCACCAATGGTCACAATTCACATGACAGAGTCATGCTGGTGGAACATCTGACACAGCAGGATTAGCACTGATGTGGAGGAGAGTTGCTCAGTTTCTGGAAAGACTCTATGCCTAGGATCACTGAAGCAGTTGTTCCTTCTTCAGAAGGTCTGAGATGAAAGTCATTAACCCAATAGAGTTGGGGATAAAGTGCCAGTAGTTGCCCAAAAATAAGTTGTTTTTAAAATTTAAGTTGTCCTTTAAGTTACAGTAGCCTGTTTTCCAAACCAGATCATTTCACTTCTGTCTATAGAGATGAATCCGTTTCTATGTCACTTATATAATCTATCTGAAGATGATTATACATAAAATCTAGCATTCCGTTTGCCACCCTCACCAATTCTTAGCAAATTATAGACACCCTATGATCAGGCCTAGCGCGGTGAAGATATGGGTGTACAGGACAGGTCTCAAGGTCAGCATCAGTGTTTAGCAGTAGCTGCTGTTAGTGAAATGCAACCAGCATTAAGATTACTTAAATGCTACCAGATGCAGAGGGACCCAGAAAATGAAGAAGACAATTGGGAATTCCAACAGAAGCTTTAAGTCAAGAACCAAAAGAAAGTAAGTGCCATAGGAACAAGGGCAGGACATGGAGAAACAAGGAGACATTGTAGAGGCACAGTTTACTCCTGACTGTGCATATGTATTAAGAGCATGAGCTTCTGGTTTTCCTGCTATGAAGTATTATGTGGACAGTATTCACCTCCATAAAATGAAAATAGCAACTGTTACAGAGTAGACTTACTTTGAGGATTAAAGAAGACATCATATGATAAAAATGAGTTAAGGACGTGGAAGTGTTGTTCCTAAATAAATAGTAGCCTTTATTATAATTGTATGTTGCAATATTATTGCCATTAAACTCTAAGCTCCTTTGAAACAAGAACCTAGTATTATTCATCATTGAATCCCCTCTGTGAACGTTACAGAACATGTTTTAACAGTCCTCCGATTGAAAAGTGATATCTATATCCCCTCCCTTTGAATCTGAGTGAGCTTTTGACCACTTCAATCAATAAAAAGTACAGTGAATATGAAACTCTGTGACTTCCAAAGCTAAGTGAAGAAAATGCCATAGAGCTTTTCCCTGTTCTCTCAGGATACTAACTTTTAGAGGCCTGAGCTGCCACGTCAGAAGTCTGGCTATCCTAGGCCACCACACTTTGAAAATGCCTAGGCCGCATGGAGAAGCCATTTTGTAGGTACTTGTGATAGTTGATTTTACGTGACAATTTGGCTACAGGGTGCTCAAATTAAACATTATTTCTAGGTGTGTTTGTGAGAGTGTTTCTGGATGAGATTAGCATTTGAATTGTTGGACTCAGTAAAGTAAATTACCCTCCCCAGTGTGGGTAGGCATCACCCATACTGTGAAGGGTCTGAATAGAATAAAAGGCAGATGAAGGAGGAATCTGCCCCCTTTCCCCTGCCTCACCGACTGAACTGGGACATCTGACCTTCCAACTGAGATTAACACCATCTGCTCCCCTGGTTCTTAGGCCTTTGGACTCAGACTGAATTACACCACTGCCTTCCTGGGTCTCCAGATTGCAAAGGTAGATTCTTGGACTTTTTAGTCCAGCATCAGCCACCAGACCTGAGAGTAACCAAGATTCCATCCACTAGCTATCAAATAACTTCCAACCAGCGAGTCTTCCCAGCTGGAGGCCCAGACATGATGAAGCAAAGACAAGCCATCCTTGCTTCACCCTGTTTGAACTGCTGACCCACAGAAGCTATGCATGTAATAAAATGATCGTTTTACATTGCCAAGCCCTCAAGTAGTTCATTATTTAGCAATAGTAAGCAAAACAGATTTTGATATGTGGAAGTGAATGGCCGCCACAACAAAAACAGAAAACATGTGACATTTGCTTTGGAACTGAAGGGTGAGAAGAACCTGGAAGAGACAGGAGGACACTGCCGAGCCTTAGGATACTGCTAGTGAGGGCTTGAACAATGCAGGAACAATGCTATGGGAGAGGGGAAGAAACTGAACTCATTATATGGTGGCAGAAAGCTTGCTATGGAGCAATAGTAAAGGGAATACCTTGGCAATTAGCGTATTTTTGGCCCCTTATAAGTGTTTGTCAAATAAAATCTTTAAAAATACAATAAAGTTATAGCATGTCTGCTATTTTTCTTGCTAGAAGCTGAGGTGGGGAGGAAGAGATTTTTAAGATATTAAACTTAAAAATTCATAATAAATCAAGATTTTGTATTTCTACTTTCTAAGTCTCCTCAGAAATTTACCCATTAAGGAAATATTTTCTTCATATTTTAGGGCTACTACACAGAATTATGAGGGTGGCTTAAATAAGATTCCCTACTTTGTGAAAACACTGCTCATGTAGAAATACAAAGCAGAAAATATAAACTTCAAAATGCTGCATATTCAAGAATATTATCTTTCTCTTCAAAGAAAAATGTATGTGAGGAAGCCTGTTTTTAAAAAGTAAACCTACCATTCAAAGTTAATATTTTAGAATTATTATATTCAGTCAGAAAATAATGCTGAACACATCCTTATAAGAACGTGTATTCGAAAAGGAAAAGCATTAGTAACTAATGCTTAGGTGGAGCAAGAAACAATGGAGAGCACCTAATCAGTTCCAATTAGCCATGCCAGAGGATTACTTTCCAGGTAAAATTACCTTATAATGAGGTGATTAACCTCTTTGGAAAGAGTTCAAGATAGACTTACTTTATACTTAATATATCCTATATAGAAGTGGTATAATAAAGGTCCTCAAGGTTCCACGCCAGGGATAATTTCTAACAAGAATCAACAGATTTTATTCTAGAAGAACCCAAAATGCTTACATTATTGATGGAATAAATCGTAAAGCATCTAGATACTATAAATTAGGCATTTACACTTCATATCAAATTAACTAACTTATATGGAACTAACTTTATACTAAAGAATGTAACAACTGAACTCTAACGAATTACAAATGCTAGCCTCTAGATTATCTACAAAATCAAAGGAAAAAACATTTCTGCTGTTCACACTGGTCAGTGTTACAGGCTCATTCCCCAAAGTCAGCTGTCCACTGTCTAATTACTTTAGTGGATCCCCTCAGCCCCCAGAGCACACCTGGTTCTTGTTACAGTTAGAGAGACTAATGCTAAGCCAGGGAGTAGGTCTGAACACAAAGGAAACAGAAGCTTCAGTGTTTTCAACACAAAAACACTTGGTAAATTGAGGACAGGGTTTTTAGAAACAGCAGCTTTAACTGCTGGCTAAGTTGGTTTTTCCCTTAAAAGTGATAATTCATTAAGGACTACTTGAAATTATATATCTATATATCTATAATATGTATAAATTTATATATTATATATATATATATTTGCTGTCAGCTTATAATAAACAAGAAATAATTTACTTTTAATTTGATAATTATTTCCTGTAAGTTTCCATGTAGGCACAGGACCTATAATAATGAGCAGAAATTTTTTTCTTAAACTGCCTTCTGTTTAGTACCCTTCCCTATAAGAAAACACTGTATATCTTGGATTATTCAGTTGTGATTTTTCGGACATTTCTGAATTAACTACTGTTACTTCACAAATCTTGTTTTTTAATTTGGTATCCTAGGAAGTGGGTGTGTATGTGTATAAAATTTTTGCAAAAACACTTGCAAATTCATGTAAAGCAAAAACACAAATCCTGGGAATAGAAAGGCAAAATCAAGGAAGAAAAAATTTAGAATATTTGCATGGAGATGATACTAATAAAATGTAAGTATCTTGCAAACAAAAACTAGAAATAAATGTTTCTTCTTCAACTAAATCAGAGAATATATAAGCAACCCTTACTTCAACATATACCCTTTAGAGCTCAATGCTCACCTTAACTTAGGAGTCCCAGAAAATACCCATCTGTACTGTTACAATGTAGACTTTTCTTTCAGTTTACATTCTTCTGCAGAACCTGTAACCATCTAAGGTTTATATGTAACCCCAAATTCATTTTCCTCATTTGCCTTAGAGAGTCAAAAAATACAGGGTCTAGCTGGATGCCCATCATTTAAAAAGAACTCATTAAATGTCTGCAGAATAATCAACCAAATCAATAGGAGACAGCAATGTTTTATCCAAACTTCAGGACCTTCACTGATCCTTTTGTTACTCCCCTGCAGTGTCAAAAATAAAGGAAAGAAAACAAGAGAGCAGGAATAAGAAATCTGGAGAGAATGAAGAAAAGGCGGAGTGAGAGGTAAAGAACGAAGAAAAGTTACTGAATCTCTTCCTAATTTACCCTCCAGTTCTCACGCACTCTATTCCAAAGAACTATCTTACAAACATGATTTTGAACAGCTCGGACATAAAAGTGAGGATTATGGTTCAGTGATACCAGGAAATAATGCAGAAAGATTCAGGTGAACTGAATCCCTTGCATCAATGTGCACACAGCTCTAACTCACTTAACCATATTTTCATCTGCTCAGATCAGACATATTTAAATGAGTCTCAACATACAAATGAAACTATATGGAGAGAATAGCATAGTTAGTAAATTATTTTAAAGGTCTTATATTAGAACTATATTGTAGCAAGAATACATATTATGAAAAGCTTACATAAATATGATAATATGAAAAGCTGAAACTCACAGAAAATGTATGTAGCATATACATACACAAATAAATAAATATGCATCACACATATATATATATGTACACACATGTATAAATCTATATATTATCTACCCATCTATTTATCTACACACTATATGGCTTATATGAGGATAATAGTTTCATCATCTGGAAAAGCTGACTTAATAACGCTTACACAAAAAAATTCAAGAAACGTTATTTAAAGGATATAATTGGAAGGGCTTCCCTGGTGGTGCAGTGGTTGAGAGTCCGCCTGCCGATGCAGGGAACACGGGTTCGTGCCCCGGTCCGGGAAGATCCCACATGCCGCGGAGCGGCTGGGCCCGTGAGCCATGGCCGCTGGGCCTGTGTGTCCGGAGCCTGTGCTCCGCAACGGGAGAGACCACAACAGTGAGAGGCCCGCGTAGCGCAAAAAAAAAAAAAAAAAAGAAAAAAAAGGATATAATTGAGTAGTCATGCTAAGTGATAATGAAAAATGAGTAAGTTTCATTTTTAAAAATAGACCAAAGTTGGGTACGTACACAGAAAATAAAGAAATAAAAAATGCCTTAGCTCATGGGAGTCTCATGACTATGTAATTTTGTCTAAAAGGTCCCTGTACAATGTGAACAATTCTAATGAATAGAGATTTTATTTAACAAGACAGATGTTTAAACTTTTAATATCAAGAGTGCCATTTCCCTAGTTGGTTTATAAAAGATGGTACCATTTACAAATGTGGAAGTTTACAATGAAACATAATTTACATTTTTAAATAGAAAAAAATGCTTCACTATACAATAATGAAGTTGTCTTGACTGATGGATGCAAAAGTGAGGTCAAATGCCTAAAATAAAATGCCACACAGAATTTAAACACTGCTTGTGAAGATTTGAACATTTATTTTGTTGAATTGTAAGAATATATTGTGACCTGTTTTGACTAATAATTAATAATCATTAAGAATTATTGCTAACTGATAAAGTTGATAATACAAGTGCTAAAACAAATCAATAAGTAAGCATTCATTAGCAAGGCATTCACAGAGCTCAGGGATTTATATTGTAAAATTTTTGTTTGTTAACACTGCTGGCTGGAGTCCTTGGATATTAAATACAAGAATACCAGGGCTTCCCTGGTGGCGCAGTGCTTGGGAGTCCGCCTGCCAATGCAGGGGACGCGGGTTCGTGCCCCGGTCCGGGGGGATCCCACGTGCCGCGGAGCGGCTGGGCCCGTGAGCCTTGGCCGCTGGGCCTGCGCGTCCTGCGCGTCCGGAGCCTGTACTCCGTAGCGGGAGAGGCCACAACGGTGAGAGGCCCACGTACAGCAAAAAAAAAAAAAAAAAAAAAAAAAAAACCAAGAATACCAAAAAACCTTTTAGTACCTAAAAGAATAGTTATTGAGGATCAAGACTCATTCTAGGCATATTTCAACTCTCTTTCTATTATCTTTTTTGGCAATATAAAAAGCACAAACTATAAAAATAGTAAGATATTTTGAAACAAATATACCACTTACTAATAAATAATGTAATGAATACATTTAGCAAGTATCTATTGAGTGCTCATTATATACCATGCACTGTGTAGATACTAACGTCCCAAAGAGAGTCTCATTCCATGATCTTAAAGCCTATTGTCAGAAAAAAAAACAAGAATCATTCCACAGAATGAGTGTCATCTTAAAGGCATAGGCACATTTTCTAAATTCATGTAGACTAATTTAATTTCTTGAGTAATGTGCAGAGCACAGAATCTTTTCAAAATTAGCTTTTATTAATATAGTAACATCAAATTATCAGTCTGGAACACCAATTTTTCAGTTTTGTTTCTTCTCACACATTTAGAAGGCAAGGCCCTCTGGCATATCTTATATCACTACCTAGATTCTGAGTTAAACTGCCTTATTTAAATTTACATATCTGTTTCAGTTTTCTAGTTGTAGATGTCTTCACAAAAAAAGCTGAAAGTAGTACAGAAATAAGGCACATACCTCTTGAACAGGGGGCTAAGAAAACGATCTTTGTGTCATTCAGGGAGTTAGAGACCAGATAGTTTTTTGGGGTTTTTTTTTTTTTTTTTTTTTTGCACTACGCGTGCCTCTCACTGCCGCGGCCTCTCCCGGCTGCGGAGCACAGGCTCCGGATGCGCAGGCTCAGCGGCTATGGCTCACGGGCCCAGCCACTCCGCGGCATGTGGGACCTTCCTACCGGGGCACGAACCCGTGTCCCCTGCATCGGCAGGCGGACCCTCAACCACTGCGCCACCAGGGAAGCCCGACCAGATCGTTTTAAGTGATCAATGTGACAATGAAGTAGTATCTTTGTGCAATATTGCTAACCCTCAGTGTTTGCTAGCAGGTGTATTAAGTGTTGTGTATTAAGAATTTGAATTGGTTCTTTAAAAACAAGCTATGACTATATTAAAAAATCTTTGTAAACCACCGATACTTTTTCTATACTTAGTTCCATTCTGCATATTACCTATAAGTCCTTGTCAATGATACACAGATTTACACATGGAATTCAACCATTTTACATTTTCTCCAAAATTATTATAACCCTTCATAATTATAATGTTAATAGATAGATATTATAGTGTGTTTATGTACAATTGTTAATATCTTTTTTTAAAAAAAGCAAGAACTTAAAATGCTTTTACTAAATAAAACCCGGAAAGGTGTAATATATTTGAATTATGAGCATCAGTGTGATGGTAAATAGTAATAGTCAAGTTATATAAATATTTTAAATACCAATATTATGTAATAAATGGTTTTAAATAGTAGCATAGATACTTTAAGAATTATTTTTTCCAGCTTAAAACAACAGAAATATTTATTTAAATTCAGTTTGAAGACTACCTTAAAGTTTAGAAAGTTGAACAGCATATTTCCTTTTAACAGTTAACTTAGATTTACGTAGAAATTTGGAAAAGAATATGATATAAACCTCTCAACTAGCACTCTCTTAAGCACCACCGGAAAAATCATTATCTTTCCCAGTTCTTTCAATTTCTGTCATAAGAAGCATAGAGAGCAGAACTATATATTTTGGTAATTAATTTCCTTAAGATAATGTTAGAAACATCACGTTCTTTAAAATATAAATGAATTTCAAGGTGAGCATGCTAGAGGATAATATTAATGGCGTGTGATTTATTGTGACAAGAGATCTGATCTGAAACACCATTATTCGGAGTACTTAAAAAAATCCATTTGCAAATTCCTGAAAATATGAAAGTGCTATAGCCGAACCTGTCTCAATGTTGTAATCTGGAAACCTGTCCTTTTAAGTATGAAACTGCTTGTGCACAAGCTTGGCATGTCTTCCTCATAGAAATTTATGAGACCATTTTCATAATCTGAATATGCTGTATTGCAGTTTAGAGAATTACCTAAATGCTTGTAACTCTGAGTGAAGACAACCTACAAAAGTACAGATTGAAATGTATATGGATAATTAACTTGGTGATGTATATAAATTTAGGGCCGATTGTTATCTTAAAAAACAGTTGGCAATAATTTACCGAGCATCCACTGATATACCTGGCATTCTTTGAACTCACAACAGAAACATGTGACCTATAACAATCTAGAAGGTGTTTTCTATGTTATTACTGTTCCAAATGAAATATCCCCCTTAAAGTATATAAGCAAGATTTACTTGTGACTTAAATTTACAAGTAAGTTTCAATAAGATGTAATTTTACATCTTATAAATTCATCGGGGTATATAAACACATTAGGAAACACATTAGTAGTAAATGGCATCTAACCACATGTTGGGCAGTGAGCAATGTCATAAATTAGTACTGCAGTTGAAAATAAAAACTTAAATAGATATATGTAAATAACAGAAGTCTTATTAAAAAGAATTAAAATTATTCTGGAGAACAGAACTGATTACCTTTTATACTTGAGGGAGGATCATAAATACTGGCATTCTTAAATATAGGCTGTCAAATTTGAGCATCACCTAAACATACTGATACATCCCTCCCTCCCCCATGTCTCTCTTTCTCTCGTTTTCTCCCCTCCCTCCTTCTCTCTTCTCTCCTCCCTCTGCTGAATAAGTTTGGGACAAAAATTTTCCCCCTTAAGCATTTCTTAATTCCTTTAATGGGCTTTTAAACTGTAAAACTCCTGGTGGGTCACACTGCATGCAGCATTTTTCAAATAGCGTTTTTTTTTTTTTGCTAGAAACCTATTTTAATATCAACACATGAATGCTTCACAGAATGGTACTGGGGTAAGCATAGGATAGTTGATTCTATAATATGGCTTTATGTGCATTAATAAATATGTTCATTTCCAGAACATTCAAGATGGGTCATCAAGTGCTGAAATATACTACAAAGTGAATATAATTTCATTGTTACATCAATTTTTTTCATAGACTTCATGAAATAAAATTAAATCTTGTAAAATGAAAGTGTCTATTCTAGATATAAAAAAACAGGTGCAAAATTTTAATGAAATTACTTTTGACTTTTCATTTTGTAATATACGTGGCATAAAATTCAAACAGTACAATAAAAATTCAGTATCCATCCCAAGCACTTGGTTCTCTTTTCCAGAAGAAACCAAAGTTAAAAGATTTTTGTGAATCCTTCTAAAGATATTATGTGCACATACACATATTCTTTATACACTTTTTCCATTTTCCTTAAAACAAAAATCATAGATGTCTGAACTATGAAAGAAAGAGCAAACCACAGCATCATGATTTATCATTAAGGCAATACCTAAGGCACATTTTACAAATATGTTTTCATATGTCTTGCTAAAACATTTAAATAGATCAATATAATGAAAAATCAGATAGGGTCTCACTAACCATGAAACTATTTAATATGATGATTCTTGTATAAAGTAGTACACTAAAGTCTACAGTTAAGAAAAATCTAAAACAGATTTAAAAATACATTTCAACAGCATTTATTTATTATGAAACTACATGGAGGAAAACTATGTCAATCTACTAGTGTATGACAAAACTGAAATAAACATAAGAATTTCCAGGAGCAGTTGTCTTATGTGTTCTGTAACGTTTATGGTACAATGTCAATCTAGCCAAATACAGAGACCATATTGACTTTGAACAGTAATATATAAAGCACTTAAATAACTCTATATAAATGCTGATTATGATTTTGTACCTCTGTGAAATGAACAGAGTAGAAATGCGTATAACTGAAGCAAAAGATGATTCACTGCTTCTGCCCAATCTTTCCTGGCTAGTGGGGTGGAGATAGCCATATTTCCTTCTAGAAATGGGGAAGATAACAAAGCCAAAGCTTTCTCTACTTCCCTGAGTATCAGAAAAAAGTCAACACCTACATTTTAGAGGAAATAATTTCTGCCTATTTTGGTTTTCAAGCCTTTTTCACTGTGAAGACAAAGTCTTTAAAAGTAGTTTTTGTCAGCATTGATATTTCTCTGGTTTATTTTCCATTTAGCTGAGGCCCATATAGGACTGATAGTACAAAGATTAACGGTCTTACATGATACCTACGTAATGTACAGTTACTCACCATGATCAAATCAGAGCCTCATGTTTTTCCTTCGGATTTAGGATGATCGCTCCTCATATACTTAGCCATGTAAAGACTTCCAGTATATCTTAATAAGGTACTATTTTCACCTTACACTTGAAATCTTTCTTCTCAGCACATAAGAATGGGCTTAGTTAGATATGACCACACTGTATTCCTCATTATAACCTCACTAAAACCGAACAAGAAAAATGAACACTTTTGTCTTAATATTTACACATACACCAAGCCTTATTCAGTCATTATATGTAAAGTGCTTTATACCATATAGTGATCTTTTTTACGACATAGTTCATCAACAGCAACCATAATTAAAATGTTATCTTACCTACTATTGAATTTTTCTGGGTGTTTTTCTCTCATGATGTGGAATCTGTGAGCAATGGAAGCATCCTAAGAAGAGAAACAGAAATGAAAAATAAAACAGTTTATGATCCTATTATGTTGTGGAAATAACAATTAAAAGAGAAAAAATTGAAGATTAATATTTTAAATTAACTTTTCCTAAACAATGTCATTGCAAAGAAGATATTCTGCTATTAGGCAGAAATGTGTAATCCACATAAATTCCATGCAAGTGTGATTTAGTCACCATTGGTTACTTTTCATATTTACTTCTAGGAATTGATTTCTATTTAATTATTATTATTTTTTTTTTTTGGCAGTACGCGGGCCTCTCACTGCTGTGACCTCTCCTGTTGCGGACGCGCAGGCCTCGCGGCCATGGCTCACGGGCCTAGCTGCTCCCCGGCATGTGGGATCTTCCTGGACCAGGGCACGAACCCGTGTCCCCTGCATCGGCAGGCGGACTCTCAACCACTGCGCCACCAGGGAAGCCCTGATTTCTATTTAATTTATATATCTCCTTTAATAATTGGTTTTGGCCTCATGCTTAAAGTATGTTTAAGATAGTTCATATGAACATAAATGTCAAAAAGTAGTTGAAAATATTGTTACACAAAAACTAGAAGAATGGTTTAAGTGGAGAAATGATCAGGTGGAGAAGCTCCTAGTCCTTTGAGATTAATTATGGGTAAAAGTATCATTTGAGGGTGCATATCTAGTAAAGGTAAGTATAATATGTGGCTTCAAAGTTGGCTAAGAGTGTACTGGATGTGTAATTATTAACTGTTCATTCCACAAGCTACTTTCTGACATATCTTGCTTAATGGAGAAAAACAACAAAGGGAAAAATTTATTTTTGGAGAATTGGGAACAAGTGTAACTGAACTCTGAGACCTCAAATGCACCAGTTCTGCACCCTAATGGATGTTTCTCCCTTTTAGGAAATTCATTCAGAGTTTCTATGATACAGAATCACACAACGTGTAAGATTGGTAGAGTACTTTGATTCAGGCTTTTCAAGTACAGACTGTTCTTGCTGACTTTTAATAGTTGGCCCTGTTATTCCAAGCAGGGAGATAATTTCCCATGCTTCATCTACACATGATTAATCACTCCAATGAGAAACTAATATATTTACCAGTAATCTCAAAGGAAATGGGGCTATTTTAGAGATTAACGGTTAATTTCGTTTCATAGTAGAGATAAAAGAAAAAGAAAAACCAAACACAAAGGAAATAAAGAAGTTGTGTATTTGAGAGAATCCTGAAAACACTAATCAAGGATTAAAAGTCTAATGAATGAAATGAAAAGGCTAATGTGCTTACTCATGCATAACAAAGCATGAGGCACAACAAGAGAGGGACCAATGCCCGCTGCAGATGGCAGACCGAGAGCTGCTTTTCCCTGCAAGATAGAGCTGTGATAGAACTCTAGTTTTTTCTGTACAATTTTATCCTCTAAAAATTGAGTAATTGAATTAATCCATGTGTAAAGGACACAAAAGTATAGATAGGTGCATACTGAAACAACACTTGTAAAATAAAAAAAGTTATTTAAAAATTCTATGGTTTGATATCCTAAGATATAACTCTGTTATATATGTGTGGTCAATTTCCTGGTTTGCTAAGTAAGAATATCAAGGTGTTCACGTCTATTCGTTCAACAGCTCTAAAACCCAGTCACACAGTTTCTTCCTTTTTAAAAAATTCTCACTAATAAGTCATAAATATACTTTTTTGAGAATGTGCACTTGTCTTACTGTGGTACGAAATTATAGAAAAAATCTGAGTATGGTATATTATGTGGCATTATCATTAATTTTAAAAATCACTTATTTTGACTTTATCCCTAATCTGGTTCAAAATCAATCTGGAATACCTTATAATTAAATGCATACATCCAACAGACCAGTTAAGCAAAAAGTAAAGAAATATGAATCAAGGACTAAGAATGAATGATCAATATTAGTTATCCACAGGGAGACTATCATTGAATTTACCTCTGCTTGAATTATTTGTTTCCATAAGTTATAGCACTGAAACTTTTAAAAGCAGATTGTGTCAGATAATTTGCTTTATAAGCATACACTTTTGCAATAAACAGATCTCTTCCTTTCCAAAGCAACACAAATAGTACAGAGAGAGGGAGAAAGGAAAAGAGAGGAGGAAGGAGGAAAGAGAGAGTATCAAAAGAAGACCATTTATGTAGACTAGACTATAACTGCCTAAATTCCCAGAAATACAGAACACCAAATGGCCAAAGATAAACTTAACCTTCGCTCCTCTATCTCCAAAACACTCCGGCAAAGAATCATGTAGGAAAGAGAGGGGAAAAATAAAAACTCGTGAGGAACACTGGTATGCCTTTTCCGTGTGTTGAATGGGTCCCACCCACAAAGAGAGAGCTGGCCTTGCTGACTACAGGATGGATAAGGAACAATGACAGCAGGTGTTCATTTGGATGAAAATTCAGACCAAATTCCCATGGGACCCTGTCCTTTTGGCATAACCCCAAGAGGCTTGAAAGAGAACTGCCAAACCCTGCAAACTTATCCAGCAGCCATATTTCAGGGGCACTAATGGGTCTCTAAAAAGAGACCAAACAAGAAAAAGCTAAAGTAATGTTGGTTTTTTACATAAACTTTGCACTTTCGGTCTCTATGCACTGCAGTTTGTAGGAAACAGAAATTAAATTGGCATCACTTTCATATCCTAGAACGGATAAACTTTGAATTTGGACAGACTTTCACTTCCAAGACTTGTGACTGTGAGCAAATTGCTTATTTACCATGAGTCACAGCTTCCTACCTTTAAAAGAGGATACTGGTACCCCTTTATAGTATTGTAGTGAGATTTTCTGAGATTATTCTGTATAGCAATTGCAGTAGTGTTCTGTTATAGCTGGGGTGTTCATATATTCTATATCCATACTAGAATGTTACTTAAAGTAAAAAGAGGGTGCTAAAAAAGAGTTGAATTGCATAAATATGAAAGATGTATTTACTGACTCTCAATTTGGTTTTATTATTTCCTGAATTTATACTTTCGTTTTAATTTAAAAAATAAAATCAGATCTAAAACTAAAACATATCCATCTTTATTAAAGTAAAAAAAAATAAATCCCATTATGTTCATTTTCAAAGTAGTCTGTGTAGTAATTTGTATGTTACTTTATATACATGCAAATATGTGCGTGCGTGTGTGTGTATAGACACACACACACACAGGTATACATATATCAGAGAATCAGCTTCTTAGCCACATCTGCCTTTAATACTCTGCACTGGTATTTTTCTAAAGACTGATTTTTTTCTTTTCCTGTAAGGGCTTATCATTGTTTTTTTAAAATAAACTTACCCTAAATCCCCCAAATTGCATTTTAAGTTATTAATTTGAAAAACTTCATTATTTTCTGTGGATCATAACATTTTAAATTGAGAAAATAAAAGTGCTAGATACCTATATACAGCGAATTCTACTAAGAGGAGGACATTATCAATACTAATCTTTTTCTTAAAGTGTAAAATATATTTGCCTAAATACGTCATAGGTACTATATTTTTTAATCCATTTAAAGAAACTTTATCTGACAAATATTTTTACAAAACTTGCCAAATAATTTGTATTTCTGGAAACTGTATTATTATTATACCAAATTAAATATCTTCTCAATTCATTCCATTTTAGGATAGAATATAAATCTAGCCAATTACAAATAAGTATTATCAAGAGTTATTCCAAAATGCAATCACAGAATTTAAAACTGAACCTTGTATGCTAGGTGAATGAATTTTCATTGATTTCTTGAAATAGTTCAGTTCCTCCTTACTTTTGGATGGATAAATCACAACGTCTTCCTGTGTGTGAGCTTTTTTTCCTTTAATAATTGCAATTTGCTAAGGAGCTTCAAAAGCTGAAGTTTGTGGTGTTTTATTTGTTGAATATTTTTAAAGATTTCCTACTGAATTTTTGAGGTATTATTTACATACAATAAAGCAATTTTAAGTGTACAATTAAATGTTAGACAGAGGTATCAATAACCACTTTCACAATCATGATATAGAAAATTTCCATCACCCCCAAAAGTTCCCTAAGGCCCTTTGCATTTATATACACACAAACACACACACACGTATATGTATATGTATGCGTGTATGTATATATATATATACACACACACAAACACTCCTCCACCTTTAAAAATCACTGATCTGCTGTCATTATAGTTTGCCTTTTCTAATATTTCCTATAAATGGAATTTAAAAGTACTCTCTTATGTCTGGCTTCTTTCACTTACTATAATGCTTTTGAGATTCAGCCATTTGTTCCAGTGTCAGTGGTTTGTCCCTTTTTATTGCTAAGTAGTACTCTATTAAATAAGTATACCACAATCTGTTTATTCATTAGTTGCTGACATTTGGCTTTTATGTATAAAGCTGCTATGAACTTTTCAGCACAATTCTTTTTGTAGACATGTGTGATTATGTCTTTTGGGTAAACACTTAGGAATGAGACCGCTGAGTTACATGGTATGTGTATATTTAACTTTATAAGAAACTGCCACATAATTTTTCAAAGTACTTGTACCATTTTGCATTCCTACTAGTAAAGTATGAGAGTTCCAGTTACTCCACATCTTTACCAACACTCCACATCTACACCAACTCTTGACAGTCGTTTTAATTTTACCATCCTAATAAATATGCAGTGGTATCCTTTCTTGGAACCTTAACCCTTATGAGTCAGCACCATCTGCTTCGGCAGAGAGGTCTGCCAATTCTGATGAAACTATACGATATGAAAGTTCTGGTACAGACTTAATAAATGTTCCCAGTTCCATCCCAATTGATTCATCTTCACAGCTTTTAGTATATTTTCTCATTTATGCTGTTCAACAATTCCAAAATAGCAATGAGCAGTCTCTGGAAGTCAATTTGTGCATTCAACCCCACACTCACCCCACGCACAACCTCAAGGGTTTCAAAGAATTTTTTTTTCTATTAAATTCCTCCAAAAGATATTCAGAGAATATGTGCTTAGGGTCTCCCTTGAAGAACTCTGAGCTCTCAAATTGATTATGATCTTTTTCTTTGGTTAAACTATACTTTAAATAAAAGTAATGTTAAAAAATTCAATATATATAAAAGTATATGAAATGAAAAGTGAGTCTCACATTTCCCCAATTTTAATTCCTAGAGATAATAACCAAGACCCTTTCTCATGCATCATTTTGAAAACTGTCTATATATAAAGTATACATGTATGAAAATATATATGCACATATGTATATTTACAAAAATAGGTTTATATTATACAAACTGTGCTGAAACTGGCGTTTTTTTCACTTATAAATAAAGCTCAGACATCTTGTTATATCAGTAAACTGGTATTTTCCTGAAGTTTTTAATGTCAGGAACCTCTTCCCTTTAATGGATGTGCCATTATTTATGTAGCTATTTTCCTACCGGTAGTGGTTTGGGTTTAATATTTTGCTACCAAATTTGATGTTGTTTAATATTTTGATACCAAATTCTATACAACCTTTATGCAGCTCTGTCAATATTTCTTTACAACAAATACTCAAGTGGAATTCCTGGCTAAAAGTGTATGTAAATATTACATTTTATTATAGAGTGAAAAATTATTCTCCAAAAAGTTAACATATTCCCACTAGTAGTGTCTAAGATGACTGGTTATCATTAAGTTTATCAATTTCTGAATTTGACGGGCTAAAAGGTATGTCACAATTGTTTAAATAAATTTTCATTATTGTTGATTGAAATTGACTATCTTTTCATATGCTTTGTTCATATTTATTCTTATGTGGACTACCTATTCAAGTACATTATCCATTTTGTCTGTGTACATTAAGGAAACATTTATTTATATTAATAACCATAATGATAACAATGAATAATAATTAAATATTTACTACTGTTAAAGCACTGTTTTAAAAGCTTTACATGTAGTGTTTCATTTAACCTCATAAAAATTTTTATGAGCTATCTATTGTTACCTATGTGCTATGAATGAGAAAACTGAGGATTATGGATCTTAGAATCATTCTAGACCATACAGGAAGAGGTTGTGGAATTAACAGTTGAATACAGGAAACTGCCTCTAGAACCCAGGCATTTTATGCTTTTTACTAGTGTAGACAAAGTCATGCATTGCAAATATTTTACAAGTTTGTTTTTTTACTTTGTTGTACCTTGTAGAGTTTTAAATGTTTTTATTTCAGATATATCAACAGTTTCTTTCTGAGCTTTGAGTCATGCTTAGAAACATCTTTCTTTTCTCCAGAATTAGGAATACTACTACTTTTTGTATGTTTTGGCCTTTATGACTTCATATTTTGCAGTATAATATTTGAATCATTTTGTATTATTTTGGCATAAGAGTTAAGTAGAAATCTTGCCGAATTTTTTCCAAAATACATATTATGTATATTAATAGGGTTTTTGAATAATTTACTTTTCCCTCTGTTTGAAAGACACAATTTATTACATAATAAATTTCCATCTCTGCATCTCTGTTACTCTGAACCAGTATACTAAACTATTTTAAATGTAGTTTTGTAATCAATTTTCATATCTGGAAGGGCAAGTGTCACATTCCCCATTTATTTTACTCTTTTAAAAAATTTTATGGTTATATAGAAGATTTGTACTTTCTGGTAAAATGTGACATCATTTTTATTCAAATTACCTTGCTATGAATACCCAGCCAAAATCCTTTGGTATTGCAATTAGATCTGATTTGATAAATTTTGGGAGAACTGGGATATTTTATAGTATCAGGTCCTATCTTTTAAAATATATATTTTCCTGCTTACTATGTTTTCTCATATGATTCTTAGTAGGCTCCAAAGTTTCCTTCATATTAAGTCCAATGTATTTATTTATGTTAATTTCATACATATGTATCTTACTTTTGTATCTACTGTAATATACCCCTTTCTTATTTTATCTTTTTAACCGGCTATGTTTTATATAGAAAACATTTTTTTTTTTTTTTTGCGCGGTACACGGGCCTCTCACTGCCGCGGCCCCTCCCGTTGCGGAGCACAGGCTCCGGACGAGCAGGCTCGGCGGCCATGGCTCACGGGCCTAGCCACTCCGCGGCACGTGGGATCTTCCCGGACCGGGGCACGAACCCGTGTCCCCTGCATCGGCAGGCGGACCCTCAACCACTGCGCCACCAGGGAAGCCCAGAAAACATTTTGATTATTATTAATCTTTTAAACCTTATAATTCTGTTATTTTATGGTTCCTTTCAATTGATTCATATTTTTCTGGGAATACAGTCCTATCATCTATAAATAATGATACATGCTCTGGCTCTGTTCAAACATTTCCATCTCTAAGTCTTTTTTTCTTATCTAATTGCTTTATGTAGTACATGCAGAACAATACCAAATGGAAATGCTGGTATGCTTTTGCAGATTTAATTTAATGAGACTATATGCAGTATATTATTATTAATCAAAATGCTGGCTTTCGCATAGCACAGGGAGATCAGCTCGGTACTTTGTGACCGCTGGAGGGGTGGGATAGGGAGGGTGGGAGGGAGGGAGACGCAAGAGGGCAGAGATATGGGAACATAAGTATATGTATAACTTCACTTTGTTATAAAGCAGAAACCAACACACCATTGTAAAGCAATTATACTCCAATAAAGATGTAAAAAAAATGCTTTACTTTTGAGAAATTAAGTTTTTATCAGGCTTGGAAATGATTCATCTAGTTATATTTTATTAAGAGTTTGTCTCCCTTTCTTGATATATTTTTCCATACCCATTACCATCTTAACATACAGCATGTTAACACAATCTGACATGCTATGTATTTTTCTTTTGCAGCTTTTTAATCATCTTCTCCTCTTAAGCTTTGTGTAAGGTTATGTAAGCTCTATGAGGACATGACATGTTTTATTCATTGCCATATCACAGAACTAGATATCATATCATATTACTAGCCTAGGAAAGACCAAGCACTCAAATTGTGATTGACTGAATGAATGGACAAATGATTAAAATGACCACCAGATACTGACTGACAATGTGCAAAGCAGAGAGGTTAAGAACTTGGACTCTGGAGTTAAAATGTCTGGGTTCAAGACCTGGCTCTAAAATTAACGGATCTTTGACCTTGAAAAGTTTCTCAGGATATCAGTGTTTCTAATTTCCTACCTTTAAAATAGGAGTGATACTAATAGTACCTGCTTTATTATGAAGATGTGATGTTCTAATACCGGGAAGATAGCTAAAACAGCATCTGGCATGTATAAAGCAAGGAAATAAATGTTAGCTCTTATTACTATAGAAATATAGTTATCATTTTAAGATTCACATGATTTTCTCTTTTGGTTTATTGATATAGTAAATTAAATAAATTCCTATGTGCATTGGATGAAGTACCTAGAGACAGCTGTGCTTTGCTATTTAAAACTCTGTGGACTTTAAAAAGACTATCCTGTGCATATGTGACACATTAAATAACAAACCCAGAGGGAACAACACACTGTAAAATTCACATATTTCTGTACTAGTACATATGAATACTGACTTAAAGAAAGATAAGTTAACACTACAAAGAACATGTTTTCCAAGGTTAGATTTTGAAATTTTAAATATGAGATTAGAGTCCCATAATATATTTACCATCTGCAATAAACAATCTTTGCTCTCCTGACAATCTTTACCTGAATGTGCGAATTACATAGTGTCCTCTCTGTTAATATATTATTTAAGAAAATTACACCAATAGCTACAAATGGGATTGTTTCATAGGCAGATTTTGTCAGATATTGATATTTATTGTGTTGGCTTAATAAAGGGAATCAGAAGGTTCCCATTTTTATGGTTCAGAATAGTTAATAGTGCATAGGATTTGTTCTTTGAAGGTTTTAAAGAATCATTTGTGAATCGCTGGCCTGGTGGTTTTTGGAAGCAACATTATGACAATTTTTTCAAATTTCTATGATCTATTTAGGTTTTCTCTTTATATGTAAGTTAATATTTTTCACGATGTCATCTGCAGTGGGCTGAATGGTGGCCCCCCAAAGGTATCAAAACCTAATCCTTGGAACCTTGTAAAGTTTTTGCAGATGTGATCAAGTCAAGTATTAACATTGCTTGGGGCCGGTGACTCCTTTCTATCTTATTCTTTCTTTCTTTTAGAGTAGGAATGACTAACTGTTATACTATGCTTGTTTCATCACTGTTTAAAGCAGATAACTTGTTTTCTAGTTTTACAAGTTCACAATTTTTCCTCGGAATGCATAATACTGAGTCTCACCTATAACTGATTTTGATGATTTAAAAGATAGGATTTGGGACTCTGAGGTGATGATATTCAGATAAGACTTTTGACTTGAGTTGATAATATAACAGATTGAGACATTGGAGATCCTCAGATGATGTGAAAACATTTTGCAAGTGGGACAGAATTGAATCTTTTGGGGTCAGAACGCAGACAGTAGTGGGATGAATGGTAACCCCTAAATATATCTGTCACTAATCCTTGGAACCTAGAAATGTTACCTTATATGGTAAACTTTTTGCAAATGTGATTCAACTAAGGATCACGAAAAGAGGAGATTATTCTGAATTATCCAGGTGGGACCTAAATGCCCTTACAAGTGTTCTCGTGAGACAGAGACAGAGAGAGATTTTACAGACCGAAGAGGATGAGGCAGAAACTGGAGTGATACAAGCACAAGTCAAGGAATGCTGGCAGCTACCAGAAGCTGCAAGTGGCAAGGAATGTATTCTCCTCTACAGCCTCCAGAAGGAGCACAAACCTGTTGACACCTTGATTTCTGCCCAAGGATATTAAATTTGGACTTCTAGTCTCTCGAATTGTGAGAGAATAAATATCTGCTGTTTTAAGCCACAAGTCTGGGGTAATTTCTTACAGCAGGCATAGGAAACTAATACATCGTCTATTCCTACAGTTTTTTTGAGAAAAGCATTATCTAACAATATTTTAATTTTGTCTGAATCCAGTTATTTTTATTCTCAATTCTAATTGCATTATTTTTTATATTTAACATGATGTTTGGAACCTGTAATTTAGCAAAAAGCAAAAAGGCATATGAGAAGATTAAAATAGGCATAACAAATTCTGTATGTCAAATACATACAACGGGATGAAACAGTCAAACAGAAAAATCTTAGACAAGCAGAATCTCTTGCTTGGACAAGAAAGAATTCAACCTTAGAAAACCCTGATTAGTATTTATTAACATTGCATTGGAGGTCTTTAGAAATGCAATAGGTCAAGGAAAAAATAAGAAAAGGTGTAAGTATTACGAAGAAAGAGAAAAACTGTAATTATTTATAGATGACATAATGCCCTATATAGAAAATCCAAAGGACTCATTTGAAATCCACGTAAGTTAAGAGTTTAAAGAGTTATACACATATACGAATAGCATATAAAATTAGTAGAACTAACTACATTAAAACAAAGTAAGGGAAAATTATCCCATTCACGACAACAACAGTTACAAATATCAAGGGGAAAAAAAACCTACCATTGCAAGTCCCACAGAAAAAAATGAGAAGTACTGAAGGAAACAGAAGAACAATCAATGGAAATGCATACCATCCTGAGCTGCAATGACTTAAGGAGTTGGGGTTCAAAGACGTGAGGGGTGGTAAGTTTCTTCTGAACTTGAGTATCAGTGGAAACAGGTGGACTTTTCTCTATTAGATTGCATTTACTGTCTCAGAACTGGTTTTTAGTATGTAGGTGTGTGCATGTGCATACGTGTATGTGATTCCAAAGGAACTCAAAGACATCAAGATGTGTATCTGCAACTTACCCTGCTGTGAGTACTTTAGATGGAACCCATTGTGGACCTCTGTTAGTTAGCTTTGGATTACATTCCTGGGACAACCAGGGCATTTTTCTAGAATTAAAAACTCAGACTTAGAGATATACATGACTGAGAGCAAGAAGAAAGGTCTTAGAATAAAGTCAGTCCTTGGGGTAGGATACAGGATTTGCTAAATGGTAGACACAGATTCAAAAGCAGAGTTTTCAATGGGAGACTTTTGCAAAAACTTTTCACTTTGAGCTGGCTTCTCGTGAATTACTTAATTTTTTAAATTAAGAAATTTCTTTAAATTACTTTCTCTTGGATGATGACAAATGTTAAATTTAGCATTTAGCTTAAATTATTGCATTCAAATTTTATAATACTCTTTAGTTTTCTTTTCTTTTCCCCAATTATTTAATGAAGTTGGAGAGAGTCATGCCACTCCAGGTGACCCTGTTGCAGAGGGAGGTGAGACTTGGAATTATAAGTGAGATGAGGCCCATTCCCACTTCAGCGTCTTTCCACTCTGTCTCCCATTTATGAAGAGACCCTTGGGGAAATGGCAGCTTTACATTGAAAGAAAGTACATCATCAGTATTCCATCAAAAAAGAGATGATATACACTAATCTGACAAGGTACATTTATCCTAAATGAAGGAAAGTTTATTCTCATTAAATGATTATCAAAAAGTCTTTGGAAAACTAACAGCCTCATGCAGAATACTGGGATAAGTAAATGTAAGCTGTTACCACACTTAAGTCCTTCAGACAATGTGAGGAGGCAGTTGCCAGACCCAGAAGAAGAGAGTTACCTGGAAAAGATGGCCTTGAAAGAAAAAGACATCCAGTTGCAGGTGAGTTTTCATTGAGGTAAGCAGAAATATAAATACACTAACCGTATTTTCCTCCCTTCCATCTCCCCCTGGGGCTCGCAACTGGCCAAGCAAATCAGAAGGAAGAGGGCAAGAGGTATCTGATGTCTGTACAGGACACTGCTCAAGCAGAAAGATGGAGGAAGGCAGAGAGAGAATCTAGAGAGGCACACAAGCAATCCAGAATGGAGGACTTGGTCCTAAAGATTCAGTGCTTACAGCAGAATGGAAAACTATGTATAAGAACAGAAAAGTCTAAGAAGCATAAGCACCAAATATATAAAAAATAATTGACAACTAAGATGTCCATTGGACTATAAAGTATAAATTGTGTCTATATATGTATGTATATAATATACACATGATTACAAAATGATATATAAAATTTTGGATTAATTAAATAAAACAGTATTACATGGTACCTGAAAATAAACACTGAACTTTCTTATTTTAAAAAGTCACATGCCTGGCTTTATCAAATTTTCTGGCTTTATCAAAGAATGATGTATTCCACATAAATATATTACCACCATATGTTATACACTAGACTTTTAAACTTTATTAATTTGGGATTAAAAAGTATTTTATGAAATATGTAAATTTAACTTATAGATTAATTTAATATTTTATCTCATTGAAATTGATATATAGCATCACCTTTAAGCTACTCCTAATGGCTAGGGTCAACCTATTAAATATCACAGACTTTGGGTGAAGGGCTGTTCACTCTACACTGAATGACTCCAGACTGCTATGTTGTGGTGTTTCCTAGTTTTCTTAGGATTTTTCATTCCTTTCCTCTTGAATCATGTTAAACTATTATCTTTCATTTTTGCTCCAAAAAACAGGCCTGTCCCTAGCAGTTTCCTTCTGTTTCATAATCTCACTTTTCATATTTTGAGAAGAAATAGAACCTTAGAATTTTAAATATAGAATTAACCTCAAACACTGCTCATAACCTAGATGAGCAAAGTAGATTAAACAAAGCCAATACAGGTCTGGAATATGGTCAATAAGGATAAAAGGTGGTAGAAGAGTCTATAGTGTTCCCCTATAAGTGAATTTCAGGAATTCTGTGCATGAAATTACAGTTCATTATTATAACTATTCCTAAGCATTTTATTGTACTCAACTTCCTAGATTGCCATTTTATTCCAAAAAGCCAAAGCTATTTAAAATTATCTTTGATAAACATTACCGGAATGTAAGTATTATATTTTTCATCTCCTATAAATAAAAATCTGTTAAAATTGTAAGAGATTTTGACAAGAGTGAAAGAAAAAGTACCAATGATTAGTCCGAGTTTAAATTCCAAAACAGAACACCCATACCTAAAATTATGTAGTAAAATGAGAAGATTTCACCTAAATTTTAACAATCTTACTGAAAATTCCTCCTGTTTACAGAGCAGAAGAGCTCATGAAACCAGACAGACTAGTTCAGGTCACTGGAAAGAAGATTTGACTATAGGGAATAGAGAGACACAAGCCAAGAAGAGCACTTAAATCACAAGTCCTGATCCTGCTCTTTGTCACACACAACATATGGGATTAGCAGTGCCAGAAAACTTCTAGAACAGTTCATATTAACCTTAAATTCTGTGAACAAATTTGTAGAAAGAATAATAAACTTACTATACACTTACTAGTATCACAACTGTATGATTTCTATGGTCAAAATGCTCCCTTATATATAATTTTGTTTTACTTCGCCAATTCCTGACTGGTTTTTACCTCCAATTCCTGACTGGTTTTTAACTGAAAGAAAAAAAAAACTAAATTTCTCTCAAAGTGCTTCTTTCGGTTAAAAATTCCTAAATTTGAAGGCCAAGAAATCTCAAATTTAGTAAACAGTATAGACAACATAATTGGTGACTGAAGTGTAATCCAAATGATTGCTTTTATAATTTCAGTTTGATTCCTAACAGGAAATGATGTAAGGAGATCTTGAAAAATCCATGAACACCATAATTCGAAAAGATACATGCACCCCCCAATGTTCACTGCAGCACTATTTACAACACCCAAGACATGAAAGCATCTAAATGTCCATCGACAGATGAATGAATAAAGAAGATGTGGTATATTTATACAATGGAATATTACTCAGCCATCAAAAAGAATTAAATAATGCTATCTGTAGCAACATGGATGGACCCAGAGATTATCTTACTAAGTGAAGTAAGTCAGACAGAGAAAGACAAATATCATATGATATTGCTTACATATGGAATCTAAAAAAATGATGCTCTATTTACAATAGCCAGGACATGGAAGCAACCTAAGTGTCCATCAACAGATGAATGGATAAAGAAGATGTGGCACATATATACAATGGAATATTACTCAGCCATAAAAAGAAACGAAATTGAATTACTTGTAGTGAGGTGGATGGACCTAGAGTCTGTCATACAGAGCGAAGTAGGTCAGAAAGAGAAAGACAAACACCGTATGCTAACATATATATATATGGAATCTAAGGGGAAAAAAAGGGTCATGAAGAACCTAGGGGTAAGATGGGAATAAAGACACAGACCTACTAGAGAATGGACTTGAGGATATGGGGAGGGGGAAGGGTAAGCTGTGACAAAGTGAGAGAGTGGCATGGACATATATACACTACCAAACGTAAAACAGATAGCTAGTGGGAAGCAGCCGCATAGCACAGGGAGATCAGCTCGGTGCTTTGTGACCACCTAGCGGGGTGGGATAGGAACAGTGGGAGGAAGGGAGACGCAAGAGGGAAGAGATATGGGAACATATGTATATGTATAACTGATTCACTTTGTTATAAAGCAGAAACTAACACACCATTGTAAAGCAATTATACTCCAATAAAGATGTTAAAAAAATAAAAAAAGATACACAGTCCACAGTAAATATCACAAATGATTGTTGCTGCTGTGCTTACTATTCTATTAAACGTGTAAAATCCATAAAACACTTTAAGTTCAAAGTTAAATATGAATTTTTACCTTTATAATTATGTCTCTGCTATTCACAATTGTGGTTAATGAATCAGAGACTGTGGCATCACTAGTAAAAAATGAGCTTGTGAATAAAATAGAACTCAGGCCCACCAGACCTACTGAATCACAATCTGCACTTTTACAATCTCCCCAGTGTACTTGTGTACCCATGAATAGTTGAAAGGTACATTTCTACCTCAACATGTCTTTTCTGTCTGAGAAATACACACATTTTATCCAGTTTGATAGAAATAAAACACTCAAAAATGCAAAACAAAAATGATGCAAATGACCTTATATACAAAACAGACATAGACCCACAGAGAAAACAAAAAAATAGTTACCAAAGGGGAAAGGAGGCAGGGATAAATTAGGAGTTTGGGATTAACATATACACACTACTATACATAAAATAGATAACCAACAAGGACCTACTGCATAGCACAATAGTTTGTAATAACCTATAAGGGAAAGGAATCTGTAAAAGAATATATATATATATTACATATAACTGAATCACTTTGCTGTACACCCGAAACTAACACAACATTGTAAATCAACTGTACTTCAATAAAAATCCTTGAAAGCCCAATTAATAACACTTTTAGTAATAGCTAATCATTAGATCAGGAGCTCTCTTTCTATAGAGCCTAAGATGAGAACTAAAGAAAAGGTGTGCAGTTTATATAATAAAGACACAGAAGTTGATACCTTAGTAGCACAGGAATATTTAAATCAACTTTCATAGTTTTGGTGATGCCCTGATTAAATTACTCTAGTAGAGAAAATCAACGTGCCTAAAACCTGATGTAAACCTGAACTTCTCAAGAGGTACTGTAGTGTTACAGAGCAGTCCTGGAAAGGGAAACCCTAGATATTCCCTTTCAGAGGGTTCAGATGGAGTCAGAAGGGACTACAGAGGGGAATATGAGTTAGTATAATAGGAAGATACCCTCCCCATGACCGACAAGAAAGAAGTCAACCCTTGTTTCACAGTTAAGGTGTAGGATAGGACCAGAGTCAATGATATCAGGTCAGGACCCCAGGGCATGAGAACGTGGAATACTGCACATGATGTTACAGCATAAGGACAAAAGACAGGGACCATTTCCATAATATCTCAAATAAGGAATAATTCTTGCTTTAGCAAAATAAATCTAATTTGACACCTGGTGTATGATTACCAGTCATTAAACTGCAGGTGAGAATGACCAAGTTGATATGAGTGCAACAAGAAAATTGGAGTGAGACGGGGTGAAGGAAGATGTAGTGAAATGGGCAGGAGAAGGAGCTGAGGTGGACACGAAGGAAGAGGGGTACTGAAAGTTTGAAAACAACAGGATTTTTATTTACTGTCTGTAAGTAGGGAAGAGAGTAGTTGTTAGAGATGAGGGTGGAAGTAAGCCTGCGTGTAAAACAGGAGGTGGCGGGAGTCCCCTGGAGGACAACAGTGATGCTGGGAGATAAGTAGTTTAACAAAACCAAAAAGAGAACTAGTATGATTTTCATGGAAAAAGTATAAAAGTAAGGCTCTCTATAAAACATTCACAAAGTCAATGAATGCCAGCAGTCCCAATGATGCACCAAGCATTAGTACAAGGTGCAAGTATATAGTCTTTATCCTATTTAAATTTATAAGGTAAATACGATGATAAAAAAAATACTGAAGGGCTCATCAGTTTGTATAACCTATCATAAGTCATCAAGTTGGAGTAGCCATACATACATATATATATACACACACACACATACATATAGTTTATAGTCATGTAGTCCGCTGTCTCTAAAGGCCAATTGCTTCCAAAATGATTCTAGCTTTATTACAGGAATTATTTCCAAATAAGATTATGTTCTTTATATCTGAAAAATGATGATACTAATTTGGTTGGTTGATCTCAGTAAGGTATTTGAAAGTGACAGCATTATGTTTTTATTTGGTCTGTCTTAGGGGAAAAACTCATTGAAGAGTATTGCACTACGTTTCATTCTCTTTCCTCTTTCCTACTCCTGTCCCTCCACCTTCTCCTTCCTATCTATCTGTCATCACATAGGAAAGTTCCTTAGGTAGATTTCATCTTTTTTTCTATAAAATATTCCTTTCCTAGAACTGTATACCTACCCAAGGGATATGGTTCTAACTGGGTAAAACTGGGCTGTGGCAGATGCTGCTTGTTGCCTTCCCAATATCTATTTCCCTCCTTTTTTTTTTTGCGGTACGCGGTCCTCTCACTGTTGTGGCCTCTCCCGTTGCGAAGCACAGGCTTCGGACGCGCAGGCTCAGTGGCCATGGTTCACGGGCCCAGCCGCTCCGCGGCATGTGGGATCCTCCCGGACTGGGGCGCAAACCTGTGTCCCCTGCATCGGCAGGCGGACTCTCAACCACTGCGCCACCAGGGAAGCCCTTCCCTCCTCTTTTTAACCAACAGAACTCTTATTTCATCTGGCCAGCCATATACCCAGCTAATAAACAAGCAAGCAAGCAAGCAAGCAAACAAACCCTAAATCCTCAGGGTTCCTCTTTACAGCAAAGAATGGTCATATAGATATAGTTCCTATCTACCCACCATCACCACCACCACCACCAATTTACTTGCAGGAAAGTGGATGTAATTCCTAAGAGGTATAAGCAGATAAGTTAAGGATAAAGGCCACTGCTGAAAACTGCACGGGAAAAAATAAGGAGCCTGGTCCTTTAAAACATCTTGATGGCCACAGTAGCTCTGAAGTGACTTCCTCCAGATGTCCTCCCGAGAAAAGAATCCCCTAACTTGTAATTTTGTTATTGCTCCATGAAGCCAAACACAAAATAACGAAAAAATAAGGTGATACATTCCCTAGCAAATCATTCCTCTGAAAACACAAAGTCAGGGAGTCTGCAGATTCTGTAATGGTGATTGCTGGGAAATATTTCACTCAATAATTTTTCCTTATGCTTAAAATTACAATGTTATATTTATACAGAGACATGATTTCTAAAGGATTTCTGGAAAATTATCTGTTTTCACCTGATTACTTTTGCTAAATTAGATATTTGGCTTTTTTGACAGAAACAGACAGATATTTATATCTTTATTTCAGAATGAAAAGATCTATCTGGGTTTAATAGACTTTCCTGAGGTTATGCAGCTCTCCAGAAGGGCAATCCGTGGCTCAGGGTGTGACTCCCTTATTTAACCCAGAAATATGGATATTCACTTAACGTTCCTTTTGATCACGTTCTTGTCAAGAGGTGTTTCAACATTAACTGCTGTTAATGCCATTGGCATATCATATTTCCTAAAACAACTAATATTATTCAGAAAATCAGGAGAAGCTGCTTGCATCCATAATTCTATTTGTAATCTAATAGTAGGTTTCATTTAATTAATGATGTATTTCCTAGGTGATGTTGGGAAACAAAATGATGTTGATTGGTAATTGTTAAATAAATACATCTGTCCTTATTATTTGTCCTCAAGAACAAATACAATGTTAACTGTCCTTTCTTGTAATCGTATTTTCTCGAAGAGAATAAAAAATCATATTTTCTCCTTCAAGAGAATAAGATCAGTCAGTCAGTAGCTTGAGACCATAATCAGAGGCTCCTAATTTATCTAACTTAAGTTAGAAGAACTTGACTCCAAAATCACTCAGCAAAACTACCTCAAGCCTTGATGCTATAAAGGACATCATACAAAGTGACTACAGAACTCCCACATCAGTAAACTAGTACTTTAAAGAGGATAAAGGGCTATATTCATCACCCTTATGAATGAATAATATTGGTAAGTGGATTTGCAAAAGATTTCAGAGATAAAATTACTTTTCTTCTAACGTAATATAAAAATTAAAGTCTACTCAGTATCTTGAAAAAAATTAAAATTATAAGGGAAAGTAATTCCTGTTTGTCTGCTTTTTACAACTCCAAAAGAGGGCTGTAAGTAGTCTATTAAGGGCCTTGTGATGGGCAGCAGAGAAAATAGCAATCTTTTCAACAGGTTTTATTTACTGAAGGAAGGAGCAATCCTACTGGGAAGGAGGGGGGAGCTAGAGTCTGGGGCGGAGATGATAGCTCTAGTTGAAAGCACTAAAGGAAAATCCATAAATAAAAATAAAAGAACAGGGCTTCCCTGGTGGCGCAGTGGTTGAGAGTCCGCCTGCCGATGCAGGGGACGCGGGTTCGTGCCCCGGTTCGGGAAGATCCCACATGCCGCGACATGCCGCGGAGCGGCTGGGCCCGTGAGCCATGGCCGCTGAGCCTGCGCGTCCGGAGCCTGTGCTCCACAATGGGAGAGGCCACAACAGTGAGAGGCCCGCCTACTGAAAAAAAAAAAAAAAAAAAAAAAAAAATAAAAGAACATATCAAAATTCCTTCAGTAACATTTAAAATATTTGGTCATGTTTTTCCAACCTAAAAGTAAAGGCCTAATCCTTATGCAAGGGAAAGTATCTTGCATTTTGGCTTGTTTGAAGATAAGTAAACACAGTTGTCACATTTATTAGTGTATTACAGATTACACAGACGTATAGAATTAATGAATATTAGAGACATGACTTTAATCTCTGCCTTGCACAAATCATGAACCCCTGTGAAGTATTCCTGGGATGTCCATAAGAAGAGAGGTACTAAAATTTCAGACTCCTAAATATCTTCCACATGCCATTCCTGAGCAGTTATTACACACGATTCAGTACTGTGTGTCCTACAAGATTTATCACAGTGGCAAATAAAGACATATAACCCTTAAATCTTATAATATATACAACACTATTTGTGATAGAACACAAACTGTTAACACACAAGGACTCACAACTTCCTCCTCTGCTGTTTGCCCACTGATTTTTTTCCCTCTTCCCCTATCAAGTGCAAAAAGAAAGTTCAGATGCCTCTTAAACTGACTTTCTGGAGAAAAGCACTAAAAAAAAAAAAAAAATTACATTTCTTATGAGATATCTAAAAGAGTCAACTTCATAGAATCAAACAGTGGAATGGTTGTTGGCAGGGGCTGGGGAGAGAAAAAACAGAGTTATTAATTAAAGGGTATAAAGCTTCAGTCAAACAAGGTGAATAAACTTTAGAGATCTGCTGTACAACACTGTACCTGAGTCAATAATATACTGGACACTTAAAATTTTGTTAAGAGGCTGGATCTCAGTGTTCTTTCCACAATAAAATAAAATAATAACATAAAAATAATTACTATCCCCAGAGGGGGAATACAATACATCTGAATGGGAATATAACACATCAAAAAGGGAATATAATACATCTGCTGCACACCCTGTGGGGGTGTGTCATCAAAAAGAGTGAAAAGATCAAGAGAAGGCAACATAATGGAAGGGAAACCAGTGAGTGCTGTTGGAATTGGAGAGTTGAGAGGTGCTGGAGAATGGGAGTGGACCAACAATGTGCATATGAGTTGTGTTCAAGGGAAATGTGAATACAGATGAAAGATTCTGTTTGGGTCATCCTTTAAATTCAACTTTGCTCCAAAATAAGCTAGTTGGTCAATAGTGTTTCACACACAGACTTTGACTTTTTGGACATATTAGACTTTCTCACTCTTTTTATTTACACCTGTGAAGGTGGGCTCATCTCCATCACAAACACAGCTAACCAAAGGAACTTTCCAAACATACCTGGTTCTCCTTCCCTCTGTTACATCACAGGTCCCCTTCCTCCATTCCAAGACCAGTCCCCTGACCCGTGCTTGGATCCTATCCCTTATCCATCTCTTAGGAATCACAATACATTAGGAGTTTATATCCTTTCTCTCCAGTACTTCATCCTCTGCTTCTTTATAGGCTCTTTTTCCATAACATTAAGATTCTTCAGGTATCGATAATGTAAACAAAAATCCCTTAACCTCCTGTGCTTGCAAAATATTGGCACTTTCGTTTTACCCAAACTTCTTAAAAGTACTGACTAGAATTTCTGACTTCACTTCCTCACTCCCTCTGACCCTACTGAAGTCTGGCTTTCTACATCACAACTTAAAATTTTCAACTATGATTTCTCTCTTTGCTTTCTCTACTAACTTTTACTCCCTATCCTACTGCCATCTACAGTGTAATTCATCACTCCATTATAACTGATATCCTCGATCCTGAGGCAAATTTGACTCTAATTTGTTTCCCTCCTTTCTTTAACACTCTTTCCTGGACTAGGATCAGACCAACTCCTAGTTTTCCTCCTATTTTCCAGGCCATTTCATCTCAGTTTACTTGGTTACTCTCCTGCCTATCTCTTCAATAATGGCTTTCCTTGGAATTCTGTCCTCATATTCTTTTTTCTAACTCTACACAAGTGGGTCTGAAAAGGAAAGGCTATTCATGTTAGGGAGATGAGACTTGATTTCAAAAACAAGACACTACAGAAATGTTTTAAACAGCGCATCTTATTTGCATTTTAGAACAATTACTTGGACACTATGAATGATTTTTTTGGTGGGCTCAATGGTAGGAAGATATAAAATAACTGCTGAATTAGAACAGTAGTAATAGTAGTAGTGTGGATGGAAAGGAATATTCATGACATATTTAAGAGATAAATACTGGCTTTGATGATTGATTGATTGAGTGCTAAGTAGCAGGAAAGTATTAGAAATGACTCGCTGGTTTTGGGCTTGAGTAATTTGATTGATATGGGGCCTCCAAGTGAGATAGAATAAGAATTGGAAGTTCATCAGAGATGACAAAGTCTTCTTTGGTCACAATGAAGCTTTTTGCTTAACTTTTCAGTGAAATTTAACATCTAGTTTAAAAAAGTATATACAATGAATAAATGGACACAACTGTGTAACCAACATCCAGATTGAAAAAAAATAGCACATTTGTGTGGTCTCCAGAAGTCCAGTCCCATCATAAGAAGTTGACTTTTAGTCCTATAACATTTTCTAGTGAGTGTTCACTTGACTCAAGTGTAGGTCATACATAAAAATTACACACACACACACACACACACACACACAAAGAATAATAGCCTCACCTAAATATTATGGTAAAATATGAGATTTGACTAGAGTCACTGCCTATGTCTTTGAAAGGCTGAAAAGCTAAAAGCCTATTTAAAGTTATTTCTGGCATTCATGAACTTATGTGCAACTGTAATTATGTGATGGTGTGTGTTAATAACTTTTAAATAATTAAACAAACAGTGGACTAGATTGATGGTTAATGAGAATATTTAGAGAGTCTGTGTTAACTAAATATTAAGAAGAATATTAGAATCTCAAATCAAAACTTATGTGATACGGGCTTCCCTGGTGGCGCAGTGGTTCAGAGTCTGCCTGCCGATGCAGGGGACATGGGTTCGTGCCCCGGTCCGGGAAGATCCCACATGCCGTGGAGCGGCTGGGCCCGTGAACCATGGCCCCTGAGCCTGCACATCTGGAGCCTGTGCTCCACAACGGGAGAGGCCACAACAGTGAGAGGCCCGCGTATTGCGCAAAAAAAAAAAAAAAAAAGAAATAGGTGACAAGAAATTTAAATCACCTGGATATTTCATATTCAATAGCAATACAAATCATAAAAATTATATATTTATAGTACGTGGAAATAAACTTGAGTTGAAAAATATTATTCATATTCTTTGTATGTTTAAAGAATAGTTATAACCACAGTCAAATTTTGTAGAAGTAAAACTATCACATATACAGACATAACCATTTTCAATATATCTACTTTGAATGCTTAACCTATGCAAACACTTTTAGAGACGTATTTGCCTAGTGTTGCTACTTCTGATAAAATCATTTTATATCAATGTGTTTAGCAAAATGGTTCTATGATTAAGCAGACATAAATGTTCAATTACATTTATTTGAATAAATTGCGGATTAAAAATGCGTTTCATGTTCCACATTGCTGTTTGAAAACTAAAAAGAACTTTCTATGTCTCTGGACTTAATTCACCATGAAAAGTTCCACATATAAAACTATCACTTTTAACTCTAGGTACAAAAAATTCATCACAGAATTACATATTGTGGCTATTTACTCATCAGGGTAAATAAACAGAAATGTGATCTTAATCAAATGCCATAATCCAATACAAGATCTATAAATACATGAATGGGCAAAAAGTTCCAAGTATTTTGGCACCAACATATTAGTGTCAATCTTTTAAGGGCTTTGAAGGTTCAAACATATAAAAATGTTCTTCAATTAAAATTATATATTCTCCCTGCTTAGAGAAGATGTATGGCTAAAATGTACTTGTCTTATAAAAGTTTTCCTTTAAAGAATGAATTTTCTACTACATTCAGTATTTTATCTCATTTAGTATTTACCATTTAATCTTATATGGTAATGTGGCATTTTAGTTTATTTAGTGCTTTATAAAATGACAAGATTTTTGATGTCTCACTCAAAATGTATGCACAGCTTAAGACAAACCATATTTAATACTTCAAATGGGATAATTTTTTTTCCTGCTTTGTGCTGATCTTAATTCAGGACCCCACTATCTAAAAGAGGTACAAAATTTCTCAGTTTTTGCCAATATAAGAATATAAATTTAATCTAAACTTTGTTCACCTCTTTTCAAATAAACATTTATAAAAATGGTTTTCAATTAAGAATTATAACCACTTAAAATTAGTCTCATAAACAAAATATTATGGGGCACCTTGGACTGAAATGTTTTGCTAGGCAAAACATCACTGACTCTCTGACATCAACTATGCAAAGTGAACAGAAGAATGAAAGCGCGTATGACTTTTAAAGATATTCAAAATTATACATTTGTAAAACAGTACTTTGCTTCCATGATTTAGTTAAATCATTTTCTGCATGTCAAATTATATGCTATTCTTTCGCTCTAATGTGAAATGAAAAAAAAATACAGACCCTAAACCAGTATCTAGTACTACTAGTGTTTGCAAGCCTAGTGGATGTATGTGATATGGCTTCATGATAAACAGTTATCTTCCCATAATTAGCAATACTGGTTCAACAAACAAACAAAAAACAGCTCTTGAGAAAGGCAAAGGTATTAAGAGGTAGTTTAAGTCAAATTTGACATTATTCTCGATATCTACCACAATCAAATTATTTATTTTTGTTGTTTAAATGAAAAGTCCAAATACATTCCTATTATATTTCAAGTTGACCTGTGAACATCCAGATGCAGTTGCCACTAATTAGTGGCACCACAGAATCCAGAAACAAGTCTTTCCTGATACACACAATGGAAAAGACTTTAATAAGTGAATACCTAAGAATCTATAATACCATTACACAAAGAGAACTATAATAACAGTCAACAAATGGCTTTTTAAAAATGTACTATTTGTCACTAAATACACTGCCATTATAACAAAAAACCTTTTGTGCTTTAAAAGGGTATGTTTCTCTCAGTAAAATATTTATGCTTTTATAAATTACCAGACTATATAGCTCATCCACAACAATTTCACTGTTGTTGTGTAAAATAGTAAATTATTTCTTTTAAATTATTAATTCAATAGAAAAAAGAATTTTTCAGGCTTATAGTCTTTTGAAAGGACAGAAAAATAGATGAAACAAAACCAAAATGACAATTTCAGCATTTAAAATTTACAAATGATAATTCAAACAAATGTTATGACATTTAAGATAATGAAACCCTTCATTTATTCTGCTATCTGGTATGAGTTTTATTTCACATATAAGGAGTCAGAACAGATGTCCAAATATTGTAATGCCAAAAGAGAGTTAGGGCATATCTTGATTAATACCCTCAGAGCAGCCTGTGGTGTCTCTTTAAAACTGGCATGCATTACCTCAAAACAACTATTTAAATCCATTCTAGGAAATATAGTTAGACAAAGCATTCCAGAGACAAAAAGAAAACAACAAAGCTCAGTATAATCCTTTTAGCAATGTGAGTTGCATCTTATTGACAGACCATTCATTGCAATCAGCAAATGATTAATTGCAAATTTGTTGCTAAATTGACCACACTCAAAAAAAGAGACAAGCTTCAGGCTACTGTTAAAGAGGAAAAACTTATGTTAAAAATGATTGGAGACTTTTTGCAGGGAATTAATTCTAATCAATATGCTTGTTGACTACACAGTAGAATAATGACTCCCTTAAATAGGAGAGGTACCCATTATTGTAGACATTGAAATTAATATTTAACCTACTGACTTGCAATTTTTTAAAATTTATTGAAGTAGCATTTTCTTGCCTTACCTTTAATAAATAGTTCATGTTTTATAAAACATGTGCAAAAGATTTGTTTTCCTATTTCAAATGTAGATTGCAGACGTAATGCCCATATGGTCAAACTTATAATAACTGCCTGAAGCAATTTGTTCTTGGATTTTTAAAGATAAACGTCAGTGGCATATTAAAAATATAAAAGGTGATAAGATAGTACGATGGATGAGTATTTGTCTCTCAGTAACAAATGGCTTTTATTTCTTTACAAACAAAGCACCTTTAGGGTTCTTTTATTAAAATCAGAGTGTTTCAGGCAAAAAAAGAATGGTGCAGTGGTATATTATTATAGATACTTTGTTCAAAATGACCATTTTCATAAAACTAACTTCCAAAGTCATTTCTTGAATAAATATTTATTGAGCACCTACTATTGGCCAAACATTGTGCTCGGTTCCAAGTTGACAACATTAAATACACTTAGACCTGTGCTTAGGAAAATCACAAAAGTTGTAAATCTCTACTTCCCTGTCTTATTTTTCTTTGAGCTTCACTGGGGATGCAACAGTGACAAAGAGGCAGGAACAATACTCTGAAGTTCTTGGGAACAGTAGAAGCAGTATTTTTTGCAATAAAACTGAAAGTAGAAGATGAGCAGAGTTGCTTCAGATATTTACAGAAGTTCAATTACTACTAAAATTATGTCAGTGATTATGCAATTCTATTTTCAGGTAAGGTATCAAAAATCAATATACCTAATAGGAATGTATTTCTAAAAATGTGTGAGGGTGCTTCAAGATATAGACTGTACAAGGGAGGAGAGTGGTATGAAAAGTGAAAATCTTTAGTTTTCAACACTAGCCCTCCATGTTGACATTACATTATTCTTTTGGGAAAACTACACCAAACTCTGAATTCCATTCCCCACAATACAGAGAATGTCTTCTTTGGTCAACGCTATGCTCCTGGGTTCTTCAAACAGGGCAACTTAACAAAATGTGTCACTATATTCCCTAGTACACATCTAGACAGGCACAAGTGAGCTTAAAGCGCCTCTGCTACATAAGAGAACACCAAATGACCCAGAGCTTATAGGCAAGAATTGGAACATGGCAGGATCACCGAGAATAATAACCAGAGAAAACCATAATTCAAAAAGATACATGCACCCCAATGTTCACTGCAGCGTTATTTACAATAGCCAGGACATGGAAGCAACCTAAATGTCAATCAACAGAGGAATGGATAAAGAAGATGTGGTACCTATATACAATGGAATATTACTCGGCCATAAAAAGGAATGAAATAATACCATCTGCAGTAACATGGATGGACACAGACATTGCCATACTGAGTGAAGTAAGTCAGAGACAAATATCATATGATATTGCTTATATGTGGAAGCTAAAAAAAAATGGGACAAATGAACGTATTTACAAAACAGAAATAGAGTCACAGATGTAGAAAACAAACTTATGGTTACCAAGAGGGTAAGGGGAGGGAAGGGATAAATTGAGAGATTGGGATTGACATATACACCCTACTATATGTAAAATAAATAATAAGAACCTACTATATAGCACAGGAAACTCTACTCAATACTCTGTAATGACCTATACGGGAAAATAATCTAAATAATCTAAAATAATAATCTAAAATAATCTAAAATAAAAATAAAAATAATCTAAAATAATCTAAAAAAGAGTGGATATATGTATACGTATAACTGATTCACTTTGCTGGACACCTGAAACTAACACAACATTGAAAATCAACTGTACTCCAATAAAAATTAATTAAAAAATAAAAATAAAAAATAATCTACTGAAGGTATCGAAAGTTGGATATTACTATACATATAGTTGAGCAAACTGATGTTCAACACTGCTGGGTAAATCACGCAATGTTGCAAAATCAGTATCTGGCTTCAAATGGTATTCAAACTCAGCTCTCTTCTAGGAGACGGCTGGTTATCTTATTTACACAATATCACTGAGCGCTGAAAGAACTGCTGTCTACCACCAAGTGCCACTGAAGGAAGGACAATTGATGTTCTATCACTACTAAACCTCAAAGCAAAAGTTTGGTCGTAAACTTAACTTTATTAATAAAAACATATTTTTACTTATTTTAGATTTTTACATCCTATTTGTACTGAATTAAATTCTTATACTTTTAAAATACGTGGGAAAATAATCACGTTTTATTCTATTTGAAGGGTTTAGGTCAGTACAGGAATATTTTCTGTCAAAAGGCATGTAAGTTATATCTATTCCTCAATTTGTGGAAAGTATCTTTTAAAGCAAATAAACACTGTCTTGGTAAAGCAAATTTGCTGCCTTACACATTCTCCTTCATAGCATTTGTTGAAGATGCTTACCTTGCTTAAATGTCTTTAAAGCTCATTAAAATATATTCACAAATATGTGTTCCATTTTTAAAAACTGCTCTACTAATGATGCATTAATATAGCTAACTTAATTAACACACAGTTTTATAAAATTATAGAGATACAAATCGAAAAGAAATACAGCACAGGTAATAAGCTATCGAATTCTAAAAACTTGAAGAGTTTTTAGAGATTCAAACTCAGAGATTCAGAGAGTAAAATAACCTGTCTAAATGTTAGTGCTGAACCAGGAGTACAACAAAAGCCTTCTAAATTAAAATGCAGGCATTCTTTCTATTTTACGTTAAATCATCTGAATTAAAGTCATTTAATGTAACTTCAGGGAATTATCAATTTGTTGTGTTTGGAGTTTTTCTGCCTCAAAAAGTGTAAAATTCTATCAACGAATACTAGGATTTATCCATAAGCACTTGTCAGCTTTTTGCTAGCAAGGACACACAAGACCAAACTAATTTGGATTGTACAATGAGAAGACATTCACCCCAACAGACTGAAAATGTCAAAACTACTAATTACTTTAAATAGTGGTATATCTATATACTTGCCTTAATTAATATGTAAATGTATTAATTGCTCCCATGTGGGGAACAAATTATAATTGATAGGGAAGGAGAGGAATCACTTGGAGATGAAGCTAGAAAAAAACTAGATTTTGAAGAGAAAGAAAAGACATTTGTGTCAACATGAAAGGCTTTGACAATGTGAAGGTAGAGTTTTAATCTGATTTGATTGACGATTGAGTCCTCATCGTAAGTTCTTGAACAGAGGGAGGGGAAAACGTATATCTTAGAGATGGGCCTCAATCTAAAAAGACAGCTGTGACTCTGTTTTGGAAAGGTTACCTTATTACTACATGAATAAAAGGCTTTTACATGCTTCTGAAGCGGTAACATGTAGCAAATAATGCTCCAAATGTATTTATGCTCAAACTTCCTTTTCTGTCCTTTTTACTGGTTTTTGCCCAGCAGTATAACTCAGTTTGATCCGAGACGGCATGAAGTAGTTGTCTGAGGCAGAGCATTACCAGCTTTGGTGGGACGCAAGGCTTCATTTGATTAAAATAATATATGGTTCCATTTTTTCAGTACGTTTTGCTCATTTGGAACTCTTCAAGAGAGAGATGGGTGAGGTTTTTTTGCTCCCACAATCTACAAAGACATGATTTTTATTGGCTATCAATATCACTTCTGAAAGATTCACTTTTGGTTTGACTCCTCTGTCTTCTGCTCCAAGTCTTCTTGAATACCAAAAATGAAAATAAGATATCCCAGATCAGGGATAGATTAACTGAATCATAAAGATGTAATCTCACAGATCATCTTGTTGGAAAATTTCTTTTAGAAGCAAGAAAACTGGGGGAAATACCCTGAATGGAATGATTTGCAAATAGTTAATGAGCTGTGGCAGAGATAACTGTCTCTTGATTCCTAGTGTACACCCTTAGACTACATAATCTAACTTTAAGGCCTAGTAGTAAATAACTAAATCAAATACCTTCTGAAAAGTGAGTGGCAGAAGTTGCTCAAAGCACGGCTGAGTGAAGTTAAGATAAAGGATAGAACAATTAAATACTTTTCCACATACTGAAAACAGAAAACCTAAGAACTGCCAAAGTGGATCAGACAGCCAGCTCATCCCAGTGTTTTCTTTCTGGCCATGGCAATAAGAAGAGGACACATTTCTTCTCCCACAGGTCAATCTCAAAATTGGAAAATAAGCTGAATTGAGACTGTAACTCAACAGCCTGTTTGCCCCTGTGGAGTTATTATTCATGAATTTCTTCTAGCTTTTTTGAATATTTGTATATATTTTTGTTTCCCAATTTTATATGCTCCTATGAATATTCTTGACTGTTTATTTGCTATAAGTCAATGTTAACTTTTAAGAATCAAACAATGGCTTATTTTCTTGTATTTTTAGTTTGATTAACATCTTTGCCCTTATAACTTTACCGACCTAGACTACAAGTTATCTTAAACTTCAACGTTTTGGATAAAAAGTTCATAAGACTTTCATATTTTTATTGATCAACCTTTCAAATAAAATTACTTTACCTTTCTCTGCATTTAAAAATTGCTCATAGTTTACTATTAATTCACTTATTCAGTTAATTTTTAATATATGTTTGGTACCAGAGTAAGGGCTTGAGATAAGAAAACAGACATGATTGAAGAGCTCCTTGCTTTCCTGTTGCTATCGTAACTTTCCTAAAGTGGAATAATCAGAAGTACAAGAAGTAACTCTAGTAGCATTTCTGTATACTTTGTGAAATCTCAACTCCACCCTTTTGATTTTACTATTATTGTTAACAATAATATAAATTAAAACTAAATGATATATACTACTCCTAAACATAAGCAATCTAGAGGTATTGTAAGCATTTTGCCTGGAAGTGTTGGTCTGCGGACTGGCTGGTGGGCAGATGCTCAAAGGACATCAGGGAGTCTACTGGTGGGGATCTGAATACAGTGCGGAAAATTTTACTGGGAACTGGAGAAAAGAGGACCTGTGTTGTAGAGTGGTAAACTGTCTAGCAACATTTCTCCTTCTTGTTACATGTAAGATAGGAATGGTACCTAATAAACTCATGAATACAGCTGCGAAAATTTCTAGGCAAAATGTAAAAAACAATTTCACATCTTCCAGCTGCCTATAGTAAAATGAGAGAGAGAGAGAGAGAGAGAGAGAGAGAGAGAGAGAGAGAGAGAGAGTGAGTGAGTTAGGGAGGGAGGGAGGGAAAGATGGAACAAATAACAAAGGAACTTAAGTTTTAAAGCAAAATTTAAGGAAAAAAATTAATGAGCCAGGACTTGATTGGTTTGAAAAAACTGTTTCTCATTTTCAGCCCCTCCCATCAAAAGATTCTCAAGAACTGGCTTCAGAGAGAAGATAAAATCCAGGCACTACAAATAACACATGAACTCAGGCTTAAGATCACCAAGTTGTTACTAAAATTGTTTGTTAAGACCTAAAAAATTTTAAGGTCTTGCTTAGTGGATCTTCTAAAGAGTCTGCTTTATAGACTTTCAGGTAATAGGGTTTTTAAGAATCTTAAGGGAATCCTCCCACAGCACGCTCTTAGGCAACCCAAGTTAGAGAAAAGTCTATCAGGAAGATATATAGGGGTATGGTCTGTTGTCTAGTGGAGTGGATTTATAATTTGACACACAGGAAGCATGAAAAGTTTTTAAAGGAACTCTTCCAATTGGACTGATGGGGACAGCGACAGTACAAAATGAAAAGAAGTTGTTGAAGCTCCAACCTACTATATGGGAAGGTAGCAGGCTGAGAAAACTGTTTAACAGAAAACATGGGCTATTTTTTTCTGGAAAAGACATAGTGTCTCAGACAGCAGAACTAAGAGTTAAGAGAATCATCTCCAGGAAGCTGAGCTAGGTAGTAAACAAGAAACTTGACAATATGTGCTCTGCTGAATTTCAGAATTATTAAGAACCAGTAACCGCTATGTACTTTGCATTTCCTTACTTTTTGAACGGAAGTGTCTATGGCCTATTATCCCACACCATTGTATGTTGGGCGTGTATAGAGCGTAGAGATAATTTGTCTCTATAGTTAATAGATCTTTATTTCAAGATAAATCATACTCAAGGAGCTGTACTAGAGGAAGTGCACTCAGGAACCTCATCTATGCCTGCACCTGATTTAAATAACAAGCTTCTGGAATTTGAGCTGATGTCATAACCGATGAGGTTTTTGAGGGTCTTGGGAGATAGTATATTTTGTGTGTGATATGGCCATAAATTTGTAGGGGGGAGAGGGTGAATGCTGCAGCTTCTCTCAGTAGCAGATGTCAATAGATTCTATGCCTATCTGATCACGTCATACCCCAATGAAAGGTACAGTCTATTTCCATCTTTCTGAACCTGGGCCTAACTGACAGAATGCAGTGGAAGTGACAATCTAGGCCTTGAAGCTTCCACCTTTGTCTCTTGGAAAGCTGTTTCTGAAATGTGTGCTTTCCAGGGGACCCACCCAACCTCCAAGTAAGAAGCTCAACTAACTTGAGACCTCCATGATGTGAGAAGTGAGAGAAGAGGCCTTCCCACCCTGAAGGGAGAGAGATAAGTCAAGCATCCTGGAGGGAGAGAGAAAAGTACCAAGGTACCAGACATGTGGGTGAAGAAACTGTTTTGTAATTGGATCCTCCAGCCCCAGCTGCCAGAGCTAATGTCCATGAATCAGAGATAAATCACCCACTGATCACTTTCCAAATCCCTGCCCTACAAAACTGTAAGATAAAATTGTCATTTTAAGTCCTTACAGTTTGAAGTAGTGTGTTACACAACAATAAATAACTCAAGCCAAACACACCTATAGTATTCACTTATGATTCTGAAATACTTTTGGTAATAGTTGTTTTTTCGGGCACTAAAATGCAATTTATAAAAGCTGGAGCCTTACATGCAGTTGACAGAAATAAAAACATCATAAAATTTGACATTAGATTGACAACTTAATTCAAAGTTTAGTTTCCATTGTCTTGGGTTTTATAATTGCAGTTAAAATGCCAGTACACAGTCCTTGAAAATATGATACGACCTATACCACTGCTCCCATCAAAGTGCATCCCAACTGCAAAAACCCTCTTGGTACCTGTACTTATCATTCAAAGCCCAGCACAATTCCTACCATCTTTGAAAAACCTTACCTAGTATTCTGACTCTCAGACTTCCTTTCTCCTTCACTTAAGAACTTTCTACTACCCTCAGCTTGAACTCCAATCTTCCCTTCAAGGATCAGTTTACTTATAGAAAACTAGAATCAATGAAAGCACCACTAGACAGCTTAAGATTTCAAAGGGTTTGTGCTGTTCTTTTGATTTTTTACTTTCACTCCAGCAATTAAGTTCCTGTCTTTTTTTCCCCTTGTGATTTTGTGCCTCTCCAGGATTTAATTTATGTAAGTGACTGTATGTTGTTGTTAGTCCTTGCTTTATAAACATCTGCATGCTTGCACAAACTCCATATTTGTGTGACTATCTCCTCCAGGAACTGATTCATCCTTGTATATTGTGTTACCCTTAAGAGGAGATTAACAAACCTCTTGCTCTCTACTATAACACTGCATGGATTACTTACATATACTGATTTGTCACATACTTTGAACTTACGATCTGTATTTTGACTCGTTTTTACTTAAGTGAAAGTGTTAATCATCTTATTAAATTGGAAGTACATTTTAAGGAAGAATTACCTGAGGTATTCTTATTATAGAGTGATTTTCAAAGATTAATATAAATAAGATCACCTCTTAGATTTATTCAGGAGATCTGGAATGGGGTTAAAATCTGCACTCCAGATGTTTCTGGTCCAGAGACTATACTATAAACACTGTTCTGTGCAATGAGGATGAGAGTCAAGACCATTTTCTAATAGTAACATAAAGCGGTGAGAGACTAGAGAGCAGATCCAGTTAGAAAACCTTCGCAAAAGTGCAAAGGAGAGCCACCAGAAGCCTGATCTAGACAGTGGAATTGGGGATGGAAAGGAGGGGACAGATGGAAGCTAAACTAGCTATTAATACGTTCCTGCAACTGTTTTCTATTAAAGCTGCCTTCAAAAAATGAAAATGCACTGTTGTAAGCACTAAAGCAAACAACCAAAAAGATGTTTTCTTAACTGGGAAATTATGATGTGCAGTTATGTTTGGTATCTAAATACAAATTCTGCATGTAGGCTGCATTTATGGAAGAACCAAAAACAACCACAATACACTGTATCGTAGCAGAAACAAAATAAACTAGCTGTACTTGGCATAGTAATGATAAGCCCTTTAAATTAAATCTTTATGCAGATTCTATTTCATACTCCAAACTTTTCATGGAGCCTGTGTAATTCTGATATGTAAACCAACAAATAGATATGCTCTGTGTATTGAGTAGCCGGTTTGGGCACCAGCTGGCTTGGCTGTATGCCTTTCTAATGGTAATGAAGTCACACAGCTGCTAGGACAATCAGCTGGAGTTCAGATTATCTCCAGCTAAATGGATATCCATTGACTAGCTTCTTATCCGGACTCATTAAACTTCGGTACTGACAAATGAAGAGTGCTTAGAGGTTTATAGCTAAGAGGTATCTAGAAATGAACTTGTTGACTTTTTTCCCCTATAGCTTTCTCCTTGTGATTCACAGGGTATCATTCATCTATTTGAGATGTGTGATTACTAATGTACTATAAAATTTTAAGTACTCTTCCATTACTGTTTTTAAAGTGAACAAATATTCCAAAAGTAGTCACATGCATCAATAAGTTGTCACTATATGAAAACAAAAGCATCACCAAAAAGTACTGTTTTTCTTTAAACCAAACAGAGAAAGACATGATTCTCAGAAAAAGTTTAGAGTTGAACTGAAATTGATTTTTATTTAAAGACTCTTCCTTGCAAGTATTGTAGTGAATAATTTGCAAGATTTGACTGTAGCTACACTAGTTTACATGTCACAGCAAACTAAATTTCTTTCAACCTAACAAACTAGATAAAGTGTATCAGTGTAAGTTAGTTAATTCTGTATGTAATCATCCCTTGAACATGCTAAAACTTTTTCAAATCCTCAAGGTAACAAGAACTTGAATTCAATACCTGTTACTCTCTAAAGGTCAGAAGCAGAAAACAAGCCTTCACATTACAGTAAAGCTCTCCAATGTTCTTCCTTTACCCCCTGCTGAAGTCAAAGCATAGAGCTCAGAAATAATATCCCATGTTTTGAACTGGTCAACTATTTATTTCATGTATTAAATTTTTTTGGTTTCATTTTGTTTCAGGATTGCCTAACCTTATTTCCCACTCTCATCCTCCCTTATCCTGCAGACTACCTTCTACTTGTCACAAGTTCACTGCCTTTGTGAAGATGTTAAAAATGCTTAGTCCTCGGGGCTTCCCTGGTGGCGCAGTGGTTGAGAGTCTGCCTGCTAATCCAGGGGACATGGGTTCGAGCCCTGGTCTGGGAGGATCCCGCATGCCGCGGAGCGACTAGGCCCGTGAGCCACAACTACTGAGCCTGTGCGTCTGGAGCCTGTGCTCCACGAGAGAGGCCGCAATAGTGAGAGCCCGCGCACCGCGATGAAGAGTGGCCCCCGCTTGCCACAACTAGAGAAAGCCCTCGCACAGAAACGAAGACCCAACGCAGCAAAAATAAATAAATTAATTAATAAACTCCTACCCCCAACATCTGGGGGAAAAAAAAAAAAGCTTAGTCCATGTTTTCCAACTTCCACCTCCAAAAATCAGTTTAAAATTGCCTCCTAAATGTATATGTATATAATTATTTGCCTTGGAGTTTGATTAAATGTCCTTTAGCCTCTTCCTCTTCTTGAAACAGAAAACAAATCTTTAGCAGATCTTCCTCAAGAAGATATGGAAATAGAAAAGTGCTGGTGAAGTACAAATGTGAATGAAGCTCAAAACCCCAGTTTATTTGCTTCTTTACAATGTCCTCATATAAATTCTCTATCCTCTCTCTGATCTGCAGTGTACTTGTTTAATTTCTAGATCTCTTTACTGCTGATTCTAAAGACAGAGCAACGTTCTTCCCCTGCCAGTAATGTGATTTAAAATGCTTTCACTTTGAGCTACAGCCAGATACTTCTGTAGGTCTGCATCATATTTTCAAGTGTAAGTACTACAAGGCAGGACCTATGGCATTATTAAACGCATATTCTCTAGCTTACAGTGTGCACTAACACTATGACTAACCACACTTCCTGGTAACTCGGAATAAAGATTTTGGCAGAATCCTCGTATTAGGGAAGAACAAAATTCCAGGCCTTCCCCAAACCAATAAATGTAAACTCACCGCAGGACGGATGTTGTCCTGACTCCACAGAGCATGCTCAGAGCAAGTCCAGACCTCCACGCAAAGTACATTTTGGGGAGGCAAAACGGCAAACTCCTACAGTCAAAAACTACTACTTAATCGTTTTTTAAACTTTTTAAAGGGAACAAGTATGTCCTCTAGTCTCAAAACATTTACGCAAAAAAAAAACAAAAAAAGGTAGAAACTATGCAAATAAAGTGTCCCTATATTGGCACAGTGTGACACCGGGAGTCAGAAGATCTGCTTAAGTCTGGGAATTTATGAGAATCACTTAATCGCTTCTGATTAGTAAAACAGGAGTTCAGATTTCATTCATTCACAAAACAAAGTATGCCATAGGCTGCGCAAGGCCCTGGAAACACAGAATTAGAAGTCCAATACACAGACCTCTGAGGAGATCACACCTGGGATGCCTAGGGTACCTGGAAATTCAAGATTCTGTTAGTAGGTGAATGGGTAGGAACATCATTACTCCGTTGGATTTTCCACACAAAAAAGATTTAGTGCTGACATCCTCTGCTATAGAAGTGGCTGTTGATATTCCTTGATATTCTGTTCTCTTCTGTATTTCCTAGCAGCTTAACCATTGACTAGTTCTGGCCAGTAGATTGTAACTGGAGGAAACAGGGGCAATAAGTATCACCTGTAACCAGGAGTAGTTACCTGTTCAGGATTCCTTCTTTTTGCCCTGTTTCCCACTCCATCTGTAGGCTGGATGCTGCCAAGGTGACACTGTACTTACAATATAGCACAGGTACCGGCTGCAAGTACCTGGGCTATTTAGAGGACAACTATCTAACCCATGGACAAGATATAACATCTACTGGGTTAAGCGATAGAGATTTAAAGGCTTGTTTTTTTCTTGCAGCATAACCTAGCATAACATGCTTAATTCAAACTATATAATATTAAAATTCTCACTCACTGACATAAAAAATTAAGATAAGTCAGTGCTTTTCATGACAATTCCAAAACCTAGCATCTTATTCTCTGGCCCTCAAAACGTAAGCATTTAAGCTCTGATATTTTCTCCAAGGAACGCTGCAATTTTAATGGAATACATAACTCTCCTGAGCATACTGTTAGAGATGCTCCTGAAATATTAAATGTGCCATGTAAAATCCTTAATGGTCTATTACTAATCAGCATTTTCATGGAGAATCCACATATGACTTAATGTTAAATATGTCAAGCCATAAGGTGTGTGAGGATGTTTTCATTTTGTACTTGCATAGAGATTTTCACAGTGTTCTTATTTTTGATGCCATTTGGGAGTATCTGTGGATTCCATGTCTTTGTTCACCCTTTCTCCTCAGGTATCCACAGAAGGCCATATGTTGAACCAACGTGGTACCCCCTGAAGTAAGTTTTCCTCTTTAAAATGCTACATTTTGCAGCATTCTACGTACCATCTATCTACATTCCATTATGTTGGCACAGGTCTGACCAACTTGCAAGCAGGCAGAATGCCAAACACACAGATGGTATGGGGGAAAGAGCCAAAAAAAACATGTGAATCAACTGTGGGTACTGATGGCATAATTCCCAGACATGAAAGTCCAAACACTTGTCCATCCTAAGCTTACAGTACATACTTACAGACACGCAGATTTGTCAACAATAATCTAGCACTGACAGATTAATTTTATAAAATATTTTTTAAAGCCACCTTTGGCTGCTGAGGATAGCTACAAGGCAATAACTCCACAAAGCTTGGTGTTCAATCTTTTGTCATTACCCAGGTGACTCTTCAAAAGACAAATAGGCAAGACGTTTAAAAAAAAACTGTTTCTAACTAAATCAGTTTTAAATAAATGGAAAAAGTGTATCTTGGCTTCATTCATATATACTGTGCAATAAAAACAGAAGACAAATGTCAATAAACTATATGCTAGGACCAAAGACTGCACAGCAGGCTTCAAATTGTGGCTGTTAAATACTCATCTTTGACCCTTATGTCTGTGTGATCAAAACTGTATTGTTTTAAAACCAGTCAACTTTATTATCAGGATTGGACCTGTGAGCACAAGAAATGGACAGTCCATGATTTGAGGATCTTTAAATGGATCACCCACTTATAGAATGCCTTCCCTGCTGTCTTGGCAGTTTGCCTGAAATTTCTTAAATTATTGCCACTTAGTTAGGTTAAGCTATTTTATCTCCTGAAGGTGCCTGTTAGAAGGAAAATGTTTTATTAGGGAAAATAGAACAGAAGACTTTGGATTTGGGGGATAGATGAGGTGTGATTATTGCAGCAAAGGCCCTCAGGACCTAGTGGGAAAGACCCCCAGAATCCCTTCACCTTACTCATAAGCTGTACTGAGGACAATTCCTATTAAATTGGTTTTAGAGAGAACATCTATTAAATAAGTTGATACTGAACTTCTTGAGGTTGAAAATAGAAAATTAATTCAGGACCTAGATAACGTATTTAATATGTTCAGAGTGAGTGAGTAATATATTTAACTCAGGTCTCTTGAGCCCAAATCCAGTGCTATTGTTATTATCCTATCATCCTGCCATTTTACAGAGTTGAACTAGTTCGTTTATTTAACTTTTAGAGTTAAAGATGTGAATAGGAATATTATATTCAATTTTCAAGAGACCATTTATTAAATGACTACTAGCATGTAAGTGCAAGATTTCAAACGAGAATGGAGAAAATAAATTGTCCTTTCTAAGTGGCTGGTTAAATCATGTTATATTTCCATAATTTTCTTAAATTCCATAGCATATAGTACACACATTTAGTCTCTTCTATGATTAGACACCTCACTACCGTTTGAATCTTGATTCCAGGTCAATTTATGTCCATTGTCTATAGATGTATTTTGTTTACCAAATAATGAATACATACTTCCAGTGTAACACATTCACGTTTGCAGAACATCAAACATAGTCACAGAAACTGGCATTTGAGAAGTCTACTTTAATCCTTATTTTCCTACAAGATGGAATTATTTGGCTACATTTGATTACCAAAGAGGATTTGTATAAGTGACATATATTCAGAGCCTACCCAGAGAGTAAAGTTTTTGCAATCATAACTTTGTTTTTCTTGAAAGATACTAAAATGTTAAGAAATAGGTTTACTCTTGAAGTTTACTTGGATATGAGATAGGATTAGAATGCCCTAAGGTTGCTTGAATCTTCTAAAATTTCACCCTGAAAACTCAGTTTCTTTTATTTTTAATTTGTCTTAAAACATTCCTATAGATAGCTCAGATTTTAGAAAGTGGCTTACAGCCATTCCTCAAACAAAGAATCTAGTAGAGTACTTTACAGATTTCTCAAATTATAATTAAGGTATACAACTGGTAAAAACTTACTGTTTCGTCAATTTTCCCTACTAAATGTAATTAAGAGACTCCCTGTCCATTAATATATTGCAGAACTCAATTATAACACAGCTAACCATTACAGAGGTTCTGAAAGACCACAAATCATAAAATCTCCCTGACAGCAGAAGTTTACACACCAAAACCTGAAAACAGCTTATTTGCTCTGTGACAATTCATTTATTTTTTTTATTCCTTCCATCATTCAATCATATGGTCATTTATGCATTCACCAAGTAACTGTTGAGCATTTATTACATGTCAAGAACTGGGGCAGTTATTGAATATAAAGAAAATACAGTACGTAGCCAAAAGAAAATTCCTTTGGTACCAGATTCAGAATTGAAAAGATTATATAACTTCTGCAATGAATACATGAAAGGAGATGAGATTTTCATTCACGGTAGAAAATGTCATCCATTACAAAAGTGCTATTAATAACAGACCTTTAATATTTAATAGAGCAAAGTGATTAAGACAGAATCCATACTTTATTATTCTATCTTCTACATGTATTAAGTAGGTTTGACCACATTTGGGGGTATTACATGTAATTAAGAATAAAACTAAAAAACATTTTTTTAAATCTCTATAGGACATAGTAGATGCCTGTGTCCATTTAGAGCAATCATATTTATGTCAACAGCTTATTCTGCTTTTATTGAATGCAAATTTGTTGTATAATTTTCACTTTCTCACTAAAAAAATAACAAAATGAATTAGCTCTGTGAGCATGAGGGGACGTTTTTTGAGAATTTATTCACTTTAAAGACACAGTCACACAGTCTAATTCTGGAAGCAGTTAGGACAAATAATTATTACCTGTACTTTCCTGTTATACCAACACAATGGTTTTACTAAAACAAGATTTTTTCAACATACCTACTGGATTTTAAACACTATAGTTGAATGCCAATTTTTTTATCATGAGTGTTGTCAAAATTTTATATTGAAATACATTTTTTTACTAGGTTGTAACTGTTTTTACAGGTAGAACTACATGTTCATCTTTGTATACTCCTTGGGACGTGGCATAATGTTTCATTTAATAAAAGAGTGTTAAAATGAAACTAGAATGGTGAACATATGGATGATTTTCTAAATATAAAAGTCCTCTATGCAGTTACTATGTTCCACTGATTACTAGTGGTTAAAATGTTCTACCTGCTATTTTGTGCCTAAATTTGTTGGTTCTGCTTTTGAGCTACAGACATTTCTAGGCAGTTAATTACCAAAAAGTAATCTGATTCTTGTTTTAAAGTTTCATTTCTTTACAAGGCAAATTAAAATCTTTAAACTCATGAGATAAATTATAAATGTTAAATGTATAAAAGCGCCAATGAAAACCCTACTAATTAACATGAGAACTGATTATATTTCAGATGCTATTTAAATCACGCTTTTTAGTTCTAGCCAATGAAATACTCCTATAACATCTTTCTAAATTGTGATGTAAATAATAAATCAAACTTTGATCTTCTTTTAAAATTATGCAGGTACCCACCCACCGTAAAAAAAAGCTGTTTTCCAAAATTCAAAAATTTTAGTTCAGAATTGACAAATGAAAATACATAAGGATCACATTCCCACCTGAAAATAACTTAAAAAATAGGACATTAACTTGACTTTCTTAAAAGCTATACACAAGTAGAACTATCAACTGCATTATTTGAACAATGTATGGATATTTCCAACTATTACTTGCACTCCACAGAATTTGATTGTAACTGCAAGTAATCTTTTATTTAAATATCTGAATATAAAATGTATTATGGATTGGTAATCTAATTATAAAACAAGTAATTAAATATTTATGAGCAAAACATGCTTATCAGAATCTCAAAGATATTAACATATTGAGCTATTTTTTTAATCAAATGAACCTATTTTTAATTTTACCCTGTATTAAGTATAGTAATAAAAAGAATGCTCTGAATTAATTTTTACTACAACTTTACAAGAAAGGTGCTACTAACTTCCCACTCAGAGGTGGGACATTCCCTCAACAATAAAGATTTCTTAACTAATGGTTCTCATGTTTAGAACATTATAAAGTCAGTTAAAATATTAAAATCAGGTAACAAAAATTAAAAATGGGAACACTCATTATGACATGAATATATTGTTTCATTTTTTTCTATTTCATTAGCAATTTCAGGAAAATTATTCAACATCTTCGAGGAAATTGATTATAGCAGATTCTGTGACTATTTGCCAGGAGAATAATGAAATCAGCAGTGGCAGTGTTCAAGATCTCAAAATACGGAAGGGAGCTGTTTGCTTTGAGATGGATTGTCTCTTACGTGCTCCTGACGGGCAGATCAGACACTCCCCCCCACCCCCACCCCCCATTATTATGAACAAACCAGAAACTGATTCAAACAAGCTAACATGTTTAATAATTTAAAGTTATTAAACTATCTTTTCATTAGTCTATTAACTAGAATATCACTGTTTTCAAAAAGGACTTAGGCACTTTATCAAAAAATGTATGAAAGGGGGAGAGGGAAAAAATCAATAAATTTCACATTTCAAGCGTCTAATACCAAAGTATTCACACAGCATTGCTACAACCTGTGCAACATCTCAACCTTCTGCCTTTTCATCTAGAAATAAGAACTTTATCATTAAATTCTTTGAATAATTATGTTGGCTATTTTTCTTAAACCTACTTAGATTATAAATAAATGACATGGTTATTGCAGAAATGTAAGAAGATTTCTCATTTCAAATTGCTATCACAGAAGTCCTATTTTTTTAAAGGCAAAACCAATTGTTTTACAACACAAGTAAAAAACAATCTATCCACTCTAAGAATAAGTAAACTATTATTGAGATTCCTGGGACATAAAACAAAAAGTAATCCTCCCCCCAAAGAGCACATAATTTGAACAAAGTCACTGAACTAACTGAAAATACAGCTATAAAAATCAAACTCTACATATTCTTCCAGAGCCATTATAACAGTACTATCTTAAAAATACTTTCTTGCATACTTGGAGAATTCAATGTACTTTCCAAAATCTGTAATTTGCACTCGAGTAGTTTGGGTTTTAATTGAAGATCAAGAGTAAACAAATTAGACCCAAATGGGCCAGGCAGATAATGAAGATGCATGAAGAAAGCTGTGTGGGACAGATGCACACTGAAGAGCCCATTTTGTCTCAAGGGATACACAGAATCTCCTCCAGCTCAATACTGCCATGTAGGGAAGACCAGAGGAGTACTATCTCATCTTGTGATTTTCCAAGGGAAACACGAAATTTGAATTTTATACGGAATACTTCTGTTTAAAAAGTGTTTGCACTTTAAAACATTGAAAAAAACAACAACAACTAAAAATAGCTCTTGGGGTTGCGGGGACTCAGGAGGTAAGAATTTTTTCCCAAAGAGAGAGACAACCACACTACTATTGGAATATGAAGGTATGTGGCTCCCAAATTTTAGCATGTAGCAGAATCACCTAGAAGCCTTGTTAAAAATGCAGATTGCTGCATCCGTTGCCCGAAGTTTCTGATTCAGTAGGTCTGGGGTAAAGGTCTGATAATTTGCATTTCCAACAAGTTCCCAGGTGATGGTGCTACTGCTGCTACCCTGATATACATTGTCCTATCTTCTTTTTTAACGAAAAGTAACACATCTTAAGACTCCATTAAAATTTTTAAACGTTACTGAAGTAAAACATCAATACAAGTATTTACATGGACATAACTTTTCATTTCTCTTGAATGAATTAAATTTTTAAGAAACTGCCTAACTTTTGGAAAGTGGCTGATTCACATAACCCATCAGAAATTAATGAGGGTTTCGGGTTTTGCATATTCCCTCCATCACTTAGTATTATCTGGCTTTTGATTACAGACTTTCTAGTAGGTATGCAGCAGTATATTACTGGAATTTTACTTTGCATTTTCCTAAAGATTAATCATGTTGTGTTCTTCATCTGCTTATTAGCTTTTAAAAATAGCTTTTTTGGTGAAATGTCTATTCAAGTCATTTGTCCATTTTATATATGGAGTTGTCTTATTATTCTTGGATGATAGCTATTTATATTATATGGATAAAAGTCATTTATCAGACATGATTTGCAAATATTTTCCCCACTATAGCTTGTCTTTTTATTTTCTTAATGGTGTCTTTTAAAGCGCAAGCATTTTTACCTTTATTGGACTCCAATTTATCAATTTTTAGTTCATGGGTCATGCTTTCACTACTGTGTCTAAGTACACTTTGCCTAACCCAAAGTCACGAAGATGTTCACCAGTTTTCCTCTATATTTTTAGTTATTATTCTGGATTTTGGTAACTTGTATCTTTTCTCGTATTTTCTTGGTCTAGCTAGATTTCATCAGTTTTGTTCATTTTATCAGAGACTAAATCTTTGATTGGTTTCACTGATTTTTTTCTATTACTTTTCTAGCTTCTATTTCATTGATTTCTGCTCTAATATTTATTATTTCATTCCTTCTGTTTGCTTTGGATTTAGTTTGGTTTCTTATGGTGGAAACTTACGTTATTGATTTGAGACATTTCTTCTCTTCTAATATAGGCATTTAAATCTATAAATTCCCTTCTAAACACTGCTTTAGCTACATCCTATAAGTTTTCATATGCTGGGGGTTTATTTTCATTCAGTTAAAAATATTTTAAATTTTCTTTGTGATTTTTTCCTTTGATCATGTATGATTAGAAGTATCTCGTTTAATTTCCACTAGTTGGGGTCTTCCCAGATTTCCTTCTGTTGTAGATTTTTAATATAATTTTGCTGTGGTCAAAGCAACGCCTTGTATGTCAATATTTTTACATTCATTGAGACTTGTTTTGCAGAACAGCAAACTGTTTCTACTGTAAAATGTTCCGTGAGTGTGAGTGAGTGAACAGAATGTGTATTCTGCAGTCATTTGGTGGAGTGTTCTCTATATGCCAATTTAACATAGTTGGTTGACAGTGTTGTTGAAGACTCCTATATCGTTGCTATTTTCTGTCTAGTTTTCCTATAAATTACGAAGAGTGAAGGATCGAAAAATCCAGGCAATGTTGTTAAAGTTTTCATTTCTTCTTTTAATCTTTCAGTTCTTGCTTCATATATATAGGGGTTCTATACATTTAGAAGTGCATGTACATTTACATCCTGTATTCCAAGGGTGCATGTACATTTTTAAGTCTTATATAGTCCTGATGTACTGCCATTTGTCATCTTTAACACTCCAGTTCTCTTATGGTTACTGTTTGCATGGTATATCTTTTACTATTCTTTTACTTGTAGCCTATTTGTGCATTTGAATTTAACGTGAGTCTCATATATAACATATAGACAATTGGATTTTTTTTTTTTTTTTTTGCGGTACGCAGGGCTCTCACTGTTGTGGCCTCTCCCGTTGCAGAGCACAGGCTCCGGACGCGCAGGCTCAGCGGCCATGGCTCACGGGCCCAGCCGCTCCGCGGCATGTGGGATCTTCCCGGACCGGGGCACGAACCCGTGTCCCCTGCATCGGCAGGCGGACTCTCAACCACTGCGCCACCAGGGAAGCCCGACAATTGGAATTTTTAAAATTTTATTTATTTAATTTATTTTTGGCTGCGTTGGCTCTTCGTTGCTGCACACAGGCTTTCTCTAGTTGCAGTGCGCAGGGTTCTCACTGCAGTGGCTTCTCTTGTGGCGGAGCATGGGCTTTAGGCGTGCGGGCTTCAGTAGTTGTGGCTCGCAGGCTGTAGCGCTCAGGCTCAAGAGTTGTGGCTCATGGGCTTAGCCGCTCCACCGCATGTGCGATCTTCCCAGACCAGGGCTTGAACCCATGTCCGCTGCATTGGCAGGCGGATTCTTAACTACTGCACCACCAGGGAAGCCCTATATAATTGCATTTTTAAAATCCAGTCTAACAATCTCTACTTTTTGATTTGGGTATTTAGTCCATTCCCATTTAATATAAGTATTAATAAGGCTGAATTTATGTCTGCTATTTTGTTACTGTTTCTTCTTGTCTAACGACATTTTACTCTTTTCTCATTTACTGCCTTATTTTGTGACAAATATATTCAGTGTATCAGTTCAATCTCTCTGCTGATTTAAAAAATGATACTTTTCTCAGTGGTTTTGTTAGCGATAACAATATGTATCTAAGCTTATCTAAATCTAATTCAACTTAATTCTGCTAAAATACAGAAATTTTGCTCCAATATATCTCCTTTTCCCCCTCTCCATTTTATGTTATTATTGCCATATGTATTGTTATAATCAATATATTACAATAATCTCTCTATATAATAATGCCAAATTATAATAATTGCTTTATACCATATTATGTATTTTAAAGTAATAGAACAAGAAAAAAACAAATTTATAGAAACTTTTATATTTACTCATACATTTATCATTTCCAGCAGTCTTAACTTCTTCCTGTAAATGAGTTATTCACTGGTGTCACTTTCTCTCACTGTGAAAGACTTCCTGTAGTACTTTTTGTATGGCAAGAAATCCTATATGAAATCTTTCAGTCTTTATCTGGAAAGATCTTTATTCACATTTATTACTAAAGGATAATATTGCTCAATATATTACTCTTATTGACGGTTTTTTTTTCTTGCAGTAGTCTGAATACATTATTCCACTCTTCATCTTCATTGTTTCTGGTCAGATGTCAGCAATTTTCTGTAGTCATTCACCTGTATGAGTTGTTTCTCTCTTGCTACTTTCAAGATTTTCACTGTCTTCTAATAATGTGACATATTATGGCACGTCTCAGTTTGATTCACTTAGTATTTATCTTATTTGCTTATTTGTTGATTTCCAGGATCTGTAGATTACTCTTTTTCATCAAGTTTCGGGAGTTTTCAACCACTGTATCTCAAATTACCCCCCGCCCCTCTTTCCTCTTCTTCTAGGACTCTCATTACCTGTATATTGGTATATGTAATATTGTCCCAAAAGTTTCATACTCTGTTCATTTATCTTCAGTCTTTTTGTGCATTCAGATTAGAAAATTATCATTCATCTGTTTTCATGTTCACTGGTTCTTTTTTCCTTCTCTTTTTACATCAATCTGCTATTGAGCCCTTTCATCTTTGTTACTGTACTATTCCACAATTCCCACTGCTTCTTAAATAATTTTTTCTCCTTTGATATAATCTATTCACTGAGTCATTATTTTCATATATATTTTAATTCTTTAAATAAAGTTTATTTTTTAACATATTTATAATAGCTACTTCAAAAACTTGGTCTACTATTTTCAACATCTGGGAAAATTCAGGCACTCTCTACTGACTTTTTTTCCCCTAAGAATGGGTCACATTTTATTTCTTTTCTTTTTTTTTTTTTTTGCGGTACGCGGGCCTCTCACTGTTGTGGCCTCTCCCGTTGCGGAGCACAGGCTCCGGACGTGCAGGCTCAGCGGCCATGGCTCACGGGCCCAGCTGCTCCGCGGCATGTGGGATCTTCCCGGACCGGGGCACGAACCCGTGTCTGCTGCATTGGCAGGCGGACTCTCAACCACTGCACCACCAGGGAAGCCCCACATTTTATTTCTTTGCACATCTCATAATTTTGTTGAATAGTGAACTTTTTAGATAATAAAACAATCATGGATTATGCGTTTCTGTTCTTAAGGCTATTGTTATTGTTGTTTTGCTAGTTTGTTTAACTAACTTGCCTGGACTAAATCTGTGAAATCTCTCTCTCCAGCAATGCATGATGTCCTATAATGTATCGTTCAGCTTGTTTGTATTTTTTAAAACCTGGCATTGTAATAGTCACCTTTGTGATCATATACCTCAGTGTTCCAATGAAGCTTGGTCAAAGTTTGTCCTCACCTACCTCGGCCATTAAGTTTTTTATTTTTTGCTGATAGATCTATTTGTGACCCAGATAGTACATTTAAACTTTAGACTGTGTTTACAAGTTTGTCCAGGGTTTTACTTCTTATAAGGTTCTAAGACATCTCTGCCACACAGACAGAGGCTCTACAGGCCAGAGACTGTGGGTTGCTTAGGACTATTCTGTTAAGAGCATGCGCTTAAGTTTTTGTCAACTTGTGATATATAGCAAGTTTACCAAGCCCTTTATGTCTGTCCCTCACATACTTCTCTGTCAAGTTTTTGGACACTCTACTGGCCCGGCATATGCCATATGGGCTTGCACACTAAGTCTTAGAAAAGTACTAAATCATCCTTGTTCATTTGCTACCGAGCTGACCACTTTAACTGACAACACTTCAAATTAAATGAGCCACATTTGGCAGTGGCAGCAAGGCAGGCCCCTCCTGATTTAACTACCAGATTGATACAGCCGGGGAAGGGAGTGATAGCATATCCAGGCAATAATACGATAGACTTGAATTTTTCTTGCCTTAAGTTCAAATTTTTCTTGCCTTAAGTTCAAATTTTTCATGAATCAGCACCCTTCGCTTTATATTTTTGGTTTAATCCTAGAGCAAAGAACTGTCTGCTATTAAGTTTATCCAGCCTTATACTTGTTTTGGGGGTGAAAGGATTTATTGACCCCTCACTTGGTCATGCCATCCATTGACTTTTGATTGATTTATACAGGATTACTAAAAAATAAAATAAGTTTTTAAGATCAAGAAACCGACCTCTTTTTGTGCAGAAGAAAAAATTGAGACAAGAAAAAGTATAAAACTGACCAGATCTGAACTAAAAGTTTTTGACCAAGTTGAATCTAAACCCAACTTTAACAGCCCCATACCATCTATCTCATTATGCTTCCTGAGCCAAAGGAGTCAGAACTATTATAGTCGATAGCTGTTGATGCTAAAATAAAAGATAACCTTCAATAATAGGAAGCTGTGAATCCAGATCAAATGGATAACACCCTTTCCTCTCTTTGCTAAATAATAAATTCTCTTTAAAAACATATTTGAAGGTAAAAACTAAGTTATCAGTCACAAGTTCTCTAAAAATCACTTAATTTTGATAACATCTCCTTTGACAGAAGGTATCATGGAAACCATCTGAGAAGAGAGACTTCCATTTCCCTTGTTCATGAAAGTTGTTTAAACTGAAGAGATTAGTCTTTCTAATAGCTGGTACAAGACATTCCACATGCACGCTTGTCACAGGTACAGGCTTCTTGATTGACAAAAAATAGGTTATTCCTCTATTCTGAAGAACTGCTTCCTTTATACAGTTAACAGTCCAGAAGGTAGACTTACTTACAGTAAGCTCAGGATCCCTGAGAATATCTGCGTTAAAACTACACTCCAAAACAAGGCTACATACAAAATATGTTTATATATTAGAACATAGTGTAATATGAATAATATCAATAAAACAGTCATATGCCATCTTGTTTGGATATAATTATTACATACAAATGTTCTCTGCAAATAATTATGAGTCATAAGATATCAAACTGCTGCTGAATATGTTTCATATGAAACACTGAATACTGTAGTAGAAAGACCTTGAGTTTCAGAGTCAGACTTATCAGCGCTTGAATCCCAACTCTACTACCTATTAGCTGGGTGATTTAGCCCTTCTCTGTTTTAGATTCCTCATCTTAACAAGGATTGCAATATTACCTATACTGTATTTCTCTAATAACTAAATGATACTACACTACATAGAGATATTTATTAAAGTATCTGACATTACAGACCAGAGGTAATAACTGCCCTTCTCTCTACATCCCCTAGCTCTGAATGGAGGCATGTAGGCATACTGAATAAACCGATTGTTCTGTATCTCCTCAAATAGCCATTTTGGAAATATCTCACACTGATTTAATAAGAGCTGAGAAATGATTGTCTATTAAATTTTTGTACTGTATATTTATTGTGTTATATTCAAAATATAAGATGCATTTCATATTCCAAAATAGTTTCTTAGGAAACACACTAGCAGTTTAAATTTAAGTTTGAAAAAAAGAAAAGCCAATGTTCTTGGGAAATAGCATTCCCAGTGAATTGGTTATAGTTCCTTTCTCTGAGTGTAGGTAACTGTTCTCACTCCTTTCTGAATTCCAGACAAGGGAATTGTAAAAATAACACTCTTTTCCCAAACATGAGCCAGGCTATTTGTTACTTGTGAAATCCCCAGATCCCACCTACATATTTCAAAATAGTTCATTCATTAAACTCTACTTTCAATTATCCCAATTTGAATGGTGCCATCTGTTTCCTATTAGGATTGTTAAAATATTAAGGAATTATTGTTAATTTTGTTAGATATGATAAATGTATGGTAACTGTATAATAATGCCTTTAGCAGTTAGAGACACATACTAAAATATTTACAGGTAAAATAAAGATGGCAAGACTTTGATAATTATTGAAGCTGCTTAAATGTACATAACCTTTATTTTACTCTTCTCTCCATTTTCTGGTGTAGTGGAACGTTTCCAGAGTAAAAAGTTAATTTTTTTTTTTTTTTTTTTTTACTATGGCTACTTTGTTTTTCTTTTTCCTTTTTTTTTTTTTAACATCTTTATTGGAGTATAATTGCTTTACAATGGTGTGTGATAACATAGTTTTAACATTATCTCTAGTTTGGTGGTCCTACCATGAACACAAACAGCACAACCATTTCTAAGAGATTATAGAGGGCTGTCTACAGCCCTCTACAGTGAAGATACTGTAGATATTGCATTGTTGGATATTTAGGAACATCCATGGTTTCTACTTAATAGATGTCAGTAATATCCCTCCTACCAAGTCTATGATAACCAAAAATGTCTCCAGACATTGCCAGATGTCCCTGGGGAGACAAAATTACCCGCTGTTGAGAACCAATGCTTTAAGGGGCATATTGCTTTGCATCTACCTAAATTCTAATTACTACCAAAGGATTATAACTCAAAAAATAGCAAGAGTTAAACAAGAATAAGAAATGAAGGGGCTTCCCTGGTGGCACAGTGGTTAAGAATCTGCCTGCCAATGCAGGGGACACGGGTTCAAGCCCTGGTCCAGGAAGATCCCACATGCGACAGAGCAACTGAGCCCATGTGCCACAGCTGGTGAGCCTGTGCTCTACAGCCTGCGAGCCGCAACTACTGAAGCCAGCGCCCAGAGCCTGTGCTCTGCACGCAAGAGAGGCCACTGCAATGAGAAGCCCACGCGCAGCAACGAAGAGTAGCCCCTGCTCGCCGCAACTAGAGAGAGCCCGCGCACAGCAACGAAGACCCAGTGCAGCCAAAAAAATAAATAAAATTAAAAAAAAAAAAGAAATGAAGAATTTTGAGAAAGGCGTTGCGGTAAGAAATAGGTTTTCGACTAAAAACATTTCTAAACGAAATAATTTCAAGTAATGTGTACTGAACGTGAGGATCTCTAAGAGAGCGCCACAATGAGCTGTTGCTTGAAAGTCTAAGTTGCTTACAAAGCCCAGGAAATAGTAGGATGGCAACCAATGCATTTTTCATCAATTTGCTTTGCTATACCTTCATCTAGAACAGTTCATCACAGAAAAGGAATGAATTTTAAACCTTCATACATAAAAGCCAAAATTGGTCACTGGTAAATACACACACACACTTTGATATGAGTAAACTGACTTTTAACTTACCTAGCATTTCACCTGTTTCTCCCACCATCCTTTTTAAAATATCAAGTGATAATGTTAAATATGGTTACTTGAAGAGCTAACTGAACTTACTCTTATGTATTTACAAAGCCTACAAGTAATAACATATTCATTTATTTGGCTTTTGAGGATCTTTATCTTATTCTAAATATACTCAGCATTTATGTTCAAAGATAGCCTTGAACTACCTTGAATATGCTTGCATATCTTAGCATTGATCTCTAGTTGATTTATTTCATCTCTACAACTACATAGGAAGCTCGTTTGGTTAGCATTGTCCACTGTATAAGGAAAAGCACTGGGAACAGAATAAAGCCTGAGTAAATACTTAAGACTTAAACTGAGGAACATTTTTCCTGTTTTGTAGTCACCTTAGCTTTTAGCGTCTCCATGGAAGAAAAGCCAAAATTAAAAAATAATAAAAGTAGGGCTTCCCTGGTGACGCAGTGGTTGAGAGTCTGCCTGCCGATGCAGGGGACGCGGGTTCGTGCCCCGGTCCGGGAGGATCCCACGTGCCGCGGACCGGCTGGGCCCGTGAGCCATGGCCGCTGAGCCTGCGCGTCCGGAGCCTGTGCTCCGCAACGGGAGAGGCCACAGCAGTGAGGGGCCCGCGTACCACAAAAAAAAATATATATATATATATATAAAATATAAATAAATAAATAAATAAATAATAATAAAAAAAGTAAATATCCACAACTGCTGGTGAAATAGCAACTTTTGGCACCAGCAAATTAAGGTTAGAACGGATTTCAACTCAAAGTTTTCCTGGAATTTTTATACATGCCTGACTCTGTCTGAATTACTTTGGGGAGTTTCAAAGAAAGTGCAGGACAATATTACCGTAAATGTTGTAAGTTTGATTCGGTTTAGGATATACTTTTCCCTGTTAACACCAATAATGCCAATTTCTTTGAATCAAACATGGCTGTAATTAAAATAAACATGTAGAAAATAAAGCATTACAGAATTAAAAGAATTACATAGTTCAGTAGGAAATTCAACCATGTAAAGCTATTTTTAAAGCATCAACTTTTATTTAACTCTCAAAGTGGAAAATTATCAATTCTTGCCATGCAACAACTCAATAAAAAGAAAATGTGCTAACTATGATCTTTTGCTGAGTGCCAGGTGCTGGCACTTAAAACTTCTTGCTATAAGAAAGTGAGATGGAAATTTTTAGTGTGTGAACCTTGTACTGTGTAATTTAAAATGGTCTATTAGTAGCCTCCCAAAAAGCATCTTTGGGTAAAATGAAAAGAGATACTTTAGCAAAAATGAACAAACTGATGGACTACAAAATTTTCAACAGTTAATATAAACTCTGGATTTTCTCTTTCTGTACATATTTGTATTTATTATCCATGTCAAAAATCTCAAAAAGCAGTCAGCACTACTTTAATAGGCTTTTCTACTGCAATGCCACCTGCTCTCACCTTCACAACATGGCCCACTCGCTCAGGCAGTTCTTCCCCAAGGCAGCCTGCAGTGACCTTTCCATGCCTGAGTCATAAATCCCTAAACATAGGGGATGAAATCACTGACATGCTGCCTTACATATGCTGGTGTGAATGCACTACAATAATTGCTCTGTAATTACATGGTAATTACTGGCCATTTAAGTACATTTAAGAACAGGGTGAGTACTATGTAATCAAAGACTAATTATCTGATTATTCCTGTCTTTTAAACTGTAGGCTTACAAGATATAAAAATGCTAACTTGAAGTATAATTATGAAGTAATCCGTAGAAATGGTATTTGTATTGTGGTTCTCAACAGTAATTGCAGAATACCTATATTGTAATATATATTCTATAAAGTGATGACAGAAAAGAATCAATACTTTATACTAATAGAGCATAAATATGGGTAACCAAAAATATTACACAACTCATTAGAAAAACATGGGAATGGGGATATATATTTTACAAGATAGGTAATCAGTCTCTGAAATAGGACTTGTTATGGTTTACCTATAAAATACAGAATACTATTGTATCTTTTAATACTCATTTTTTAAACATCTTTATTGGAGTATAATTGCTTTACATTGTTGTGTTAGTTTCTGTTGTATAACAAAGTGAATCAGCTATACATATACTTATATTCCCATATCTCTTCCCTCTTGCGTCTCCCTCCCACCCCCCCATCCCACCCCTCTAGGTGGTCACAAAGCACCGAGCTGATTCCCTGTGCTATGCGACTGCTTCTTTGCACACTACTTCAAAAAAACGTGATAGGGCAAATAACTGAGACAGGGATAGAGAAGTGGAATGAATACTATAAGGTCAAAGGAGACAAAGTTAAGAAACTGATCATTTGCACTGGGTTTTAGTGGCTTAATCCAAATGAAGAGTGTAGCTTAAATTCATTACTAACTGGTAGGACCCAAGTTGGAATCATTTATACACCCTCACTGTCTTCTCTTCCTGAAATTACTAAGTGACATAAGAACTGTCTGGATAACTATTTAAAATGGTACTGAAACACACTAAAGATATTTACTTAAAATTATTTTCAAAGCTTCAACCTTAAGTTTGGAAAGGGAATAATAAAGGATCCTCTCCTGAAAAGTTGTCTGATACAGGCTGAATTCAGAAACCTAAACAAATACAAAAACTGTGGAGTGGCAAGGATACCAGGAGAAGGATTTCATGGGATATGGTTTACATATGTGTTTGCTGAGGAATGGTGCTAAAAATTAATAATCTGTAAAACCTTTTAAGTAACTATTTTTTCTTTAGTAATATGATTAAAAAACCAATAATATGAGCCCTGAAATAAAGATCATGTTGATTCCATTACAAAGTAATTATGATGACATTTTGTATGTAATGTTGGCATGGAGCTCTAGAATGTGTTAATACCATCATTTGCCATGAAAAAATGTCTTTCAGCAATAGATAAAAATTCCTTCTCTAAAGGATAAGGCTGAGTTGACAGCATCCAAAGAAATGATAACGCTATCAAAATGGAGCTTGGTTACTTTCAAATTCTTTGCTAAATTTTTCAACATAGTCTTAATGCTACTATTTTTTAGTATTTTTCTATTTTCTGCCACAGCCCCATGAAATACAATATATACCTTCAAGTATTTTTGCATTTGATTTATTGATTTATGAGCCTTGATTTATATTGTTTTGCCTGCTATGTTCCTACTCCAAGGAATTCTACACTACAATAAACTGCAATCTGAAGTACTTTCAAATACTGTCTTGTATAGTTAGCCAGATACAAATGCATAGTCAAATGAAATGCTATTAGTAGTCACTTACGAACTTGTTAATCTTTTAACCTGAGCAGCTATTCATAAAGTGAAATCCAAAATGGACTGGGGTAGATTTATTTGATCAGCATCGATTAATTCTCGTATCATTAATGAAGTATTTTCTTTGATTGAGATCTCATTAAAGGTTTCTGTCTTATATAAAAACATCAATAATCCTTCAAAGACAGGAATGCCATTTTACTGAGACTATATTTTCTCATGTTGTAACCAAAACTTACTTATAATTGCTTTTCCAAAGTGAATCGTTCCACTGTTAATTTTTAAAATAAATTACTATACACTGTTTCATGAAGCATAAAAAATTGGGAGGTAATAAATATAGATCATGCATTGGGTAATGCCTTTGGTCAGGCTGAGGAAGGGAGGTAGTAAGCAATTAACATGGCTAGCCATTCTGTGTACACAATAACTCATCTCAAGTCGCCTTCTTCCTTGATCACCTGTCAACTGATACAGCCTACAATTTAAAATTCCTGTCTCCTTTATGAGAAAGGAAAGCTGAAAAGTGAATGGCATATATAAAATATGAAAAGATGCTTTAAGTGAGTTTACCATACAATACTGGGCGTCTCATGAACACATCCATGAGATCAAGCTACCCACTACATCAGGTTCCTGAGAAAAAATGTGCCATCACACAAAAGACAGCAAAGGTGGCTCAAACTCACTTCTTAACAATCGCACCATGAATCATTTATGTAATTTACCATTAGACTAAACCTCTTCTTTGTTTTCATTTTCCCCTACTAATTCATTGCTCTAGTACAGGATGGCGTTTCTCAGAAAATAAAGAAGCTAGCAGAAAATGTCATAAATGGATACAAAGTTTTCCAGCTCATTTTATCTAGGCTGTTTCCCCTATAAAGTATCTTAAGAAAATATATAGTAGAGCTAAAGAATCTAAATCTAAAGCAAACCATATAAAAACCTGCTATATAATATGGAATAAAAAGAAAGTAATTTTAGTCCATTTAATAGTCTGTCAAAAAATTTTTGCAATTATTTTTACATTTTTACACTGGCAAACGCATATAAAGGAAAGTTTATGTCCTCAAATGCACTTTAATCTATCCCTTGAAAAACTGCTACACTAAATGGAATATCCACTTTCACCACTTATATTCAAACATTCCACTGGAGTTTATAGCTAGAGCAATAAAGAAAAGAAAGGAATTACAAACATCCAAATTGGAAAGAAGAAAGGAAAACTATACTTTATTTGCAGATAACGTAATCGTAGAAAATTCCAATCCAACAAGCCCAACAAACAATTACTAAAACAAGATACAAAAATCAATCTAGAAAAATCAACTCTATTTCTATATACTGGTAATGAACAATCTTAAAGTAAAATCAAGAAAATAATTTTATTTATAATAGTTCCTAGGACTAAATTCTCAAAAATACATTTCATATAAAGGGGAAAACCTGTACAAAATATTGCTAAGAGAACTGAAGAAAGTCTAAATAAAGTGAGAGTTTACGTTCATGGATTGGAAAACAGTATTGTCAAGATAGCAATTTTACAGAAATGTCCTATAAATTTAATGAAATCCTTATCAAAATGCCAGTAGTTTATTTTGGAGAAATTGACAAGATGATCCTATAACCTATGTGGAAATAAAAAGAACCCAGGATAGTCAAAACGATTTTTTAAAAGAAGAAAATTGAAAGACTTAAAACTATCTGATTTCAGAGCTTACTAAAAAGCTATAGCAATGGGGAGTATGGTATTGGTATAAGGATAGGCATATAGACCAATAGAACACATTTACGAGTCCCAAAATAAACCCTTACATTTATAGTCAACAGAATTTTGACAAAGACATCAAATTAGTTCAAATGGGGTAGAGGACAGAATTTTTAGCAAATGGCAGTGGGATAAATGGAAAACAATATGCAAAAAAAAAAAAAAGAAGAACTTAGGCTTTTCATTCAAAGCGTATACAAAAATTAACTGAAAATGGATCCCACATCTGAATAGATGAGTTAAAACTACTGAACTTCTGGAAGAAAATATAGGAGAAAATCTTCATGACCTTTGGGTTGGACAAAGAGTTCTTAGACATGACATCAAAAAAACAATGATCCACCAAAAAATTTTTAAATTGGACTTCATTAAAATTAAAACTGTTGTACGTCAAAAGATACCATTCAGAAATGGAAGACAAGTCACAGAATGGAAGAAAATATTCAAACATATATCTGATAATGGGATTATATCCAGAATACATAAAGATCTCTTATAATCAACACTAAAGACCCAAGTTTTAAAAATGGAACAAAGATTTGAGTATTTAATCAAAAAAGATATATCAATGGCTAACATGCATGTGAATAAATGATCATCATTTGTCATCAGGAAAATACAAATTAAAATCACAATGAGATACCACTACACACCTACCACAATGGCTCAAAAAACGACTATATCAAGAGTTAGTGATGATATGGAGAAACTGAATTGTTCATGTAATGCAGGTGGGAATGTAAAATGGCACACAGAGCCCCTTTGAAAAACAGTTTCACAGTTTCTTAAACTGTTCAACAGGTACTTGCCAAACAACTAAGCAATTCTACTCCTAGGAGTCTATCCAATAGCAATGAAGATATATGTCCACACAAAGGAATGCATGTGAATGCATCATTATTTATGATACTAACAGCCCAAACTGGGAATAATCCAAATACACATTAATTAATGAAAGGATGTACACTACTTGATATAACTATATAGAACACCACTCAATATTTTAAAAAAAAATGAACTACTGATGTATGCTATAATATTAATGAACTTAAAACATTATGCTAAATGAAAGAAACCAGATGCAAAAGACTGCATATTTATGATTCTAATTCTATAAACGTTTATAGACATTTTTCCAAAGTAGACATATAGGTGGCCAACAAGCACATGAAAAAATGTTCAACTTCACTAATCAGCAAGGAAATGCCAATCAAAACCACAATGACATATCACCTCACACCTGTCAGAATGGCTATTATCAGAAAGACAACAAATAACAAGTGTTGGCAAGGATGTGGAGAAAAGGGAAACTTCTTGCTCTGTTGATGGAATGTAAATTGGTACAGTCACTATGGAAAATAGTATGGAGATTCCTCAAAAAATTAAATATAGAACCACCATAAAGTCCAGCACTTCCACGCCTGAGTATTTATCCAAAGAAAACGAAAACACCAATTAGAAAAGATGTGCACCCTTATGTTCCCTGCAGCATTATTTACAATAGCCAAAATACACAATCAAGCTAAGTGTTCATCCATAGACGAATGGATAAAGATGTGGTGTGTGTATATAATTTATATATATATAAGACACATAAAAATATATGCATATATATAATAGAATATTACTCAGCCATACAAAAGACAAAATCTTGCCCTGTGCAACAACATGAATGTACCTAGAGGGTATTATGCTAAGTAAAATAAGTCAGACAGAGAAAGACAAATACTGTAGGATTTCACTTATATATGGAACCTAAACAACACAAAAATGAACAAATATAACAAAATAGAAACACAGTCGATACAGAGACTAAGCAGGTGGTTGCCTGAGGGGAGGGGTGGAGAGAGGAGAGAAATGGGGGAGGGAGATTAAGAGGTACAAACTTCCAGTTGACAAAATAAATGAGTCATGCTATAAAATGTACAGTGTGGGAAAAATAGTCAATAATTACATAATATCTTTGTATGGTGCCAGATGGTAACTAGACTTATTGTGGTGATATTTTTGAAATGTATAGAAATATCAAATCCCTATGTTGTTTACCAGGAACTACCATATTGTTGTAGATCAATTATACTTCAAAAACAAACAAACCAACAAAGTCACAGAAAAAGAGATCGGGCTTGTGGTTACCAGAGGTGGGTGTGGGGAGAGTGGGAATTAGATGAAGGCAGTCAAAAGGTACAAACTTCCAGTTAAAAGATAAATAAGTACCAGGAATGTATAACATGATAATTAACACTGCTGTATGTTATATATGAAAGTTGTGGAGAGTAAATCTGAAGAGCTCAGCACAGGGAAAAACGTTTTCTCTCCTTCTTTAACTTTATATCTATATGAGATGATGGATGTTCACTAAACTTATTGTGGTAACCATTTCATAATGTATATTATTCAAATCGTTATGCTGTATGCCTTAAATTTACACAGTGCTGGATGTCAGTTATATCTCAATAAAATGTCTAGGCAAGACAAAGTTATAGAGACAGAAAGTATATCACTGATAGTCTGTGACTGAAGATGGGAGTTGGTAGTAACTTCAAATGAACACTAAGAAACCACTGAACTGTGCACTTAAAATAACTGAATCTTAGACCATGTAAATTATACATCAATTGCTATTTAAAAAAACATTAGAGGAATAAAAATGATACAGAACAGAAATTTGTTAAAATCCCCCCAAAAAAGAGCAGTAAACGAGGAACAAAGGAACAAAATTTCATGAGACCTATAGAAAATAAAGACAAAATGGCAGATGTAAAAACAACCATATCAGTAATTATAGAAATACGAAAGGACCATCACTTGCATCAAAAAGTAGAGATGGTCAGTCTGGATACAAAACAAGATCCAACTATATTCTCTCTACAAGAAACAGGCTTTAGATTCGAAGACACAAATAGGTTGGAAGCAAAGGAGTGACAAACAGTTATACCATGTAAATAATAACCACAAGAGAGCTAGAGTCAACATAGTAATATGTAAGAAAATAAACTTTAAAACATGAAATATTGTTAGAGGCCAAGAAAATGAGGTATCACATTAATAAACTGTCAAACATAAGGAAGATACAATAATCATAAAGTATGCACACATAACAATAGATTCCAAGATACATAAAATAAGAAGCGACAAAATTGAAAGAAAAACAGACAATTTAACAATTATATTTGGAGAGTCAAATACCCCACTCTTAATATTAGGTAAAACAATTCAAAAACAGATGGCTAAAACAACACTACCAACCATATCGACTAAGTTGACATTTCTTGAACACTATACCCAACAGAAGCTACAGATTCTTTTCAAGTGCACAAGGAGTATTATCCAAGATAAACTATACATTAAACCAGTAAAAAGTATCAACAATTTTAAATTTACTGTAATGGGCCAAAGGATGCACTTCCACTACAATGACATGAAACTGGAAATCAACCACACGAGAAACAAAGAAAAGAGAAATCCCCGAACATTTCTTAAACACCACACTTCTAAATACCCATTGATCTAAAAGGAAATCATGAAGGAAACTAGAACATTTCTGAACTGAACACATATCAAAACATAAAAAAAAAAAAAAGTATGGGTTGCAGGTAAAGCAGTGCACAGAGGGAAACTGGTATCTAAAACTATCGTTTCTATAGATACAGAAAAATCATTTGATAAAATGCAATAAAACTCACCAGGATAAAAAAATCTATCAACAATCTAGCATTAACAAGGAACTTCCTCAGCTTTGCAAAAGACACTGGAATTTAATTGCTAAACTCAAATTTAATTGCCAAAGACTGGGTGTCTCTTCCTTAATATTGTAAACAAGGAAAGTATACCTACTCACTGGATTCTAGCCAGTGCAATAAAGTAGGAAACAAAAGAGAGAGAAAGGAGACTCATGGCTGCCTAAGGTTGGAGGTGGGAGCAGAGACTGACTGCAAGAACATGAGGAACTTTTGGGGATGACAGAAATGTTTTACAACTGTTTTATGCATATGGTTGCACAATTATATAAATTTAATAAAAATCACTGAACTTTACCCTTACATGGGTTAATTCTATGGTGTGTAAATTATATATCCTAAATGTTTTTAAAATATTGCTGAGATATGAAAGTTGAGTAAATTACTTACATAATCCACAATTAAAAAATTTTTCATTTTTAATTTCAAAAAGACCCATGTAATGCTCATTCTTCTTGACAGCCACAGTAATTCAGTAATAAAAGCTCAATCCCGGAGTTGCTATCCAATTCCTCAAACAGCACACTAAAATGGTTTATACTTAGGACATGTCTTTTGGTCACCTTCAAATTACTGATTTGCTTCTACACTTAATCAAGATCCAGAAGTGTATATTTGACCATTAAATAGTCACAGTACGTGGACTGATTGTCTTTTAGGGTTAACCCCTTCAGGATGTAATACTTAGACTTTTAAATTATTGATCACAATATACTTTTAATTCTATGTAATAATTTGTAAAATAATTTTGAATAATCTCCTATAGCATGAATTTTCATGTGATAAGCAGAAAAAAACATCAAGCCCGTTTCCGTTATCACATCATTGGTTTCACTTAAGTGAAATATTTGACAGTATGCAAAAACCCTGGGTTTGCTCTTGCAAGGTGTAGGCCAATGATGTTATGCCACAGTCAACAGTATCATTTGATAAAGGAATTTTCCCATACATCATTTTTGGGGTATAAAATTTACTAACCTTGCAGATGTTGTTATAATACTCTCAGCAACCATGTGACATATTTACTATGAAAATGTGACTTTAATGATGCCTTTGAAATGTTGGTCTTTTCCTTGCCTTTGGCAAAAGTAATAGTAATCAATTTTGTAAACATTGTATTATGATTGTCCTGAAATAACTCAATTGGTTTACCAGAGAGGTTATTGTGTTTTGTTTGAAAATTAAGCAAAAGTTCATACCCCCAATTGTCAGAGACATCTGACCTAAAAAGCTCTAGGGTGAGCTAAAAAAAAATCATTAATACAATAAAATCTAATTTAAAAAGATTTTTATCTTCATAATTCCTATCATATCATTTTCTGTTTTGGCTACTTGTGCAAAGTCATCACACTTGTTAATTTGTTTCCCTGAGAATATTCAGTTTTACCTTCTACACCTGTAAGAGTCTGGTTCACAGTTTGAGTTACAACTTCATGACTGATTTCATCATATTTATATTCGAATGGTTTATTTTGAAGCTTTGATTAATTTCCAATGAACTGTGGATAAAACTCAATGTAACTGTAAAAATGACAAATGCATATTTAAAACACACAAACAATAAATGCAAATAATATGAAAATATTAGGTGAAAGGAAATTTACCCTGTTATCTGAACATGTTCTAGGATAAACTGATCAACACTGTCCTTTTCGCATGCATATACCCTTTCAAATGCAACTATTTTTAGTAGTGTAATAGGGTATCTATGAATATAGTAATTAATGTTATTTTCAAATTTGTGCAATACATGTGAAAAAAATTTCACTGTGGTTTCATCGAAGCCACCAGACACCTGGTTGACATTTGATAGGCTATAAAGATCCACTAGTGGTCCATGGTTTACACTTTGAAAAATACTGCATTAAAAATGTTGTGTCTCTTTTCTTCCAGATAGACTCATATTATAAGCGATAACCTGTCCAAAGATTTGTGATATTCCTTCATTCATGAGAACAGACAATAACTTAAGTAAAGAGCAATTTACTTGAGAATTATGAAAACGATGATTCGTTCATGTTAATGAACACTGAAATAAAAATGATTCACAAACACAGGTCAGTTATAGTACCATTTCACTTGTGAGGCACAGTGAAATGCTTCCAAACTGGATTAGAAGATTTGGCAGTGGCTTGGAGCCCAAATGGAAACGTGGGACTGTAGGAAATATACCTTGCTACTTGTTAAACATAACAAATGAAGCAAGAATGAACTGAGCCCACTGAGGGTAAACAAGTAATAAAAGATAAAATATCACTGATATTTCCCCACGAATACATGTATGGAATAACACTTTAAAGTAATTATTTGTGTTTTAGAGTTCTTATATTAAGAAACAATAGACTGATATTTAAAGAGAGCTATACAGAAGCAACCTAAAGATTTAAAAATTTCCCAAAGTATGTAAATGACTTATTCTCTCAGCCATAGGCCACGTTGTTTTACATTCTATAGGATTTTCCCAATCACATCCACATTAACCTACTCTCAAATTTTTACCACCACATCCTCTTTTGTGTTACAGACCTGAATTTCCAACTCAATCAGTACCAGAGTGTTTCTGAAGTCAAAACATCTTTAATAGCCATGTCAACCTCAATTCAGATCCATCACCAGAATTTCTCAATTGTTCCTGTGGTCCTTAGCACACTGATTTCTAATATTCCCATTCTAAAAATCCTGTTCTGTTTCATCACATCATCACTGCATACCATGGAAACTGCTAGCCTCTGAACTCATTATTGGCCTCCCTGCCAGCACTTTTAAATACATTTTATTGGCTGAAGTCAGACTCTTCTTCCTAAAATACCATTCCTTTCCAATGTTTTTCCAAAATCTTCCAGTGGTTCTTTATAGACTACATCTTAACTTCCAAACTCCTTATCAATTTTTTCATGGTGAACCAGACTGCTGTTTTTGAACTCTCACATGATCATCTACCTGCAAAAACCTGTCAAGTCACAGTGGTCACTCTCCCCTAAACATTGTTCATGCTACCTAAATTCCCCACTTCATAACTTTGCTCACATCATTCTTCTTGCCCAGGAAACTCTTGCATACTTTATTTTCCTATTTAATTCCTACATGCCCTGGAATAATCCAGGAGAAGAAGATTTTCCATATAATTTTACCAGTTTTGCATTTCACTACGTTGCTTGGTCACCTGAACCAAGCTGTAGCTGCCTCTCTCTTGCAGAGGCAAAAGATTCAGATATTCAAATATGAATATAACACTTCTGCCTGCCAGTGGTCCAGGCACACAATTGGAGGATTTTCTGTTGGGGAAGATTCTGCTTGGGACTATCTTCCTGAGACGTCAAACACGCCTCCCCTCCCCTCCCCTCCCCTCCCCCAGCAGATTGCCAGCTAAGTTACCATTGAGGTCAAGGTACTTCAGGAGATTATGGTGCGCAAATAAAATGCCCTGTCTCTACAGCTAAACTGCTCCCAAATGTGTGTTTACCTGACTTTGCTGTGATGGCTTCGAAAAAAGAGTGGATAGGTCCACTGGAACTATTTAAGGAATCTGAGATAAAGATTTATTTGCACAGTTTCATGCTATGGGCCACAACACATTACAGGTCCACGTCATGTTTTATTCTCTTAAAAAGGTCAGAAATTAAACTAATTTCTAAATGCACAACGATGAACAAATTTCCATTTTATCAAGGCTACGGTACTTAAAAAGGGTTTGTTTACAAAGAAAGAACTAACTTTAGAGTTCATGGAGTCAGAAAACCTACCTGAAAGAATGGAAAAAAAGACTGAATTTTGATATTGCCCTCCCCCTTACCAGCTGCATGAAGATGAGAAAATTGACCTCCCTGAACCTCAGTTTTCTCATCAGCAGGAATGAGACAGGAGTAGCAGTGACTAGCTCACAGTGATGTGGAGATAATTAAATGAATTAAAATTTGTAAAGCATCTAGTACCAAATACGCTCGAGTATAGTAGCAGCTCAATAAACAACAGCTCATTTTTATGGCAATAAATTTAAAACTCAAGATATCGCTAGCTCAGAAGGTAATGACCGGTTGTACATGCTAGAGAGAAAGCTCCACAAATTCTTTCTGGACACAACTGCATATACCTCAGGGATCTCAAAAGGACACAAAGAAGATTTTAAGTGTAGGACACCATAAGCATTTTTTTAAAATTTCATCTTGATAAAAAATAAAGATATTAACTAAAATTTCTTTTTAATATATTATTAAACATATTACATTGCTTTCAGGATAGAATTTTTACTTCTCTATAATCTAGCCATTAATTCTGAAATTTCAAATGACCTTGAGATAATTAAAAAATATTCAAGTTACAGTTATAAGATAACCATCAGATATGTAATCACATATATTTAGGAAATTTCAGCAGAACATCAGAAGAAAGTCTTTGTGTTGGTACAGGTTATAACAATGAAAGAAAATTCCTTCTATTTCGGTGCAGTCACTGAGAATGTTAACTGACTAACCTCATCTAATAAAAATTACACAATATAAATTCTTATAATTTTGTATTTATAAATATTTAGCTGGTGGAAATGTAAATTGGTACAGTCACTATGGAAAACAATATGGAAATTCCTTAAGAAATTAAAAGTAGAACTTCCATATGATCCAGCAAACCCATTTCTGGGGATATATGTCAGGTAAATAAAAACAGTATCTTGAAGAGAGATCTGCACTGCCATACTTACTGCAGCATTATTCACAATAGTCAACATACAGAAACAGTCTAAATGTCCATCTAAAGAAGATATGGTGTGTGTATATGTGTGTGTGTGTGTGTGTGTGTATATATATACATATATATATATACACACACACACACAAATGGAATATAAAATGGAATATTATTCAGCCATGAGAAAGGCCATTCTGCTGTTTGTGACATGGTTAGACACGGAAGGCGTTACACTAAGTGAAATAAATCAGGGAAAGACAAATACTGTATGATATCACTTATATATAGAATCTAAAAAAAGCCAAACTCATAGAAACAGAAACTAGAATGGCAGTTACCAGCAGCTGAAGGTCGGGGGAAATGGAGAGACATTTTTCAAATAGCACAAATTTCCAGCTATAAGATGAATTAAGTGCTGGGGATCTAATGTTGAACATGGTGATTATAGTTAATAACCCTGTTTTATATACTGAAAGTTGCTAAGAGAGTAGATCTTAAATGTTCTCACCACAAAAAGAAATAGTAATTATGTGACGTGGTGCAGGTGTTAGTTGACTCTATGGTGGTAATCATTTTGTACTATATAAGTGTATCAAATAAACATGCTGTACATCTTTAACTCTGACAATGTGATATCATTTATATCTCAGTAAAGTTGGAATTTTGTATTTGTAAATGTGTAGTAGAACAGCAGTGGTTTTCATAAGCCTTGAAGATATTTATCAAGTGATATGCGCTTATAAAACAAAGTGAATAAACCTAACATTCAGAATCATTTAAACAATACAAAAATCTTCATGATAGGAATTTAAAATTCATTAACACATGTTTGGAGTCACTCATTTTTGTGTATAAAAAATGTCAATAACATCTTTTATTCTCATGGACCCCTAACATAGCTGATACGCAAGCCGAATTTTTGTGTCCAATGGAAAACAATTCAGGTTAGTTTTCAAAGAATATCCAGATTATCTGGCACATTTATTATCTGGATTATACGGACAGTCAAAAATCCTGGGGCATGAAAATAGTAATGATAAAACTTCACACACTGTTTTTGATGGGAAAATTCTTCTAGGACAAGGGTGTTAATAAATTCCTCAGTAGTGGCGTTTTCTCTTTTATAGAACTCCATTTTTGCTTTTTAGGCCTATCACACTATTTTTTCCCCCTAAAAGTCAGTTCTTTCTTTGCTTTCTAGGCTTGCTCCCAAATGTCAATTTTCCCTTTCATTCACTCCCACTTGTATTTCTACTGTCAGATGCTTCTTCATGCTCGTGCCAAGATATGTATTTTTTTTCAATTCAGCTTTTGAACGTTTCCCATTTCCTTTATACCTGCTATTCCACCCTTTCTATCACCATCCCTTCTAACTCCCTCTATTGCTCAATGTTTTATCTCTTTCACAGATTCTCCTTAAACTGCATTTACTTCTACTCCTCTTTATGCATTCATGCTAGGATAGTCATGAGGACTGTTTATCCATATTTCAGTCTCCTTTCTCTGGGCACTATCAGAAATTAGGAGTGGACACGTGACTTGCTACAGGAAAAAAAACAGTAAGTGAACCAAAGTGATACATATCACTGTCAGTCAGATCCCTTGAAGAGCCTGTGTGTAATTCACTCTATCTCTTTTTTGCTGCCAAGGCAACCATCAACTTTCCAAGTTGTGGAGACAACATTCAATTATGGGTCCATGAATGAGGACGATATGGATCAGAGAATCCTGGCAACATATGCTGGACACACAGCTTGAATGAAAAATAAACTGTTTTTAATCCACTGAGACTTGGAGGGCTTTTTGTTACCACACTGTAACAGAAATTGTTATCTTATGGAGGATGTTATCATGATATTTTAAGTAAAGAAAAAAAACCACATATGACATTGGCTTAGCTGTTAGGGGTAGGATGCTATGTAGTGAGGAAACTATTATCAGAGGTAGTAGGAAACAAGGTGATGATTCACATTATACTTTGGTGAAAGTGGATCATGTACTAAATATCTTGAGCTATAAGAGAAGAAGTTTTTAAAAAAATGTAGGTACTCTGTGTCGGTTGTCACTGCTGGTATCTGGCAAGGTATTTCAAGGAAGAAATGAACACAAAAAAGAACTGGAGATTTTGCAATGAAGAATAAAAGAATATAAAGAGAGAATTCATTAGGGCAGGAAGAGGAAACTTCTCAAACAGTACAAGATAAAACTGAGACAGCTTTAGAGACACAAAAGCAGATTAAAACTCAGCTTTTGTAAAGAAAAAAATATGGATTCAGAGCTATTATTAAAAACTTTCAATTTATTAAACTGACTCAGGATAAGGCTGTGATTCAAATTATAGTCTTCATGCACATTTTTAGAACCTCTGAAAGATTAACATTCATTAGAGAAGTCAGGCTAACGTGTGGCACATAGTAAATTCTTTTAATTGCAAAAGATGGCTCAAGGAAAAAAATGATTAAGGTTGAGTGTCTATAGCTGAAGTTTATATAAATAAAGTACCCTCAATTAAAAGGAACTCTGGGTGTAAGTAGTAGACCATTTTGCTGACTGGAATCGAACAGCTAGTCAACTAAGTAGTCAAAATATTTTAAAAAGCATGAACTAAAAGAGATAAGTGTAGAAGACTGAGATGACCGATGAGGCCCCAACAATCTATGAGTAGAATCTGTGCTGAGCAAACATATCATCTCTCAAGAGAGACCAGTTTCTAAATGCCTATCCCAGATGTAGCCAAAGAAGACAATGAAAAATACTAAAGCAAAGGGACTGTGAACGATGGACAACGGGGTCCCTTCAAAGCAGAAAAAAGGTTTAATTAGCTTCCATTTCACATTCCCAGTGTTGGAATCCTCACAGTTATATGCTCAGCAACCTTTAAGAAACGCTAAAATGCAGGCTCAGCTGGGTGACTTCCATTCTTTTCCTTTCTGGGAGCATGCACTGCGGTTATCCTGTTCCTGATTCACCATATAGCAGGTGAGAAAGAGGACAGACAATTGTTATTTTTAATTCTACGTTTCTAACTCAAGAGAGGTCACCCAAAGAACTGAGGTAGACTACTTCCTCACCTCCTGAAGAAAAGTCCGATTAGGCTGAGATCGTGGACTCCGACCAGTTTGGACATGACTGACTAGGAGTATAGGGGTAGCATCCTTGATCAGGGCACGACAGTACTGGGTGTGGGGCAGAGATTAAACTGAGTATTTCCTAACCAAAAGACCTGATTCTGATAATCACTGGACATATCCCTCAATATTCTTGTTCTTCTAACGGGTTACGGTAAAAATAAACTCCCCTGCCCCCTTGTAGTTACCTGTGGCTGCATACTTCCTTTAGTAATAAAATGTAAACTCTTCCGTGCCAGCTTTAGGTAAAAGCCTTTAAATCCAATATGAATTTACCATTTCCCCTGTCATAGTGAAAGGAGATGTTCCAGAAGGGGAAGACTCTATCAGCCAGAGTCCCCTGAAACAGCAGACCTATCATACAGTGCCTTTGGGCTTCCCTGGTGGCGCAGTGGTTGGAAGTCCGCCTGCCGATGCAGGGGACAGGGGTTCGTGCCCCGGTCCGGGAGGATCCCACGTGCCGCGGAGCGGCTGGGCCCGTGAGCCATGGCCGTTGGGCCTGCGCGTCCGGAGCCTGTGCTCCGCGGCGGGAGAGGCCGCGGCGGTGAGAGGCCCGCGTACCGCAAAAAAAAAAAAAAAAAATACAGTGCCTTTTGGACCATGAGGGATATATAACACATTAGCAAGAAACAAACCTTTGATTTTTTTTTAAGCTCCTAGATTTTGAGAGTTTGTTTGCTCAGCATAACCTAGTCTATCTTAGCAAATACACATATTACTTTTATTTAACTTGTTATTCTGCTTTTACCTAGTAACTGCATCTGTAAAAAACTAAAGTCAAAAATAACTCAGTTTTTCATAGTTTTTCAAATCTTCTCAGCTATATTGCAATGTTCTTTAGAGGAAATATCACTTATTATGGTACTTAAGTAATATTCTTACCAACTAGGACAATTACTTGCATGTATATAGAAACCAAGGATTTGAATTGATTTTTACTTGAATTAATCTTTCAGTTTCCTTCTTAAGTGACTTCCCAAGTTCTTAATGACTTCTGGTGAGCATATATCTGGCTTTGCCTATCAAATATCCCTTCCCTCTTTTTCAGAATAAAATCTCTCTTTATAATGGACAACTTATTCCTTGTGACTCAAGTAGAAATAAACTCATCACCATCAGGACTACCCTTCTTTGATGCAATAGTACCTCAGGACACAGTGATTCCCTTAGGAATGAGTCTCTGCAGGGCTGGGCTTCAGGGGCATAGGACTTGTGTCATCAAAAGGAGCCTCACCATCAGGATGGCCTTTCAACAGGTTCTACTGCTTCATTCTTGAACTCTTAACTTTTGAACAAGTTAAGCTTTTTCTTTTCATTTTACACTAGTCCTTACAAATTATGTAGCCCATCTTCAGTGTATGTCCAAAACTTTTTCAATCAAATACTTCCCTAGGGTTTGCTGCTGGAACTGTGAGGTAAGACTGCATCTTTCTACTATGGATGTAGAATTTCAGGAAGTGATTTCTCCCAGTAGATGGGACGAGTCTGTAGTAAGCAGATCTGAAAACAGAGAAACTGAATCCAGACAATACTGTCTGGACCCAAGCTAGAAAATAAATCAAAGATCAACTGAGCCACGGGACAGAATAAGTAATATGGTATCGATGACTGTGTTGAGCCTCCAAACCCAGCTTGAAGCCTGAAACACTCCTGGATCAGTTATGTAAGTCAACATGTTCCCATTTTAGCTTAAACTAGCATGACTGGGGTTTTGGCCATGTGAATCCCAAGCAGTCCTTAGAAAACATGTTTTATTTCTGTGTTGAGTCTCATTTGTTTCCCTAATTTGCTAAAATGTTCTTGGAAAAGCACTATACTTTGCATAAAGTAAGCTCTTTCCTGGTTAATTGATATCCATAACAATCACTGAATGCCTGAACTTGTTATAGATTCAGGGCTCAATATGGAATGATACGTATGGAATAAAAATCTGGTTATGGGTTTGAAAAGTCACTAATTCCTTACTTTATTTCTCTGAATTTTTCTTACACGTACTCAGTGCAGATGGAATGCCATACCTCTGCTTTAATGCTTATTGTAAAAATCTCCACATTCTCAAATAATCCGAAATAGACCTGATGCATGGAGTGCAAGGGAGAACTAACCTAATCACAAGAAATCAGGCTTTATCTTCAATTTATTCATTTCTGTACATACAATATAAAGAATAGACATCTACTCCTGCCTTTCAAACAGAAACGGTAAATGGAATAAAATGCAAATGTATGACAATTATATTATGATAATATGACTAACGTATTAAGATGGATTGTTAATCATTACTTAGCAAATTACCACTTTCGTATGGAGAAAATAATACCTTACATATATAATGAATAACATTACACTTGGACTAATATGGTTGTAAGTTAATTATAGACTACACAGCTGATTTAGTTTCATTTACCTAAGGAGCTGTTCTGACCCTGCTGCAGATTAATTACATCTTCAAGAATACACTCTCATTTATCATTGTCACTTGCAGCATTGTAGCTCTTAGCAAGTGTGTAGGGCTTTTTTTTAATATTAAAAAAAATTCCTTAGCTACGATACATTTTGCAAGTTTAGTCATTAAAAGTACATGACAGCTAAAACCAGGTGAGATTAAATTAGTTATGGAACATTAGGAAAGTCCATGTCCCAGAAATTAAATGACTGTAAAAAAAATAAAAATAAAAATTCTGTTAAAAATCATTCAAGTCAGACAAAGGCCTCTCCTACGTTTATAGCTTTTTTGGGAAGATCCCATGCTTTGAAATATATGTGCAGAAAATGTACAGCACATTATGAATTCCTTTATGCACATTAAGCAGCTTTTCAATATGCCTATTTTCTAAAATTGTTAGAAATAGTCAAAAGAATAACATGCTAACCTTTATACACATATAGAAAGTTTTGTTTAAATTATGATGGAAATTTTATAATGCTTGCTTTTCTCTAACAATGAGAATGTTCTTAATTAAATACGAGCGAGAAGAGGAACCAAAGAGATCTGTCTGTAGCCTGGAAGAGAGTGGAACATTTATTCATTCACAGTAAATCATTTAATTATCTATTGGGAAATGCTGTATGCTAATATATGTGCAAAGAGTAGGCACACCTGAATAACTTACATTCCTGACCTCAAGGTGCTCAGATTCTAGGGAAAGACAGACAAACAGATGACTATAAAAACATGAAAATGTGATTAATGTTAAATAAAGATCTGTGAAGAGTAACATGAGGTACCAAAAAAGAGTGGCAAACCCACTTTGATAGCTCATGAAAGACTTTTTAAGGGGAAAATAGCCTGAGTTGATTATTCACAAATGGACAGCTGCTGACCTTATAATTTGCTAACTAGAAAAGGGTGGATATATTTGTGAGAAGTTAGTGGTCGGGGCTGGGGGAGGGATGAAGGGGATCGGTTTCACCCAGACAGACTTGATGACATGAGTAAAACTACAGATCACGAAGAAGCATTTTAGAAACTACTGGCAGTTTCCAAAATGGAGATGAGGCTGAAGATGTGTCAGGGCCAGAACACGATAAGGAGCTTGGAATTCATCTGTATGAAATAGTGGGCCACTAGAGGCATGGCTGTCTAAGCAGGGCATGGACCTGAAGACTTAGGACTGGAGGCAGAGAAGAACCACAAGGAAGCACTGCAATAGTGAAAATTAGAGGTGATAAGGGTTTGAGCTCCTTCAGGGCTAAAAAAAAAAAAAAAAAGGAAAAGAAAATACTTAGAGAATATTCAGATACAGAATCATCAGAAGTCCTCCATTAGGTTTGGAGGTTTGTGAAACTCCAAGATGAGATCTATGTGAGTGGTACAGAGAATGCTGGCCTATTTTCCGATGATGTTTGAAATCATGGGGAATGAAATAACCCAGGCAGATACGGGGAGGAAAGAGGAGAACTGAAAAGCAGTCCTGGTAATCTTTCACAATTAAAGGGCAGATGAAGTCAGAAAAGCACATGCAGGTGACACATACTCAGCAAGGTGGTCAGAAAAGAATTATAAGTTTTGAGAGGGTATGGGGTTGAGGAAGCCAAAGGAAGTAAGTAAAGAAGTTCAAGAAATAGAAAGTGATTCAAGGTTAAATGAAGCAAAATACTGAGAAAGATAGTGTTACTGAACTGGTACATTTGAAGGTCAAGGGTAACAACAGACGGAGAAGTTTCAGGAACGTTAGTGTGTGAGACACTAAGTAGCAAGATACAAAGCCAGCCTGCATTGGTTCAGCAAATGCGAGATGAAGACAACTAAAATTAATTGTTTTGGACTCAGAAATTATCTGGGAATAAATATTTCCTTTTTTAAATGTAATGTGGGTTTTGCACTTTCTTCTTTCCCCAAATATTTTATATTTTAATATTTTAAACACTGCATTGTATCATCTTCAGAGATCAAAAATTTGTGTCAATAATCAAAATCCACTATAAACTTTCTTGAGTGATAAAGAAAGTACAGGAAAAGTAACTCAGAAGTATTTAACTCTACACATGAAAAAAGAAAGAAAAAAAAAGAATACCTGGTGGGGAAAAAAAAGACAATTGGAAAATATAGCAATCAGTTGCTTAATGAAAGAGCAATACTTGAAAATTTATTAATAACACACGAACAATTTTGTTTCAGTTTTAGATTCAAATTTCTAGTTTGGGGTTTTTGGTTTTGGGGGTAAAATCAAATTATAGTATTCATTGTTGGTTTTTATATGATGGATCTGTTTTGAAAAAATTCTCAATATTTTGCTTGATCCTTAATGAATAACTTATTTATCATTCAGTAAAGAGTAAGTTAATTATTTTTTAAATAATTTACTGAAGAGTTTAATGTGGCCTAGCCAAAAAAAGAGAAACACTATGGAATTGTAAGAAAATGATTAGAACTGAATTTACATTAAAATTTTGTAGGTAAAATAAACTGCTGTGAGGTAAAATTATCAAGCATTTGAGATTAGCAATCTTTTGGTGACTGACAATTTATTCAAATACCGTGACTCTTTCTTAAGATAAATAACCTATTTCAGAAACAAATGTCCTATGAAACAATCTTCCAATAAAAGCATGAAGTAGACTATCCAGGAAAAACATATTATCCAATACAGCATTAATGTCATTATAAATTTCTTCTTGTCATAAAATGGGAAAAAAACTTTTGAAAACAATGTCTTTCTATAATGAGAATTATAGGCTTTACTTGATTAATGTTTTCAATTTCTCAAATGTATAATCCAAGTTCCTCACTTAGGAAAACACATAAATTATTGTTGGCTTAATAACAGAATTATCTTTAGACCAACAGAATTTGGCCAAAACAAATTTAAAGTTAAGTAATAAAAGGGTGGTAGCTTAAAAATTATATGTTTATAATAAAATCATAGATGAAGTGGATATACAAAAGGAAATGAGATTTAAAAAAATAGATTTGATCATGTTCAGAGTCTAATTTTATTGATTTCAGGACCAGACCAAAAACTCTATGTTCTTTTTTTTTTTCTGTACGCGGGCCTCTCACTGCTGTGGCCTCTCCCGTTGCGGAGCACAGGCTCTGGACGCGCAGGCCCCGCGGCCATGGCTCACGGGCCTAGCCACTCTGTGGCATGCGGGACCTCCCCGGACCGGGTCATGAACCCGCGTCCCCTGCATCGGCAGGCGGACCTTCAACCACTGCGCCACCAGGGAAGCCCCCAAACTCTATGTTCTTAACCAGTCTGTGATCATAACTAAATTTATACGGTTGAGACTTCCTTTGTATCTTCAGTAAAGGCACAAGGAAATAAGTAATGTAAGAAAGGGCTAATGACTAAAGGAATTCTGATTGCTAACTATGCCACTAACTTGAAATTTATAGTTATGAGAATTCAGTAGTCACATTTTTGCTACACTGGAGGAGTAAGAGGCTTTTAGTGACTAAGGCTGAAGGATATTAAATCATAACTATGCAAGTATCTATTTGATAGGACATTTGGGTGGTAATATAAATGGTGCACTAGAAGTCCACTAGTCTTTGTCAGATTTCTTCCAGACTCAGAGAGTAATTCCACAGAGCGCACAGACCCATTTCCAATTTCAGAAGTACTAATATGGAAAAGGTTTTAAATTTCATGTTGGCTTTCACTTTTTACACTGCGTGCGATACTAACTTGTTTCTGGATATGTTCTACAAAAAATGGAGGACCTTTCCAGAAGCCTTTGAAATTCTTACTGCCTTGCTTGTTTCTGCTCACAGTGCTGACGTCTGTGTTGAAGAGTATCCAAATTGGAACTTACTGGGATGATTAACAGCTGCTACAAAATCAATACTCTATGTAGGGAAAACAGAATTGGGCTAAGACAATCTTACATGAGCACTATTCTGTGGCTGAATATCTATCGATGTCAGCAAGCCAGATATAATTTATGTTAGTAGAAGCATTTCCATGGATATAATCCATGGGCTTTTCAGAGTCAGCCTCAGAGACCTAGGGGGTGGGGATTCATAGGTTTTAATTATGCATAATTATGCATATTCTCAGTTGCAAAGATGATCACTGATATACTTAGTGAGAAACAGGTTTACTTAAATCTTTTATTATTTTCACATTTATTATGGTTGAAATACTATGTCACACTATTGCTACTGCAGTCTAACTCAAAATGAGTCTTAAAAGTTTTTCTCCACAAATTAAACTGAAAGGTAATACAGATGTTTGCGTATTTGGTTTATTATACACTGATGCCCCAATTAACAGTAAGGTAATGGCTGACATACATCCTAAAAATCCTTTATATCTATTTTTCTAGGGCTAAATATTCTTTATAATAATTATGCTCTTTATAATAACTTAATATCATAAATTTAAAATAACAAGATAAATATGCTGACAGTTTAAAGGGACAAAAATTAATTCCCTGAAACGTTACTTATTTGTATCTCTTGTAGCCACATTTAAGGGAAGATGCATGTGTGTAATGTTTTACGTCCAATATGCTGGAATTCACACTTCTTTCTGGCATGATGTTCATCTTTGTATCCACTGTAACGCTTATCCAGGAATTACAGCAGGCACTGAATAAGTATTTGTGGAATAACCTAATAAATGAACTCTTTTCTGACTAAAATACTAATCAGAACTAGAGTACTAAATGACCACGATGACTCAATATTTTAGAATTTTTTATACTAATGTAAGTACAGTATACACCATAAGTTAAGAAATATTTATTCAACAACGCCATTTATAAATCCTGGTAAATGGCCCATAAGAGGAATATTCTGCTGTTCTGTTAAACTGGATCCTCTACTAGGAGTACCTTTGCGTTCTAACACCCTTCCTTCTCTGACATTACACGTTCATACTCTCCTTATTGCAATATGGCACGTGTTGCTTGGGTGGATGATTACTCACACGACAGGAAAAAGTTAATGGTTAAAGGGACTTAAAATGATCCTTTGTGTATGTGAGGCAGCTATTATTAATTTGAACTATATTTGCATTTTAAATATATAATCTCTCTTGCTTTCTGTACTGGTGAGAAAAGTGAATGTTTTTCAACAGGGAACTCCCATCGAGCCTGGGTTCTACAGTTCCCAGATGTTCAAGTTTCCCACCAGTATCTTTTCCAGAAATTAACTCTCCAGCTCAAAGCCACAAGGACAAAAACATGAGAAGTCAGGGTCACTGTAGTTATGGACTGGGAAAGTCACAGTTATCAACAAAACCAGAAAGGTGAAAAGTAAAATTAATGAGCCAGTGGTCTTAAGGCTAACAATGAGGGCCTTGATAACTTTGGGATGCATAAGGCCAAATCGGCAAAGGGGAGATGGCCAAAGAGAAAGTGGAGCTGTTGCAAATGGAGAAAACACTAATTTGAAAAGATACATGCACCTCCAATTTCATTCGTGCACTGTTTACAATAACCAAGATGTCGAAACAACCTAAGTTGAACTGATGGATGAATGGATAAAGGAGATGTGGTATACGTGCACAATGGAATATTAGCCATAAAAAGAATGAAATCTTGTCATTTGCGACACCATGGATGGACCTTGAGAACATTATGCTAAGTGAGATTAAGTCAGAGAAAGACAAATACTGTATGATCTCACTTGTATGTAGAATCTAAAAAAATAATACAAACAAAACCAAGCTCACAGATACAGAAAACAGACTGGCGGATGCCAGGAGAGGGGATGCAAAATGGGTGAAGGGGATCAAAAGGTATAAACCGCCAGCTATAAAATAATTGTCATGGGAGTGTAATGTACAGCATGGTGGCTACAGTCAGTAACACCACACTGCATATTTCAAAGGTACTAAGTAAGAGAGTAGGTCTTAAAAGTTCTCATCACAAAACAAAAAAAGAAAAAAATTGTGTATGGTAATGGATGTTAACTAGAGTTACTGTCATGTTCATTTTGCAGTGTATACAAATATTGAATCACGTTGTACACCTGAAACAAACATAATGCTATATGTCAATTATACCTCAATAAAAAAAGAAAGAAAAGAAGAGGAAGCAAAGGCAACAACACTTGAAACAGAAGCCTTTGTTATGGTCTGGTACAGGCAGCCCAGAACAGATGAATTCACTGTGCAAAGTGCACCAAATAATCTCATACAAAACAGAAAATATTTTCCATTCAGCAGTGAAAGACCATGCACACGCTTAGTCACTTTCTATCATAGTACCTTGCATCTTTTCCTTCATAACACTTACCACCACTTCAAATTCATTTGTTTGTCTCACCCCCCCCTGAAAATGCAGATTGAATAAGAACTGAAGTTATGTCTGCTCTACTCTCCAATACTGATTTTCACTATAGTACCCAACGTTTAAAGAATGTCCAGCACATAGTGAACATAAAGAAATTTAAGGAAAAGATGAGAATGTATGAAACAAGAATCAACAGAATGGCAAGTATAATTTAGTAAAGTCTATCCACTTAAAATAAGCAAATAAAACCACATCAAATTTCAAATCATTATTAAGACAATTTTTATAAGAGGCAGGGATATAGAACAGGTCAGAGTGAATATCTGAAGGAGAATTTAAGCACCATGGTAGCAGGTTTAGAGACTTCGATACATTTGAAAAATCCTGTGAAATTTTAAAGATTGCCCATGGTCTTACAATATTTTGAATCACATTAAGAAGAGAAAGTATCATTTCCCTTTCCAAATCCCTATGTAAGAATGTTAATATAGTTAACATCTTGGCATATATGTTTGCTGACTCTTTTATATGTTCTTAGAGACAAAGCTACATAAAAAACCGTTCATATTTTATCACCATCATCATTCTTAACATTTATTGAGCATCAGCACTAGATACTGTTTGTTGTGAGTTTTAAGAGTCCCTCACTCAACCCCCAGTACTTCCTTAAGATAGCTATTATCCTCATTCTCTAAAGAATAGGAAAAAGAGTGCTTAATTACGGACAATTTGCTTTTGTGATTTACCATTATAATTTTGAGACCTCTTTTCCTGTTCAAAATGATAAACTTTTAGGTTGTTCCCAACTGTATGTCACTAAATATAATTGGTACAGTTTAGGCTTTTGTATTATTTACTTCTGCAGAATGGATTCTTAGAAATGGGACTGATGGCTCAAAGGGTATTCACATTTTAACAGATACAATCAAATTACTCTCCAAAAGATTAAATTGATAGACCCACCACACAATTATGAATGTGCCTATTTTTGTATACACCCATTGACATTAGATACTACCACTCTTTGTAATTTTCAATAATCTGAAACAAGATAACCCATTGTATAATTTTTCATTTCCTTATAAATTAATAACAGGAATCTTTTTATCTGGCTATTCATTGTAATTTTCATAGTCTTAGTCTACTTTTCCATTAGATGTTTTTTATTAAGAATTCAACATTTTAATTTATTAACACCATGTTTATTACTTGTGTTGGAAATATTCTTTTACTTTTGTTAATGAGTTTTAATATACTTTTTTAAATGAAAGATTATGAAAAGTAATTTTAATTTCCTTTTCTTTTACGGGTCCTAAGTTTCTGGTTTGCCTCACACAGGTTTCTCCTACCCTAAGCAATATACTTTGATATTTTCTTCTAATATCTTATAAATGTATTACTTATTATATTAACATTATCTTATACTATATGTTAATTTATAAGATATAATTTGCATTTTTAATCTAGTGGATGTATATTTCACATGGATATGAATGCAAATGTAAGTTTATTTTCATTCAAAAGAGTAACCAATTCTGTCACCTAATTTACTGTGCACTTCATTTTTATCCAATGATCTGAAATTTCAACATTTTACAAGTACTAAATTCTCTGCATATCTTTGTCATCGTTTTGGTCTAACTTTACATTATTTTCTATTTATCTATTTTTTGTACTATCATATTTTAGTTACATTAACTTGACAGTATTCTGCACATGGCAAGGAAACTGCCCATTAAAGGATATTAATTATCTCAAAAATATAAAGGCATTTTTGTATAATTGTAAATTATCATTTATCAAAACGACTACCAGTAATCCTACTAGAGTTCTCAGTAGCAATGGACTAAATTTATAAATTAATTCGAGGAGTCTTGATTTCTTCCCACATAGGAACATGAGATGACTTATTCAGGTTTTATTTTATAACTCTGTATTAAATTAGTTTTCTCCCTATAAGCTCAGTGTCTTTCTTACTAGATGTAAACCTTGATACTTCATAGTTTTCTGATATCATTAACTAAATTTATATTAACAGGTAATTTTTTTTTTTTTTTTTTTTTGGTGGTACGCGGGCCTCTCACTGCTAGCAGTGGCCTCTCCCGCTGCGGAGCACAGGCCCCGGATGCGCAGGCTCAGCGGCCATGGTTCACTGGCCCAGCCGCTCCGCGGCATGTGGGATCTTCCCGGACCGGGGCACGAACCTGTGTCCCCTGCATCGGCAGGCGGACTCTCAACCACTGCGCCACCAGGGAAGCCCTAACAGGTAACTTTATAAAGGAAGGCTTCAGGGTCATTTTTCTGTATATTTATCTAGTATTTGGCAGCTTAAGTTGATTTACTAGTTTCATTTTTAGTTGATGCATATTTACTATATACGTCATCGTATCATCTTCAAATAACAATAAGCTTGTCTCTTGTCAATATTTATGACATTTAAATTTTTATTATTATTAGCTCACTTTTCTAAAAGTGATTAACTAGAGTGGTGATAGAAAAATCCCTGTATTCTGCCTGATTTTATTTGGGATGCCTCTAGTATGCCACTACTACTATAATATTAACTATTAATTTGCAGAAAATGTTTTACACATTTTCAGTAGTTTTTAATTATTAAAAATAGCAAACCTGGGCTTCCCTGGTGGCGCAGTGGTTGAGAATCCGCCTGCCGATGCAGGGACACGGGTTCGTGCTCCGGTCCGGGAGGATCCCACATGGCGCGGAGTGGCTGGGCCCTTGAGCCATGGCCGCTGAGCCTGCGCTCCGCAACGGGAGAGGCCACAACAGTGAGATGCCCGGGTACCCCCCCCACACACACACACACTAGCAAACCTTTTTTTTTTTTTTTTTTTTGCGGTACGCGGGCCTCTCACCGCTGCGGCCTCTCCCGCCGCGGAGCACAGGCTCCGGACGCGCAGGCCCAACGGCCATGGCTCACGGGCCCAGCCGCTCCGCGGCACGTGGGATCCTCCCGGACCGGGGCACGAACCCCTGTCCCCTGCATCGGCAGGCGGACTTCCAACCACTGCGCCACCAGGGAAGCCCACAAACCTATTTTTTATTTAAATAATTATACTAACATTGACCCATTTTGACTTTATTGAAATAAACCCTACACAGTCAATAGGTTTTAGTTAAATAGAATACCTGAATTTATTTGCTAATTTTGATGTTTTCAACTGTTGTATTTATATACACATATGTATGCTCTTTTGGGGGGTTGTGTTTGAGGTATTGATACTGAGGTTTGCCAGCTATGTAAAAAGAATGAGAAAACATTCCATGTTAATCTATATTTTGGAACAATTTTTAAAATGTAAGAATTATTTGTTCTATGAAAAATCATTTGAAATGACAGCAGTTTTAATAGTTCTTTTACTACATTTTTACGTCTTCCTCTTTGGCTATGTGCTTAGAGAAATGGTTCTCAAAGTATGACCACGGATAGGAAATATTGGGATCACCTGGGAGCGTGTTACAACTACAAATTCTTGGACCCCAGCTCAGACCTACTGAAAGCCTGGGTTTGAGGATCGTCAGTCTGCATTTTAACAAGCCCTTCAGGTGATTCTGATACATGCTTAAGTTTGAGAACTACTGCCTTAGATTTCCTACCCCTTCCTCTTCAGCATATTTCAGCTTTCTTCATTTGGACAGACAATACTCAAATTTCTTCCACATGATAAAGTTTACTAGCACAGATGCACAGGATATACTCATAATTATTTAAATATTTTCCATAGCTGTGGTTATATTTTCAAATTTATTATGCTCTGTGTTTCTTTTTGTTTTAAAAACAAAAAAAAAATTCTTGGAGAGACGAGTCAGCAAGATGGCGGAAGAGGCGTTTTCAGCCATCACCCCCCCACCCCCGCCTAAACGAACATAGATTTTGACAACCACTAAGGAATAGATAGTAATACCTTTGTTGGGAGTCGGGGAGTCCACCGGAGAAATTCCAGCACACCACTTGAGCAAAAAATCCGAGATCAGACCCATTGAAGGGGGTAAGAACACTGTTCCCTTTACCTGCATGGCCTCTCCCCCAGAGTGGCACAGCTCAGTGCCAAGAGAGGCTCCACTAAGCCCGAGATTTTCCCCGGGGGTGGGGAAAGTGGGAGCGTTGGGAGCGAGTGTTCAGCTTCCCACGCCTCCAGGACGCTGCCCCAAAGGCCACTTCTTTCTTGCCTCACCGGGAATAGCGAGTGTCTCAGCACAAGCTGCGGTGTCGGAAGAGGCTGGGAGCAGGTAGGCGAGAGGAGGACTCAGAGCCACAAGGGCCTGGACCTCAACAAGGGGCCCTGGAGCCTACAGACCAAAGCACGGACTCCTTCAGCAGGCTGGCGAACAAGCTGCTCTGGAAGCTTCAACTGATGATTTCAGCCCACCTGGCGCCTGCCACGCTCTGCGTGCCTCAGCCCGCCCCGCCCCCTGGCTGACGCGCCATGCGTGCCCTATGCGTGTGTGCCGCGTGGGAGGCCGAGCCCCTGCGGACTGCTGGTGAGCATGCGCGGACGGATGGCTCAGCTCCGCGGAACTGTCCGAAGTTCCCCAGATCTGCGCATTTCAGGGCTCTGCCCTAAGGGAAACACACAGAAGGCTCTCAGCACCCACCCTGGCTTTGGGGGATGGAGAGAAAGCAAACAATGTTAAGAATGCCTCCCCCCACCTTCCCAAAGAGGGAACAAGAGGCGGGGAGTAGGTGCATCTATAGAAAAAATCCGACAGAGCCTCAGAATCCTTAGCTGCTAAGGCAAGGTGTTTCTATGCCCAGGCGGTCAGTAAAGACTGGAAAAGGTGACTGCTTTGTAAAATGCATACTATGGCTCTTGAAGCAGCCCTGTAACCTGGCCTCAGTCCTTCTTAGCAGTGGTCCCAGTGGTCCTGTCTCCTCAGGGACCCAGAGGGAGACATGCCCATCTACGTCCTTCCTATTGCCCACTGTGGATATTGAAGCAGCCTGTAACTCAGTGCCAGCCCCTCTCAGCTACTACATCTGGCAGTGTTTCCACATTTTGAGGTTTACACTTACCAACAGTCATTTGTGTTGTTCCCAACACTGTTTATGCCAGTTTTAGTCTTTATTATATCATTCAATTACCTATTATATAAATGGAAAATATGATTACAAAAAGAAAGTATTTTATATGAAAACGAAGATGATTTGGGAAGATTTGATATAAATGCAATTCTAAAACTGCTGTAGAATTATATATTCTTTGTTATAAAATCATATGTAAGAAAAATCATTATAAAAGATTTTTTAAACTATTGTAAAAATCTAGAAGGATTTTATACTGATTGCTTCACAAGTATCTTTTGAATTTTTGTTCCACTTAAAAGAAACTAAAAATGGAAATCACAGATGGTTTATTATGGAATGTGATTTATACAAGCAAACTTTGTAGAACCCCAGTCGATGATGCACATTTAAAGAAAGGACATGAGCTGGACCTATAAGAAAAAATTCGTCAATTCAATTATATTTATAGGTTTTAGGTTAAATGAAATATCCAAAGCTATGTGTACCTTTTTTATGACACTTGTTTTACCTTTTAATTAATGTCTAACTATTACCTCTCGTAGACAAACTCCTGCTGTACATAAATTGGATTTCATTTCCCGATTATATTCATTGCATCATTCAGTGGCCTCTCTTAAAAGACAGACACCACACCTTGGCTTCCAAGTCTTCAAGACATGGCAGCAGCCACTTCTGCTACTGCCTTTTTTGTCATTCATTCCCACCTTCTATCTTTATGTTCCAGGCACACTGACCTTATAGGTCTTTGAACACAATGGGCCTTTTCTCTCCTTGAGCTTTTCACATACAGTTATACCTGCTTGGTATGCTCTTTCCATCTCTTTGGTGTCCACCTGATTTATGTGTATTCCATAGATCCTCTCTTAAATGTATCTTCCTTATATAGGCCTTCCTTGACCATGAGACCTAACGTTGTTGTCCCTTATTCTAGCTCATGGCAACTTTTGTTTTCTTTCACAGTATACATCATAAGTTTCCAAAAAACTTGTATTTGTGCATTTGTTTTTCAATGCTTTTTCTACTATTAAACTCCAAGTTCTAATAATGAGGTGATCTCTTTTATTCACTTCTATAACTCCAGGTCCTGACCAAACAAAAAAGGTACTTAGTTTTTTTGTTTATTAAGCAAATGAATGAAGAATCAACAGTGAGGATAAAACTAATGGCATGTATGAATTTGACGGTGATGCAACGGGTGAACAATTTTCTAACTGTGATCTTTGAGATTATCTATAGTTATTAAAGTGCAAAATCAGAATGAAAGGTAGAACATAGCAGTTTTTCTTATTAACTTCTATAATCTATATAACATCCAGCTGTTAAGTTTCTCATGAGAATTCTCTCTCACCTCACAATAATATGTTTAGTGATTATACAGACTTTTTCTCTCTTGTTCACTGCCAACCCTCAAACGGTATCTGGCATATAGAAGGTAATAAATAAATGTGCTTTTTATTTAAGGATCACCACTGTAGATGAATACCTATTCTCAGATTTAATTATGATTTCAGAATTATTTCCAATTGTTCTGGCTAAAAGTGAAAGGCATTACAAAAAGAAATTAGCAGAAACTGGCTAGTTATTCACCAATTTCCCTTCTCTTCTTGGGCAGACAGAATTCCTTTCCCAGCTTCCTTTCAATTAGGTGCATCTAATTGATTTGGATATGGCCAATGGGTTACAAGCTGAACATCTTACAGGCCTGGTCTATTAAAAACAAACAAAAAAACAAAAAAACATAAACGCCAACACCTCACCCTCTTTTGTTGCCCAACTGTTGAAATAGAGAGGGCTCCCAACACCTCACCCTCTTTTGTTGCCCAACTGTTGAAATAGAGAGGGCTCCCAACACCTCACCCTCTTTTGTTGCCCAACTGTTGAAATAGAGAGGGCTCCGTGTATCAAGAAGAGGGTGGAGCCACAAGATGGAAGGACCCTGGGTCAATGACTGAACAAGTGGAGCAGAGCCTCTCCTCAAAAGTCAACCCCTGCTGTCCTAACGTGAGGGAAGAACTAATTTTTAGTTGTTGTCAGACCACTAATATTTTGAGGTTTGCCTCACAGGTTCTCTAAAAATTTGAAGTAAGGTTTTATTTACACTGTAAATCACTTACAGTCAGTATATAAAAGGCAGTCATTGAAATAATGAAAACAACACTGACAGTAGAGTCAAGTTTTGAGACCACCTTGTAACTAGGAGGTAGGAGGGTTCCTAGAGATAATTTCAAGTACAAATTATGTGCCATCTTAAGCTTGGCCCGTGAGCCATGGCCGCTGGGCCTGTGCGTCCGGAGCCTGTGCTCCGCAACGGGAGAGGCCACGACGGTGAGAGGCCCGCGTGCCACAAAAAAAAAAAAAAAAGTTGAAATATCCCCCTTATTCTTTCAATGCTCCAGTTCCACTGTTTCTTATATATTCAGGAATATATAAGCTTGAGGTACACAATTCATTTCTTTTTGTTGTTTGCTGGATTCACTCACTGGGGCAGAGGAATGTAAGTTGCTAAATAGAAGGTGGCCTGGCTGAGTGACAGCCAAAGCTTGAACTCTCTATAAGGTCTACTGGTCTGATTGTGACCCTGAGTGTTGATCCTCCGTCTTGCTGGGACAGAGGCAAATATCTCAGGGAAGGATGCTCTCCCTCTCTTCACACCTCTCCTTCCCATGTCAAACTCAGTGAAAGAGGCTCCAACTTAAATGGAACAGGACCCTTCTAAAGAAACGCAATCAAAATCTACCTTGTTAAAAAAAAAAAAAATCTACCTTGTTTAGTTCTGTTCTACCTTAAAATCATAAATGAATGCTATTACATATTCTTGAATTAGGTCCTAAACCTTGCATTTCAAATTTAGTACTTCAATATATCCAGCAATTGCCTATCTAATGTAGAGTTCTAACAAAATTTTCTCCCTCTAGAAAGGTAGTTTTTGAACACTTATCAACTAAGCACCATTATTTCTCCAATGAGATTTTGGGCCACATCTATACTGAGTTTCGATATGTGTCTCTCTGCTTCTCCACTGAGTCCTTCCTCTATCATTCATTGCACTATTTTATTATAATTATCCAATTCATTTGTAACATGTCTTATCTGGTAAAACAGTTCTCCATTTCTTTTTATTAAAATTGACTGAGCTACTTTGTTATATATATTTTGGAAAAAGTTTTTCAAATTTGTCATAAAATCCAGCTCTAATTTTGATTACTTACAGGTTAAAGGTATACATTAATTTGCATATTACAGATTATTAAGCTATCCCATCTAAGAATAGAAAATGTCTCTGTTTATTCTGATCTGTTATGTCTTTGTAGAGAGTTTTAATGTTTCTGTTTTTAGGTCTTGTATATTCTTTATTAATTTTTGGATGGTTCTAATTTTTTGGTTCCTGTTTTCGTAAATGTATAGATTATTGCTTATATAATAGAATAATATTGAATATTTAAGTTGATTTTATATTTAGTAACTTTGCTACACTTCCTTATTTAGTCCTAAAATATTTTCAGTTGGGATATTATGTTTTGTCTTTACGGGGGGGGATTTTTGGTCTTTTTTCACTCTATATTATTTATTTGCAATTCTCTTTACAATATTTTTATAAAATCAATTTTGCAGTAGATTTGATAAATTACTTTCAAAGATCCAGTTTTTGGTTTCACTAACATACTCAATTTTTTTTGCTCTTGTTATTCTTTGCTGTATGTCCTGTCTTATTTCTATTACAGCTTTCCTTTTCTTCATGTGTTAGCTATTTCCCCTTTTCCAACATCTTGAGTTCTGTATTTAATATTGGTTTGTTGATGCCAGGTTTCTCACCCTCAGCCCTATTGACATTTTGAGCTATGTAATTCTTTCTTATGTATTTGGGGGCTATTCTATGAACTGGGAGTGTTTATCAGCATCCCTATCCTCTACCCACTAGCTTCCAGTAGGAATCCTCTCTTAGCCATGGCTATCAAATGTGTGTCCAAACACTGCCAAATGTCTCCTGGGATGCAAAGGAAATAACTTCTGTTGAGGACCACTGAAAATTGATCAAAGGCATATAACAAACTGAGAACTATTTATTCAAGAAAAACTACTGAACCTAAGAGAAGAACACTGGCAATCTGTGATGTTTCAACCTTGAGCTGCTACCCTACCCTCCACCTCCATCAGTACTAAAGATCTACCAGGGTGGGGCAAGTTATGAAAGCAAGCAATTTTACTGTCGGGGGAGCTCACATGACTTGGAGTGGAAGCTGGAGAAACTCCATGACCCAGAGTTATCCAAAATAATAGTGATCTCAGTGGCAAATGTAGCAGCTTGCCTCAGTTTGCGAAAGTGATTAAGGCAAGCAACTAACCAGCCAACTAGCCAGATATTCAAGGAGATCTTGAGAATGAGACAGCCATAATGGGCCTTGATATTCTGTCATATTCCTGGCTGTCTGAAAGGCTATATGAATGTACAAGGTCGCATATATGTTCAGGAAAGTCCAAAGAGGGCCATAGTTATTTATACATCTTTGGCTAAGTGAGAGGCCTTCTACATGAGCAGAAGAGACAAAAAGGCCAGCAGATACTAAAAGCTGAATCAGATTAATAATTGCCTGCAGTTTGTATGTGTTCCCCAATGAACATACAGGTTCAGTGGCAAAGGGATGAACTGTCTCAAGGTGTTTAAGCACAAACGTTGGTCAAGCATGCTGACACAGGAATGATCCCTAGAAGCCAGGATTAATATAAAAGCAAGAAGAAAAAACAAAAACAAAAATACTGAGGCATCAGTATATCCATACACTACAGGGGAGAAAGGCTCCTTATAATCAGTGGAGGGAAATCCCTAAGCAAACACAGGAACAAGCATAACACCTATGGGAGAATGCAAATCCACAGTTGTTATATTATATAAAATCTCTTGTTTCCAACAAAAAACTAGCAAATATGCAGAGGAATGGGAAAGTATTTCACATTGGAAAAAGCAAACAATGTCTCTGATGGACTCTAGATGTTGGACTTAGCAGACAAAGACTTCAAAACAGCTATTATAAATTGATCAAAAAAACTAATGTAAACTATGCTTAAATAATAAAGGAAAGTATAAGAACAATGACCATTCAAATATCAATTAAAGACCTAGAAATATAAAAAAGAACCAAATAGAAATTCTTGAGTCAAAAAGTACAGTAAGCAAAATAAAAAATTAACTATAGGGACTCAAGACAGTGGCATTATTCATAATATCCAAAGACCAGAAGCAATCTAAATGTACATCAACCCATGAAGAGATAAACAATATATGACATATCCACACAACGGGATACTTACTACTCAGCAATAAAAGGAATACAGTATTCATGTAGCTCATATAAGTGAACCTCAAAACATTATGTGAAGTGAAAGAAGCTAGGTGCAAAAAACGATATATTGTATTATTTCTTTTATATGAACTATCCATAAAAGGCAAATCTTAGAGGTAGAAAGATTAGAGCTTTGCTTGGAACTGGGGAAAGGACCCAGAATTCACTAGAAATGGGCATGAGGGTTCTTGTCTTGGCGATGAAAATGCTCTAATATGGGATAGATTTATTAAATCATTAAAAGGTTTACTTAAAACGAGTGAATTAGGTTGTGTGTAAGTTATTTGCCAATAAAGCTGTTAAAATATTGTTATTCATATCAAATATAAATAGAATTTTAATGGATCAAATGCATTACATTTTTCTTGCAAATAATAATAATTATCATGGTATTAGTAAAGATTGTATATTTAGCCTTCATTATGCATCATTATACGAGGCTCTTTAAATGTATAATCACATTATTTACAACTATGAGAGAGAAAATAGTAACTACCATGATACAGGTAAATGAATGCACACTAAGAGGAAAAAAAAATTGCTAAAGGTAGCTTGACTCCTAAGTTCATGGACTCAACCAATGCTTTTTATAGTTTGCTAGCTGTGTCTGTGTGTGTATGTGTGCACATGCACATGCATAAGAGAGAAATGAGACATGATGTAAGACTAATATTGGGAAAATATGTTCAATGGAATGTAATGCTGTAGATAATATATTTTAAGACTTCATAATTACTGGGTAATATGTATATAAATACAAGTAAAATTACTGTTAAAATTATTAATTTCTTAGGGATTGAAATTTCAATAACTCTTTAAATTGCCAAAAGATATTTTAATTTCGGTCTCAAATTTTTCAAGAAAGTAAGTGAAAAATTAACCTTTTGACTTACTAACCACTTGAGAATACTAGCAGCATTTTTCTTAGACTTTACACTAAACCATAAATTTTAAAATAATGTCTATAAATTAAAACCTAATAGGTTATGATATTATAATGTAGATTTCAAAATAAGAAAAAAGAAAAAATTTGATGCATTGTTTTCACATTTTTAGTAATGTGAAACTGTAGCTTATACTCTAAAACTTATAACTACCTTATAAACCATTCTAAGCTTCATTTTACTAACACAAATGGTCAAGCCAATTACATAAAATATAGTTTCTTTCCTTTGTTTAACACATGAAAAAATCATCACTGATTCTCTGACTTTAAATAAATTCATAAGCTTTACTATTACCCATTAGAAGAGGTGCTTTGCTGACACAAAGATAAAATAAATTATTTATAATCAGTAAATCTTCATAGTATAAGAGTTTACATCAGTGATTATCCAGAACTGGTAAAAAAAGAATGGTTAGTGGAAAATCTTACCACGCCAATGGAAAAGTAATTATTGATGATACTGTAAGGCACTGGGTCTCCCTTCTCATCTTTGTCATTAGGTATGACTTCAAACTTCCACCTGTCCAACATGATTTCTGTGCTGTTTTCAATGTCTTTTAAGATTTTCATCAGATTCTCACCTTCATAACCTAATGAAAAAAAAATTATCTTGAGAAAAAATATAACCAAATAACAAAAGCTATAATTATATATGTTTAAGCGTGTGAATATGTGTGTATCATTCTAAAGCTAAATAATGCATTTTAAAGCAAATTCTAACACAGGTTGAAGAATTAACTATAATCTTCTTATACTCATACCAATATTTTATCTTTAGCTTTAATTTGTAACTCATATTTCGCTCCTGTGGGACAAATTCACAGTACAGCCAACTGCCAAATGAACATCTCCAATGCATACCCCTCACAAAACTTTTTATCAATGTATTTATTCAAAGTGGAATTAATGATGTGCTTTGGTATCATCCTCCTGTGAACTCTCCGTCCGAAAAACAGCTGACTTTCCCCTCCACCCAGTTGCTATAGTAAAAAGCCTGGATGCCATGTTAGACTTGTCCCTTGCTTCTACTCCCTCTGCAGGCTTTATATTTGATAACACTTTTTTCCAGAAGCCACCCTCCCAAAATAATGGATTCTGTACAGTACCACAGTACACAGTTCTCAAAACTAGCCCTACCGTAGAACTAGCATGGTGCACTATAGTTATTTTCATTTTTCTCCCCACAAGTTCCTTTTACCAGGTGTGCCCTACAGTAAATGTCCAACAAATCCATTTTTAAATAAATCTACTATAGATAGCCACCATGGCCAGAAAAGAAACTTGTTGCTTAATATTATACTTTCTCTTAAATGTACCTTTAGGTATCTAACATTGTAGTTAATTAGGGCTGTAGCCTAATCCTGGCTGTATTATTTACTTCAGTGTCTGCTTTTAAAATTCTAAACAGTTTCTTCCTCTGTAAAAACTTAGGTTTGGTGTGAGAATTAATTGAGAAAAAAAATGAGAAAATGCATAAAAGGTCTTAGTATATAAGGCAAAAGAATAGAAAGTTGTCAACAATAATACTGACAATGACATTAGAATTTGAAATGTACTAAGTTAAATAATCTTTCTAACTCTATACACATCTTTACAATGATATTTTGAGTAGCAACAATATTTTCATAGATTTTTTTCCGTGTCCAACTTCATTCTATATTTTAATAATTTATTTGTTGAACAAGAAAATGCCAGAGGCTATGAGTCCTCGTTAGATGTGTTAGCACACATAACTCTGGAAAAACCGATTGGATTAAAAGAAAACGGAATAGGCACTGTAATATGGCAAGATTAAATTACATTTATGCTGTATTTGTTGAATTAACTTATTAGAGGGGCAAGGCAGCCAGAAACCAGGAATACGTATCTTGGAGCCTACCATCTCTTCTTACCTTACACAGGTCTAGAAACTAATTGTGCACCATTCAATACACACAGCAAAAAGTACAACAAACAACGACTACACAGATATAAACATTAGAAGTATTAAAAACCATTTCAATAAATGTCATACCATATTTTATAGCATAATTCAAAAATTATGAACTTACATAATATACATATAATTGTACTCAGTGATAAAACACTAAATTGTTTAAACTACAAGAGTATAGTAATTAAGCGTACTTATTTTTCAGGTGTTTCTTAATAGTTCCACCCTCATTCCCAATGTTTATTTTCTTTTTAATTTCTTTTAACGCCCCCCAAATAAATTATATATATATGTTTACCTATTGCATTGAGTTAAAAACAGTTAAATATATTCACCTATTTTCCAAATTCTACTCTTGTTTGAAAATAAGTATGATCGTTTTAGATATAAATGAATTTATATACATTAAACTAATGTATAATATAGTATGAAAATATAGTATATTTAATATACAGTATTATACACAAACCCACTCAGCAGAAATATGAGTAAATGATAATGCTCTAAAACAAACATTGAGCTTGTCCTCAGCTACATCTCAGGTTAATAGAAGCATTGTTCAGCATAACACCGGAAAAATGTAGGAACGACAACCGACCAGGAGACAACATAATAGAATTGAATTTAATGAAAGAATTAATACAGCTAGATTAAGTAGGGTCAATTAACTTAAATTCTTTAGCAGGATATGTTCTCAAAGTTTTTATGGCTATGTATGAAAAAGGCTGGTATCAATCAGTCTTCTAGCCAAGGAAAAATGGAAAGAGAGAGGCAATAAATCTATTTGGAGAATCATACCTGCAGTTCAGTGCTAATTCTCAAAGGTGAAGAATTCCAAATTGTAGTTCCCCATTTAACAAATATCTATGCCCTACTTGTTTAGATTTATCTGTGCTCAAGCTTGTTTAATAATGATCCATAACTATAAATAGGATTCCTGAACTCAAAAGATTATATTTTTTAAAAAAAGATAAATTAAACTTACTAACTATGCAAACAAAGCTTGTTCCAGAAAAGAATGATGCTATTTTGCTTCCATTATTTTCATTTAAAGCCTATAATCACTCTAGGCTAAGCAACCAAATGAAAACGTAATTAGTATTTATCTTCGCTTTAATGATATGATGTTATCATAATAACTGATTCTATCTAAAATGTCATAGAGATTTTTACAAATTTAAAATCACATAAAGAAAAGCAACAACGTATTTGTAAGAGTGTGCTCCATGTAAAGTTCTGCCTCCTACTCCCTTACTCTTCACAAAACATTTTTCTTGCAGTAAACTTCAGAATTTTGCTTGAGATATTAATCATTGCCAGAAAAATTGCAAAGAGAATGTAAATTAAGTATTTTTTTCAAATGTCCTACAACATCTTATATTTGTACAGTGTTATGTTTTCCAAAATATGTAAATATACTCATAAAAATTAAGCTTCCAGTCAATAGATTCCAGTGATATTACGTGAACAAAATGATTATTGGTTGAATAAAGTAATTTCTTTCCCAAATGTTAGGCATAATGATAATTACTATAATTACAGGAAGGACTCAGCCCAGACACTGGGGAAACAATTTGACAGTCGGGTGTAAGAACCTCCAAGGCAGATACCATTATTTTCTTCAAGTTCTGATGAGGAGTCTGAGGCACACAGTTGTTAAGCAACTTGCTCAAAGTTAGACACCTGACAAGAAATAATGCCACCCCAGAGTATGTTTCTTTATTAGTAAACTCTAGCAGATCACACCTCCATTTTCCTAATTGCTCACCTTGGGCATCTTGCAGTCCCCCTTGATACCTCACTTTCCCCAAAGTCCCTACCCAATCCATTGGCACGTTGTATCAGTCTATCCCTGAAAATGTCAGTGTGTGCACTTGTCTCATTTGTACTACCACCGCCCTAGCCCAGCCCATTTATCCTCTAAATACAATGGTAATCCAAATTCTCCTTTCAAAAACTATGATTCCCCACATTGCCACATTTTCTTAACAGTCTTTTATGCCCCCAAATTAACCTATTTTGAAAACACAAATGTCACTGTGCCACTCTGCTTTTGAAACTCTTCCAAAGTTTCACTGTGTGCTTCAAAGTCAATCACATAAAATTTTTACCATGACCATTAAGACCTGCATAATCTGGCTCCAGATTCTCTCTCCAATGTCATCCTATTCACCCCGCTGAGGCCATACCTACCCACTGCCCCATGACCTCTTAGAGTTACATCAGCCTTCCTTCAGTCCTTTCAGTACAAAGAGCTTGCTCTTTCTTCCTCATATTTTAAATCCAGCTTAAATGTTACTTCCTCAGAGAGGTCTTCTTGACCATATAGCTGAATAGTTCCCCTCGGTTATTCTCTGAAAATACACTCTGATTCTTTCATATCCTTGACCTTATTTTGTAATTATATATTTCATTATTCAGTGATTTATTGTCTGTGTACGCAATGAAAATGTAACCTCCAAAAGGGTAAGAACCCTTTATTTATTTTCTCATTTAATATCCATCACCTAGAACAGTGCCAGCACATGCTAGACATGCACAAAGAGTTCATCATCAATATACACTTTGACATATACTATAATCCATGTGTCTTTGGCCACTGATAAGAATATCTTTAAAACTGTTTACAAGGAAATAATTAAAGGATGCCCTGAATGGAACTTCTATATCAATTTTGAGATTTAAGTCATTTGCCAGCTTGAAGCCAAAATAAAATTATTAATTTTCAAATATCAAAAATATTTCCAGAGGAATACATAAGAAGCCACATGCATGATTCTCTTCCTTTTAATCAATACACGTATATTAACATTGGCAAATATAAGCATCTCGTAAGCAATGGTTCATTCCATCTATCTATCTATCTTTAGATTCTATACAATTTAACTCACTATTTTATAATATTCTCCTACTAAGTTATATCCTTAATGAAAGTTACAAATATATCATATACCATGTTTTTAACTTGGTTTCAAATTCTGTCAAATACACAAATACATGTATATACATCTTAGAGTTCACAAGTTGCCCAGGTATTCATGGAACAATTCTTCTCAAATTTTGTTGTAAATCAAGTTACTTAGGGAGTTTGCTTAAAAAAAAAAATCAACTGCCCGGGTCCCATCTCTAGAGATTTCCATTTAGCATATTTGAAGTAAGGTCGGTCCACTATATTTTTAACAAGCTTCCCAAGGGCTTCTGATTTACACTGTCTTACTAGACACTTTTCAAACTTCTCTGAGTTTAGATGCTAAAAATATTTAGGATTAGGTTCTTGTTTATTTAGCAAAATATAGTTTTCTTTTCTTTGATATCTTCTGGTAAGTTTAGCCTGTTAATGACACTTCAAATTATTTTAAGATCTCATCTTGAAATATTCTCCCTTTACTCACCTGTTCCATCTACACTATTCCGTTTTCAGTTCCTTCAGTAATGTTAAGTGCCTTTGTATCTCTGGGCCTTTGGACTTGATGTTCCCTCTGCCTATAATGTCCACCCCCAGTTCTATATGGCTCCATCATTATCCACCTATTAGGATTCTTCTTATGTCACCTCATCAATTCCTAGGTGAGGTCGTTCATTATGTTGATTATCATCTTACTTGTCAGTAGGAAGTCTCACAATTTACACATGACTTCATGTTCCACTAGAATTTAAGGCTCCGTTGAAAGCAGATATTTTTTCTTTCTATTCTTAACCCTGTACCCCAAGTGCAGAACACACCACCTGGTGCAAAGTGGGTCTCAGAAAATGTGTTACCTCTTGTACTTATTCCTGGACAAGTCATTTGTTAGCCTTTCAGTTTTTTTCCTTTGTTTGTGATTTTCTCACACACTCAGAGATTACAAATGTGAACATTATTTTAGAGTTAACCCATGCTTATCTCATTTCTTAAATTGGAAACCCCAAAACCAAAAAGGGTTGGAAGCTTGCCTGCCCCATCAAGTATATAATTAGCACTCACAGTCTAACTCTTGGTCCACTATTTGTTTCTCTACTCTAGACGAGTGTTCAAAATTATACTACATATCTGACAGCAATTATGTTTGCTGAAATCACATGGCAGCTGTCATGCAGTGAAGAAATGCTGGATTTAGTTTTGGGGGGAAGGGTGCTCTGTACTATATCTGTTTCTTAAGATTTTTTTCTTTTTTTTTTTAGCTATTTTACCTCCTCCCCATCGCAGGCATCTTGCTAGATCATTGCCGGTCCCGAGAGGCAGAATAGCCACTGGAGGATGCTTGACTACATTTGCCTTTTCTGTAGAATTGAAAAATTGAAATAAAATAAATTTTTGATCACAGACAGAACAACAATGAAATAAACACAGCTTGGCATGGAAGGCATTCCACCAGGTACTTATAAACATAAAACATTCTATTTTATAGTTATATACAATCATAAATTGATTAATTTGTATGTATTTCTAGCAATTTATAAAACAAATAAATACCAAAATTCACAGAGTGACAGGAATTTTCAAGACTTATGCATGAGGAAAGCCTTTTAAATATGTTAATTCAGTTAAAAATTGTAGCATGTTTGAATTAACTCCGTTGAAATTCTCAAGAATGCAGGTATATACAACATAGGAATATTCATACAAGGACGTAAGCAGCGTGGAGAAGTAGCTTCCTATAAAAAGTCCTTTGCAACATCAACTCGAGGTACACTTGAAGGAATAAAATATTTTGAAAGTAGTGGAATTCTAAAGGTTAGTAAAATGCTAACAATGGTTTTGTGCTGCTCTGTGTCAGAGTCAACGACGTAAAAGATTACCTGGTTTTGTTTGAGGTTCAACATTATACAACATAGTGTTTGAGTCCAGTAAAGATATTTGCCACTGAAATTCCACATGCTTTTGTTTGACTCACTGAGCAAATCTCACAAACATGTATTATTTTTCTTTATTCTTCTCCCTTTTCAGCCCTTCAAAGTAAGCATATGTGGGTGTGTAGGAACGGGGAGGGAATAGATTATGTAGGGATGTGCCACAGTGTACTAGCCAAAGGCTTAGATTTTGAGGGCTAATGCAAACCAACAATATCCTCCTGTTTTCACTAAAATTCTTACAAGTTCTCAGATACTGTTCAAGCAACTCCTTAATTTTTGCAGTTCTTGAACTCTGGTTTTCTCCTTAAATATATTAATACTACTGACATTGTTTATTGGAAGGCCAAAGAATACAATTTTCCCTGTTTTTCCTGTTTTAAAAATGTTAGTAGATTAAAGTCGTTAGATGCTTACCAAAAGTGTGCTGACAATATGTATTCATTTTTAATTTGAATATTTTTGAGAGTATGAAAAGGTAGAATATTCTCAACTGCATTGACTAAATAAAAGTTTGCTTCAATATATATAGATAGTAAAACTTCTTTTGAATCTTTTGAATCTTTTTATGAAGAGGCCTATTTTTAAAAAAGATTGGTCAATGCAGATCCAGAAATATTTGACGGTTTATTAAATTCCAAGAGAAATGAATGAGAAAAGAAGGATTTCTAGTTACTTGTAAATTATTTTGTCAGTTAAAAATTTGAAATACAGACGAATAAATTAAGCCAGTAAACAGTGTGCAACATTCCAGATGTCTAAGTGTATCACTATGTACTTTATTTAATGCATCCACATCCAAAGATATGGATGCACTAAATAAACAAACAAAATACACAGAATTTAAGGTTACCACTCTCACCCCAGCTACGTTAAATGTGTGTCTTCATTACCTATGCAGTCCAAAATCCACCCCACAGTTCCATCTCCACCGCAGGCTAACACTCTGAAATCAGGAACATCACGGAAAAAGCTTAACCTGAAAAATAAGCACGTTATGGCACGTGATTGATATTTCAAAGTTAGGACATTTTTAGTTTTGTATATTTAGCATTTCATCTAATGAAAGATTTTGATTTTATTGAAAAACATTAAATTCTTATGTAGAATGAAATTCTAAAATAAAAGTATTAACATGTCCTAAGTTAAACATTGTCATTATATACTCTATATTCTATAATAAATATATTTTTTCTTTTATCAACTCTAAAGTTAAAAAAATAAAGTTAATAAATTATAATAATTTTCACTAAGATATACTCCCATATGCGGTATGCAGTTCACATAATGCAGAGTGACATATACAAAATTGTTTCATTTACTAATTTTTATTGATAAACAATTCTTTTGAATAATTATATAAATGTGACCAATAGGTCAGTAAATATGTCTTTGAGAGTTTTCTGCCTTCTCCATTACTGGGAGAAAATGATCAGACTGCATATGAGGTTTTAGCCAACTGTATTCAGTGTTTCCTTCTGACTGAATCTGCAACTAGAAGCCAGGCTTCCCCCTGTCTTTTGACCTGGCTGGCAGTGTTTGCCACCCAGGAATACTCAAGACTAATTGCGGGGTCAGCTGTGATAAATGTCCACTGCTTCTGCTGCTACTGCATGCAGTGTGCTTATTAATGCAACCTATTACAAATATTACAAATATTACAACCAATTACAAAGGCAGGTAGTGCCTCCAGTTATACAATCATACATGCCTATTTTCTTGTATAAAAAAAAAAGAAAAGAATTGAAATAGGACAGAATATTTAGAATGTGCCTCTTCACCTTTCTTGCCCCAATGGTAACAATATAATACAGTTGGTCCTCCATATCTACAAGTTCCACATATGCAGATTCAACCAACCAGGGATCAAAAATCTTAAAAAAAAAATCCAGGGCTTCCCTGGTGGCGCAGTGGTTGAGAGTCCGCCTGCCGATGCAGGGGACACGGGTACGTGCCCCGGTCCGGGAAGATCCCACATGCCGCGGAGCGGCTGGGCCCGTGAGCCATGGCCGCTGAGCCTGCACATCCGGAGCCTGTGCTCCGCAACGGGAGAGGCCACAACAGTGAGAGGCCCGCGTATCGCAAAAAAACAAAACAAAACAAAACAAAAAATATCCAGAAAGTTTCAAAAAGCAAAACTCAAATTTGGTGAGCCGCAACTATATATTTACAAAACATTTATATTGTATTTACACCTATTTACATATAATTTACATTTTATTACGTACTGTAGTAACCTAAAGACGATTTAAAGTATGCGCAAACACTATGCCTTTTTATATAAGGGACTAAGAGCATCTGTGGATTTTGGTATCTGGAGAGTCCTGGAACCCATCCCCAGGTATTCTTGTGGATACCACAAGAAAGTTTTCTATAGGATTACATATATAAATGTACACATGTAAATTTTATCACACACATATTTTTAACATAAACAGGATTATGCTATACATCCTTTTAATTTATCCGTGTGCATTTTTTTGACTTAAAAACGTCAGAGATCTTTCTGTGTCAGTGTACATATAAAGATTTATTATAAGTGAATATTAAATAGGGTATATAGTCTATGATTGAATAAGTCATTTCATGTACTTTTAAACTCTTTAGTGTTTCACTGTCACAAAAAACCAGGTATTGTAGTTAACATTATTTGAATACATTTATGTGAACAAGTGCATTATGTTCTGAAAGCTAATCTTCTATAAGGGAAAATACTCCACTACAACATTATGATACCCTCTGAATGGCGCCCACTGTAGAAAATTATGGGCCCACTTCCTTGAAACTCCAAAACACTACATATAAACAACTTTATGATGTTTCTTCAATAAGTGAAAAATACCATGGTGCTGTTATTGCATAATCACATGCCTGTTTACTAGTGGGTTGAACATATTTTTGTAGGTTTACAGATGTGTGACCTCCTTTGTGAACTGCATCTTTAAAGCCTTGTCCTTCTTTTCCATAAGTTGCATTTTATTATCTTATAAACTCTACATATTATGAGTGATATTTTTATTTAAATTAGCATCATTAGAAAAAAACATTTGGTTAATGTCATACAAACAGTGCGTAAACATAATAGAAATGTAAACAAATCAACTAAAACCCCATCCCCTGATACTAAGAGCCATAAATATTTAGAACATGAAAATTTCCTGTATTTCCTCATGCATTGTATTGTGGGCATTTACCTTTCGTTAGACATGTTGAAATATTTTCTTCCAGACTATCACTGGTTAGTTTGCTGTTATATAAGCAATATAATAAACACCTATATACCAGCTGCCCAACCCAGAGAGTAGAATATTCCTAATAACTTACATATACCTGCGTTCTTTCCCTATAGCACCCCCTTCCTCGTTAACAAAGGTGACCACTATTCTGAATTTCAGGTTATCATGTGTATGCCATAAACAACACATTGTATGTTGCTTTTTCATCTCAGCATTGTTACTAACATTCCTCCACGTAGTAGCTGAATTTCCATCCACGTGTAGTTGAAGAGTTATTTCTACTGCTGTGTTTAATACCATTTATGCGGGTATGCATTTTAAAATCCATACAATGGATATTTGGATTGATTAGCTTTATGTTCTCATAAAAAATGCATTTTCGACATATTTTCTGGTGCTCACGGACAGTGACCACTTTTGTAACTTTACAATATCATGCCAAACTGTTTCCTATAGAAGTTGTACCAATGTAGGTACGTAAAAGAAGGTGGAAAAAAACTGTGCAGAGCCCATCCTAACACTTGTAATGTCATACTTGGTAATTTTATGTGTTTCCTCATTTGTGAAATGCCTTTTCATATCTTTACTCCTTTTTTACTTGTTGATTTGTAAAAATTCTTTACTTCTTGATTTTAATCCTTTTGGGTTTTTTTCTCTTTTTTTGGGCAAATATTTCCTATAGGTTTAAAGTTTTTTACTTTCCTTAATGTATATTTTAACAAGTATCATTTTAGTTTTAATGTATTCAAGTTTATCAATCTTTTGATAAATGGCTAGCACTTTGGCCTGCTTTGTGTAACAATGTTTCCTCAGTGCACAGAAGAGAGTTCACATTTACTCTCCTAAAATTTCAGTTTTAATTTTTTAAAAAATTTATTTATTTTTGGTTGCGTTGGGTCTTCATTGTTGCACGTGGGCTTCTCTAGTTGTGGCGAGCAGGAGCTACTCTTCGTTGAGGTGCATGGGCTTCTCATTGTGGCGGCTTCTTTTGTTGTGGAGCACGGGCTCTAGGCATGCAGACTTCAGTAGTTGTGGCACGTGGGCTGAGTAGTTGTGGCTCGCGGGTTCTAGAGCGCAGGCTCAGTAGTTGTGGCGCACAGGCTTAGTTGCTCCGCGGCATGTGGGATCTTCCCACACGGCTTGAACCCGCGTCCCCTGCGTTGGCAGGCAGATTCTTAACCACTGAGTCACCAGGGAAGCCCCTTAGTTTTAATTTTGACATAGAAATTTTATGTGGTGATGTAAGATAGGATGGTGTGAGTTACTGGAATAGAATAGATAATATATATAAAATATACACAATATTCTAGAGTGGTTCTGTCTAGTAGTGATCCCTTTTTTCTTTTCCCTTCTTCGCTGCCTTCTTTCATCCCTCTGCCCTCCCTTTCTCTTTCTCCATTCCTCCCGTTCTTGCCTCCTTTCTTCTGTCCTTTTGGGTGTTGTGCAACTATTTTTCTTTTCATTTTTAAATCCATCTTTTCATGCTTTGGATAATTCAGTTTTCTATCATGCAAGTCCATCATAAATCAAATTTCCATATGTGGGTATTTTTCTTTTTAGAATCTGTTCTATTTTATTCATGAATTTGTCCATCTCTGAACCAGTACCACACTCTTACAACACTATAGCTTTATAGTTAATCTATGTCTCATTGAACATGAAATCTTAGCTATTATTTTTTTCTTTGCTTTACTGTACACATATTAAATTTAACTTGTCATATCCCATAAGGGTGAAAATAAAAACACACACACAAAAATCATAAATGTTTTAAAAAATTGCATTACATGAAGTCTATTGATCAGTTTTAGGAGAAATAACATCTATATGGTGTTAATTCCTCATCCATGAATATAGGATTTTTCAATCAACTTATTCTTTAATATCCTTAAATAAATTACAACATTTTTTTGCTTGCAGGTCGTTGTTAGATTTATTCTTGGTTGTCTTAAAGTTTATGTTGGTATCTTAAATTTTTAAATTGTTTATTAAAATTAATGTTTTTGTTGCTGGTATATATAAATATATTTGACTTTTATATATTGATCTCACAAACAGCCACATTACTCCTCTTTTCTATTGCCTATATTATGTTTGTAGATTCATTTGGATTTCTATGTAAACAACTGTATCATATGCTAATAACAATGGTACTATTAGTGATCTTCAATCCTTATAATTGTTATTTCTCTCCCTGTCTTATTGTGCTGGCCAGAGCTTCAATACTTTATTGAATTAGAGTATTTATACAGAATATCCATATCTTGTCCCGGAATTTAAATGGAATACTTTCATAATTTCCCAACTTAGGATGATGTTTGTTGTACGGATTTTCTTTTCTTTTTCTTTTTTGAGCGACACCTTTCATACAGATAATAAAGTTTTCTTCTATTTCTGTTATATAGAATTTTTATTATGAATCAATGTTAATATTCTCTGCACCTTGTGAGATATTGAGATGATTTCATTTCATTGGTAATGTGGGCATATACACTTACATATTTCTGCATTATTAAAATATTCTTATAATACTTTCATATACCCAAATTGGACACTGTTATTAATATTGTTATAGAAAATTGGTTTTGCTTTGCTAACATTTTATTCAGAAGTTTTTGTCTACATTCATGAACACAACAGACTATTTTTCTTCTTCATACCATCTGTAACTTTTTATCAAAATTTTTCTGTCTCATAAAATGAATTGTAAAAGATGCCACCCTTATTTTCCATTTTTTGGAGGCATCTATATAATTTTGGAAGTTCCTTAAAACTGGTAGCACTTGCATATCAACTATCCAATTTCTAGTGAGTCTTTGATTTCTTTTTTTTAATTAAGAAGTATTAAATAATTGTTTCAATTCCTTTAATTATAACTGAAAAAGATCCTATTTTCTAATTCTTTCTAAATCAGTTTTTACCAATTACATTTCTGCTTTAATTTGTCTATCTCCTAAGTTTTCAAAGACCTTGTCACTGAAACCTACAAAAGCTTTTCAAATTAAGCCAGGAGCTGAAAAGTTTATCATAGAGCTGAAAAGTTTACCATAGTTGTTTCTGGTGAAAGCCTAACCATCCACATGACTCACCATCGCTCTTCCATCCATGATGATGTTTCATCTGTTTTCTTTTAAAATTGTCATCTTTGGTTCTTCAGCAGCATCCTAACCCCAAACATAAACCCCATGTGACTCTCAGACCAGCTTACTCTCTGTAAGTTGATTGCTAAATGGATTGAAAAGTTGACTTCTCTATCTTAACTTCTTAATCCACTTCATCCATGCAGTTTTCCCTGGAGAGTCACTCATTCCTTATTTCATTCATTCCTTGAATAGTAGCCTTGGATAATTATTTAATCATTCTGAGCTTCAGTTTTCTTATCTTTAAAATTAAAATAATACCACCTGCTTTGTTGGGCTGTTTTAAGGAATAAACAAAGTGTGTATGTAAATTACATGGTACTATCCAGAGGTTATTATTAATTTAATAATTTTATCTTTATTAAAAGTAGTAAACACATTTCATAGGTCAGATTGCCACTCCTCTATTTTACCACCTCTCCCACCCACAGCATTCTGGCAAAATAGTCAGCAAGAGAATTTTCTAACAAGTGAAGCTGGATGGACATTGATGAGACTTCTCCTACCTCCAAGCTGATACTATTAGGAGACCTATTTATGGCACTGGGGACAGTAAGTTCAGATGATAACAGCTCTGACTGAGAACAAACAAATGCAAGAGACGTGGAAAGAGTCAAAATGCAGGGCTTTATGTGACCATTGACTTTTCATTCATTAAGCTGCAAAGACCAGCAGATGTGAGGCTCCCACTTCATAGGTCATCCTAACGATGGGGAAGGTGAAGCCATGTGGAGCGTCTGAAAAGACTCCCTTTTGCGGAAACTTTAGAACCGTATACTGTACGTTCCACCTATCAATTTCAACGTTTCACTTGAAAAACTAGTAGGTATGAACATTTTGTAATGAAATAATCATTCATGGTTCCTGAATTTATTTTTGCCATTTTATGGAAATTTTAAAAAATTAAAACGATTTTTAAAGCAGATAATGATTCTTGAGTCTTCAGTGTTCGTAATTATAGCACTGGTTCTCCTAGACAGTTTAATTTATCCATGATAGCTAAATTTGAAAAAAGAACCTATGTTAATGTATGTTTAGTAGCTCTGTGTCCAATGCCTTCTTATCACATATGCTCAACAGCCACCACTACAGCACATCCTAAAAAAAAGTGGGTGGTAAGATTATAATGCTTAATACCACTAAAAGCAAGTCAAAATATTTCATCTAAGATTCAGAAGTCTACTTTCCATTTTAAATAAGTTTTAGGATAAAACTGATATAGAAAAATTAGTGTCTGACAATAGTATCTAAAAAGCACACTACAACAACTCGTTAAGAAAGAAAAACTGCAGTACTGATTCCATTATCTTGGAGAGTGTCTAATAATGAGATTTCTTAAATGACAATGTGTAGGAATTTCTTTTTATTCCAATAGCACATTTTATTATTCAAGGAAAATAAGTGATTACCTGCCATTTATATCTAATTTTGATGTATCAGATTGAGCATATAAATATAATAAATGTATGGCTACTAAAGAGTGTACATATTGTACATTATGTTATAAAGTTATATTCTTTAATACTTAAAGGAAACCAATGTGCGATTGATAAATACTGTTAGCATAATACTCCAGAGTGAATGCTCATTTAATTGTACATATTCATTCTTTTGTATTAAAGAAACACAAGGCTGAAGGATCAAAAATGATTTTATCATATGTCATCAACTCTCTTCCTCTTCTTCTTCCTCCTCTTTGTTTAGAAAAAATAGTTTACTTAAAGAGCTTGCCTTAAGAAAGGTCTGCATTTTGATTTAAACATTTTGAGCCAGATACAGCATACTTATCTCTTATTATTCAGCTCAATTCATATTCATACCTGTATGTACACAGTTACATATTATTCTTACAGTTATAGGATTAGATGGCTTCACAACTCTCTCACTAAAATCAGGCAGAATTTTCTGGTCTGTGATGTTGCCATTGTTTATTAAACTTTTTTTTTTTGGTCTAGAAAACCAATTCTTAATACCTTCCAACTCGTTTTCTAATACCCAAACTGTATCTATACATACCTTGGTGTCACTGATATTATTACTGCTGCTGCAGCCACTCTGACAAAATCTATGCATGAAGCAATTATGTCCCTCAAAATTTCTCTATGCTATATATTTAAAAAGGGATTGGGGGATATGCCATCTTTTTCTGTGGATTTTGATAATGTCAGCTTCAAAGTGATGACTCATCAACTTTAATGTACCTTCCCCATCATTTCAGCTTAAAGTAAAACTAATTATAACTATGTCTTCCCATCTTGAATCTATTTTACCAATAAATTACAAAGTTTAGGTAAATAAGGAAGTTCACCTGTTTCAACGAATTTGGCTAGTCTTTTGAGGATATTGTATGAAGATGAATTTATACTGTTTTGGGGGGGCATTTAATGTAAACAGTGGAATGGTTATAAACAAAATGTTATTTGGACTCATCATTATGAACCCAGTAAAATTTAATACTGTTCTCATCATATTCAGAAAAACTTTCAGAGTATTTGAGAAAATATATATCCCAATGAGCCATTAATAATTGAAACATTAATTTCATTATCTCTGGAAATCTCAAAAACATCTCGTACGCGTATGTGTATTTTAGAAGAAAAAGGGAGAGAGGCAGAGAAAAATGATGATAAGAGACAGAAAATGAATGAATATTTACTCTTGGGAAACCTATGATATTATGCCATTAAATAACTTCAGTATTCTCCTTAGTGTAATACAAAATAGAAAGAAGTCAATAAATAAGCTCTGTAAAGTAATCCAAATATTTGTTCCTTCTTTGAATGGTGCACATACTTTTTGGAAAATTAATGTGTTAAAATGAATATCAGATGCTTTCAAGTCATTTTTTTTTTTCTTTTTGCGGTACGCGGGCCTCTCACTGCTGTGGCCTCTCCCGTTGCAGAGCACAGGCTCCGGATGCGCAGGCTCAGCGGCCATGGCTCACCGGCCTAGCTGCTCCGCGGCATGTGGGAATCTCCCGGACTGGGGCACGAACCCGTGTCCCCTGCATCGGCAGGCGGACTCTCAACCACTGCATCACCAGGGAAGCCCTTTCAAGTCAGTTGTGAGTGAATAAAAACAAAGGAATACTTAGTGAGTTTTATTTTATATGCATCAGATCATTCCACCAAGTTAACTTTAGAATGTGAAGAAGTTATTTTGAATTAATAAATATATCTAGACATCTATTTTAAAAAATTACTTTGACTAGAATCAAATACAAAAGAATAACTATGCCTAAGAAAGAGAGATACATTTCATGGAAAATCCATATACCTAGAAAAGTAATTTTATGAATGATATAACACCTGCATCAATTCGCTTATTTAATATGCATTTATTAACTACAACTGTGTATCAGGAACTGGGTTAGAGTCCAGAGACTCAAAAGCAAGATAAGAGTCCTTGCCATCAAGTATCTTAATTGAGAAGGCAGACAAGAAAACATCTGATTCACATTGCTATGGGATGTTTTAAAAACAGTTAATGCAGAATAACTAGAAGAGAATAAATGCATTGTCAGAGGGGATGGGAAAGTGAATGGTCTTTCCATGCATCAAGTTAGTGAATAAAGCTAGTGAACAGGTTTAGAAAAGGGTGAGAAAATGAGTTTAGTATTAGAATGTGAAATTTTAGATACCTATGGGACATTAACATGGAAATGTAGCCTAAGTCAAATAAACCTACATGGACAGAGAAATCTGAGATGGAAGAAGATAGTCGGAAGCAATCCGTGTACACTTGATGATCAAAATCATGAAAAGAGAATAAGAAGAAGGAACATAGAGTTGTATTGCAGCAAAGGAAACCATAAGGTTCCTTAAACAACTGAAAATAGGGCTACTATATGACCCAGCAATCCCACTCCTGGACATATATCCAGAGAAAACCATAATTTGGAAAGATACCTGCACCCCAATGTTCACTACAGCACTATTTACAATAGCCAAGACATGAAAGCAACCTAAATGTCCACTGACAGAGGAATAGATAAAGAAGATATGGTACATATATACAATAGAATATTACTCAGCCATAAAAAAGAATGAAATAATGACATTTGCAACTACATGGATGGACTTAGAGATTATCATACTAAGTGAAGTAAGTCAGACAGAGACAGACAAATATCATATGGTATTACTTACATGCGGAATCTAAAATAAATGATACGAATAAACTTATTTACAAAACAGAAACAGACTTGCAGGCTTAGAAAACAAACTTATGGTTACTGAAGGGGAAAGGTGTGGGGGGATGGATAAATTAGGAGGTTGAGATTAATATATACACACTACTATATATAAAATAGATAATCAACAAGGACCTACTGTATAGCACAGGGAACTCTACTCAATACTCTGTAATAACCTATATGGTAAAAGAATCTGAAAAAGAATAGATATATGTATAACTGAAGCGCTTTGTTGTATATTTGAAAATATGTATAACTGAAGCACTTTGTTGTACATTTGAAACTAACACAACATTGTAAAAAAACTACACTCCAATATATTAAAAAAAAAATGCTGGAGAGAGAGTGGAGAAAATGGAACCCTCCCACACTGTTGGTGGGAATGTAAAGTGGTACAGCCACTGTGGAAAACAGTATGCAAGTACCTCAAAAAACTAAAAATAGAATTGCCATATTATCCAGCAATCCCACTCCTGGGTATATATCTGGACAAAACTATAATTTGAAAAGATACATGCACCCCTATGTTTATAGCAGCACTATTTACAATAGCCAAGACATGGAAACAACCTAAAGGTGCATCGATGGAGGAATAGATAAAGAAGATGTGGTACATATATACAATGGAATACTACTCCACCATAAAAAAGAATGAGATAATACAATTTGCAGCAACATGGATGCACCTACAGATTCTCATATTAAATGAGGTAAGTCAGAAAGAGAAAGACAAATAACCATATGATATCACTTATATGTGGAATCTAAATTATAACACAAATGAACTTACCTATGAAACAGAAACAGACTCACAGACATAGAGAACAGACTTGTGGTTGCCAAGGGGGAGGGAGAGGGATTGATTGGGAGTTTGGAATTAGCAAATGCAAACTATATATATATATATATATATGTAACTAAATCACTTTGCTGTATATCAGAAATTAACACAACATTGTAAATCAACTATTCTTCAATAACTTAAATTAAAAAAAAAACGATCATGTTGCAGTACAACAGACATGTACATGGATTTGCTCTTTTATGAGACTAAAACCTTGAGCAAATCTTAAGCTCCCTGATCATGAGTTTCCTTATTGGCAAATGGAGAAAATGCTTAACTCTTAAAGTGATAGTATTTTGCATATTCCCTAGCATACAACCAACAAATCACTATTATTATTATAAAATTAAGAAAGCATATATACATGAAATGAATGAAGTTCTGAGTGTGAAATTCTAAGAAAAAATATATTAAAAGAAGTGACTAAGGAGAATGTATCCAGATATATAATAAGCAGCACCTCAGAGATAGGAGACATTGATTTTCTAATATCCAAGGGAGATGAGACTTTTAAGATAGGTGAAAACAGCTAAAACTACGTGACTTAACACTTAGCAATTTATCAGTGACAATAGCAATGTCAGTGGAGAGTAGAGTCAAAACCCCAACTGCACTGAAGAGGTGATGGAAAAGTGAAAGAATAGCCCATTTTATTAGGAATGTAGTTGTGAAGAGACAAAAGAGTTGAGAAGGTAAGTAGCTATACATATCCATAGAGATTTTTCAAATTAATGAGAGTATCCTCAATTTCACATGTTGCTCATGTTTTTGCAACTCCACAATGACGTGGGAATTGTTTTTCTGTTTTCCTTTTGGTCTTGAACCTCTATCCTTTATCCATTCCTGTTGTAATTTGTGATTATTATAACACTTTCATCATCACACATGTTTTCATAAACTAATCCAAGTCACTTTAACACAGAGTAGTCATATGTTAAAAAGGGATTACATACTTGAGCTAAAAAGCCATTAGAATAGGAACAGCTCAAGATGTAATAATAAGAGGGTGGGAATAATAAATTAAGTATCAAAGAACCAAGAGGAACAGGGACCCAGAACAGAAGTTGAAGGCACCTTATTTAGGAGGAGAGATGCCTCATCCAGTGAGAGGGAAGGAAGTCAGGATGGGTATGAATATCAATGTGTTCATAAGGGTAGGAGTAAGGAAAATAAGTTAGAATAATTTACTTGCCATGGCCTCTGATTGATTCATTAGGAGCAGGGATGAATACTGGTTTTGTGGAATGTGATGTTTAGAAAAATCTGAAACCCTCTTTAAGAAAAAAAATGCAAAAAATGTATATAAATTTAGGTTTAGATAAATTATATATAAATATATAAATGTAATATATGAATATATACATAAATAGTTATTTAAAATAAGAAATCACAACAAACTGAAAATTTAAGATAGCTCACAGATATGACATCATATGATCTAGAATAAAAACATAATAATTAATTAGCTTGATATACTTAAAAATTTTCCATTTATTGGCTTTTCATATGAACAATTTTGAATAACATATTTATGAAGAGATAAAAAGATGAGATCAAATTGTAGATTTCTATAAGCTGATTGCCTCTATATCAAATTGCCTTAAACTTTCATGCTTCTTGAGTTTTAGAGTTTTAAATGCAAGAGCAGGGCATAATTTGAAAAAGTCTAGTTGGTATAGTATTATCCATAGAAATGTTTAAAGACTTCATTACTTCAGTGACCTAAGACTTGAGTCTTACTTTTTTTTCCCCAAAAGGTCCCTTAGCACCTGTAGGATCAATAAGAGAATGACTGTATAATTTGTGAATCTGTGTGTGTGCATGTACACATGCATACAACTTGACAATTAAGGCCTTCATTGTAATTCATAGACTATTAAAGTGTCTTTGAAAGCAATTATAATTTATGTGCATACCAAAACCAATGCAAAGCATATATTCTCATCTGTATGTTTCTTACATTAGTAAAACATGTATTTTTGTCATGATGATGTGCTCCACCAAACTCTGTATTCCAATTATCACCATAGGAACAAATAATTGAATCTTAAGCGCTGAACTTTTTAACTGAGTCTGTGATAACATTGATCAATAATGTCCAATGTTTTACCATCATCCAAATGAACTTCCAAAAACTTGATTGGGGGTCCACAAGTTGCATGCACTCAAATCATTATTGCAATAAATGAATTTTCTATTTAAAACATCTGATCACTCTAATGTAAAACCGGCATTACTGGATCTTTTTAAAGTTCTTCTTTTGCTAGTGGACCAAAATCTTAACAGCTATTACTTCACTTACAACACACATAAGAAAAGTTGAAATTGAAAATGCACATTAATTTAAAAGTCACATTTGATCTAAATGAAAAATCATGCTTAAAAGAGTGCTATACAAAGGGATTTTCTGCAGTTTCAATGATTGCCTTCAAGCAGAGAATTCGCTATTAATTTGAGGCAGATACTGATGCTTCTTTAGCATTTTTGTGTTTATGGTTTCCACATGGTCAGTGATATCACTAGAGCTCCCATCGCTGATAGTAAAGATTGATAAATATTTCATAGAAGTTATGTATTCATCATCAACACTTTTTAAAACAAAAATTCATAGAAATGCAGAACTTAATTTTTCATTTAATATTCATTTTCATTTTTGAGATATATTTGCTGAAAAGTTTTATTGCAAAATAAAAATGCATAATATAACACAATATTTATAAACTACATGTTTAATTTGTAAGACACCAAGGAAGAGTATTCAAACTTCATTAAACGTTCTTGGCATGACTGCTCATCTTCTCTTCCTCACATATATTTCATGTACATCTAACCTGTGATTTCCCACATCTCCACTGACAATGCTGATTGCTATATTTGTTTCCACTTGCATCTCACAAGGAGAGGAGAGGCACAGGCCACAGCATAATGGACTGGTATAACAAGTATACCAGTTGGCCAACAAGGGCTTTCAGTGAACATTTATTTTTGTCTTTGAATTCTCTGTACACTGTATTTCACAAGAAGTTGTTGCTTATATGTGGGAAGGATTGGGAAGAGAAAGTTTTTTTGCTTTTTTAGATGAAATGATTATAGGTTAAAGTGAGAACTGTGTTCACTGGACATGTAAGTGTCTTACATCTGACTAGAGGATAACAGCTGAAGCAGGAATGTGCAAATTAGCTCTCAAACCCCTCAAGTTTATTATAATGTATCCATTAATAATAATACTTAAACTAAAAATACAAAATTCTTATGCTAATACTAAATTGAGTTGGATACTGGGACACCAGGAATAAACCAGAAGAGTCCTGGGTAAACTTAATTATTACGGTCGCAGTAGTTGTAAGACCCTATGTGATTTGGCCCGTCAGTGCTATTCTAATATGCTATCTCTATCCATTCCGCTCCAGCCATGCTGGCCTTCCTGCTAATGTTCCCCAGTCGTGTCAAATATTCTCCCATCATGGTGCTTTTCGTCTTGCTCCTCCCTCTGCTTTAAATGTTATTCTATGTGATGACCAAATGGCTTGCTTCCTCATCTCCTTCATGTCTATACTCAGTGAGTCTTTCCCTGCTCAGCCTATTTAAAATAACCATCACAGAACACTCACTACCAATGTACACTCTGTTTACCTTCCCTGCTGACATGTGTATATTTTATTAGTTTAATGTGTGCCTTCCTCCACTAAGACCATGAGGGCAGGAAGTGATGTTTCTTTTGTTCATAGTGATTTTTTCCTGACACCTGGTAGCCATTGAATTAATACATGCTGAATCAATTTATATTACTAATACTATTATATATATATAGATTGCTGTTGTTATTGTTAAACTACCATTTCACTTTTACTTAGTTGTTGAATCATTATTCTGTTTGAGTGTGGACTACATTCAATAGGCCACTGTTATTATTTCTAATTAAATTATAGGAGTACGTTACTACATTATCATTAATAAAGGATTCTGAGATAATCATCTGCTATGAGTTTTCTTATTTTCACTCATTAGTAAGATGCTGTTATTTGACTCCCTGGAGCTGACGGTAAAGTTGTGCCAGGGAGCTTGCTGGACAGGCTTAGATAATAATAGCAAACTGACGATAGTCAAATAAAATAGTTTATGATACTTATTAGAAACTTGCCTTTTGTAGAATAAAATAAGAAACAGGTAGAAGGATATACACAAATGCATTGGTTATTTCCAACAGCCAACTTAGGAGAAAATATTCTTCTAGAGTGTTCAAGGAATTTGGATAAAAAATCACCTCTAAACAATAACACATGGATCTACAGTCTGTTACTGAGCTCTTCTTTTCTCTGTGAATTGAGTAACAAAAGTTCAGAGTTTTCAACATCTTTAAAGTAATAATAGATTTGTTGATGTTTGTGGAAAGTGACTATAGACTTGTAATGCCCAAAATTCTTTCACGAGGCTAGAAGTTATAGGACTTTTAACTGTAAAGCATGTTACATTTTGTTACTTGTATTTGACATGTTGATCTTTAATACAGATGCATATATCGCTTCTCAAACTCAGTCACTCCATTGATCAAGGCAGAGACAAAATTATGCTCACACATTTAATTGGGGGGGATTGCAAAATAATCTGCATCATATTTTATGATTAATCATTAGGACTGAAAGGGTCAATTGAGTGCTTTGTTTTTACATTAGCAAAGCAACGATTTTTTTTCCTGGAAATTTGCAGTAGAGCTGCATTGAATTTTGATGAACATGTTCTTAGCATTTTGAGGATTTTGTTCAGCTCTCTGACACAACAAGATTTCATAACAAGAGACATATGTAATATGTCATAGTTCTGATTCAAGAGGGTTTTTATTTAAGTAAAATATGGTAGAAACTTTGTTATATAAAATGATATTTTAAATTAAGAAAGTAATGAAATCTGTGGAATGTGTTATGTGTTTTCTAAATTACAAATTTATTTTAACAGGAGAATGTATTCCAAGGCTTTACTATGGAAATATGTGTGATACTTGGAATATGTGAATCTGTATGTTGACTGTTAAATTTTATTTTTTTAATTATATATGTTTTACAGTTAGTTCAGGTAGATGAAACCAAAGATTTTTTTAAAGCACCTATTTCACAAACAATTCATTGTTGTGATTGTTCACTATGCTGAACAATCTGGAAAATAAGTTACATAATTTAAAAATATTTATCTTATATATTTTTTCAATTCAATAAATACTTGTTATTTTTTACTTAAATATTTTAGGGATGATATGAGAAAAAGCCATCTGTACTTTCATGAAGCTGATAATCAGAAGGGAACAACCAACATCACGAGTATACAAAAAACTTGATATTAACTTTTCATAAGTCACATTAGCATATGCAGTTGGTATAACAGCTAGAGATGTGCATATTTATTTTAATGTTGTGAAGGAAAAAAAATCTCATTCTGTGAAGACCAATGAGCGATATATGTTTTATATTTCATTTTTGCAACTAATTTATACCTCAAAACCATTCATTCAATTATATCATAATATGCTTCATCAGGAAGAAACAACTTACATGATACAGACTCTAGTTTCAGATATCTTTAAGTAGTCATTATCAGAGTGAGAGAATTTATGTAAAGAGATACAGTAAAGACAAACAAATAAACGTCTATTTCTATCTTGAAAACAAAGATAAAAAGGGAAGTGACCAGAGAGCTTTGGTATTTACTAGATAATTTACATTAGGGATTAGCAGAGTTTCAATACATCAAGAAAAGCATCTAAACAAAATGTTAGAAAAGAAGAATAAAGATAGGACGAGAGAAGAGAGGCATACAAAAAGATCTAAAAATTTGGTATTGTAAAGAGGAACAATGGGGAAAAAAAGGAAATTAAAAGAATGAATAACTGCAGGCTCAGGGTGGCAGATAAAATATTTTTTAAAAAGTGTATCTATAGTACCATTGGAAAACTAATAAACCAGGAATAGAAATGAAATTAAATCACAAATTAGAGTAGTAAAGAGACCTTACAGAATAGAACAACTTAGAAAGCAATACATTGAAAGGGAACTGCTGCAAAAGGCACCCTCTGTCCCCATGGCTGACCCAGGATCAGGGATGGCACAGCTAGAAACAGGGGTGGGAAGAGTTATGACACGTGAGGTCAGTTATGGGATTAAGTGAAGGATTACAGCATAGCCTGGCCAGGGTCCCATTTCAGAGGAGCTACCTGGGGGTTTGCCTCCTGGATAACAACTGAGGAACGGCTCTCTAACAGAAGTGCATGTCTACCATTGGGCATGCAGCCTGGGCACTGGCATCAGATATAAAACAGGGCATTCTCATAGTTATCGAGATGAAAGTAGAAGTTCAATACAATTCCATTCAAACTCATACTTTAAAAACTCGAGACAATAACAACACATTGAAGAGAGTAAATGTCATTAAATTTTGAGAGAATAATTAGGGAGTTACATTATATAAAAGTCTCCAATGAGAATCAACAAATAGATCCATGAAGCAAAGGAAAGGGAAGCAACAGTCTAACATATATATTATTTCACCATATATAAAGTACGTCAAATCAGTGGTGAAACAGTGGACAAATGAACAGCTTTTGTTGGGACAGCTAGATTTCAATCTGAAGGAAAAAAATGTTCCATGCCTACATCATCCTAGTCTGTCAATGCATCTCTAAGAAAAATGTAATCTTTAAAGATTAAAGGTTAGAAATTGAAAACAAAATGAAAAATTAATAAAAGACATAACAATATTTCAGTAATTTTGGCTTGAGTAAAGGTTTTTCTAAAATATAAAGTTGAGAAATCATTCAGTGTAGAATTAGCAATGAAAATTTTATATATTTACATGGACAAGAAAAAGAACAAAATATACAAACTGAAAGCACACAGAACAAATGAGAAGAAAACACTTGCAACATATATAAAATGATAATATTTATACAATAAGATTTTAAAATGAACACAAAAAAGACAAATCAAAAGGAAAATAGGCAAATAAAAGAGCACACGTGTAAAACTGATAGCTAGTGGGAAGCAGCCGCATAGCACAGAGAGATCAGCTCGGTGCCTTGTGACCACCTAGAGGGGTGGGATAGGGAGGGTGGAAGGGAGGGAGATGCAAGAGGGAAGAGATATGGGGATATATGTATATATATATATATATATAGCTGATTCACTTTGTTATAAAGCAGAAACTAACACACCATTGTAAAGCAATTATACTCCAATAAAGATGTTAAAAAAAAGAAAAAAGAGCATATGCTTTACATAAGAAATCAAAAGTTTAGTATATATAAGACAAAATGCTTGTTTGGAGCACCTGTTGGTTTTGCCTTATTTGACTGTGGGGAAACATGCTGCTGAATACAGTTTTGGTACGTCTATCAAACAAGGAAACCAACTGCATTGACCCAAACACTGCGGTAGGCATGTGGCCAAACCCAGGCCTATGAGACACTCCTTTTCTAAATTTGAAAAATGTGAAACACAAAGATCACGATAGGTTGCTGGTGCAAAAAACTAATGCTTGTCTAAGAATTTATTATTATAAATTATATTATTATAAATTATTATAATTATAAATTATAAATAATTATAAATTATTATAAATTTAATGGGAAGTTACTCTAATTGTAGCATATCAATATGGCCTATAATACCTATTATATAGTAATTAATCTACTAAATCAGTGGTTTTCCATGCTGTCTCCACATAATCAGCTGGGGAGCTTTTAAGAAACTGAAGTGCCTAAGCCCACCACTCAGATATTCTGAATCTGGCTGTACTCCCAACACCTCCTTCAACCCATACCTATGCCCTCATAGGGAGTTCTCCATTCTCACAGTTTAAGGATAAAAAAACAGATTTACCAGTGCCTCTCCATGATATATCAGAAGTAGCTGGAGGTAGGCTGCTATGGCAGTACAAATAAACTGGGAATAATTTGAGGACAGAAAAGAATGCCATTTGACCTCCGGGCAGTATCTCAAACAATAAAATGTCCTGTTTACCTTTTCTGGACAGAGATGTTTAGAGTTTAGGAAACATACCAATTTAATAGTACTGACTAACAAATATTTCTTACACTATTAAGGACTCGGAAAGGATAAGAATGGAGAATTAGTGATGGAAGCAAAATTTATATGAGTGAATTTCTCAGAATGGACCCATAACTGGGAGTCTAATTGCTCCAAAGGAATGCCAGATAGCAAGTTTTCTTAGTCACTCTCAGTGAGTGTTCAAAACACTCATGTTCATGTTGGTAGGGTTGGAAGCTTTGGAAGGGATAAACAACATGAATTTATCTTCAACAAGAAGAGCAGGTACTGACTCTGGAGTACTCAACTGTCATCAAATGAACCAATTAGTGAATTCCAATATGTTGCTATACCTCAAGGGAACCTAAGCCAGCTACTTAAGGGTAGCCTAAAATCCCTGGACCCTTTCCATAATGCAACTGCAGCCATTTGTCCTCACTAACTAGACATTTGTTCTAGCAATTGGATTTACTTTTCTTTCCCATTATGCCTGTGTCAGTGGTCATAGCAAATGACTTACTGAATGCCTTAACCACTATCATAGTGTCTCACATATTGCTGTCTCCTTTCAAGGAATACCTTCACAGAGAAGGAAGAAAGACAGTGGGCTGATGTCCCTGTGACATAAAGGCCTTCTTATATGTTTTATCAAGGAGAAACAGTTGTCCATAGAACACTGAAATAACCTACTAAAGACTCAATCACTGAATCAGTGGGGGCACTTAAATGGTGTATGATCAAACAGCTATATCATGTGCTCTGAACTATACGATGCTGCTTTACCCAATTCAGAAAACATGGTTCTGGAACCTAAATGTAAAGCTTGGTGAGGAAACTTACACTTACACTTAATACTCACTGTGAATCTTAAATTTATGTGTCAAATTGGCTGGGCCACGGATGCCCAGAAAGTTGATCAAGCATTATTTTGAGTATTTCTGTGAGGGTATTTTTAGATGAGATTTAACATTTAAATCAGTAGACTTCATAAAGCAGACTGCCCTCGCTAATGGGTGACCCCCATCTAATCAGCTGAAGGCCTGATAGAACAAAAGGCAGACCCCAACCCAAGAAAGAGAAAATTCTCCAGCCTGATCACCTTTGAACTGGGATGTTGATTCTTCCTAGTTCTACAGCAGCTTGCCAGCCTTTGGACTCAAACTGGAAGATCAAATTACAGATTTGGATTTGTCAACCTCAATCAGCATGTGAGCCAATTCCTTATAATAAATTTCTCTCTATACATATGTACTATTGGTCTGTTTTACTAAAGAACACTGACTAATACATGCACTTTCAAATATTTTGCTTCACATTCCCTTGGTTTTGAACTCCTATGGTTGAGATGTTTTAACACCAAAGAGGAATGGTAGCATATGAGACAGTAAAATTTTCATTGAATTGAAGCTAACACTTGGGCATTTTGAGGCTCCTCGTACCACTAGACTAACAGGCAAAAAGACAGATAGGATGTTAACTGGTATAACTGACTCTGATTCCCAAGGAGAAATTACGTTTGCTGCTATATAATGGGAAAAGGGAGTACTAATAGGACCTCTACTCCGATCATTGGTTTAGTTGTAAGGGCTAGGTTACATACAGTCACAAACAACCCAAAATCTTCATGGCATAATCTCACAGAGGCTTCTTTATCATCCATTCTACAGGGACGTGGGGTAAGCGGGGCTGGGGGTAGGGGCTCTCTCGCGTGGTTTTCACTCTGGCATCCAAGCTAACCAACAGGCCAATATTGAATACTGCTGGTCACTGTGGTAGAGGAAAAGAAAGAGTGGAAAATTTACTTTCTGCTCACAGTTTATTTTACGAGAAAGCCATATAGCCACTCTTAATACCTAAGGTGAAAGGACTGAAATCAAGATCAAGTGCCTGGCAGAAGACCTGGAAATATTTGATAAACAGTACTAATACCGTCAGGTACTACCACGCCTGTCATTCAAGGCACACGAGAAACAAATTCAGCCCTATACAAGCAGTACTACCAAAATCTCAGACCTATCAGGTAAAAATATTTGAGTCACTACGCTGGGGAAACATTTCCAAGAAGCTGAGAAATGTTTTATGTTTCAGCTACAGTTTTCAATCAGTAGTAAAACCAGGACTATAGACTTTACATGTGTTTTATTCTTTGTATTATTAAGAATATCATTTAATGAAATTCATATTTAGAGTTAAATATGTAATTTTCTCATTACATTTCTGTATATTGAGACCAAATGGATGAAAGGAAAGGAGAAAATAGTCATCTCCAGAGATGTTTTAGAGAACCAGGACTTGAAGCTGGATATAGTAACAATATGAGACTTGGGATTGTCTACATTTTAGGAGGATGTGTATTTTTGGCTACATATTTAGCAGTAGCAATATGTTGAATGGTATTTTTTTTCAACTTTTATGTTCAGAAAAGCAGAGATATTGGATAACTCAATGGTTGGACCGTAGTGAACACCTATTGTTTATTCCCACCGAGAATTCATCTTTCATCCTCAGGTTATATAGCATCCTCATTTGGCTTTGAGGAGACAAACAATTTAGATAATAGTCTTGACAGGACTGTTAAGTCAAGATGCTCCATCCCGAAGTAGCCAAGGCTGTGGCATGGTAAACAAGAGAGGCTAATAAATATGCTTCTCCTGGGGATATAAATTTTGAATATAAAAGCAAGCATACCAGAAACAATTGGAATCAATTTCTCTTAGCAGTAACTCCTACGGACTCTGTCTTTTTAGTCATAATTTCCTCAAATTGTCCTGATTCCTATCCTTTCTGAAACATAGTTCTTCATTTTTCCATTAATTATATGAGCTACTTCATCATTTTCCAGTAAACTCTATTCTGGATCATAAACCAGATTATATTTCTGTTGTTTATAGAAAAGTCAATCTAACTAATGCCATATTCAACTTTATAACTGATTAGCCATGCAAATAAAAATGATAAGGATATATTTTCACCTAGTATATTTAACAATAATAAAAATTACTGAAGATAGCCAATTTAAAGTAGGGCATGGGAAATAAAACATTATATACTGCTGCTGGGATTATAATTTGATACAAACTTTTTGTATAGTAATTTGGCAGAACCTGAGAAGTAAAATTGAAAATATTTGAATATGCTTCTAAAAACAGATAAATTGATAGACATTAACTTAAATTATGCCAATTATTTAAAAGTGCAGGCAATATAAATATTTCCCAATAACAGAATAGTTAACAAAACTATGGAATACTGTGCAGCTCTTAAAAACATTTAAACTGATCAATATCTACTGAACTCAAACAATATCCACCATATGCTTTTCAGTAAAAGGAAGCAAGTTGCAGAGCAGTAAAAAAACTAGTCTAAGTTATATTAAAAAATCCATTTATCTATGCAACACATATATGTGTGTGTCTATATATGAATACATTGTATATATATGAATACATTCTATACATACAGTAGTTTTTATATTTATAGAAGTTCTTGGAGGATATGCACAAACAATTCACAATAATATCCTTGAGAGGTGGTAGTGCTTAAAGTGGGGCCTTTAACTTAATTTCTAAATAATATTCATTGTAGCGTGGAATTGTACAAGTACACTTATTACTTTTATTTTTCAGTATATTAAACTAGAGAAGATAATAGGATGACTAACAGTTAAAGAGTAAAAGGAAACATGTAATAGATATTTAAAGTGGAGTAGGAAAAAAAATGAAATGAAATGAGAAAACAAGGCTAAAATCAAGGTTATTGCAATAAATTTACATAGAGCTACAAAGTGATGTTATTGATTATTAATTAATAAATGATATTGATAACAAATAACAGTCAGAGGACATATTATGTGGTAAGCACATTTTTATATGCTTCATGGGTAACACTCAACTTAATTTTATAACTAGCCTACGAGGCAGGTACTATTCCTTCATTTCACGGAAAAGACCATGACGACACAGGGTGGTTAAATGATAAGGTTTATAATTAGCACAGTCGTTACGTATTTAGTTTAACTATAAAATACAAGCAAATCCTGGATTTACTTGGTCTGGTGGACCTACAGAGGTCTTGGAGTAGCTAAACTTAATGCAAAATTCCTTAATCCTGCAGATTAAGAGCTACTTCTTTGAAGTTCAGAGAATACTAAAGAACAAGAAAAAGAGGCATCCTGACTGAGCTTCTGTGTTAATATCAAGACTTTACTTTCCTTGTCTTTAACTAGACTGGAACGTCCAGCATGTGTCTCACCTAGCCAATAATCTGACCATGATCCTCTACCTGGTGGAGTCTGGAGTTTGACAAAAGCAGTGTTCTGAACTAAATTCCTGTGGTGAGCCTGCCTTCTACAGCAAGGAGTTCCACACATCATGGCTCAGCATTTGGAAACTAGCCCTGGACAACAGGTAGCAGTCAATGGAAGAAAAAGATGAGTATAATTGTGGGAGCCTGTGCTAATTAATTGCATATTATTTACATTTATCTAACATGAGATACGATGGCATAAATTTTATTCTGAGTATTTAAAAGACAATTTTAACATTTGGTTTCTCATTTCTGAGAATAACCTAGAAGACTTATTCTAACCATACCAATTTTGCTTTTTTTAAAGAAGTTTAGTTACAGAGCTTTTCTCTACTTCATCTGGTCTAATGTTTACTATCATGTTGACAGAGAGAAATCAGATCAGTGGAAGAAAATGACATTAATTAGTTAACTAGGCCAAGTTAATGATGAATTATTTCAGTGCATACTTGTGATATCAAAAGTATATGTATCTGTTGAAAAATAATTGTATTTCACTACACCTTGCCTATTAATAAAGTATCTTATAAAAGAGTGATATGTATTAGAGTTTGTAAGTAGTAAGTGAAAAAATCATATTATGATTTCCATTCTTTGTTAATGAGAAGAATTAAAAAAAAGTTTTTTTTATTCTGTAGTAGATCTATGTCCTATATTTAATAAACGGAAGGAGAGCAGTTCTTCTAACACATAGATGGTTTAGTAATTTAAGGACCCAGCTAGTATATGTGTATGTCTGTGGTGTGATTATACTTATTAACATTACTACTAGCAGTATGAGAATTACTTCACAATATTTAGAAAGGAGGAAAATCTTATTGAAACAGGCCATTTTGAAAAACAGCACCTGCGTCAGTTTCTATTATGTAGTTGATATTCAACGTTGTTTTGTATACTAATCTGGCTGCTGTATTTGAATAAAATTACTTCTACGTTTGTCTGGCTGCTTATTTAATTAATTAGTGTTAAATGAATTAATGGTAATAATATATATAGGCTTACCCTGGCATTGGTCCATTTCCAGCAAGACTGTAAACCTGACGAGGATTTAGCAGATATTGGAATTTTCTGTAAATTCTATAAAGATGAAAATATGGAAGGAAAAAATAAAATTTAGTGATATTTTTATTCTAAATATGCACATGCGTTTAGAACACCCTCTATCCTGCTTTTAAATGTTATTTAGCTAATAAGAGTTCAAATTAATATTTTAAAATATCAGTATACAATTAGTTAAATATCTTCTCTTAATAGATCTTTGGGAAATTTACAGATTATTGGGCCAATGTAACAGAGATGAAAGTTACTTATCCCATATGTAAAATGGGATTGGACACTGTATGCATGAAAGTAAAGACTGTGACTTTAGCTGCTTAATTATTTCACATGAACAATCATCTTGATGAGCTAGATCACAAAATTGCTAAACGATTTCTACAGGCACATATTAAATAATTCATTTTTTTCTGAAAGAACTCAATCTTTGCATAACAAATGCAACAGAAATGTTTCTAAGTACACACACATCCCATATCAGAATTCTGAGACAAAATATTAAAAGTGAAGGAATATATTTGGTTTTTAAAATTAGTTTTTATATATACATGTGAAAATATTACTATATATCTTAACATATTCATATTATGTGTACTGAAACTCTCCAAATATCTACTTATATCCTCCCACGTCCTTGTGCAATACCCTCAGATTCTGGATCTTGAATAATGATATCACCTAGCATCTCAAGAATGATCTTAGAGTCATTCTCAGTACCTCCTTTTCCCCAGGACCTAAAATCGAGGACAATCCTGCACCTTCTAACTGAGTAATGTCTATCATACCTGGTTATTCTCACTGCCTTACAAGTTCTCTCACCAGCTTTGTAAAAGTCTTGCCTATTCAGCCTTCTTCTGTACTTCTATTTAAGTACAGTCATGTTGTTTCCATGATGAAAAGTTCCTGTCAGTGGCAAGTTACTTTTTTTTTTTTTTTTTTTTTTTTGCAGTATGCGGGCCTCTCACTGTTGTGGCCTCTCCCGTTGTGGAGCACAGGCTCCGGACGCGCGGACTCAGCGGCCGTGGCTCACAGGCCCAGCCGCTCTGCAGCGTGTGGGATCTTCCCGGACAGGGGCACGAACCCGTGTCCCCTGCATTGGCAGGCAGACTCTCAACCACTGCGCCACCAGGGAAGCCCGCAAGTTACTTATTAAATATTTTATTATATTTAAAATAGTTTATGTCTCGTCTTTCTCCTCCTTCCTCTTAAACTTCAACCTCACTGAATATCTCTTGGTTCCCTACCAAAACACCACACCTCTTTCCACACATCTGTCTTTTTTCTTCCTTCACCTGGCAAACATCTACTTATATCAGAACCAACTCAAAAGCTAGACTTCTGAGTCTTCAGAGACAATCATTTCTTCCTCTAACTTCCACAGCACTTTTATTTTAAACACTCCTAGCTTAGCTTTTGCCTTGGGGTTACTGTAGTAAATCTGTTTACGTGTCTGCCTCCCTGTATGACCGTGTCTTCTGTCTCATCCCCAGTTCCTAGTAGAGACTGGATTCCCTCAAGTGTTGCTGTCTGAATGATGTGTGAACATTTTCACACCTGTTGACTGGTATGGGAAACTATGTGTGAATATATAATTGTTACCTTTTTCTGCTTATCTAATACATCGAAGAAGAAAACCTACATATTTTGAAAGGAAAACCCTGAATAGAATTCCATTATTTGTGAAAGATGCTTCTTATGCATTCAGGAGAATTTATGACTGCATTAATAATAGATCTCCTTTAAACATATTTATAATTCTTTTGACTTTGAACGGTCCCTGTGGGTGTATAAAGGACAAAGCATAAGTGGGTGTGCATAGAGGAGCACTCAAATATCCTCCCTCTCCCCCATTAAATTTAATTTACTGATGACTTCAGTGCATCTATCTGTAGATATATATTTTTTAATTTAAAGAAAATTATTTTTATGTACTGGGAGAAGAGGGAGGCAGATATTCAATTAAGGGTCATTCTACATTATTAATGTTATCTTAATTTGAGGGGAATGTTTCCATTTGAAATATATTTTTTTTCACTTGATACTTCATTTGTTTCTAATTTCCAACATGAATTTAAGTCTCATCTAATGCTTTGTGAAGAGTTTACTTCTTTTTCAAGATATCCATAATATATACAACTAACAAACTGTGAGTAGGAAAGGAGAAAATAATTTTAGCATCATTATTCATTTATATACCTAAAAGTGAGGCAACTATTCTCTTTAATAAAGCATTGTAAATATTTTATATTATTAAGTCACTAGTTATTTAAAATAACTTGTCTTGTTTAGCAGAGTTAAAAGTATAACTATACGATGATAAAAGGGAAAACTTTTTAAGTAGAAATAATATTTTGTTGAATGGAAAATGACCATTCTTCATTTAATTGAAATGAAGCTGGAAAGTTAAATGGTAGGAAAGGAAATTACTTTTCAAAATTCCTTTATTCATGGAAACATTTCAATTTCATTATTTGGTGAAACCACAATGTAAATTTCTATTTTATTATCATAGCGTCTGTGTGAGTGCTTTTATCTGATTGCTCATTTTTTGGCTGGAATTAGTAAAGAGTTCTAGAAATTATTAAGAAAGGTACAACTGCATTTCTGTTTCTGACACTCCTTCTTAGAAGGACATAAGATTTACTCTTCAATGTGGTGATTTTCAGATTTTTATTAAATATTATGATTTAATCATTAATTTTACAAAAAGGAAAATTTTTTGTTGTCCACATGAATACTGAGATACCTGGTAATGCAGCTCATTGTTATTCTGATTAAATATACTGTGCTTCTCCAGGATATATGGCATCATGTTCTCCAAATGAACATGCAGAAAATCATTATAATATATTTTGTCTAGAAGCTGGATATAAATTCTGTTTCTAACTACTGGGCAATCATTTACCTGAAGTCACCTTGTTGACCATTTAGAGAACCAATTTTCATTCAACAGTATTTATGGAGCCATGTTGTATGCAAAGCTCCTTGTTAATGGCTAGGGGTGATAGGCAGGGTAGAGAGAATTCAGACACCTGAGATATGATAATAAAAATATCTATAAAAGGCCATTATTATATTAAAATTTCAACTGTAAAAACAAGGAGAGATCATACCAATATACATTGTTATATAGAGATGATAGCAACACTTATTTCACATTAAAATTAGTGAACCATGAGGTATAATATTTTTAAATGTTTTTATACTATAAATTTAGTTTATATTTTTACAGATATATAACATAGTAAATAAATGTGATTTTTAAAAACATACCGTTCTCCTTGCTTCCCACCACTTTTGGGGTTCACAAAAACTAAAAGTGGATGAGTACCAGGAACAGGAGTGATCTAGAAGAAAAGTTGAATATGTGGACAAATTATTTATATTATATATAAAGAGAACCCCCCCCCGTTATTTCTAAGTCGTGAAATGCCAATTAGCAAATTCAAGAATATGGTTCTTTTGTTCTGTAATGTGGATAGAAGATAGATAGATAACAGATAGATCTAATTAGCAACATAATTAAATCCTGTGCTTTGACTCCATATATATCAAAATAAATACCCACTCCACTAAGAGGTGATTTTTCTAGCTAGGAATAGGGCAGAGGGGAAGGCAGCTATGAAAAGGGAATAACCTCTCAATAGCTAGGAGATGAAAACAATAGGTACAATTCGTGGGATCGTGCGTAAACCATACAGAATAGAGCGGATTATGGTGGTAGAAAAGATTAGAAAAGAAAGGGATCAAAGTATAAGTGAGCCCTACTCTTACAGACAATCCCTACTTTAGAGCTTTATAGCACATTTGGAATCCATCTTCCCGACCACTTGTAAACTAGTATCTAAATAAGATGGTTTGAGGCCACTTTCAGTCAGAGTCCCCATCTATACGATGTTTCCTCCATGCTTTCTTTTCCTGCTTGAGAAGAGATGCCAGTTAATCCAGTCTATTTGCTAAACAGGAATCCATTAAATTGACTGTGTCCCTATATGCCGTGCACTGCTTTCATCACCATACATTCTCCTTTTAACCAAAAAAAGTGCCTGTCTTAGTGGAGCCTATATTCTGGTGGAGAAACAGACAAGAAACAAACAAATAGGGACTTCCCTAGTAGTCCAGTGGTTAAGAATCCACCTTCCAATGCAGGGCACATGGGTTCAATCCCTGGTCAGGGAACTATGATCCCACATGCTGCGGGGAAGCCCACGCGCCACAACTAGAGAGAAGCCTGTGCTGCAGGGAAAGACCCCGCGTGCCACAGCAAAGATCCCACATGCTGCAACTAAAACCCGACGCAGCCAAATAAATAAATATTTTTAAAAAAGAGAAACAAACAAATAAATATACATTTTGTAGTGAAAAGTATCACCAGAAATAAAGCAGGTAAGGTGCTAGCACTTCATCGGTTGGGGGCAGAAACTGTTTTTGATAGAGTGGCAAAGGAGAACACTTGTATTTTACTTGAATTCAATGTTAAGAGGTAAGCTGTTTTAAATAAGAGTATTCCTATTCAGTGTATACCTATGTAACTCCCATCTAAACATAGTTTGATAAAACAATATTTTAATAACAAAAATATGCAACCAATGCAGTCCTCTAAATATTAAGTTGAAAAGTTTTAGATCAATTTACTTTTTGAAAGTAGAGTCAAAGTGTCCTTCATTGCTCTAGTATTTTTCCCTTAGAAAGTACCTGAAATATTTAATGAGAAGACTAAAAACAACCATTTTACCATATCAGGTTCTTCCTTTTGTTTAAACAATATAAGTTAAAATACCCTACCAACATATTTTCCTCCAATTCTTGTGAAATGCCATTTTTCTCATGAGTATAGGCACTGGGAAATTGTTGAAATCTTCACACTATATGAGAAGGTTGAGTAAAATATTCTCAATTCTTATACTCTTACCCAACTTGTTCCCATTACAATCTATTCTTTCTGACTCTGTTTTACTTCCTCTTGTAAAGAGGACACATAGGTTTTGTCCCATGTGTCCTCTTTACAATTTGATTTGTCTCTCATTCAGTTGGGAGATGAGATGGACAAGCTGGATCTGTAGTAACTCCTCAGCTCTTCACCCCTGAACTCCATATGCTCAATCAGCTACTGGACAGAAAGTACCTACTAGCTTAAGACACTGTGCTATAAACTTGCAATGTGACTTCCCCCTCCCCCCATTAAAAGAAACACCAAAACACACCTCTGACTACTAGTATTCAGTTTCCTTTACTTCTCATTCTATTACAAAATCAGATAGAACTCCTAAAGTTTTCACATGCAAAAAGTAAGACTAACAAATGTGGATTTTAGTTGATTTTTGCATTTAATTTGAATTGTTATTCCTTATTTTTAAAGAGAGGGGAGATTCTCAAGGTAATTAAAATATTTTAGCAAAACATAACATCTGAATCCAAATACTAATTAGGATGATCGTCCCAAAATTCAATATTCAGTTTACCATTACATGAAATTACATTAAGTTCATTTGGGCAAATTTCCATATTCATTTGAAAATATATTTTGGAATAACTTTCAGAAATATTTATTAATTGAAGTGTTTAAAGGCATAATTATGACTTATCAAATAAAGGACAGTACCATGCTACACAAAATTGTGTTCTGAGGAAACACTATTACAAACAAATAAAGATCCCACTAAACTATATTATGGTCTGTAGAGGATCTGAAAATATAAAAATATAAAGTATAAAAATATAAAAACCTAGATGTCATTTTTAGGGGTGAGTAGATGGATAATTAGATCAAATGGATTAGAAAAATAGGAGAGAATCTAGATAAAGAATTTAGGATAACGATGATACTCTACAAGTGATAAAAGTCAAGAACCCGAAACGGAAGTACAGGAAATAATAAAATCAAATTAGCCAACTTTTCCTCACATATCCCCTTAACATAAATTATGCTTGTAATATAAGACTGTATAAAAATTGGAAACTTTAGATATTTATTTGTAAGTTAACAGGGACTGTGGAATACCCCTCTGACAATGATTCTAACAGATTAAAACACCTGACCTAATGTAATCTCCATTTAAGGAGTAGTATGTGATTCAATATCAAACCCACTAAAACTCTGATTTTAGGGGATCATTTAATGGTGGTATTTATACAAGAAATGTCAAGGTTTCAGGCAAATCGGCATCGTTTTCAATGCTCATTCAAAAAGCTTTTAAATTCTGCTAAACTTTGGTACTATAAAAAGAAGGTCAATCTAGCAGAGTAAATTTAGGTGCCAGGAGACCAAAGGCAGCGTTTTTTAGATTTGAGAGCCAAAGACCTACAGTACTGCATAGCCATTTTCAAATCTACAAGTTAAAAATAAACAACTTCTGTGTTCACTAATAGTCCGGAAATAAGAAGCAGCATCTTAGTGACAGAGACTGCAATTTGTCACTTGATTCTCGTATTCCTCTTCATCCTTAGTAAAAGAACCCTGAGTTTTAGGATTGCCTACATATGAGGACATTCTCTTATGTAAACATAGCACGACCACCAAAATAGAGAACTTAACACGATTCTGGACTAGCTGCTTTTGTTATAAAAGCCATTATTGAGGCAACTGGTGAAACTTGAATGGGATCTAAGGATTAGATAGCACTAATGTATCAATTTTATATTCAAGTTCACTAATTCTCTTTTGAACTGTATCTAATATAGTCTTTAACAGGACAAAGTTTGGTTTTTTACTTTCATACAATAATTCTGAAATAAGATATAAAACTCATTTATTTTGAAAAGTGATGTACTGTCATCCTAAAATGTCATATGCATTTTGTTATAGACTTTAGCGGGATGGGAAGCAGTTAGACAAAAATACAAGTATTTTAAAAATTCTGTTAGTCTAAAACTATTTGATCTTGGAAGTAAATATTTTTATAGCACTTGAAGTAATTTCAAGTGGAACAGTATATAAAACAGATGAAAAGCAAATTACTATGTCTGAAGTGTGAAAGAACCCTGAACCTGTTCTCAGCTTCCCATCACCCCACTCTTGTGCTTGAGGCATCTCTACGGAGTCCTGGGCTTCTCAAAACAGTTTTTAAAAAAAACATCGGGGGGCTTCCCTGGTGGCGCAGTGGTTGAGAGTCCGCCTGCCGATGCAGGGGACACGGGTTCATGCCCCGGTCCGGGAAGATCCCACATGCCACGGAGCGGCTAGGCCAGTGAGCCATGGCCGCTGAGCCTGCGCGTCCGGAGCCTGTGCTCCGCAATGGGAGAGGCCACAACAGTGAGAGACCCGCGTACCGCAAAAACAAACAAACAAACAAAAAAAAAAAACCATCAGGATAGGGTAATACAGTATAACAAAGAAAATACTGACGGTGGGAGAAAGTGTTCAGGAATATTTTACAGCATGTGTGGTACTTGAAATCTTGCAGAATGGTTATAAATTAGGTGTGAAGGACACTGCAAGAGCAAACAGAATGGATTCTCCTCTATAAAGAATAGAGCTAATCACGTGAGATCGTATTTACTCACATAAAGGGGCAGTTTCAATCATATAGAGTAAACACTGAAGAATAGGACTTTAGGATCAGACTGGTTTGGGATCCCAGTTCAACCATGCCTTTCTACAGATATGCTCTCCCTTAGTGCCATCGATATGCCTTTCACTCCCAAATTCATAACCGTCCTCACCCCTGAATTCTAGATTCACATATCTGTCTGCCTGCTCGACATTTCCATTTGGATATCTAACAGCATCAGAAATTTCGTTCCAAACTTTATTCATCCAGATCCTTTTCCATCTCAGTCAATGGCAACTTCATCATTTCAGTTCCATGGGCCAAAGTTCTTGGAGATGTCCCTACTCTTCACTTCTTAATGAGGCCTAATCCCACTATCTGACTTAAAATTATAGACAACTCCAACTCTCAGCCCTGACACATCTTATCTTATTCAGTTCCATTTTTTTCATTCCATTTATAACCTAGCACATTATATGGATGGAGACATGGACTCATTTTAGAGGTTGTTATATACTCAAAGTATAGAATAGTAATTCTGGACTTAGGGAGTTAAAATGACAGTGAAGAGCTGATTGTAAGAATCAACAGGCCTGAGGACTCCAAGTGGGCATACACACACATATCATCAAAGAAAAGGAGTTAATTTTATACACACTCTATACATTTCTGTATAGTGCATATATGTATGTTTACAGTATTGGGAACTGTAAGGATGAGATATTACAAATAATAAAGACAGTAGGGATAGAGAAAAGCAGTTGTGGCGGGGAAAACACTAGTTCAGTTTTAGATGTTTCAGTATAAAAGTTCCCCTTTTTATCTTTTGCTAAGAGTATTACAAACTAGACTTTTTGGTTTGCAAGTGATGCTTATGCTTGAAAACTTTTTTCAAAGAATAATTAGGGACACGGTAACGTCGGCTTAATACAGTTTAAACAACAGTTCTGTTTTTTTACTTATTTGTTCACATGTGGATAATCATCTGTATTTTCACATCTACTGCACGTTAAGGAATTGTAGTTTCAATGACATTTGATCATATGTATTAAGTGTAAACCTATGGTATGAGCGATGACAAAGACGGAGTACCTAACCACCTCTATTTGAAGTCCCCTAGGACTGGGGTTAATTAATGAGACTCATCCTAAGGTTATACATGATCTATTACTTCCTCTAATTAGAAATAATAATCCTGATCATTATGCTGGTTAGCTGGAAAGAAGTAAGATGAATGTGCTTAACTATGATTAATAGTCTTTAAGTAGTGTAAATCTCTTCTGTCACTGAGTTATATGCAAACTGGGCTGCAACTCAATGCTTTTTTATGATATATATAATTTTTAAAACTTGCAGAAAGAATTAATTTTCTGTAAGAACTTTTTACCTTTTATGATAAAGAATAAGCATTTTATTATTTTAAAATTGATTACCACAACAAAAATGACTTATTTTTCCATTTTGTATGAAATGGTTATCCAATAATTTTATTCTCTTACCTTTTAAATATTTTCTCCCAAATTATGTGAATACCTATGTGCATCATATTTTAGTCCATTCTGCTGAGGTGAAACAGACCACTGCATGTGATTATATACCAATATTTTTTTAAGTAAAAAAATTTTAATGATGATGATTACAGTATTTACTTACTGCTGTTTTATAAGGGCTGATGTCTTCCCTTTGCTAACTGACAACTTTACCTGACACTTTTTTTTTTTTTTTTCTCTTTGCGGTACGCGGGCCTGTCACTGTTGTGGCCTCTCCAGGACTGGGGCATGAACCCGTGTCCCCTGCATAGGCAGGCAGACTCTCAACAACTGCGCCACCAGGGAAGCCCTACCTGACACTTTTATATGTCAAAGAAAGCTATGAAAAGTTACTATCTGGTTAGAGAAATGAAACACATCCACAGAGAAAGTTAATCACCTATTGTTTTTGATGTGACTAATTTAGTTGTAATAAGATTGAAAATTTTGGATCCTTTTTGAATAAAAAAGAAAACACAACTTATATTGCTATGTCAGTTTAAAGTCTTTAGAACACTCCGCATGCACCATTTAATTTTGGTTCTGATGTCTGAGTGAAGTCAGATGTAACTACACAAATCTTAGGAAACTGAGACTAAAGCAGTTATAATTCTAGTGCATTCATGCTTTTTATTTCAAACTTTGCAAGAATGTAATAGTACATGGAAGAGCAAGGTGGTCAGAAATATAGCATTTCTGGACCTGTTAAAATTTGTTAACCAAGGAGACAGGGATTTTAGGAGTAAAACAAACTCTGAGTCACATGGTCCTCATTCACACCTCACTAACTGTGAGGCCCTAGGAATAATTTGACTTCAGAACATCAATATGCTCATTTTTAAAGTGCTAATAATATTTATCATATGTTAGAGAGTTAAGAATTCATAATTATCTCATATGTTCATTGAGAGGTGTCACTTAATACACATAAAATATCATCACAGTGCCTAGCATATACTGTTTAACAAATGATGCGTGTTTCCCTTCCATGTTGAGAAGTATGTGCCTAGCCATATGTAAAATATACTTGAATTTTAAAATTAGGTTTCCCTTTTGTTATTTTCATTGCAGGAACCCAGAGGGACTAAAGATTTAAACTAATTGATATTGTCAATTGACTTATTAAAACTACAAATGTTGATTATTTTCCACTAAAAGTTTCACAGGATCACTTAACAAACTAAAAGCTTTTGCTATCAAAATTATGAATAGATTTCATATTTGGGGCTTTCAATGAGATCGCTTAACACCCAAGTATGCCTTTCAAAAGGTGTGGACACTGATTTTCTCTTTCGATAATTAACTTCTATACTCTCTAACCAATGTAAATAAATTTATTGTTCCCAATTTCCTCTTTTTACATTTGAGTTTAATAATTCATAAACAATATTCTATTCTCAATGTCTTTTATTATGTCAAAACAAAGCAGTAAACTGGTTATCCATATTTAAGCAATAATTACTAAATTTTCAATGAGATATTCAAAACAATGAAGAAGCAAGCATTTAGGCAACTACTGTGTGCTCTCAACTGTGCTTGTAAATTAAGAAATATAAAAGACATAATAACCCACAGAATCACAGATAAAATAATAAATAAAAAAAGATATAAAATCATGTATACTGAACACAACTATGTGACACAGTATATCTTTGTGCGGTAAGAGGTTGGTAAATTTTCTTGGAGAACGTGAAACTTGAAGCCTATTCTTAAGGAAAGGAATTAAAAATTGGAAGAGAGAAACGTATAGGTAGGAAAACAAAACAAAAGAACTTAATCCATAGATTAAGCCAAATTCTTTGATTGTGCTCATGTTTGACTGAGAAACAGAGGCAAATAATTACAATAGATTCAATCTGTAGGATGTCTTAAAATACAGATGGAAAGAAATGTTACTTTTGATGTCAGAGACCCTAGGGGTAATTTAGAGGTTTTTAAAGTACTCAAAACATGATTTTGAGCTACCTGTGTTAATTTAAACTAGAAATATACATGGAGTTTTAATTTCAACTTAAAATATTGGAAGATATGGATAAATTATAATAGATTTTATTAAATAAACTTTCTTTTTTGTAAAATTAATTTATTTATGGCTGTGTTGGGTCTTCGTTGCTGTGCGCGGGCTTTCTCTAGCTGTGGTGAGCGGGGGCTACTCTTCGTTGTGGAGCATGGACTCTAGGTGTGTGGACTTCAGTAGTTGTGGCACTCGGGCTCACTAGTTGTGGCACTCGGGCTCACTAGTTGTGGCTCATGGGCTCTAGAGCGCAGGCTCAGTAATTGTGGCACATGGGCTTAGTTGCTCCAAGGCATGTGGGATATTCCCAGACCAGGGCTCAAACCCATGTCCCCTGAATTGGCAGGTGGATTCTTAACCACTGTGCCACCAGGGAAGCCCAGATTCTTTATTTTTATTATTGATTTAGAAAAAAATTCCACACAAGTAGAGTTCATTTTATTATTTTCTGAAGACATTTTGTGAGTCAAAATCACTTCCAAATAGATATAATAATATGTGCGGAGAACGTATACGTAGAAATAAATAATGCATATGTATATAATAAAGGTATATATGTAGTAATAATTTGCCAAAACTTCAGATTGACACAAGATCTCTTACCAAGTTGAGTTTAAATGGAGATAACATCATAAATGATTAATCCAATCAGAATGTCACTCTGTCAACTATAAAACTGACATCTTGATAAATTAATAAAAATGTTTCTGAAATTGTCAACTGAACAAATCTGCACATTAAATAAACGTGTTGATAGTTGGACATATGCCCTTCTAAGGGCATGGAAGTAACAAATATGAAAGCTACAAACATTTGGATTAAAAAAAATCACACCTGTAGGCCTTGTCCATCCACAGTAACAGAGTTGGCTCTTTGCATTTTGTTCTTGTCAATCACTTTGTTTGACAGCTGGAAACCACCCTTTTCCTTTTTCACTGTTGCTTGTCTTTCCTGTAAGGAAAAAATCTTTTATAAAAATACTGAATTGTTTCACTACAATGGGCAACATAGAGAAGAATTTCATGGCTACAGACTTGGGCCCAGGTTCCAAATTTGGAGTTTCTAGTGAATAATATGAAAGCTAATGTTTTCTACTGGCTCAAAATATATGATAGATGTATGATCAAAATATCAGTTAAAGAAAGGATGTGAAAGAAAACCAAACTGTATTATCCCTACGTACCCAATTATGACTCTGTTAAAAATTATTAAAGAACACTAAAGCTAATCATTTTCAAAAACAATGGTGCAGATAATAATACAGGATTGTAATGTAAAGGATTTGGTACTGAGCACTGAAAATAATGCTTATAAATACATGCAATATTGAAAATGAATACATGATGGACCCTTAAGCTACTATTGATTATCAAGAATGGCACATAACTTAAAACACACATTCCATCCCAGCTAATTGCTACGTTCACCATAATAGAAAATTTTTTTATAGTGGTATTCTTCCTGTTTCTATTTCCTCTCTTTTCACTCTTTTCAACACAACCCAATAAACTTTTATCACCATTAATCCACTAAATCAGCTTTTATTAAAATCACCAATGACCTGCTCATTTGCGCCTCACCTGTTGGTCAGTCTTTACCTTCTCAATTTTTAAACACAGTTTGACAGAATTGACATCTACCCTCTAGAAAACATGCCTCAACTGGGTTCCGGGACACTTCTTTCTCTTAGCTCTCCTCTTACTTGACTAACTGCTCCCTCATAGTCCTTTTTGTTGATTTCTCCTCCAGCTTTATAATCTGTAACGTTTAACACTTGACCTCTCCCTTGGACCGCTCATCTCCACAATCTATACTCACTCCCTAGGTAACTTCATTTAAAACCAAGGCTTTCAATTTCACTTTGATAATGAAGACTTGCCTACCCACCTTAAAAATAAATCCCAAACTGGACGATTATTCACCACATGCATCATCACATGGTTTAAGCACCCGTTATTTGCCTTAATCATCGTAGCCATCACCTTAATGGACCAATCAGCGTCCACCTTTTGTCTCCCTACAGTCAATTTTCTATATAACAGCCACACTTATCCCTTTTTACTCCACTCCAGCTACAACTACGTCACCTTTGTTTCTTGATCACAACATTTGTGCTCTTAAAACAGGGATCTTGCAACCACTCTGAACTCTGCTGGACTGTTCTTGCTCCTGGTCATATGTAAGACAGGCTACTCTATTCCTGTGTGTGTGTGTGTGTGTGCACTGTTTCACATCAGATCCTAGATCAGTGCCTGATAAAATCCCCATAAATGAATGCGGAAATAAATTAATCTTAACACTAAAAAATCAAAAAATTTAAAGTGCCTGAAATATTGTGTTGAGAAGGACTCCTGGGGCATGTCTAGGTTTGTTGTGAAAAACTGTCCTGATCAATTAGCAATGTCTGCCATGTGTGCTTAAAAGTTTGAGTGCCACGTATTTCCTATCACTTATTCAGATATATATACATTTCTGTTCCTATATTTACATATATCTTGTCGATTACTTTTCAATTACTGTAATTTAGGAAAATATTTTAAGTGGAAATATTTTAAAAGTAAAGCTCTTTTTAAATATATTAGGGCCAGATGGAACAGAAAACGTCTCAGACCAAAATAAATGCTAATCAGTGTAGTCCTTTTATAGTCCTTGTAATTTCATGGTGCAAAAATACTGAATATATTTTTTGTGTGGCTGAAAATGGATGGTGTAATAGGATTCCTGAAATTCAAATTCTTTGGAAAATGATGTACTTTCATATAAGCATAATTTCTGGCAAAAATATTGATATTTTAAAAAATAGATCATTTCTTCTAAGCTTGCAAATAACATTTTGTCCATAGATAGTTAAGGGTATAATGCATAAATGAGTGAATTATAGGATGAGGTTTGGAATCAGACATCCCAAGTGGAATCCCATCTCTGCTACTTAAATACTATGTAGACTTAGAGAACGTACTCTTATTCAAAATGGAGTTAGTAATACCTATTTCTCAAAGTTGTGTATGGCTTGACAGAAAATGTATAAAGTTCTAATATTGTGCCTATATTAGTGTATGTGCTCAATAAATGAAAGTTATTGTGAATTATGTAAAATAGGTATGGTTCTTCCATTAGGGTGCTCATCAATGTCACCATTATGCAAAATGCTTGTTATATTTCCAAATACATATATATGAAAAAATCCACTAGTTACAACAGGCATATGTTTAAATAAGTAAAGCTCAATGTTTATATTAGAAAATCCACAGCAGCTTGTGCTGAGTGCAAGCATGTAACACTGTTGGTGGGTATGGGAATAATTTTTTTCCAGGTTCTAGCATGCAGGTAAATAAAACATGGAAACAATGTTCTATAAAAACCTATATTGTGAAAGTTATAACTTATCTTATATGTCTTATATTCTGCCATGTAATCCAACAATTATTATTTAGTATTTAATTCCTAAATGCTTAGGTTATAAGAACTAAAATAAAATTTTAGCCACATTGGAACTTGGTATTTGTGACCAGACTATTTATAAATGTAATTCTGGAAATTTAAGACATGTAAGTATATGTCTGTAAAGAGTTACCAAATTATCTATTAATATTATTTTATTCTTAGCTATGCATATAGCTAGGGAGAATCTTGTGTGGTGAGAATCTCCAGCTAACAGTTAGCAGTTGATTAAGTGGTTTCATGTCTCTCCAGGGAGTCATCCCTCTGAATAAATTGTGGATTAAACTAAACTAATGCTTTCTAGTAGCAACTGTAGCAACTGAAATATAAAAAGAAATTTTAAAACTCTAAATTGTGTTTTCAATTGATAAGATTTTCTTTCTGAAATCTAGACTCATAAGAGGTATATAACAAGTTAATAAAAAAATCTTCAGTCTACCCATTGGCAGGTGAATTTTATTATATAATCTGGATAATACTAAAACTTACATTTGTTTAAACACACACACACACACAATCAAGAAAAGCAAGTGGTTTCTTTGAGGGAAATATGCTTAGTGGGTAGAATTTGTGGAATTAATCAAGGCTGACACTTTAAAAACAGGAGAGACTCATAATCATTTAATTTTTCCCATGGTTTTCTTTTTATTATACTCATTTGTTTTAGGTTTATTTCTAAATTGTATGGAAGTCTCTCTGAACTATTCACTGTATTCTACTTAAGCAGCATAAGCTAACAGGAGGGTAGTTGGATACTTTTTCCTATTTCCACTAAGAAAAATCTTTACTTCTTTCCTCTTTTATATGAGGGACAGGAAGGGTGAAGTAATTGCATCTTTGAAAAATCTGATGTTCACAAAAATTTCACTGGCCTCTTCGGGGGGTTAATTCACCCTGACTGACTGAGTTCTATGATGATATTTAAGAAAGTCACTTCCTATGTTGAAGTTACTGAAAAGTTTCAGGAAGAGCTCACCAGCATTATTCTGCACCTTTATTCAGGATAAAATTGCTCTCTAATAATAGGGGCAGTGCTTATCACTTCACCATCAGTTCTTTTTTTTTTTTTAAGTTTTTGGGCTCTAAATCACAAAATAAATTACTTTGTTATAATTAAGGCAAATTTTATTCTGCTAGATAAATTATCCCAAATATAAAGAGTGGGCTTCCCTGGTGGCGCAGTGGTTGAGAGTCCGCCTGCCGATGCAGGGGACACGGGTTCGTGCCCCGGTCCGGGAAGATCCCACATGCTGCAGAGCGGCTGGGCCCGTGAGCCATGGCTGCTGAGCCTGTGCGTCCGGAGCCTGTGCTCCCCAACGGGAGAGGCCCACGTACCGCAAAAAAAAAATAAATAAAGAGTTGGAAAATGATTGCTTTAATCAATAGAAATTATTCAAACACTGAAAAGGGGTACTCTAACAAAAAAATCATGAAAGAATATAGAACATGTAACAAAATATAAAATACAGTTATTGATATTTCAGCATTTTCAAATATCAACCATTTGTGTTTGCTATGCAGACATTTAAAATATAGAATTCAATGTTTTGTGATCCTTAGACTACAAGTAGAGCAACAGATCTTAACTGGGGAATATATTGTATTAGAATTCCAAAAGAATAATCATCGTAATGAACAGAGAAGAAAAGCTGAAAGGCCAGTCACAGAAAACAGAAAGATGAAATAAATGAAATAAAAAGATGTCACTTTAAATATGTGCTCTAAAATAAGTCTTTTTCTATATCATGCTGATTCTCAGAAGTAGAGTATTTGTAAGTTGTTGAAAACTGCTTTCACAAAAGCGATGCTTACCACAATACTTAAGCCTGCAGTTATCGATCACTCACAAACGACAAGCAGCAAGTGATGATTACCTCAAGCACAGGGTTTTCTTCTTTTTGTCCAACCTCAGCATGAGAGACAGGCAGCAGCAAAGCACCGCTATTGGTACAAAGCCACAAAGGGTGGGGGTAGGCGGTGCTTGGCTGCCAAGAGCACCCTTTACTGGAACCCTGGAACTTGCTTTCTCTGCTACTGCACCGTGTGCCCAAATGGAGACTTAGCCCATTCAGCCACTGGATCTAGGCCCCAAGAATTTCCCAGGAACCCTAGAATTTTAACCTGAGGAACACATGGATATTCACAATATAAAAGATCTTCCTGAAGCAGGAGTGTTACCATGTTCATCTGGGCTTATACAAGTTATGAGCTCCAAGAAACCAACTTAATGACAGTTGCACCTTTAATTATCATAACCTTATTATGGGATTTGAACATTTTCCTGCTGAGAAACATTAATTCATTTCAAAAATGGCAAAGGCTTTAAATCTACTAGAAATCCTTAGAAGTTGCAGCGAGACATGGCTGAGTAGCAGTCTTGGTTTTTAGAAATACTTTTATAAAGTTTTAAACATAACTATAATAAATGATATAAAGATTTCCATTTCTTTTTAATCAGTTAAATAAGTACTTATTCAAAAACAAAAACAAAAATTACTTTGGGCAGAGACAAAAATATGGGCTTGGAGGCCGAATTCTAGCTCTGTCTCTGTAAAGACTTGGGCATGTTATTTACTATCTCTAAGCCATCATTTAATTAATCTATAAAATGGGAGGGTTCATGTGATGACAAATTGAGAAAATGTCAATGAAGGTACCAGCATAAATTAGGCACTCAGTAAATGGCAGTAATTTTTAAAATATAAAAAAATTGGTATGTTTTATCATTAAGTTTAACACAGGTACACTGCTTGGATTATAGTAAAGATAGGTGTTGTGAAGAAGTACTTTATTTACTTTATAGTATTTTATTTGTTTGTCCACTATGTCACCATAACTTGGGATAATTGTGATAATCTGAGTCTTGTTTGTTTGTTTGTTTTTGTTTGTTTTTGTTTTTGCGGTACACAGGCCTCTCACTGTTGTGGCTTCTCCCGTTGCGGAGCACAGGCTCCGGACGCGCAGGCTCAGCAGCCATGGCTCACGGGCCCAGCCGCTCCACAACATGTGGGATCTTCCCGGACCAGGGCACGAACCCGTGTCCCCTGCATCAGCAGGCGGACTCTCAACCACTGCACCACCAGGGAAGCCCAATCTGAGTCTTTTGCAGGAGGATAGAAGACAACAAACTAGACAGAGTCAATCCTAGTCTTAACGTACTTGCAGGTACTACTCACCAACTCAGCCTGAAGGTATAATTTATATCTTGATCCACAGCCTTGGTTTTCATACATCGCACATGATGTGCATATTCTCTCCTAGGATAATTTCATACTGAGTGTGAACCACTTACAAGATTTCTGTTCAAGAAATCCTGATTGGAAGAAATGAAATTTAGGAATGGGAAGGTCCATGTCTAAATCATTTGTTTGGGCTGTGTTTACTAGCATATGGTTGGGCCACTGTAAAATTCTGTATGAGTGTATGGACCTCAACCTTACTCACTCTCCATTCCCTTTGTAAACTATAATAATTGATGGCCACCATAAGCCGAAGCTTAAAAGCCAAGAGGTAGCTCTCTTGTATATTCATACTCATCATCTCTTTCTGCCAGTTGAGTTAAATGCTTAACCTAGTGATTTCTATGTAGTCCCCAATCTGTTTATTCAAGTTCTAAGTAGAATTTATTTTATTATTGGTACTGTGGAATTTAATTAGCACTCAAACTATTGAGTTTTGAATATAAAATAAGTTATTTCCATGAAAAATTACTTGCATCCTTTGGAAAGGCACAATAAAACAAGATTGTGTGTGTGTGTGTCTGTGTGTGTGTCTGTGTGTGTGTGTGTGTGTGTGTGTGTGTAGGAAGAGCAGTTAAGTTGGGCTGGACACAATGACTAAAAGATTTGAGAATTAATAATAGAAACAGATTTTTTTTTTACACTCAAATTGCTTTGCAGATGCCTGTGAGTTTTTCTTATACTTTAAAACAATTGAAAGTAATTGAAAGCAATTACTTTCATTAATAAACAAATATCTTTTCACAAAATAAGGAATGCTTTTGTTATACTTTAAAACAATTGATAATTGAAACTTATCAAGGGTGTTAAGGCTGTGCTATATGCGAGAAAGGGTATATGCCATTTCCAAATAATAGATGTATCCACATAGAAAAGCCCTTGATCCTATGTGAAAAGTTTAGCCAATGAATATACGTTTACATATTTTAAGTAAAATGTTTAAGGTATATACACATTTTTTCTATAAGTTCCCCTACATACACTTTAACCACATGTTCAATTAACCAAAAAGCAATTGTTCTTGATGGTGGTATATAAGGCTTCGTGTGTGTGTGTGTGTGTGTGTGTGTGTGTGTGTGTGTGTGTGTGTATTCACACAGTCACTCATGTATATATCTATACATGTGCTTAAAGAAATTTTTGGAACAACGTAGTTGAAAAAAGCTTATATAATGATTTCAGACACGGTAGAAAGTTTAAGTTAATGTAAACCAATACAGCTTGCCAAAACAAAACAAAACAAGCAAACAAACAAAAAAACAGTACAGGAAGACTTTTAAAAACTTTAAAGCAGACGAAGAGTTTTTCTTGACAAATAAAAAAAGCATGTTTTGAAAACAGCAGTTTTGGTCTCTTTATTCAATCTATAATAATACAAATTATTTAACTAAAAGTGGGAGATATTTTGAGATTAACAAGTCTAAAGAGAAAACTTTAAATCTCTCAGTTCATCATTTGATGAGCTATGATAGGGGCAAAAATAAACTCAAGGATCTTAACATATAAAGTTAATTCTCTGACACTTAAATAATTAGACTAAATAATAAACTTTCCTAATACCTTTGTCACCTGAGTGTGTAATTTAACGTCTACTTTATAATAATTATGATAATGATGGTATCAACTGACTTAAAGAATATAAAAACAGTTTAACATCTCTCTTAGAGTAGAAACATTATATTTCAAGCATAGCTCCTAGTATATTTGTAAGTATATCTATGGTTACAAAATGAAATTTTAAAAAATTTTAATGAGGCAGTCTACACTGATTAGAAAACGTTTCGGGGGAAGAGAGGTTATTACATTTTTGTGCAATTATGTTATCCTCTAAATAAATCATATTCATATAGTATTCAGATATTACAAGTAATATTTTCTAAGCAAGCAGATGCAAATTATAAATTTAGGTGAAAGAATACCACCTGAGGATATCCTTTAGAGATAACAGCAATTGAATGGGATATTGTCACAGAACAATGTGGAGGCTTTGCTTAATTAATTAAAAGGTAAAGTTAACACTTTACTGAAAATAAATGTTGCGGCAATGCCTACATTTATTTTCAAAATCAAAGTCATTTACTTTGTGACTATATTTTATTTCATTGACTTTCTATGCAATGTCATATGCTAAGTGATTAATGTAGACCTACTCTTTTAAAAGCGATGAGGACTTCAAAGTGAGCAAGAGTTTCTCAATTTTCTATCATTGAAAAAAGCTACATTTTAATGGCTTAGAGGAGTGAACTGTTTGGGTTTTCTGCAAGGTTTAAATGTGACAGATAGGAATAATGCTATTCTTATACACTGGTCAAAACTCTGCAAAGTAACCTTTATTTTTTCCTGCATACTTTGTGCCATTTATCTTCTTGTTTCCCTAATGCTTGTCACAAATGTTGATTATAAAGGCTGCAAGTCTATCACACATGAAAACACAAAGATCCCAATTTCAAATATCAAAATATGAGAAAAAATAAAGCCTACAAATTAATTTTAGTATGTCACTGATACAGCCCAAAATGTTCTTTATAACAATACGAGATGTATAAATGACCTATAATTGCAAGTGTGAAAACCTTTGCTTACGCACCTCAGGGACTGAAACTCCTGAAGTGGGCAGAGTCTGCTGAAAAAAGAGAAGCTCATATTAAAGCTGAACAAAAAAAGTCATACTGAAAACAAGTACCAATGAAGGTTCTTATATCACTACACACGTGTGAAATAAATGAATACATTACAAATACATTTCCTTGTCATAATTTTTCTGCTTACTTCCATTAATAAACCAAAATCTTTTCATGAAATAAGGAACATTCTAATGCAGAGGGGATTAGACTGTAGAATTACTTATCCAAAATACAATTTCATATACTTAAAGTAGACTAATCTTTGGCCAGCTTCACAGACCTCGCTACAATAATACTGATGTATTACATTCATATTTTGGAATGAGAACTCATCTCCAAGTTCCATTATCCTTCATAAACCATTCTTACTAATTTTTTAAGTTGCCCATTTACACAGCCCACCATTTCACTTTCTAGTCCAACTTTCAACCCTTTCTACAAATACTCAGTGTCTTTTGATGTAGACACAGCTTATGGTGCTGATTTTATTTTGTGATACTCTGGAGATAAAAAATATATATTCCATTAATAGCAGTAAAAAATAAAAAGATAATTAAATAAATAGCAAAATTTTACTTGAGAGTAATTATTAAAAGATTAGGTTAAATACACTAAAACCAGTCTTCATGACAGCATGTCTTCAATTACCCACCACCCTTCCTTTTCTAAGTCACATTGGGAAAGTTTTTTTCTGGCAAGAAACAGAGAGAAGGTTACCAAATTCCAAAAGCCTGTGTCCTGTGGGACGTTATAACATAAAACACAAATTTGGAAGAATAGGTGATAAATCACACTCAATACTAGATAAAGATTTTCCTTGGTTGCAGGGAGTAGGAAAGCTGGATGGGAAGCTAGTCCTTAGACATTGTGTGTCTCTAGAAAGAAGAGAGCAGTCAGTATATTTGAGTTTCCTCTCCTGGACCAAGCTATGTGTGTGAGACTCCCAAAATGAGAATGAAAGATCTGAGAGCACAGTTATTAGTTTACTGCCTTACCCAGTAGAACTCCAGGAAGGCAACAAAACACAAAAGAATAAATAGCTGCATGTGAGGCTTCATGGCTGCTTGTACAGATATGGAGTAGAAGGATCCAATGTACCCAAAAGCGGAACAGAAGGAGAAGAAGTCTAGGGCAACCCTAGATAAAATTAAAGTGTCTAGGAATACAACTCTACTTGGAATATATTTCCAGGGGCTTCCCTGGTGGCGCAGTAGTTGAGAGTCCACCTGCCCATGCAGGGGACACAGGTTCATGCCCCGGTCTGGGAAGATCCCACATGCTGCGGAGCCACTGCGCCCGTGAGCCATGGCCGCTGAGCCTGCGCGTCCGGAGCCTGTGCTCCACAACGGGAGAGGCCAAAGCAGCGAGAGGCCCGCGTACCGCAAAAAAAAAAAAAAAAAAAAAAAAAAAAAAAGAATATATTTCCATAATATAAGTAAAAAATTCTGCAGCAACAGATTTTTAGTAAAAAAAAAATCATGAAGTCTGGGAGGATGAACTCGAGTCAACTAACCCATTAACAGGAGAAGCCTTATGAGGGCCATTGCTGTTGTTTCTCAGATGGACTGACAACAGGTTTGGTAGAACTTTCATTGCAAGCTTCTGATGTCAGTAATATTCTGGATTTCTGAGTCCAAGTCAGCCTATATAACACCTGGGGCAATGGGTGGTGGGGAAAATGTTTGCGTTTGCTTCAGTCGGGACCAGCTCAAAGCATTTTGTCAGCCTTCTTTCTTTCTTATTTCTTGGTTGAACCTTAGACCTAAATAAACATTTAAAGACATGAATGTAGCCCTTTCATCTTTATCATAATATACAAATATTCGATCTCCTCAAATCCAGATTAAGTGCCTTATCCTATCCCATCCCATTGACCAGGGACTCTCAAGCAATCAAACTAAGATGCCCATCAGGCAGTTTCTAGGGCATGAGTCTCAGATGCTTTCTGTCTTGGGAAGCGTCAATGCTCACTGTGCATGTCTGTACAGAGCAAGTCAATAGAAAGCCAAGTGAAAAGACTATAGTTACCAAATGATTCAGACTAACAACCAATTGCAGTGCAAGGACTTCAAATAGCATAGCTCCTATCCACCCCACCACTACCACCAAAAAAAAATAATAATAAATCAATCAATAAAGGATATTTTTGAGCTAATTATGGGCATATGATATAGACAGAATAACTACTGATATTATGGAATAGTTAATATTTTCAGGTGTGATAACACTATTGTAAATGTATAGAAAATTGTTCTTACCTTAGAATGTGCCTGCTGATGTTGTGTCATACTACCTGCAATTTACTTTCAAAAGGTCCAACTTATTATATATTATGTGTATATTGTAAAAATGTATATTTATGCATACATAGTCATATATATACATATATGTATATAAAGAATGATTGAAAAATAATAATTAGTTCATATAGGTTGAGGATATACTGTATTCACTGTATTTTGTTTGAGAATTTTTGTAATGAAATTTGGGAGAAAAACTGATCTCCCTTTCTAAATTTTTTATACATCCTTTTATTCCTAAAAGAGTGCAAAAATGTTTCTACAACGAAATAAAATATATGTGTGTGTGTGCGCGCGCGTGTGTATGTGTGTGTGTGTGTGTGTGTGTGTGTGTGTGTGTGTATGTGTGTATTGGGTTGGCCAAAAACTTTGTTTGGGTTTTTCCGTAACATCTTATAAAGAAATATAGGTAAGCATCTAGGTTGCTGGGAAAAAGAAGCAGAGAGAGACAGAGAGGGACCATTTGAAAATAAACGATAAAAGGGGTTCCTTAAAAAAATAATGTTTCAGATGAGGCAGAAGTTCATATAGTCAGGTATTAGCCTTTTCCAAATCTGTTCATTTTGAGGGAGTGTCTAATGATGGAAAAAGAGTTCTGAGTTTTTATTCACAGGGGTTTCAAGTGCAAAAATGTACAGGGGCCAAGAAGGTAATACAAATGGGCCCAATGCCACGAAAAGGCAAAGACTGTGCCAAGCTGGATAATAAAAATCCCACTTTAAGACATCCCCCACAGAAACACGATGGGATGAAATTGAAGCCTGGCTGCCATGTTGCTACCACTTTCATAGAGAATCTGTAACTTACAGATATTCGTGTTTGCAGCCTTCGTTTTTCTCAGAGTAGTGGTGATGTGAGTTATCTACAGACAGAGCGAGCGAAATTGGCAGAGAGGTAGCAAGATGAAGAAAGTAAGAAAATAGTAGAGATTTTGTCACTACTTCTCTGAGATTGGGAAAGCAGCTGATGAGTAACAGGATCAAGCGAAATTAAGGGCTCAGCTGGAACTAGAAGTAATAAATATGTAAGAGAGAAAGCCACCAGCTCTGAGAATTTCTCCAGTAATCCTCAGCCGTCTGAGAGCAACACTAGAAATTCATTCCAAGAATAAGGGGGATGAAAAGAACATATATATGAGCTCACTTTCAATCAAGATATGGAGGCAAAGAGTATACATTAAATTAACATGCTCATCAGTAGCCTAACCCTGAGTTACAATAAGAAAACCACGGCATCTGGGCAAAAGAAAAAGAAGCAAGTTGAAAGAAAACAAATTCAGAAATTACATACTTCTTTTTTATTCTACCACGTATAATTTTTAAATATCTAGGATGAACAGAGTAAATGTTTCAGTTTTTTGAAAATTATCACGTGTGTAATTCTAAATGTAATGTATTTTTAATCAGAATTAATACAGGAAGTGTGTATTTTTTATTTAATCAAATGTGAGGTGTGACTACAGAGGAATGTGATTGATTTTATTTAATCAGTATCATTTTAATATTAAATAGAATACACAGTACAGATAATTAGTTTAAAAGATGCATTTGCCTTCAGGGCACTTATTAAGTTTAACCTAATATCAAGAATTTTTAAAAGTCCTATTATTCTTAAGTATTGAGATATCTCTTGTCTTCATATTTCCTAACATGTAATCATTTTAAATTGACAATTTAATTCAAATTGTCATAGGACAAAGAAAAAAATCTTTGATGGAGAGATTATTAGAGGTTTGACTTAGTTTAACTATAATAAGAGTATAGTACTCACATTAAAAGGGTCATCAGTTATTTCAAGAAAAATGAACAGAATTATACCTTCTACCTATATAAGGATGTTCATATTTTTTAAAAATTGCTTTCATGTTTATGGTCTCATTTAATCCTCCCAATAAAACAAGAAATCCCATTTTCCAGATTGGAAAACTGAGAATCAGAAAGTTTAGATGACTAGCCAAGAAAATTAAGTTAGCAGCAGAATCCAAATCTATTGCTTCCCTTTGCAGGCTTCATTTATTAAAAGAACAGCAGGGTTCAACAAGAACTTTTTTTAAAAAGTTTCTTTTTGGCCATGTCTCATTTTTTAAGCGATTTGGAAATAAAATTAGTTTAAATGTTGATGAACACTCCAAATATTTAGAAACCACAAAGTATTACCGGTTCTGACAGGCTTGGATATCAGTATGGAGTAGCTGAATACAATAACTCCAGTGCCATGATAAACGTAAACTGGCCAAATAAAACTATTTTAAATAGCTTCTTTTCCTTATATAACTGGATATCCCTGGCATTAAAAAAAGTGAGAGACAGAAAAGCAGGTTTGGGAAAAGAACAACTGTCTTCCTAAAATGGTGCACTGCCACAGTCTAAGAGGGGAAGCTGTTCCTTCCTCACACATGATAATAAAATGTATCCAGGGCATCTCTAGGTATAGAAACTAAATACATATTTGGTTTCCATGAATTTTATTTTTACATTGAAGCTTCATAATTTCTTTAACCTTTTATGATTTCACACATCCTTAAGTGTGTACACCCACACATCTGAACACAATACAAATTTTAAAAAGAAATGGATCAGAAGTGATTTTTATACTACTATTGCATTTATTAACATCTTTAATCAAAGGTTATTTCAGTGTATGACAAGTGTATCAATTAGAAGAAACATAAATTATTTTTCTTTTCAACTGGTCCTTGACATATCTAATAAATATGTGCGGGGGAGGGTTGGACTGGGAGTTTGGGACTAGCAGATGCAAACTATTACATAGAGAACAGATAAAAAGCAAGATCCTATTGTATAGCACAGGGAACTATATTCAATATCCTGTAATAGATTGCCAACAAACACATGGAAGGATGCTCAACATCTCTAATCATTAGAGAAATGCAAATCGAAACTACAATGAGGTTATCACCTCACACCAGTCAGAATGGCCACCATCAAAAAATCTACAAACAATAAATGCTGGAGAGGGTGTGGAGAAAAGGGAACACTCTTGCACTGCTGGTGGGAATGTAAATTGATACAGCCACTATAGAGAACAGTATGGAGGTTCCTTAAAAAACTAAAAATAGAACTACCATATGACCCAGCAATCCCACTACTGGGCATATACCCTGAGAAAACCAGAATTCAAGAAGAGACATGTACCACAATGTTCATTGCAGCACTATTTACAGTAGTCAGGACATGGAAGCAACCTAAGTGTCCATCAACAGATGAATGGATACAGAAGACGTGGCACATATATACAATGGAATATTACTCAGCCATAAAAAGACATGAAATTGAGTTATTTGTAGTGAGGTGGATGGACCTAGAGTCTGTCATACAGAGTAAAGTAAGTCAGAAAGAGAAAAAGAATTACCGTTTGCTAACACATATGTATGGAATCTAAAAAAAACATGGTTCTGATGAACCTAGGGGCAGGACAGGAATAAAGACGCAGACCTAGAGAATGGACTTGAGGACACGGGGAGGGGGAAGGGTAAGCTGGGACGAAGTGAGAGAGTAGTATATATACTGACATATATACACTACCAAATGTAAAATAGATAGCTAGTGGGAAGCAGCTGCATGGCACAGGGAGATCAGCTCGGTGCTTTGTGACCACCTAGAGGGGTGGGATAGGGAGAGTGGGAGGGAGATGAAAGAGGGAGGAGATATGGGGATATATGTGTATGTATAGCTGATTCACTTCGTTATACAGCAGAAACTAACACAACATTGTAAAGCAATTATACTACAATAAAGATGTTAAAAAAATAATAAAATGGAAAAAATTTAAAAAATAAAAATGCCATTTTAGGACTTAAAAACAAAATCCTGTAATAAACCATAAGGGAAAAGCATATGAAAAAGAATATATATATTGAATATATATATATTATATATAATGAATATATATATAACTGAATATATATATATATATATATATATATAATTGAATCACCTTGCGGTACACCAGAAACTAAAACAGCATTGTAAATCAACTATACTTCAATAAAAAATTGTTTTAGAAAATACACATATTGTAATCTTATCCAGCATCCTTTGCCTAACCACTTCTCACTGGAGCCAAATTTTGAAGTTTGCACCAACATAAATTGAAAGATAAAAAACATTTTTAACTGAGATGATTTCACTACTCTTATAACTGCTCACAAAAATGTTCTATTCTTACTCTTGTTACTGTGATTGTTTATGCATATTTGCAGAGTTTCGTTCAGGAGATACTGAAGAGAAGGGCGTGTGAAGCTCCCTCCTTAACAGCTCCCTCAACATTCACGTCTCTGTCCAGAAAGAAAGCACCTTGAACCGTCAGGCAAAGTACAACGGACATTTGGAGACTTAGGTGGTGCCAAATGTTTTCAATAAAAATGTTAAAAATATGTTTAAAAGCGATATTAAAATCATTTCAAACACAGATTTCTACATATAAAAGCAATCAGCAAGAATAATGTTATTGTCTTGCCTACTTGATTATCTAGTGAAATAAAGCCATTAGAAATGTTATCCTACTTGGTTAGGTCTCGTAAAATTTTCAGAAGCCAATATGGTTACAGAAGTGTTCTTCAATTTCTTTCTGGCTGTGATCCACAATAAATATTTGTATATTTACACACTTGTAAAATAATTTCACAAAGACCACTTACACAGTGTGTGCCACTCTCTGATCTATTATTCTCTTTTTTCATTTCTATTCTCCTCTACTTTACTTCATTATTTTTCTTCCCATTCCTTTTTTGAAGGTATAGATCCCCTAAATTTATTTCATACCTCACCAATTTCTTTTGGGGGAGGGGGCGGCAGCACAAACATAAAAGATAAGTTTAAAACATGGGATTCAGGGTAAGGCAGGTATTGCTTCTGACACTTGCAGGTTCTGTGACTTCAGGTAAATTTCTTAATCTCTCTAAGTTTCTTACTCTCTTCAAATGTAGAGGGAGTATCATAATTATACCTACCATTAGAATTAATAGGATGTCTAGCTAATAAGTTCTCAATAAATGGTAATTGTTTTATTAACTGTAGAACCCAAATATTTCCACTGCCTGCTTAGGGCTCAGCAAGAAAGGACTGACTGCACTTTCTTCATCTGAAAATATTTTTGTTGCTAATAAGGAGGGACCCCACAGATTTATCTTTTAACGAAAGCATCTATGTGAGGGCTATTAGAAGAGACAGAAGGAAGGAAAGGGAGGGGGTGGGGAGAAGAGATCAAAGCCAGAAAGCAATGAACCAAAAGGAGAGGGGGAGCAGAGAGGCTTAGAAGAGAAGAGGGTGGGAAGAAGACAGTCTCCTTAATCTTACAGACTGTCTCTTCCAAAATCTGAGCAAAGGAAACAATGAGTAAAGGAAAGATGGGAGTCAATATTTAGACCATGGCTTTAGTTTTGTGTTTGAAGTACTGCAAAATTCTTAAATATCAGATTCAGATAATTCCAAAATGCATTTCAAAATGAAACATACACGTCATTATTTTTTCATATTATTCTTTAGAACTCTTACTTTACAAATAGATAATTAAGAATTACCTATTTATGGGTATGTGTGTGTATATATAATTGTTTGTGAATTTTGGGCACAGGAGTCCAAATGCAGTCGGTGGTTTGAAATAAAAAAGCACCCAAATAGAATAGATTAGTACCTACTGAATTTACATTCATAAAATGAATCAATAATACTCCCTGCTATGCCTATTTTTTCTCTCAACAAATATACGAACCTGTTCTAGAAATGTACCATTGTATCGTTAGTGTACCACTGCTTTCTAAAATACAGAAAAATCACTGAAGGTAATGAAAGAATATTAAAAATAATATTTAGAATTAAAGTATTATGCTGCTAAGTTTTCATTTTCATCAATCTTGGAAAAGACTTTGAATTTAAAAACTAATAAGTTATAATGAGATTTGTTCTCATCCTTTGCCCCTCTAAATATCCACTGATCTCACACCAAAGCATTTTCTAACCAGGTTAAAGTCCAATTGTGTACTCACATTAGGCTTAGATTCAATTGACTTAAAATTTTACACTGACTGCCAGTCAACCTTATCATGAACTTTCATTATGTGCATGTAATTAATTGGGTCCAACGAACAATATCAGTACTGAGTTATAGACTCTTTTCCCCCGACCATATAATTAGAATATAATTACCCACAGGATATCAGAATGATGCAAAACCTTTCCTCTAAATGCGCCCTCATTAGGAAACAAGTCTCAATGTACATTTATTCAATCAGTGTGAATTAATTAAAATGTTACTGAAATAAAAGAGGGCAGCGATAAAGAGTATCTGATATCTATTAAGAGACTATCACTTGAGATCTGCATGCACAGTTTATATTTAAACCCATTTAGCTCAAGTAGGAGCTTTACCACATAATGTTACATATATCCAGTATGCTAGGAAATCTGAGTAAATGAGTCAGTGTGTGCCATTGTTTTTGAAGAGAACATAATACACAATGAATACAAACATCTTAAAGAATCTGGGTAAAATTCCAAAGGCCCCACCACTCCCTGATGAACCTACAAATTTGTTACCATCAAATGGAACATATTCGGTGGACAAAAGTCACTTTTACTTGAAGTAGTCAGGTAATTAGTTGTTCATCTCATACCGTTTTATTACAAGTCTGACCTATTTATTCTGATCTGGCTTAGGACATGATAGTTGGGAAAGTCTAGACTTACCAAAGCACTAACTACTTTTTTTTTTGTTAATTGAGAAAATAGCCTCAATTACTCAGGCTAGATCAAGTTATTTCAATCGCATATTTTCTTTAAGCAGAAGATTCCTATGCACCTAAGAATATATTTTTTAACAGTATGCATGGTATCATACCACACATTCCAATTACACAAAACATGGAAAAAATAGTAAATGCATAAGGAAGCCATAGGACATATGATCCATGTCCCACGGGAAGCTGCTGATTCACATAAAATCATTCTTCCTAAAAGCTATTTATCTTGGTTTCTTTAAACCTGTCATATTGTCATATGCAATAACATTTTACTGAATAAATTAATAAATAACCATAATACAAAGGAATACTCAGCATTATTCAAGAGCGATATCATAAACAGTAGAAAAATTTTTAAAGCTAGGTAGCATCTCTGTATAGTAAGATATACAGAGAATTTCAAACTTTCTATGTTGTTGCATAATTCTTCAGACATCTTTAGCTTTAGAAGTAGGTTTTATAAAACTTTATTCTGGTAATCAAAATTTGGTATTCATACTTATAAGTAAATATGCAGTGGAAATTCTGAATGAGCTCTAAGATAAATGAAACCGTCTACAAATTACTCTTTTTAATATATGCTTTAGAAGCAAACTCCAACCAATCTGTCAATTATTGCTAATTATTGCTTGTTTTTTTAAGAAATTTTAACTCCATAAAGTTGTATATTCTTAAACGTTCTGAATGTATGTTATATTTACAAAATGGTATAATGTTTCTTTCAGATATTAGATTGGTCTTAGGCAAGACCAAAAACTGAAAGAAATAATGAACTCACTCTTGCTAAGCAAGAAGGGAGATTACTGCAGACAGGTTTGATTTATTTTGAACATGAAAAGTTTTTTTAGAACTTCAGTAACAAAGACATGCAACTATAGTTCCTTGCTGAAAATGCTGTGATTTGACTAACATTAACTAAAACACCACATTTACTAATGTAATCACCACAAAAAGAACAAAAAAATTTCTAATATAATACGAACAGTTTTAAAATTGCATCTTGTAGTAAACATCAATTTTCATTTTCTGAGAATTAAGAGAGTATTTATAATATTTCACATGGACTACTGTATTACTTAAGCTATATTTTTAAAAATCTGGTTTTAAATATAATTTAATATCCAGAGGAAAATGTCTTAATTCTCCCCAGAATTTTGAACTGTTCATTTAAACTCTCTAGCTGCAATACCACTTTATTTTAAATATTAGGCATTTTACAGTACCATCTATTGGATACTTTATACTACTGCAACAACATAACAATCACAAGCTTTTCAAAATTTAGTAATAAGTATAAAATACTTCAAATGCTACTCCAGAAACTAAACACAATGCTAATTTGACATTCATTAATATTATCTCATCATTATACACTTTAAACTCAATTTTATTAGCCTATAACAATAAAATTCAATTATCATGGGTTAACAATGATTTTAAAAACATAAGCTTCCCTGTTGCATATTCATTTTGATTTGTATTTAATATTTATATCACTGTCTGATGTATTTTCTTCTTGACTCAGGAAAAAGAGCGATGACTGTTGGAGTAAAAGAGCTGACTAAATGTTATTCATTAACTCAGGAAATATTTGTTGAGCACCTACTTCATGTCAAATTGAATTAGGTGTAGTATGTTGGCTTTCAGATCTCTGTGGGATACCCAAGAGGAAATTTACAACATGATGCTGAGTATTCGGATCTAGAGGGTTTAAGGGAGAACAAGCTTAGATATATTCAAAGGTGGTAATTGTAGCCATGAAACTGTACAAGGTAATTTATACAGAGCATAATGACATTAGAATATAGTTAAAAAATGGAAACCTAAACATATTTAAGAACAGAAAGAGGTCTAGGAGTTTAGCAATACGGATAGTGTGGCCAAAGAGGTAGAAGAAAAGCTAGTAGAAATGTCTTAGATGACAGACATATGAGACCAGACATTTCAAACACTGTCAAATGCTGCAGGGGATTCAAAAAAGATCGTTCTTGGAAAGGATGTCTAGTAGATGCTTCTGGTATTCCAAAGCAGATCCTTAGTTACCTGGCCAGGGCATCTACCCTCAGCTGCTCTGAGTGTCGAGTGCTGAGAACTCCCATCTGTCCCATTTTCTGCAGAATTAGCCTTTGCTCACTGCAGCAGGCTCTCCGGGGAGCACCACCTATCCTGCAGGAGGCCATGGCTAATAATGAGTGACACGGGTTACAAAATGCCAGCCCCTTGTTTTAAGTTGAGAAAAATCCTATGGTATGATTTTGTTCCAGAGCCCCCAAGGTTTAGGCCAAAGCTTAAACTCTCTCTGTGACCACCTCTTTGCTCAAAGCCTGCCTCTTTCCTCTTCTGCTTCCTCCTCCCTTAAAGATTTTCGTTTTTAAATAAAGAAACATTCCTCTCTTTATATATCACACATATTTAAATCCCCGGTTCATGTTCTACTCCTTGGGAATCCAACTAAAAAGAGTGCCATTGGATTTAGGATGGATGGCCAGAATAGTTTTAGACTCATTTTACAGTCAGAAATTAGAATAATGTGGGTTGAAGAGGAAGGAGGAAATTTGACACAGCGAAGGTATCTTTACACCTGCATATACTTATGGCTACATTAAGAGGCAGGCAAAGACCACATCATACACAAATATGGAAAATAACACTGTACAGGAGAAAGAACAATTCTTCCTCTGGTATGGGTTCTTTGACAGACAAGTAACTAAGGGTATAAACAGAGAAGTTCAAGCGCTGGACTCAAATTACAGTGCTGTCAAATGCTACCTAATATGAGCATGTTGGACTACATCTTGTTTGAGTTTTTTTCAATTGGAAGCTCACAGATCAGTATATTATCAGATTGTGACTAATGCCATAAAGGGAGAAAAATGGGGAGTTCTGGGAGAGAGAGGGGCAGAAAATGCTCAAATGAAAGAAACTTGAGGAATGTAGGCCTTGGATGACTCAAGGATGTTGGAGAACTGGTAACCAAATGAAATAACTTGAGAATATTGGTGGTTGGGATGAAACAGGAGTAATGTCATAGGGAATAGAACACCAGGTGATCAGCTGTATTCCTCCAGAATTTGGGTTTCCTTGGGCAAATGAGAAGGAATTGGTGAAAGCTCCTATGAGTATTAGGAACAGAATTTAAAATGATAGATTTTATCATCTAGACTGAATGGCAAGGAGTGGGCATGGAGGTCTCCCATAGAACTAAACTATCCTTATTCCATATAGAGGGAAAGAAGGTTGAACTAAGGAATGAACACAGGATTGAGTCAAAAATCACTTCACTATGCATGAAACTGCTGTATGGACAAAAAGTTATATATAAATTAATTCTGGCTCAGGTTTCAAGTGAAATTTGAGAATAGACAAGTTATATTTAATAGTAAAACAGAGGAAAGCATGTATCTAAATACTTCATGAGCACCACCATTTCATCTGGAATCATTAAAACCACAAAGGTTACCTTTGCAAGGTAGAATTTATTCTTAAGTGTCTAGTGGTGAAGGGACTCAATTTTACTGAACTCAAAATTTAAAACTTAGAAGATGTGAATGATATAAAGCATTTATTTCTACTGTAATGAAACCAAATCTGGAAAATTGCCCTGTACTAACCCCAATCTTTCTTTGGAGGGTATAAGCAGAAATACCAACACCAAGGTATACTTGGGAGTTTTTATGACAGTTTGGGGCCATTTGGTCTTACCAACGTTTAATGAGAATAGCCAATTTTGTACATCCTTGCCAACACTGAGTACTATCATTTTAAAAATATTTGCCAAAATGGAAGGAAAAAGTTTATTTCATTTTTCAGTTTGATAGTCTTGAATATTTATAAGCTTTAGGTTTTAAAACTATTTTTTAGTTTTTTGCATTAATATTACAAAACAGGGCTTTTTTGTTATAATGCTTATGTTTATCTTGATTTGTAAATTTTGGTCTTTACCATTTTCTAAAGAAACTTTTGATTGGCCAAGGCTGTCAACCTTTTATTTCTCTTTTTAGGAAAAAAGATAAAAAGACTTTCTAAAGGCAAAAATTAAATCTTCAATCCATGTTTCATTTATTTTGGAATAGGTATGAAGCAGAATTTATCTTAATTTAGTTTCCCATATGGTTATACAGTAATCTCAACTCCCCTAATCTCCACTAGCCCCTACCAGATTTGATATGCGACCTTCATCATATACCACACCATTACATAGAGTTCAATGTTTTAGACTTTCTACCAGTTCTTTATATCTCCTAGAGCCACTATTACATCATTTTGATCACTGTAGCTTTAGTAAACATATTCTTAACATTTGTTAAAACAGGTCTTTTCTTACTACTCTTCTTTCTCAGAATTTACGTTTGTGCACATTTATTCTTCCAGGTAAACTCTGGAATAATTTTGTCAAGCAAAAAATATTACATGGAAATTGAATTAAGTAGATGAGTGAATGTGAAGAAATATAGGTACTTTTTAGTTCAACTTGATTTTCTTCAGTATACTTAGACTTAAGAGAATACTTTTAATTTTTTGTTTAGGGGTAGCAAGGTCTCCTTCCACCTTGTTTTCATTCTCCTTTGTACTATAGGAGATTTTCTTAACCTTCTCCTCCAAATACTGATTCAGTTGTTCTCAATGCTGATCTTTCCCTATGCAGATACTGATACATTTTAGTTTCTGATAAGGCTTTACTTTTTTCTCTACATTCTTAACCTTCTAGATATCCCTTTCAAATCAGTATACTGTGAAAGAGATGTTTTCTTTAGTATTCTTGGTCATGTAAATTTATTAACATTTTCATCTGCTTGCTGCAATGAATCTTCCTGTATGACATCCTTCTAACTTTTAACTGTTATGCATGTTTCTTTGTTTTCTTGTTGCAGAATTATTACTATTTTATTTTGGCAATAGGTACTTATTTACACTAAAATGCACTTTGGCCATAAGCCATCAGTCTGCATGACAGTTGTTATAAAAAAGCAAAACCAAAGGAAACAAGTACTATACCAATTATAGCAATATTATTGAAGTGTAGTCCTGTACCAATACAATTTCACATTGAAGAAATTAATCTCGGGTCTTCGTAATAACAGTAACAAGAAAAAAGTGTTGCTCTAAGTGGATGGTTTGTTTTTAAGTTGTGAGTCTTCACAACTTAAAACAATTGTCAAGCCAGTATTTCCCCCCTTTTCCAAAGGCTACTAAGAAACTCAGGGACAAATTTGCAAACCACCTCTGTCAACTTTTTAGGATACTGTGATATGAATTTCTAAGTCTAACTTAATTTTGGAACAAACTTATTATGCTTTATATTGCTGCTTATTGTATATTCACATAAGCTGCCTTGAAAATTGTTGGTAATAAGTTGTAGAATAACAATTCACTAATAGATAATCTTGCATCCTCACTTTTGAATCAGACACATATATGATATCCTTTATTTTGTTTGAGTCTATTTTATACATTTTAAATTTTGAATATTTTTAATCCTTCTTTAGATAATGCTTATTTTTGTCTACATGTTTTAGATCTCTATCACATTTTCACTTAGCTGAACTTCCAGTTTATGTCATATTAGCCTTTTGTTTTTCACCTTCTGTAAATCATGACAAAACCAAGAAAGTACATGTTTCTTTCCTTAAAAAAAATTATTATAACTTGCTCTGGATACAGCAACATTTTAAGCATAAATTATAGAAACTTGTAGGAATATTTTTTTAGCCTATTAAAAAATAAACTAAAACTTCTATTTAGAGTCCTAAAAATAGAATTATATCATATTCATTAGGTAAAAAGTATCATTAACCATGATATATGAACTTTTTCTTTTATATTAGATCCTGCTTATGGGTATACATATTCTATATAATATAGCCTAGGTTAGCATAAAGATGGGCTATAAATCAGTAAAACCAATCTAATTAAGACAATGTAACAGGTAAATGGTTCATCTCACAATGCAGATGATGGAATCATCACTTAGTGATGCTGGGGCGTTTTCAGATTTCTTTTACTATATGCCTTTAAAGTATATGTACATGGAAGACTATGCCCAACCAAAATGGATCTACACGTTATTTTATAAACATTATCGCTCTTTAGTGCTGAATATATCCTTCATTGGATTTTGAAGCAGAAAATGATAGGCAAAAAAATAGAAGAACATTAAGAATTTAATTCTACATACTTAAAAAAATAAATAAAAAGCAGGTATCCTTTATGTATAATGCCATGAAATTGAGTCTGAGTTAGAGTTTCAAAATATGGGGAAAAAATGAGATTCCTTCTTGCCTATCATTACTCTGATGACAATTATGAATTGATCTATAATGAATATTAATTAAATGAATATTAAGTAATGACATTGATGAAACATTATTGAGCACTGACAATGTGCTTTATCCCACTCCTTAGACAAAAAAGAAAATTGCATAGGCACAAACCCATGGTACCTTACATAAAGAATTTTCAAGAAAATAGATGACTTCAGTTACTATGGTTAAGGTTAAAGAGGTAAATGGAAAAGAAGAGTGAAGCAGCTGAAATGGATGTTAAATAAAACCTGAAGCTCAGTGCAGCAAGTCACAACCTTAGCCAACTGTTCACACCTCTCCACCAGGCTCTCCTCACTTCTGGGAGCTCTCTAACTAGTTCAGGAAATAAGGTTACTGAGAATTCAATATCCAACTTTCAGAATTACAGAGAATTCGAATATCTCCCTCCCTCTTTTAATTAGCTGATGTTTGGTATTGAAGTTGTCATTATTAACTGTTGCTGGTTAGGGTTAAGTGAAAGATAAGACAGGAAGAGGCCATAATCCTTGGACCGTGAGAAAGAAATGCATGCTATACTTCCACTCCCTAACAGGCCCCTGACATCACTGAGGAGTAAACACATGCTCGAAGGAAAGATTTAACATACTCTATGCTATTTAAGACTTACCATATCTACAATGAATAATTTAGTAGAATTCTTATAATAGTGGAAGAGCAAGCAAGATCGGAAGAAGAGGAAAAGTTAATGTAGACATATGGTTCTCTGAGGGTGTTATACCTAGAGATACATAGATTGCTGCTTCAGCAACACCATCACTTGGCCAAGTTTACAGAGTTATAGTAAAGAAGAGAGAGAGGTAGAACTGGAACCATCTGAATCAGATCTAAAGACTATGATTAAAATTTATATTTTCTCAATAGTTTTGTTTTCCTTTCTCTGATCTAACAAGTTTTATCATTTATCTTGCTGGCATTCTTCAAGGTTAATTTAAGGTAATATAGGGTATTATAATAAGAGAAAGTATTCCAGGAAGAACACACCACAATTGGTCCAAAAGAAGCACAATGATGAACATATTCTTTGTTTTATATCACTTCCTGCCAATGAACACTATATTTACTGTATATTCTGATAATATTATGTCTGTTTAAAAGTAAGATAAAATAATCCCACCAAATTAGTTTTTTAAATGTTTAAATAATTAATAGTTTATTGTAAAACTAACTTTTGGCTTTAGGATTCATTTCAAGCACTGTGTTCCTGATTCGGAGATGTGTTTACAGTACAGAAAGAACTAAACAACTGTGAAATCTGACTCATTTGAACAACCAAATAAGTACATTTTGGGAAAAAATGATACTTTCCAGTATAGATTAGAGAGTAACTTGGAGAAGCCACTCTTCCTAAAGATGTTCACTAAGGTGTTATTTATGAGATTAAAATAAGGAATTGCAAACATGCTAAATATAAACACTGTTTCAACTGAATTATAATATCTTCAACTAATGAGATATTATGCAGCCATTAATAGTGATGTTACATAGTATACAGAAATACATAAGCACTTAATGATATCAGTTTAAATGTAAAAACAGGGTGTCACATGATATGTCAAGTTTAATTACAAAAATGCCAAAATATACATTTAAAAATCAAGAGGCAAACTTTAATAGTGGTTCTATTTATACATTAATAATGGTTCCTATATAACTGTTTTAGAGATTTTTAAATGTTTTCCTTTTCAACTTACATTGTTTTTATAAATTTTATTTAATAAATGCATAGTTCTCTTTTAATAAAGGGTTAAAATTCACTTTCTGGTTCAACATAATGCTTACAATAGTAGTAATATTAGATGATATCAACTGAGAACTTACTATATTTAGGCATAGTTCTAAGAAATTTTCATGAATTAATTCACTTAATTCCATTTTCCAAATGGAATGCATAGGAACAAAATGCTAATAACTTGCTTCATGTCGTAAAACTAATGAAAAAGCCAGGGCTCAAAAACACAGTATACTGCTAGCCTTAATTGGGTTGAACCAATTCACTCTCACACTTGCAAAGTATGAACAATCTGATTGCTTCATGTCCTTTCCAAACTTAGGATTTTTAATTATCTTAATCATCCTGATGGGTGTGTAGTGTTATCTCTTGAGATTTAAACATGTGCTCTCCTGACGAGTAAAGATGGTGAGCATATATTCATATGTTTATAAGTGATATGTGTATATATATTTTATTCAAATGTTTCTTTAGATCTTTTGCCCTTTTGGATTAGATTGTTTGTTTGTTGCTTATCATTGGTTTATGTAAATTATCTTTATACTCTGGACACAAATCATTTGTCACCAGGCTGTAACCACTTGAAATAACTTGCCTACAAATCCAGAGTTCATGTTAGAAACTTAAGTTTCTGGTCTTCCATCCTTTCTGGCTATCACCATCCCATGCTTACTTTTGCTTTCTTTCTCTTCAATTGATCTTCCATACTTCATTTCTAAAACTTTTCATTGGGGTCTCTGAAAACTTTGCTCAAAACAAACTAATTGTTCTCTTTCTTTCTAAGTCCCTGTCACTACCTCTATAACACTTCCGAGGTTGCTCATTCTCTCAAACATTACTTGCTCTATTTTTTTGATCATTTTGTGTTTGCTTGTTTTTGTTTTGTTTTTTATGGACTAGCTTGGCTTTGCATTAAAATCATCATTCTTCCAGCCCCAAAGTAGAAACTCTTATCATTTGAGACTCATGGAATCTAATAGTTCTCTCCTCTACTCTTATTCATTACTGTGATACAGCAACCTTTCCACCAAGACCCTGTAATTATCCCAGGTGGTTTTATGGACAAGATGAAACAGACCATGCCCAGAGTTCGTTGACCTCCTAACACCTAGCGAACCTCCTCTCTGCACACCAGCTGAGCCACCCAGATCCACGGCTGCATAATGGACTTTACCATCCTCTGCAACTAATCTATTCTGAAATCACATCAAACCCTAATATTCTGCTCTCTGCTACAATATTCTCTCCTGTTTCCCTCATTTTCTTCCTCTGTTGGTGTTTTCTGATGATTTGCCTCACAACCCAGTAATTATATTCTCATATCTCCTCTGCTCCCTGCTTTAAATTTATTGTAATTCACACTGTTAGCTGAATTATCTTTCTAAAACAAAATCTGATCATGTAGTCTCTTATTTATACTGGATAAAGCCCAAATCCGTGACAAGAAAGGTCAGGCTTTTCACCATCTCAGACCTTGTCTTGCCTGTCTCTCCACACCTCACCTTTACTAATAAGACTTAATAAACATTTTGCTGTTTCAAGATCTCACTCTGTACTCTCTTATTTCTGAGACTATTCATATAAAGTTCACTTTGTATTTGCTGGCCAAATTCTTGTTTTATTCAAGATTCAGCTCAGGCATCATATCTTCAAGAAAGTTTTCATTTACTCTTTGAATTACACTCAGGATAGATGAAGATTCTCTTCACTAAAGCCTCAGTAAGTTAATACTTACCTCACCATAATATGTAACCTCCCTGCCTGTCTGGCCCAACAGACTCGAAATTACAGTAAATAAAAGAACTGTGCTTATCTGAATTTTTAGCTCCAGTTACTTTAATAAAAGCCAATGGAAGGAAGGAAGAAAGAAAGAAAGAAGGAAAGAGAAGAAAAAAACAGAAGGAAACTGGCACTGCAGATATTGTAAATAAAAATAATGTACATTGATTATCAGTAATGATCTTAAAAATTCTTTAAAGGCATAGTCATAACAGTTATATGAAGAGTGGATACTTAAATGTAAAAAACCCAACTTTAAAGTAATCAACATTACATGATGTATTTTATCAACTTTACTAATATATGTTGATGTAGAAAATTATTAATAATTAACCCCTTATTTACAGACTAGAACCTTGCTTTTAAATTATAATGTAAAATATTTTATAAAAAGAAAACTAAATCACAGAGCTAAATATAATAGAAATGATTTTAATGATGATCTGCTTTTGCTGTTCAAATATAAAATTTAAAAAGCTACTTCTTCATGAGACATCTCAAGTATTCATTTGTTGACAGTAGCAGAATTAATTGAATAAAAGCCTAACCCAAATTGAAGAATCAGTATAAAAACACGTGTAATCACAGAGACCCAGTTAGCCTGATAATTAAAAAAATACATAAAATTTATAATGAATGTAAGACTACACCATGGCTCTAGAGAAGTTGATCAAATATACAGCTTCCACTATAAAATTATTCTGAGAATCAGAGGGACTCTATCTAGCTTATTCTATTGATTTCTGGAAACTAAAAAAGTTATATACTAACAAAAATAGTTTTAAAGTACTAAATGAGGCTAAATTTTTCTAAATTTTACTAATTTTTTCTTACAGTGAAGAAAAATTTATGAAAAGGACAACAACAGACTTACAGATTAGCACACAGAAATAAACACACATCCCATCATCATGTTCAAATGTCAGGATAAATTGAACTCTACTCTTCTCAAGGATAGAAGATAAAACGTGATAGTAATAAGGCTCATAGGGTTCGAAAGATAACAAACCATGATAAACAGAGCAGAGAGGGACTTCTGTTAGGTAATGAAGGCATCTCCAAAAACATACCTTTTTTGTTACAACGAGGGAATTTCATATAATTTTTTTAAAGCCTTTCAGTGCACGTTGATGACATAATGGCGAGTCCAAATTTAATTAAAGCAAATCTGTGAGGGACTAACACAACATGGACCAAGTCTGTCTTGAGTTAGGGGTAAAACTTGGAACATAAAGAAGTGGGCAAACTCCATGCTCATCAGGTCATGTTTTATGTGAAACTGCTACAGTTTTTTGCATTGACATTTGATTGGGATTGGACAGCAGAGATTTCTGAGTGTGATCCAAAAAAAGAATCAGGAATGCATTTTTGATGGAGTCCATCAAAGGCAGAACATCCGTTTTGACAATCAATTGGTAAAGGTTAATGGCCTTTTCTGGAAATTAAGTTGTTGATCAAGAGTCCTGACTGATTGCATTAGATTCACTTTCTACTTGTTTGGAGGTGGGATGAGCTATGCAATACCTCTGTAAACAGTTCAGAATTATCTTCAATATGGCAGTAAATAGACTGTGGTTCCAATCATTTTTTGCTGGAAAATTCTCAAAGAAAGCATTATAAGTACCTAAACATGGTCACAAAGAATCTTGATAAATTTTAAGCAATGAAGCTTTTTGTGATAGTATTCTCAAAATATACTAGAAGCCAACTGCAACTCCAGAAATCCGTGATTATATTTGATGTATGGAATCACTGATTACATTTCTATTTTAATTTCAGAGTAGTTGGTTTTAATCCATTTTTGTGGCCATAAGCACCATCAAGACAAATTATTTGTGGAATCCTATTTAATTATTTGTGGAATCCTATTTTAGTGCATGCTTATAAAAGCAGGTCATCAGTGCAAAGAAGATGCTGACCTTGCTAATCTTCATAACAGGTGAGCACGTACGTATTGAATCATTAAAGTTAGTAAGTGTTGAGGAGGGATTGAGGGATGAAAAGAGAGGTACAGAAATTTTAAACAATAAATAAATAAAAATAATACCTGAAGAGATGTTCTAAAATATAAGAAGACTGCTGCTATGGACCTCGACCTTAAAGTGTGTCATTAAAATGCTTCAACCAGCAAAAAGGGATCTGTAATGAGTTTATATTGCTCATTGAATAACCAATTCCTGACCACAGGATCAAAAGCAAGGGATAAAAAACTTCAATAAAATCTTATGTCTTAAGTTCTTCATTTCACATTTTCTAGAATAAGCTAGAAATGATATTGATGACCACTTTGCAATAATTGAGTTTGAAACTCACCTGCTCTTCTTAGAGAACATGATCATGAAAAACTCATATTATTTGTGAGGACTATTTTCCTTCAATGAAATTTTAAAAATTTACAGCAGGTGATACAGTGTGAAATCATTCCTGGGAAGTTAATGAGAGTTCACAAATTGAAAAGCTTCCCGAGCCCATCAGTTGTAGCATATTAAGCAATTTTGTGTGCAAAACAACTTTATTAATTTGTTTAAAGTTTTAGTATTTAAACAGTTAATGAGTTTAAGAGTCAATGTACTTATTCCATGATTGGAAAGCAAACTTTAATTTCTACTTAGCAAGGCAGCAAGGTAAAGTGATTTAGGCTAATTTATTGACATGTACAAAACCACAAGGACTTAAAGAGCAGGTGTACTTAGAGAATTACAAGTAGTTCAAATCCTTGATTCTAGTGCGTAAGGTGGTGTGTGAGGGATTAGATGGGTTGATCCAGTTAAAGAGCCTTGTTTACCATGCTAGAGAGTTTGGCATTGATTTAAAATACTTTAAATATTTAAGAAGGAAAATAGTTTATTGTATTTTTGAAAGTGGATCCAGGGAGTAGTATCGAGAATGCAAAGAAAAGAGGAAATTCAGAGATTATGCTATTAGTACTAGGAGAATTCTGGAGAACAATTTTTGGGTGACATATGAGACAGTTACAGTTGGGCTGAAGAAAAGAGAAAGAACATCAGAATAGGCTGTCTAATGATTAATTTGATATTCAAGATGAGGCACCAATTATAATTCTTAGGTTTCTGGCTTGGGAAAGTTGGGGAATGAAGGTTCTAGAGAAGGCAAATAGGAGAAGGCCTGTATTGGGATTTGGAGAAAGGGCAGAAATGATGAGCTCAGGGTATGAGCTCTGGGTCTTGGGTTCCGGTCCTGAATTGTCACTTCATAGCCATGTGACATAGGAAATTACTTAATCTGTTTCTCAGTTTCCTCATAGGTAAAATAGAGATAGTTACAATATTTACCTTATGGTGCCGCTGTGATGATTAAATTAATTCATACAAATCATTATCAATAACTGCAAACCCTTCATAATCTCAACTGTTTGTTACCTCACTCATTCTTGTAACTTGACACCAAAAACCTTGATTCCAACAATCTTTTTTTTTTTTTTTTTTTGCGGTACGCAGGCCTCGCACTGTTGTGGCCTCTCCCGTTGCGGAGCACAGGCTCCGGACGCGCAGGCTCAGCGGCCATGGCTCACGGGCCCAGCCGCTCTGCGGCATGTGGGATCTTCCTGGACCGGGGCACGAACCCATGTCCCCTGCATCAGCAGGCGGACTCTCAACCACTGTGCCACCAGGGAAGCCCCCAAACAATCTTTGATTCCATTGTAATCCACAATGTATTTTCCTAACACCCCTTACTGTACTTCACTCTTCATGTCCTTACTTCCTTGTTTCCCAGCTTAATTTCCATGGCCAATCCCTATAATTACTCCCTTGCTCATACTCTCAACTCCTTTGCTTCTCTCTCATTTCATCATATTGGGCAAAACACAGTCTCATTAAGGCTGCCCCATGCCTATTCTACTCCTGGGCCTAGAACGTAACTGGAGAAATATGACTGAATATGACCAGAGAAATATACCCATCCAAGCTGACTGATCTTGTTCTAAATCCACAGTTATTAACAGGAAGAGACTTTACATTATTCCCTGGCAATCATATGGTATTTCTTGATCCACGTAGCTCCCACTCTCCCAGGTGACTCGTGTGTAACTCATTCCTGATCCTCAAAACTCTCATACCGTCTTTGCTCTTAGCAATGACCCACCTTCCTACTTTTCTAAGAAAATCTAAGTGTCATATCTTTTTTCCATTGTCACCCCCTGAACACACCAGTTAGATTGATTGTTCTTTTAAACATGTAAGTCAGATCACTCTCTCTTTTGGTCAAAAGCCTCTAATGGCTTCCAACTTCTTTCACAAGAAAAGCTAAAGACCTTAGAATAGCCTAAATTGTCCTACACATATGAAAATCTTAAGACATATTTCACCTTCTCTACTAGTATTCCCCCTGCAGAAGGAGACCCAGTCACTAATTTCTTTGATGCACTTCAGCTATGTCAGGCTTCTCCTGCCTCTGAGTCTTTGCTTGTCCTTCTTCGGTGACTCCTCTGTCTACAAAGTACTGGCCCCAGAGAGCCACGTCGATGACTCCCTCACATTCCTCAACTCTTTACTCAATTATTTCCTTGGTGAACTCTTAACTACTTCTTTTATAATTGTAGTTCCAGCATTTCTTCTCTTCTTTTCCTACTTTAATTTCGTCCTTTAAGCTTTACATACCACCAGTAATTTAATATAACCAGGTACTAAATACTGTACTTATTGCTTTGTTTATTGCCTATTTCACTCCACTGGAATGAAGACTCTATGAAGGCAAAGATTTGATTTGGGTTTTTACTGTTTTTCCTTCTACTGTTAATACTACTGGGTACATACTAGACATTCAATAAATACTTTTTGAATGGATTAATATATTTAGCATAGTAGCTGGTATAGTATATGTGCTCAGTAAATAAGTTGCTGTGATTACTTATAATAATGATAACATATCAGGCACATGAACAACATGGAACCTCCAGGTTTCAGCACTTGAGATTCAGACTAGGAGGAGGAACTTAATATAAATTAATACGGTAATGAAATAAATAAATAAACAAGATCCTGCTGGGAAAAATGTTAAGAGCAGAAAGCTGTGGCATGTGAGGGCAGGTCGTACGGATGAGCCAACATGGGGCAGGTTGAAATCTTGAAAGCTAGGAAAGATATTAAAAGGAAGTATCCAGAGAAGCAGAAGAAGAATAAGGAGACGATAGTATAATGGGTGTCAAGGTAAGGTAGACACTCATGAAAGAAGAGGTGGTTAGCAATGCCTAATACGTCAGAGTATATAGTACCAAGGAAATGATAACGTAGCAAATGTCAAGCTACAAATCATGATAAATACCACAGGAAGATTTAATGAGTGAAAGTAAATCTTCAGAATCAAAAGTATCTACAAAAGCAATGAAAGAGTTTGCAAGATTGTTAGAGACAGGACTATTCATTTAACCCATGTTCTTTACCTTTGATTCTCTCAAAGAAAGCAAGGATGGAATAATAAAAGAATGTATCTCATGTTTGAACTTATAAGACCAGAGGTTGATATAAGTAGGCCGAAGAAGTAGTCTCACTGAATTGAACAGGGCTTTATACCTAGATAGCTGGATAATAGAATGACATAATAGATTTCTTCTTATAGTTAAAATCTGAGCACAAGGATGCATCTAAATCAGTAAAATTACTACACTTCTTAAAGAGAATGCAAATATATAAAAATTTTATAAGTTCTTTCTCTTTAAGAAAACACTACAAAAGAACATAATACCAAAATTCATCTAAAATGTATTTTAATATGGCTCTCATTATTTTTAATTAATCTTATTTACTACAAGATGTATAATATATCTTACATGAAGAAAGGAAATTTAGAATTAGTTACTGCTCTCCTCAGCCCCATGGAGGTATTTACTTCTGCTTTATATTTGCAGTTTGAGAAGAGAGTTTTCTTTTTTTTAAATAAAGGAATTTAGATACAACCAGCATTTTACAGATAATTACAAAATGAATCATAAGTGGGTGCAAATTGAGTAATTTGATTAATTTCTAAGTTGACCTTTAGAAAAGTATTTGTCTAACATTTCTTACTTGTTGTATTTTTATTATATCAAACTGAAGTTCCAGCTAGTTAACTTCCATGTTGTTTTAAAAAAATGAGAACTGCATTATAGATATGATAGTTTGTTTTGTAAAATAACTGTTTCACTTTAGAAAAAATTTGGATTTTGAAATGTAATATGAATATTATCTTTGAATAGCTGCTTCTCTTTCTATCAAGATTTGTTCTTTTCAGGATTACCTCACTTACACATTTTTCCCTTGTATATTTATTAAATCAAGGAATTATTTTGCAGGTAAATTTATTGTTCACTAATGAAAGATAAAATACACCTAATGGCAGTGCGTAACTCTCTTCAAGGTGTGTGTCCTCATTCTAAGTAGCCTCTGACTTAGGTGAAAGACCTCCCGACTGCAGATACATAATGTGCATCTCCAGCAAAACTGTCCATAAGAATAACTTCATTATTCTGGGAAGCCAGATCTATAAAACATGTAAAATGTGGAAGTGTTCTTCCCATACAATTTCTGGTAACTACAGCATGACTAAGTGATAAAACCTGAGTCAGCTTCAGTTACAGCATACCTTACTAAGACGTTTATTGTGCCATGAAGGAAAAAGGAAATATAGTGGGCAAAGGGGTATTTTCTGAAGCCATGAGGTATTTTAGGTCTATTGAGTTCTGCCTTGATCAATGGAAAAATGATCTCTGGAAGCACTGAGTGGTAGAGTGTACCAGTTAGTCACAGACACCCCAAGTTATAGCAGAATGATGAGAAGGAAAAACTCACCAGTACCACTGGACAAATTGTTGTAGGTGGTAAAATATGGTCCTTCAAAGGTCCGCAGTCACATTCAGGTTTCAGATGAGAAGCACATTTATTATGCAGCTAGGAAAGGAGAAAGGGGACACTATCAAATTTTGCATGGCAAGAGCAAACATGAAGCAGATTATATTTTGCCCAAGATACAGCAAATATATTTAAAGAATTACAAGAACAAACCAACAAGATCATAAAGGGATTCATACTACATTTGCCCTTATATATATTCTACCTTAAATAAACTGTTTAGCAACTTCTGTGACCCAGCCTATATATTTTCCAATTCTCAGAAATGTTTATATTCGAAATGTGCTTTAGGTTTTCTACCAAAAAGCCCGATTTCTTTGACAAACACACATTATTGTCCATTACAGTCCTTCCCTGGCTTATCTGTTAACTACTACGCACTGTGGATGCTTTTTTTTTTTTTTTTTTTTTGACCCTCCTGTTTTCTCAAAGTCATTCCAAAGTGCACAGCTCAGTATGGGGCATAATTGATCCCATCATTAGTTTTAACTTTCTAATTCAATATGTAAATGTAACCAGAGATTCATCTCAGTAGGAGCAGGATATAAATATAAGAAGACGATTATGATTATAAAAATTTATATTTATCAGCTCTACATTAAGTATGTGTATAATCATGTAACATGTTATTTCCTTTTCTACATGTAAAAACCTAAGCTGATATTTTTATCAACCTGTCACAAGTTTAAATTAAGGTGTTATAACATAGTATATTAAATAGTGATTTTTAAAAAATTGAGATGATAATTCTTATTGGAACCATACAGAATTGCTAAAGTAGTAGTTGTTTAAAGGCATCTAGGGGTATATCTGCCCTCTACTCCCTATCAGTTTAATATAAATATCCGTACTTTAGAAAAATGATACATATTAATAAAATAACGTCTTGTTCAAACCCAAAAAGGAGCTGCTTCATTTTTCAGTTTTGAACCCAAAACCACCCCGTTTACATCATGATTACATTAATTAATTTCCGCAACAAACCTACCTTTGTAACAGTTAATTAACAACCAACCATAGGAGTCTAATGGGGTTGATCTACTGTTAGCGATAGTATAGCTCACCACTATTGAAGGGGTATTTCTGTCGTCCTTGAATCTAAAACATCTGTCACGTCCTGCCTTGGAGTTAAGGCTACTTACACAGTAATTAACTCACACTAGGCCACATTACATGAAATAAAAGTATCTTTACACATTCATCAATAATTAGCAGTTCTGCTTCTCCGTGGATGTAAACTCCTTTTGAAAAAGTGGTTTAATCTTATCAGGCATTGCTGATCTTTGTCAAGAGGCAGGAGGTATTGAAGATAAAGAAGCAGTTGAAGTCACGTGCAAAATAGGAATAAATTAACAGACACTCACTTGGCAAATGCAAATGCATAGTTTCCTCCAAATAAAATCAGTGACTGGTTTAAATATATTAATTTATTGGACTTAATTTTCTTAGAATAAATCATGGCCCTGAAATTTTGGATTTAAACCAATAGATTACCAAGTATTACAGGTTAAATTGGTCTTTCCCCAAGTGATTTCCTAAATCCTAGTACTTGTGAATATGAACTCATTTGGAAATATCTTTGTAGATGTATTCAAGTTCAGTTGAAGTTATACTGAATTAGGTTGGGTCCTAATCCAATGACTGGTGTCCTTATAAGAAGAGAGAAATCTGGACATAAGGAGACAGGTATGAAGGGAAGAAAGCCATGTGACAACGGAGGCAGAGATTTGGTGATGGAGCCACAGGCCAAGGGACACCAAGGACAGCCAAGGATGCAAGGCTCTACGAAGCCTCTACAAATAGAGAGATGTAAGAAGAAAATTCTGTCTGTACACATTGAGAAAGTACTGATTTTTCACTCTTGACTGCAGTTAGTGTAGCTTTACATGCAACTCTGAAGGACAGAGATGCAGGGCACTGACCACAGGTACATAAGCTGAGTGCCTCAGCCTCCTCCATGCCTCCATACCATGTGTTTCTAACAATCTACAACTGATATGATAAGGGATGACTAACCTCTCTATACAGTTATTTGAGGGTTACCAGATGTAAGGAAAGATAACAAGGATAACATGAATTTAATGACAGCTTTTTGGCATTTAGGCTAGTTTCCCAGCAGGGGGGAAAAAAAGGAACTGAGGACTCAGGCAGAATCACACAGTTGATAAGCCAAACAGAATGTGTGTGTAAAGGGTAACTCTTCGTATTGAGGTTGGAGGGTTTCAGAGCATAGGTACCAGCAAATGGTCCTATGAAATACTGCTCTCTGCAGAGCTAAATAAAACCAGCATGGCATTGTCCATTTTGATTGTCACGTGGTCCATATTCCCAAGTTTTGTCTAGGCAGCTGCAAGGCAGAGTCTTGCAAGAACCTAGGCATGTAGCAGGGTCTACAAGGAGGTCAGTAACCATATCATCATCAGTGAAACAGGGAGACGCAGTGCAAGAAAATTCTCCTCCCCAAGAAGTCTGTATTAACTAATAATGTGCAAGGTGCCTTATACTTTTATGAACACTGGAGTCTGGCAGCTGTTATAGTTGGATGTCCATCAACATCATGAGATTATTTACAACCAGGAGTGTCAAACCAGAGGACACCATGATGGAAAATACTGATCATTCCACAATGTGTATAGCAGGTCTAGTGCATTTATCATACTGCTCAGAGACATACTTGAGGACAAAATATAAAACGTGAAAGCCAATGAGAAAATGCTTATATTTCCCAGGACTATTTATCAAGATTAAAAGTGAACCTCAATTTTGCTGTGAAACTAAAACTTCTGCATAAAGTCTCTTTTTTAAAAAAGAGCAAATATCAACAAAATAGAAACCATATAATAGAATTTAAAAGGTACTTTCCCCCAAAACTACCCGAAAACGGGTTATGTTCTGTTTCTTGATTAGGTGGTGGCTACACAGGGTGCTCATTTGTGGAAAACTCATTGAGCTCTACCCTTAAGATATTTATACTTTTCTGCATGTATGTTATTTTTCAATAAAACTGTAAAAAGGAAAAAAAAAGTGAATATAACCAGCAATAAAAACAAGTTGCTTACACTGGTCACCACGACATTTTACAGAAAAAGACACAGCACAGCTGAGTCCTTCTCAGTGTCAGTAAGATACTGAAGTCTGACAATTGTCTTAAAGATAACCCAGATCCCAAATCACCAAAACAGAAAAAGCCTCGTCAAGAAGAGAAATAAACTAGAACACTGATGAATCCTGCCTCTTAAATGAAATGGCCAGTGAAGCCCCAGAGAAAGGAAATCGTTACCTTTTTAAAAGTGTTTTTATTTTTGTTCACATTTACCTCTGCATTTTTAAAGAGTAAGGCATAAAAATCTCAGGTCGTTATTTTATTATATGTACAGAAACGTCCATTCATGTTAAGGGAATCAGTCCCTTACCTAGGAAATTCATAAAATATAAACCAGCTATTCCTGGAAGTGAATTAAATACTTGGAAATAATTTCAGAGTTTATGACAATTTCCAATAGCACCTAATTTAGAGCCAGGTCTATGTTTATTGAAAACAGCTGTCTCAATTTAGGAAGAAAAAGAAAATGTGTGAATGATGTGTGTGTGTGTGTGTTTACTGGATGGAGTTGAGAAAAGAGTGAAGGCATTGTATTGAGAAGAAAGCAATGTAATCTAAGAAGTCAAAAGGGAGAAAAATAGAAAAAAAAATTTTCATAAGAATTTGGAGTCAAAAAAGAAATAAATCATTTTCCTACAGAAAAATGAAGTGACCAGATTTAGAGGCACATTTGCTGGTTTATATACATTTTTTTCTAACATTTTGCCATTTCAGGGTGCTGCCTTAATGCTGGCATTGGCTAAAGCATGAACCTTTCTATTTTAAAGGCATCGGAAACCTTTAAACATTATTGTTAGGAGTTATTATTTTTTTGGGGGGGTATTTGCCTCACTTTTTTATTTTTTAACATCTTTATTGGAGTATAATTGCTTTACAATGGTTAGTTTCTGCTGTATAACAAAGTGAATCAGCTATATGTACACATATATCCCCATATCTACTGTCTCTTGTGTCTCCCTCCCTCCCACCCTCCCTATCCCACCCCCCCAGCTGGTCACAAAGCACCGAGCTGATCTCCCTGTGCTATGCGGCTGCTTCCCACTAGCTATGTATTTTACATTTGGTAGTGTATATATGTCCATGCCACTCTCTCACTTTGTCCCAGCTTACCCTTTCCCCTCCCCGTGTCCTCAAGTCCATTCTCTAGTAGGTCTGCGTCTTTATTCTGTCATACAGAATGAAGTCAGAAAGAGAAAAACAAATACCGTATGCTAACACATATATATGGAATCTAAAAAAACAAAAAATGGTCATGAAGAACCTAGGGGCAAGGCAGGAACAGAAATAAGGAGTTACTATTTTAAAAGAAGTAGCAGCCCTACATGATACCAAAAGTCAATAATCCACAGTCATCGTATAAGCTTTCGTTTGCGAAGCTCAAATGACATGTATCATCCTCCCATCCTGCGAGTCCTGCCTGACCGCGGGTATGTTACCGCAACCGGAGCAAATGATAACATGTTTTAAATAGAGGTTTTACATGTCAAGAAAATATGTTCATGGCAGAAATGAACAGGTATAAACAGTGTGATCTTAAGAATCAGAGAACGTAAGCAAGGGGAGGAGGAGAGAAGCAATGATGACATTCAGCCCGGCTGATTGAATTATAAAGCCCAGGGGAAATGGTCGCCTAATGGTAGAAGGTAGTTTATACTGCTCTCACTTAGGATTTTTCTGTTTTTATTTTTTAAGTGGTTAGATTTACAGAAGGAGATAAAACCCAGTTCTAAGAGCCTAACATTCTATCTACATAATGGCAAATAGTATTATATCAAGAAGCCACAGGTTCTGAATAAAAAAAGGGTGCTAAAATGGTTTTTTTATCTTTAAGCATTTGTCTATACATACTTGTATATTTGAGGCAGATTTGAGTATTACAGGATGATTTAAAAAAAATTTTAAATCATGCATTTAAAATTCACTATTTAGCAGTAAGAAGAACAGTGTTATCAGTCATGAAAGTGAATTATCGAGGACCTCCTCGAAAGTCAGCACTCCATCAAGATTTAGGGTTATTAGAAGAAAAATGTGTATACTGGACCCGGAGCTGGATGAGACTGTAGTCTAACAGTGTAGATGACGCTAGCATGCAGACGTGACACTGCTGGACAGCAGTTCAGTCTTTCCTTTGGTGTGGAATAAAAGCCTAGAAAGTGTTTAGAAAATGGCAAACATTATTATCAAGGAAAATTTCAAGGAAAATGTGGAACTTAATTTGATTCCTGAGGTATAGTCAAAATTTGAGGTGGGTTCCTTCAGGGCAATACTAGAGTAAGCAAAATAGGGGGGAAGCATGGCTTTCCCAGAGGCCTGTCAACAGACATGCTCGGCTACAGCAGGGACTGGGCATACAGGGGACTACTATATACGTCATGTGCTTAGGTTTGGGTCGGATATTTGGAGAAGTAAAAACCAGGTTGAGGTAGGAAGAGGTGAGATCTGCATTTATTATCACAGGACTATTATAGGTTGCTGAAGGTGGCATATGATAACAAACTAGTATTTTCAGAAGATGACTCTGGAGGTGGTTTGCAGCCTGTGTTATAGGAAAAGTACCTTCTGTTAGGGAGATAAGCCAAGATTTCTGACTCTAATCTAGTTAAGAGGTGCTAAGAGCCTGCACGTGGGCTGTGAATGGTGAAGACAAAAAACTCAAATCTGAGAGAGATATTTTAAGGGGAAAACTTCAAGTCTCAGAGATAGGTTGGATATATGAAATAGAGGTGAAAGACAAGGATAAAGGAGATTGACTTCTGTTTCCAATGATTGCAAGCCTGATGTTACCATGTCTGATAGAATACAGTTGGAATAGCTGTTCTTAGTGAATATAAATAAATCAGCTTAGTCTAGGATTTAGTGATATTCGGGACCACATGGTTCTGGGTGCTTTTAGAATATGCAGGTGCTATTCTTAGACTGGGCGACTACAGACCCTTCCAGAGGTGAGTAAGAGGTGGCATGAGTAACATTCATGGAGTGCCCTCTGTGAGCCACGGGATGGGTTTTGTGCCCTCACCTGACATTTTAGCTAGTTTTCACTATGATAATAATTGTCCTTCCATAAGCACTAGTAGGTATAGGGCCTTCCCTGAACACAATGACATACATTTTTTTAAAAAAATCCATTTAATTCTTACAAAAATCTTACAAAATAGGTATCATTAAGTCCATTTTACAAATTAGGAAGCTGGCCAAAGCTTTTTACATACTTGGCCCAAGATGCTACAGCTACTATCTTACTGGTTGGACAGAGACATTCTTAAGAATCTGGTCAGTCTAACTTACGACTAAGTTAAAACTCAAGCCATTTCCAAAAGTCATATGTACAAAGGAAGTGATGGCATTTGGAAAACCACTGAAATGAAGCCAGGTTTCGTTATCTTTGTTTCTCTCTGCAATCTATTCCTCACGGACTCCGTTCAGATAGGTCTTACTAAAGCTCAGCTTTGACGGTGCCATATCCCATCGCAACTTCTGCTAGTTCTTTGCTATATTAATAGCACCTTCCAGGAGCATTAAGACATAAGAAAGTAGATTCAGTTTGTTTAAAGGCAACCAGTAGTGTAAGTGTCAGTCAAAAGCAGATCAACTTTATACTAAAATTTTCATACAATAGTTCAGGAAGAAAGTATAATTATACTAAATATATAAATGTTTAGAGGTAAATATCCTCTGTTTAACCCAGGCAAAAAAAATCTATAAATTAATAGATATAGTCTTATAATTGCTTAACATTAAAAACCAAAACAGCACAGAGGCTGAAGTTATTTTTAAGAAGGCTATATATATTCTTCTGGATACATGAGGACTTATATAAAAATATCAAGTCTTGTTTCATGAACCAAACACCCACAGGAACCCCGGAGATCATGGTTTACAGCAAATCAGGCTAAAGTTAGCCAGAAGCCTCGGGTCTTGCGAGAGCTTAGTAAGAGGGCAGCCACTTTTCCCTGACTCTGCCTTATACCCTTCAGTGGTCCCTGGTTAGCCTGTGTCCTGAGTGGAACTCGGGATTTAAATACATTTACAGCTTATATTGTGCTTTGCTGTAGTGACCAAAGAGTCATCTTCATGTACACTCTGATCTTTTGTTAAGAATAAGATGTTAGGGACATGCTGTCTGAACTGAATTAGATATGAAATCCTTAGATTTTAAAAAGCAGAGTTTATCCACAGGTAGCACCTTCTTTCCTATAAAAGGAAAGGCCTAATTTCTTACAACACTAGGAACAGGATCAAGACCAAATATAAATATGTAACTGGAGAGTGCCTGGGCTAGAAATACAGATTTTGGAATCACAGATGAGAGGAACCACTAAAACAAAAGACAGACAACAAGAAAAACAAAATGGAATATAAAACAAGAAAAAAATCTCAAGATGCCCTGATTATCAATAAGACCGTTAGCAATGGTAACTTTGAGGAGAATGATTCCCATAGAATGAAAAGGGCAGAAGATATACCTCATAGAGATTAAATGGGGGAAGGAGAAGAGGAGTCAAGTAAAGAAAGTTAAAATCTCCAAAAGCTTTTCTATTAGGAAAGGTAGCAATGCATAGTTTTATTTAATTTTCTTTAAATTTATTTATTTTTATTTTTGGCTGTGCTGGGTCTCTGTTGCTGCGCGTGGGCTTTCTCTAGTTGTGGCGAGGAGGGGCTACTCTTCGTTGCGGTGTGTGGGCCTCTCATTGTCATGGCTACTCTTGTGGTGGAGCACGGGCTCTAGGTGCATGGGCTTCAGTAGTTGTGGTGTGCCGGTTTCAGTAGTTGTTGCTCGTGGGCTCTAGAGCACAGGCTCAGTAGTTGTAGCACACAGGCTTTGTTGCTCCGTGGCATGTGGGATCTTCCCGGGCCAGGGATCAAACCCATGTCCTCTGCATTGGCAGGCAGATTCTTAACCACTGCGCCACCGGGGAAGCCCAGCAATGCATATTTTTAGAGTGTTCTAACTTTAAACACATTGGTTTTTTTTCAAGAAATAAAAATGGGAGGATCTTCCCCGGTGGCACAGTGGTTGAGAGTCCGCCTGCCGATGCAGGGGGCACGGGTTCGTGCCCCGGTCCGGAAAGATCCCACATGCCGCGGAGTGGCTGGGCCCGTAAGCCATGGCCGCTGAGCCTGCGCGTCCAGAGCCTGTGCTCCGCAACGGGAGAGGCCACAACATTGAGGGGCCCGCGTACCACACACACACAAAAAAAACAGGAAAGAAAATAACAGATCTAAAACATTACACTTGAAATGTATGAAGGAGGGCTTCCCTGGCAGTGGTTGAGAGTCCGCCTGCCGATGCAGGGGACACGGGTTCGTGCCCCGGTCCGGGAAGATCCCACGTGCCGCGGAGCAGCTGGGCCCGTGAGCCATGGCCGCCGAGCCTGCGTGTCCGGAGCCTGTGCTCCGCAACGGGAGAGGCCACAATGGTGAGAGGCCCGCGTACAGCAAAAAAAAAAATGTATGAAGGATGGCAAAATAACTTGAAATACAACGAAGAAATAAACTCTGATATTCTCTAACTTCAGCTTATAGTAAAGATATAATTAATGAAAGATGCACTTTATGGGGAAAGTAAGAGGAACGGGCTCCTATAAGATCAGAAATAAAACCGAAATATTTTTATAGATGCTTAGCAACAAAAAAAAAGAAAACTAATATTTTTTAATGGCCCAAATTTTTTAAAAAATGAAATAGTTTTGGTCTTCTTAAAACTGAGAACTCAACATGTTTAAGTAATTTCTATGTGTAATTTAAAACATTGTTAGACGTTTTATTACAGTAACACTTCAAAAAATAAAACTGTCTTTCATAATTGAGGAAATTTCAAATGTAAATATAATTTAACCGAGTAATAGCTGAAAATGATTGAAGAAAATGTGTTCATTTTTAAAAAGTACTTAATTGTACTTTTGAAATGCAAGTCACAGTTTGTTTTTCTCATTATCCTGTGTGTATGTGTGTGTGTGTGTTTAAGAAAAATTTTTAAATAGCGTGTGTGTTGGGGAGGAGGGGCACTACAGAGAAACGTATCTGCTTAACTGAAACAACGCTCCCTACCAGTTTATTTCCACAAAAGCAATAATTTGTCCTATAACAAGATGACTCATACACTAGCTGTAAAAAGAAAACACATCCGATGGGGGAAAAAACCCAGCCCCATAAACGTTTTTGGACCAAATTGTAAAAAATGGCTATTCTTAAAAATGTGCGTTCTAATTAATTTCCAGAAGTACAACATGAAACACTAGAGGTACCATCTAACACCTGCATTTATTCCAGAAGTTACTTGAAGCAGCTTTGACAATTAAGCAAACTAGGTAGAGTGCTAAGATTTCCTGGGAAAGACCAAGTGATCTCTTCTTTCTCGACTGTCAATACCATTAATGACTAGCATTTACATCCATATTTGTTATCCCTCAATTTATGATTTAATTAAAGGAGCAAGGCAACACCATGTTGTAAAGAAGGGGTAAGTGAGTTCTTAGAAGCATCAAGAACTAAAATATGGACCACCTGCATCTCTACCTAGTCATGTGGTCATTGATGACTTGCATAGATTTTTCTTGGTCTTAGTGTCCTCACTATAAAATTAAGTCTTTTGGGCTTCCCTGGTGGCGCAGTGGTTGAGAGTCTGCCTGCCGATGCAGGGGACGTGGGTTCGTGTCCCGGTCTGGGAGGATCCCACATGCCGCGGAGCGGCTGGGCCCGTGAGCCATGGCCGCTGAGCCTGTGCGTCTGGAGCCTGTGCTCCGCAACGGGAGAGGCCACAACAGTGAGAGGCCCGCGTAACGCAAAAAAAAATTAAAAAATAAAAAAAAATAAAATTAAGTCTTTGTACCACATTATTCATTGTGCTACCCTTTTTAAGCCCATAGATTCTATGATTGGAATAAATTTAGAACATGTAGAATAGAAAATTTTACCAGAATAGTGTTTTCGGGCAGAGGGATAGCTGAGCTCTACCCAGTCAGTATCCCAGGCTCACTGCCCACCCACAGCCATGGTGTCTGGTTACCTTCCTGGCAGCTCCTAGAACTCCATGGAGTACAGATTGAACACCTTATGACAGTATTATCTCTAAGGTTGTCACTAGCTCTAAAATTCTCGATTCTATGAGGACAAATCTGACCTTGACATTTATCCCTTTGGAAGCCACACATGATATAAGAGGCCCCCATGAATTTATGCTAACTTGGACCTAGTCTAAAATTCAGAATGGCCTTCCAGGATAGGACTCATCAGAGAACATGGGATATACCATCTTCATCGTGAGTGAATGCTAGAGATTTATCCTTCGATGTTACTCACTGTGATCTGACACCAAACACAATGCAGTCCTGTCAAGCCCTGGTAACATTTAACCGTTTTGTGGCACTTATCACACTTGGTTGGGCAGTTGCCTTCAACCCAGTAATGGTGCATCACCTAGAACACAACAGAAGCACTGTGGTAAGAGGAGGCATCCATAAACACCACCCTCAAAAAGCAAGCATGGCCACACACTCACATCAGTGTTCTTCTTGGACTTTACGTAAGTCTTGATGCAAGAAGGAGGTGCTCTAGCCACGCAGCGCTCATGGACTGTGTACTTGCAAACTGAAAGGAAACATGTACGCAAATTCAGAGCTAATCCTGGTCCTGATTGCAATTTTATACAGAAAGAATGACATTAACAGAAGCTCGTTTCATAGCCACTGCTCCCTAATCAATCCAATCAGCCACATCAAGGAAAAGTCCAACTCGACTGTTTTTACCATGGAATACAAAAGGCCAATTAGTACAGGAAATATTATGCATGTGAAGAACCAAGACTCCTCTATCATGGCAATAGCAGGAAATGCTTAATTAAATCAGGCCTCACTCAAATTTTTCACAATAATTCCCAGATGACAAACATACTAAAGACAAATTGATGACTGCCAAATGGCTTGGTGTCATTTGCTAGAAGGAAGAGATCTATATTTTACAAAGTATAGGCATGAGAGCAGCTGGCAGGCATGGGAATAAAAGCCCATGAGTTTATGCTATTTTGTCTATTGATTTATCTAAACCTTAAATGGCTGATTAGTCTATTTCCAGAGAATAGATTTCATCATATGCCAGGCCTTCAGTTAAACTTCATCCCTCATTGCCATCGTGGCACTGTTTGTCCAAAAGGAACAACCTTTGCTGGGCAGCATATTGTATATATATATATGCAAAATTTTATATGTATCTGCAAATATGTATAGAAACACATGTACAAACATATGTGTGTGTATATAAAACATATAATGTATATAAAAAACCAACACGTACACTTTATTGGCATCTTTAAATTACTTCATGGCTTGATTCTCAATATAACTCAGGGTCATATACAGATATTCGTTAATAAAACACTGGTTTCAAATTAAGAATTCTAAATGCATAAATACATAGAATAAAAATTAAGTAAAAAACAACCAAGCAGCTCTCTCAACATAACAAACAAAAATTGACCACTGCATGAACTTAGAATGAAAATATAATATTTATATAGTAAAACTATTCCCAAACAACCACTTCTGTGATTTCCTTTGGCAACATTGAGGAAGAAAATGCAGTTTCTCTTCTCTTCCACATTGGCGATAATGTTGAGTATTACATTTGCACACTAATCAGTTAAAATTTGTGAGCATGGTTCTCACTCTTATATGATATTGCCCATGTTATTTGAGAATTACCATTTTGTTTCATAAGCTCCCATCAATAGACAGTACCATGAAAAATTATTTTCCTTAAAAATAATAAAACTTTGAAAACAAATTACTTCCTTTGTACATGGAGAATGTTCTGGTACAAACAGCCTTTTAAATGTGGCCACTAGAAACTGCCCTCTAAAGCAGCGCGAGGTAATTATGTAACTTTATTAAAATCCTTAAACACGTAAGAAAGCACTTAAAAGTGTACCTACTATATGGTTTTTAATGTAAAGTAAAACATCTGAGAGAAAGGCAACTCCCAAATATGCTACCAAAGAAGCTGTTAGCTAAAAATAATATCTGAAAATTATGTATTATATGGAAGCCAGGTAAAAAATTAGATTTAATATAAATGCACGAAAATGGGATATGTCTAATGAACTTGACAATTTCAGTAACTCCATACACTGCAGAAAAGGGCGTGGATGGACAACGTGCTGGACCAAGACAAAGTCACACTTTAGTGAGGAGGACTCAATATTCCCTCTGTTTTTTTTTTTTTTGGCGGTACACGGGAGACTCTCTCTCAACAGTGAGAGCACTGTTGTGGCCTCTCCCGTTGCGGAGCACAGGCTCCGGACGCGCAGGCTCAGCGGCCATGGCTCACGGGCCCAGCCGCTCCGCGGCACGTGGGATCTTCCCGGACCGGGGCATGAACCCGTGTCCCCTGCCTCGGCAGGCGGACTCTCAACCACTGCGCCACCAGGGAAGCCCTCCCTCTGTTTTAGCAGAGGCATCAGGGAATGCAAAAGCTCCTCAGGTATACATGTTGTTTATTTAAAACTTCTTAAGTGCCTTTTATAAATTGTTACATATACTACCAGAAAGTACGCCATAGAATAAAATAAATATTGTAAAGATAAGTGTACCGAAATAAAAATAATGGCCACAATTCATGAACTGGCAACACTTTGGGTTCTAATATCCATTAACCATACATTACATTTTCTTCGTTATAGAATTAAGAATCATGTGCCTGAGGTATAAGATTAGTGTGTATTCCTTGTGATTTCTTAGTTTGAATGGAAACTGATAATCAATTATCTTTAAAAGACTGAAAGGAATTAGCTCATTATAGGAAGACAATGTGAATAAAGCGATAACTTAAGGAGGGAAAAAAGACAAATATGCATAAGATATAAATATGAGAGACCAATGGATATTTTCATAATACTCCCAGAAGAAATGGGAACCATGAATAAATTAAACTACAGTGGAAAGAAAATGGCTAGTGAATGGGGAAATGTCCTTATTTCTTTTCCAAGAAGAAGGTTTTCCAAAATTGAAGAAAGTTAAAACTAGAGTGATCTAAACCTTCAGAAACATACTTCAGGGAAAGATAAATCATAGGTACGGGAAGGGTCAGGTGATTTCTTAACTCCGTCTACAAATAGGACTATTCCACGAAATCAATCGCTTCTCACCAGAGGTGATGACATCCGGGCAAAGCAAACATACTCACAGGAGCAGCAGAGGCCCTGCTTCCCCACGCCGATCAGCATGTTCAAGCAAAGATTGCAGTAGGCAGGTTTGTTAAAGTGCTTGAGTCGCCACACATGCTGTCCGTCATCCTTCACATTCTGCATGGGACGCAAGAGAAAAAGATTTCACTTAATGAAGTAAACAGTGGAATATGTAAGTGCCAATAAAATTCAGAGCTGGACTGAAGCATTTGAAGACAATCTGTTATTTCATCTCTGACTTTCTCCAAGATTGCCACAGAGTCTAGAAAACCACGTGTGCTCTAGTGGAATGAGATCCTGCTAACAAATATCGGATGCTATAGCAACCCACAAATTCTTGCCTAATATCAACAGTTCAACAGCAGGTCCCAACCATCATAACCGTCCGCCAAACTGAGAACTCCTCAGAACAGAGGCGTGTTTGCCTCACCTCTGTATACTTTACTCCTAGCACAATTCCATAAACAAATCAGTGAATAAAGGAAGAGAAAATACTCTTGAGTGGAAGATTCTGAGAGATTAAAACCTTGACAGAATATGTTAACCCTTGCTTAATGGTAGGAATATGCAAATTTCATGATGGTGGTTAGCTCTTATAAGGAGGTAGAAGGGTGGGATGGGATGGGAAAGAATGACACTTAAAAGTAAGTTATTCATGATATTCTAAGGCTTCAGTTGGGGGATTCCTTATATGTTATAATTGACGCTAATATATTTTTGTATGTCTCAAATACAAAATTTAAAAACATAAACTTTTATAAGGCTCTAATTAAATTATTATTTGGCTTCTCTTTTACAAAATATGAATGATTTTAATCTCATGGAAAGATGGCAAAAATATTAAAACTATATTACTGTATTTATTTATAAGTCTCTACCATTATTTGCCACAATAAAACCTTGAGTTCAATTAATTCACATTTTAGCAAAACGACTGTAATTATTATTTATTCTTCTAAGTAAAACTCTATATAATATTATAATAGCTATTCTCTATTAGATACATTGAAGTAAAATGAAATAATATGATGCTTAAGATTCCTTACAAGGAGGTGAAGATATTAAATGAAGTTATTATACATCATTACTTTTATTACCATCATTTTCTGTATTAACATGTAGTCCTTGTACATCATGTACCAAACTATATCAAACTCAGATTAATTTTAGACATCATTTATTGGTATTCTATAGAAACCACTGCAGGTCATGGTTTTTTAGGTTAGTCAAGTTGCCATACTTCTTAGAACACGTTGAGCTAATACTTTTTTGAGCACCTATTATGTGCTGGGGCACTAATACAAATTCTGTGGTAGTGAGACAGTATAAACATGTCCAGATCATTTTGTTTCTCTGGATAATAAAATATTAATAATAATGCTTCCTAACTACTTTTTCCTATTCCCTATCAAGAGATAAACCACCAGATTTGAAGTACCCAATTGAATCCACAGTCACTAATTCCTACATTAGAACCAGAAATGTCAAATTTGCATCATAATATGAAACATTAATGAAAATGCTTTCTGGGAGATAATTCTCCATGGGTCTCTTGAATTTCTGCACATTTTGTAAGCAGAAGAACTGTCCTTTTCTCCAAGTTATCTTTTCAAAGGTGTTTGAATAACATACAGCCTTGCACAACAGAGATGTGCAGAGGGCAGGCTTCCTTACTGTCTGGTGTAATAAAGATAATTTCTCCCTTCTAAGCAAAGGTTTAGCAAGTTTGTTTACTGCGTATTATAAAAGAGTTAGTTTCCCCAAGCCAGGGGTTCTGAGCTCTGATGCTGTGCAAGGCAATTACTTGGACCTCTCTCCATCACCCCTAAGAGACTTCATGCGCCAGGAGAACTAGCTCAGATGTGAAGCTCCTATTGCTTCTTTGCTGTGAGTAAACAAGTTTTTGTTTCTGACCCAGGCACTCATGTCCTCTGCCAGCACCCATGGAACTGTGGCAAGCTCACTTGTTCACTTGCAGGTAGGGTAACTCTCAGACCCTTCATGGTTCTTGACAATGCTCAGCTTCATTTTCCTGACAAAGAACTAACAAGTTCTCAGCAAAAGCACTTCTGCAGAAGGTGCCATGGAGGGGACATCAGAAGACAATGGTGTTTCAGGGTTTTTTTTCCAAAGCTTAAGAATTTATAGTAATTTCTGAATCCAGTTCTGGTCTGCTCAAGTCATATGATTTCTAGTATCTTTATTATGTGAATGGAATGCTTTATATATTTGTTTAATTTTGCTATAGCTTCCAAACTATCTATGTTTTAAAATTTCTATTCCTTCAAATAAGAATAAGATACCCTGATGTTAAAAGCTAAAGAGGTTAATTTTTTTTAAACATATTGATAAAGTTAGCATTAAGTATTAGTTTAAATAATTAGATTAATGCTTAAAAAGACATTTTTAAGTGAAAAAGAGAAAAGAAAATTTAATTTTCATATGTATTACTGTTCTCATAAGCCTTGTCATTTTATTTTTAAATGAGTGTCCATTACATGTGAATAAGCCTTCTCTTGTTGAAGAGCACATATGGACTAAGTTAGCTGGCATTTTCCTTATCAAAAAATAAACAAGTCTGAACGTGGGTGTTCTGTCAATCAGAACACTTAGCCATGTTACAGGCTGCCACTGATGCACAAATCCATTACCCCGACATAAAATGCTCTACCAAAAAACAAATTAAATCACTTTATAGCTCTTAGCCGGATACATTGCCAGAATATTCAGAGGATGAAATATGTATGTGACTTCAAGAGAAGAAATTGAAACCAGGAGCCAACTACTTCTAAGCAGCGCAAATTAAACGCCAACGCTATGTATTTTCATGTCTTGTCTTGTTTGTCTTCTTTAGATGGTAAACTTACTGGGGAAGGGGGAGACTCTGTCCCTTACTATATTCTATCAGCCAGTAGAGCATACGCCTCTTAGTACTTCCACTGCAAATAAATATTTATTGTCATAGAGAGGAATTCATTTTTATAAAAAAGCAATGAAGAGGGAATCTGGAAGGCTTGATTCCTGGCCTCTGATGAAAATGTGGATAAGCCATTTCACCTTTCTTATTTTCCTCTCTAATAAAATGAAAGTAACCACTTTCCTCACCCAGGCCATGGTGTGAGGTTTCATTATACAATACCTGTGAAGTCAATTTAGCTCCTCAGAAGACTGGTGTTATATAAACAGCAAATATTATTACCGTCATTGGGTTGAGTTGTGTAACATCCCAGTGTTTCAGCCAAAATATCTGAGAAGGATGTTGGTAGGTTTATGATACTTTATTTCATAAAAGTTGTGTTCTACTGGTTTTTTCATTACCAGACATTACTCTTAATGAAAATTTATTCCTGATATTTAGTAAACACTGTATTTTATAATGAAGCAGTTCAGTTCTGTGCATGTGTCAGAGAAACGTTTAATGAAACACAGGCAAATTAACACAGAGAGGGAGTGCCAGGGTCTTCCTCGCCTTCTAATCCCTTGTAAGTCAAAAGGAGGCTTTGAAGGGACGAATGCTGTCTGGAAAATACTGAAAACTATTTCATTATCTTAGTGATTTCTAAAGTATTAGTTTTTTCTGTAAATACCTCAAAGATTGCAGACAGTGTTCAAGTGAACTAGGGCTGTTATAAATAATATCATTTTTTTCGAAGGACCTCAAGGAGAAATTTCACTGATGTCACAGCCAAAATGCTCCCATCCCCCTGCCTAGCCAGGTCCCTGTTTCAACTGACCTCACTTATGACACGTAGAAGAGCTAAGGTCGCACATGGATTCCAACTCAAGAAATAATAAGTGCCGTTAAATTACCTTACTTTTCTGTTCAAGGTCTCCCCAAAATTATAATGATATGAAAGAAACTGTTCTTTTAGCCAAAAAGATGAACTATATCAAGCCTGAGGGAAGAGAATGCAGAAAGAAGCTTTGAAATTCTGAGTGGAGCTGCAATCAACTGCCCATCTCCAGATCCCACTTTCTGAACTCAGGCTCAGACCCTAATAGTCTTAAGGTTCAAATGCCATTTCAACTGTCAGTAGCATCACGTGGTTAATTTTCCTTGAATGACCCAGTGTGGAATCTCAAGAATTGTTGCATTTATCCAGCTTCATAACTCCTTTCTAGATTGTGCAAACAGCAGAACAACATCTTAATCAAATTAAATTTTAAAAAATAGAGTGTGAAACATTAGTTTTCCAAATATAGCTTAGTCTATTAAGAATACATCATCTTCTGCTTTCCATCATACTCATCAAGGGACACATTTCATCAGAAATCAGGAAGCAAACCAAAGAATGACTTCTACTTTATTGAATCAGGCAAAAAACTGTATCCTAAAACATTTCGATCAATGGCAAAGTTTAAACTATACATAGGGATTAAAGACCAGGACTCTGAGAACATATAGTGAAATCAACATACATAACCTTTCAAAAATCATACAGGCCAGATTTGGGCCCAACAATCCAACACTAAGAAGTGAAGGTATCCTTATTTTAAGCCAGGCTCCTATTTAAATGTGCATTCCTGTTTTTATGATAATATGAATTCAGGAATTTTCCTTGAAAAACCTAATAATGATCCAAGATTACAGATTTCAGGAACTGGAGCATTACTAATTATCCTGTTCATCGAGGAAAACAAATGTTTGAACTGAGAGGATATCAGGAAAGGAAAGTGATATTCCTGACTAATTTCTTTTTACATGTCCAGATAAGATGACTGGCAAAAAAGTGACCTAGTTAGTTAATAATCAAGCCAGGGTGAAGGCCAATTTGATAACATTCACTGCCACTCTACTATCTCTTCGTTAGTTCTTATGTCTTGCTGGGGTGGTCTAATTGAGCTAAATTGAAAAAAAAAAATCAGATTTCTCTTTCCAAGATAATTTTAAAACAGTTAACACTCATTCTGTTTGTATGACAGATTAATGATAGAATAACTTGGGGGTCAGCAAAACTATGGCCCTTGGGTCAAATATGGCCAGCAAGCTATTTTGTAAATAAAGTTTTATTGGAACACAGCCCTGCTGTCATTTAGGTGGTGTCTGTGGTGGCTTTTGCACTGTAGCGGCAGAGTCTAGCAGTTGCAACAGAGACCTTATGACCCACAAAGCCTAAACTATTAACTATCTGTTCTTTTACAGGCAAAGTTTGCCAATCACTAGAGCAGAGTTTATTGCTAGATACAGTTATTTAAAAAAGAAAATCATTTTCCTTCAAAATAAGATTTTTTAAAAAAGCAATTCTTCACTGAGATGAATGCTGAAGGAAGAATGAGTAAGTCTCAGGCATAAATTTTTCATTGTAATCAAAATCACATATGCCACCCAAACACTCGATTTTACTTCAGATGTAAGAGACTATACCATTTCATACTGGGTCTCATGAAGTGTGAAGGACTTCTTGTAAGAGAAAGGAAATGACTTCTACTCCCTAGCATTTGATAAAGAATTAGGTTCTGATAAACTACAATTCTGATCCTAGCACCACAATGGGTATTAGGTAAAATAGAGTACTTTAAAAAATTCTGTTGATGGAGAAAAATGAACTACAATAAAATCACAACTGCTCTACCTTACATTTCACGTGAGGACTGCTCTCCCAGGGCAATATTCTTATCTGGGTAATTGGGCTAATACACCACGGTCACTTTCAAATACACTGTGGTATTTAACATGCACTATCAATTAGCATCTACTCCCTGAGCTCATAATTGACAATAGACAAGAATATATAGGACAACATAACAAGACAGGCCTCACAATAAATGGCTGAATTCAACCTAAAGCTTCTAGATTTCTAATCTCATAAGCAAAAGTGGGGGGCGAAGTAGGAGGGAAGGACACCATGAATCAAATTCTCTACAGGTAATAACAAAACACATTTACTGCCTACAGAAAAGGAAATAAATCTCAATTACTAAAAAAGGCCCTCATCACTCAGTTGTCATTGTGTCATTACTGGTTTGTAAAACACCTACCATGCCTGGGAATTAAAAAGCTGTTTTTAACAAATAGATGCTCTGATTTGTGATCATAATTACATAGATTTTCCATTTTATTAAAAGCCAATTTTAAAAACATTATTGACTTATTCTTTTTTTAAGAAGTGAAGAAAATACTCTCAGAATTGTTCTTCACAGGGGAACCATCCAATCTCATATCCAAGTTGATCTACAAATGTTAAATAATGTAGCCCTGCCATCTAGTGGCCATGACTGGGAACCCAACTTTGGAACACAGCTTGGGTTTCTTTGAAACCCTGAATCGATTTCTCCTATTAGCTCCAAAAAAAAAATCTTTTAACGAAAAACATAAAATATAAATCTAAGAATATGAATATAAAGTAAATTATGTATCATTAACCTGATGGACATTAATGGCAAAGAATTGTCATTCCGTTGAAATAAAGTTACTGCTACACTAGAAACCGATGAGGTACATTGTATTTGTTTAAAATATTTTTAGTTAAATCCACATAGATTTGTGGACTATATTTACCAATGCTATTTTCATAATTTCACAAATATATGTATTTATGAATAAAACTAAAGAAGTTCTAAGTAATATTTTCCAAAAGAAAACATTATTTCAAAATCTTTCTGTGATATTAAAAATATAGATGACTATATCTCCATTTCTGTACTTTCCTGTCCAACTCTCAACTACCAAATGATTTACTTACTTCTTTCATTCTCTCATACAAGAATTTCCATAAATATTTAGAATAAAAACATTTTATCTTTAAAAATATAAAATTCCCTTTGGGAACCATTATCAATAGAATTTCTTGAATAGTCATTTGTCAACTATTTTTCAGTATAGAATATACACCAAACCTTACAAAGTTAATATTTAGTCAGTTTTCTTTCTGTTTTCTCCCAACAGTCTGATTTACATATGCTTTTGACAGAAGGTATATTAAACAATAAACACATATTTATGATACAGAGATATATAGTAAGTTATTACAAAAGATACTAGGTCATGTATAGTATAAGAACATCAGATACAGGAAGTATTGCTTCATTAATTTGTAAAATGTAGAAATATGTATCTATTAACAATAAGGTCTATATTAACTTTGTTTTAATAAATTATTTACTTTAAGGGTAATTTCCTATTTATCATCTATTAGTAATTTTTCTTTTCCTTCCTCTGACCATGTCTAAAATCCCATGGGCCTCATGAAGGCTAAGATTAACCTGAATGTAAACGAATTTGAAGATCCAGGTGAACTGGAGACAAATTCTACCATCTGAAACCCATTTATATATTCCCAAACCCATATGTAAATATGTACAAACCTATTTTTATATACTCTCACATGTTTTACAAACACAGACTGCAAGATCTCTTGAGAACTGTCTTTAAAAAAAATTGGTGTCTTGAGTAACTGCGGTATAGTCTTGAATCTGAAAAATCATTATTGCTGGTAACAGGAAGCATGGAAAATGTGGAGGTCAGCAGCAAAGTGGTGGACATTACATTCTTGCATCTCAAAACTCTAAATATTCTATGTGTCAGGGTGCTCTCCATCAGTAATACTCTTTGAATCTAAGTATAAATTTTACTATACTCATGTTAGAGTTAATTCTTATTTATTAAGCTAAGTATAAAAATCTAGCATTGACTCATTGGATTTTTAAATTAACTATTACTAAAATTCACACGAAGCCGGGGCAGCAAGATTTGGACTCTAAGTCACTATCATATCACATTCTGATCTTATATGGATCTACTTTATTCCCCAAACCACCAGTTTTAAATACCACTGGAGGCAATGATATAAGAGAACTTCGACAGGCTTAGAAGGAAGAACGTTGACAGACTGTTGATATGTAAGGAAAACATTTACACACATACACACACACACGCACACACACGCATATAAACTCAACCACCTCTATATATAATTGGCTCCCCCAACTATGGGTTTGGTTATTAATAAAATAGATCATCTTCATGGGGAGGGGGAGCACAGAATGCAATAATACTGGGATGTTTCTTGCATTAGGTAAAATAAGGTCAATGTTTTCTTTTAACAAGATTGCACTTTAAATAGTGGAAAAAAAGAGAGAGATTATGTATTAAATAATACGTAATACCTAGAAAGAATTAATATATTTGTGGCAAGTATTACTATACAAGGAGTTATTGTCAACTTGTACTGTGACATACGTATTACAAGCAGGCACTCACTATATACTTAATGGTAGAAAATAGCCAGATGAATTTATAATCAAAATGTATAAAAGAGAACCCCACTGACTTACCACCAGGCCACCCCCTCTCTGTAAATGCTTACATTTTCTAAGCCCAGGAGCACAAGAAGTGGAATTGTTGTCATGCCCCCTTGAATCCATTCCTCCAGAGAGACTGTTCCATCATGATCATAGTCAATTTCTTCCATCATTTCATGAAGGATCTGGAGAAGAGGAGATGAGGAAAAACTTGAAATAAATCAATAAGATAAGTTTCATATGACACAACAAAGTATTGCACTGAATTGGTTATGATAAACTGTGACCAGCAGCTAAGTAGAGAGTTGAGGTAAATATCTAAATAACTCGGTACCATGTTAATCCTATTGAGCATATAGTAGCTTTGCTATGATTTCAAAACCCTGACTACTTACACTGACCAGCTTTGATAAATAAATGCTTAACTTATTAATATTTTGTCACTTGGATGGTACAGCTTAAACAAGAAGGTATCTCTAACCATGAAAGTGATCTTTAATTGCTTTCTCTAGATTACTTTAAAAAATTCAAATATATGCCAGACAATGACAGACCAAATTAACTTCACGGCAAAGAGCTGAAATAATTCTTCGCTAAGTGGTGTGGGGCGGAGGAATTAAGTTGCTTTTAACTGCCTATCAGAACTTAATGGAGCCAAGAAGTTAAACAATCAAATAATTTTTTGATTAGATTTCTTTTCTAAGGAAGACTTGCACAGAGTGTCCTAAAGTGTTCTCCGTAGTGGCTGTTTGTAATATATTTATCTCTCGGCTGCATAGCGCTAATATTAGCTGTTAATTCGAAGGGTTGTTGTGAGGTCAAAGGTGCTAATACATTATAAGTATCTTTGAAGAGTGTCTAGCATATATAGTAAGTGTAATACAGGTGTTGTTAGTGTTATATTAGCAGAAATTATATTTGCTAATATATATTACCCAAACATATTACCCCTGGCTGCTGGGAAGGCAAAGTACCTCCCATCTAATGGCACTAAAGTGGCAAACATGGTAGAATGCAGTGAAGGAAGTAACTCACCACATTTATCTAATATGGAGCTTTTAATCAACTTGAAAAAAGAAAGAAGTACAGAGAGCATTAGAAGAAAAATTTGAAAAGGTGCAATAAATGGAATAACGTGATATGTGGACAGAAGTATTATTTGCCTCAACATCCCTGAACTTAGTGGATTGGTGTCTTTCCTCAGCAAGTTTTTGAAAATCAGATTATTTTCCTTCATTGAAACAAACTTATCTATAGGTAGCGGAAAGAGACTCTTTGGAACAAAGTGATGTTGAAATAATTATTTCATCACACTCAAAATGAAAGACAAGGGAAATCATTTAGAATTGGGCAAAATGGCATAAGGTCTCATTAAAAGGCCCTCCCCCTTGAAGACACTCTGATGAACTAGCAGAAATGAACAAATGAGGAGAGAAGTAAAACACAGAGTGTTTGTTTCAGAGGGCTGATACTTTCATACTGTACTTAATAAATCTAATGGTAGAACCTGGGTTAGTTTTTAAAAACTCCCTTCGAGGGCATCTCAGTCTACCCTGAGCCATCAACCTGAAATGTACAATTCTCTTTAGTTATGATGCAAACTTACCAGGAGTCAGACAACGTGTACAAATGTACACATGTGTTTAAAATGGGGAGAGCTGCTGAATCATCAGGCAGGATGAGGCAGTTACTATGACAGCAAACAGCCGTCTTTTATCTTTACTCTTTATACTGTCCACAGAAAGGGCAGACTTGTCAGTATGTGTCACAAATGACTAATAATGCTATATAGCTTTTTATTTGTATTTTCCAGTAGGTATTTGTCCTAATTAGACTGCCCAACCACTAACTGTTCCTTCTTTAGAGCATCCAGATCCCTCTTTTCTCAAACCCCCCACCGCCAAATATGGTGATGTGGTGGTGCCTCCTTCTGCGCTCCAAGCTGATTGAAAAAGACCCCCCTTCCCTCTATTACTCCAGTGAGGACAAGAGCCTTGATTGATAGGTGAATTATATTCACATGAACATAAAAGTGCATGTATCTTTTACATTTACAATGTTGTGTTTTACATTAACATAACCAGAAAAGGCAGCAGAACTTATGAGTCCTTTGATTTCAGTGCAAATAGTATTAAGATGAATCAAACGGTATTCTTAGAATTAAATACGTTACCATCTACTTTACTATTCCATATGCATACTGCAATTTTGTTAATGATACCCGCCACTCATCATGTGCACAGCATGTGTGTTTCCATGTTCAAAAATAAAAAAAGGAAAAAGAAAAATCAGCTGAGTTAAAACTTGGAAAACCCTAATCCCAGTAAGAAAGGCGCTCTCCCTTTCCATGACACTGCATTGACTTTGTTGTACTTTAACCGCATGAGTTTGCAAAGCAAGGGAAAAGCTATCAGACCGCTCCTATCACATAATCATGCCATTACCGTGCTGTTGACTGCATAAATGTGAATTTATATGGTTAAATAGGCTCTTTGAATTCATACAAAATGTAAACCATTTACATAAAATTGATTTGTATTTACTTAATTAATATACAATATGCTAAACTTAGTTGGTTTCAAAGAGAAACTAAAATCAATAATATTCTCCCCCAAATATTCCTGTGGCCAAAGTAAAAGTTGCGAATCATGTTTGTTTTAATGCACATTTGAATAATGTTGTAGCTTTGATATAAATCTATTGAAAATAAGAGGTTTTTAATGCTCTTATAGGCATTGTTAGATACTATTTCTTGAAACAATTTGATTAAAGTTTCCTAGCTCAATCTTTAACTAGCTGCAGAGTTTTGGGCAAGTAACTAACATTTTGGGGCCTCCCAGCAAGCCCACTCCTGGGCATATATCCAGACAAAACTATAACTCGAAAAGATATATGCACCCCTATGTTCATAGCAGCACTATTTACAATAGCCAGGACGTGGAAGTGACCTAAGTGTCCACCAACAGATGGATGGATAAAGAAGATGTGGTACATATATACAATGGAATATTACTCAGACAAAAAAGGAATGAAATAATGCCACTGGAGCAACATGGATGGAGCTACAGATTATAATACTAAGCGAAGTAAGCCTGACAAAGAGACAAATACCATATGATATCACTTATATGTGGGATCTAAAATATGACACAAATGAACTTATCTACAAAACAGAAACAGACTCACAGACATAGAGAACAGACTTGTGGTTGTCAAGGGGGAGGTGGGTGGGGAGGGATGGATTGGGAGTTTGGGGTTAGCAGATACAAACTATTATATATAGAATGGATAAACAACAAGGTCCCACTGTATAGCACAGGGGACTATATTCAATATCCTGTGATAAACCAGAATGGAAAAGAATTTGAAAAAGAATGTGTGTATATATATATATATATATATATATATACACATTCTATATTCCCCAAATGGGAATATAGTTTTATATATATATATATATATATATATATATATAACTGAATCACTTTGCTGACTCAGTTATATTTTTCTACTGAATCACAGTAGAAATTAATTTCTACTGAATCACAGTAGAAATTAACACAACATTGTAAAGCAGCTATACTTTAATAAAATAAATGAAAAAAAATTGGGGGTCTCAATTTCCTCATCTGTAAAATGAATAAAATAGTAGTATCTACCTTGTAGAGTTATGAGCCTTAAATAACACATATGCAAAGATAACAGTGCACTGTGCATAGTAAACCATCATTAGTGTCTTCTTAATCGCCTTCATCCTCTTTTAGATTGAATATTTTAGCTATTTCCATATAAGGAAAATCATGGCGATCATAAAAAACATGTCAGTTCTGACTTTTTTGTGGCATGGTATGACCTTAGCAGTGTCATCAGCAGCTTCTGTTCACCTACACCTATATTAGACTACCATGCAAATTAATTTCCATGAGGAAGAAAAGCAAAAGTTATTATTACTAAGGGCTTCAGAAAACCACATATACTTTTTCTTGTTCAGAATCCACTTCAGCTATTGATTAGAAATAGTAATTTAGAGTTATCAAAAGACATATACGCACTATTATATATAAAATAGAAAACTAATAAGGACCTACTGTATAGCACAGGGAACTCTACTCAATACTCTGTAATGACCTATATGGGAAAAGAATCTAACAAAGAGTGGATACATGTATACGTATAACTGATGCACTTTGCTGTACACCTGAAACTAACACAACATTGTAAATCAACTATACTCCAATAAAAAAATTTTAAAAAATCAAATGCCAGTAATATATTAGGATTGCAAAAAAGATGAAAGAGAAAGGGGTCTTCTAGAATGTAGCCAACAGTTAAATCATTCCTATACCTACTGGATTAAGTTCAGTGACGTCCCATTCAAGGTACTCTGCCACATGCATCATCTGACTGATGATATTTTCTAGTTCCTGGAGGAGAGGGAAGGGAAGGGGAGGGAGGGAAGGAAGGAGAGGGAAAATGAATACAAGGTCTTAGTAAGTTCTTCAACTTTGACTTACAGGAATTGATTTGTTCAACATGTAGCTCAAAAACTAAAGGAGTGAGATGATTAATTTTACATAAAAAGTAAACATATACCTCTGCATTTTAAAGGCCTACTTAACTATACATAAAAGAAGAGCCTAAATATACATTCCTTTGTACTCTGTCTAGAAACCTTCACCAGGAGAGGGCACAACTATACAAAGAAAGGTTTTCTTCCAGGAGATTTTTAAGAAAATTTTTGTTTGGAAAGCAGCATCTGATGAAAGTAGGAACCTGCATATTTTCACAAAAAGCTGTGATTTTTAAGTACTGAGTATCCTGACCCCACAGCTTGAAAACAGGTGTGGAAGGGTGGTGGGAGGAAGGGTTTGAGGGCAGCTGAGCGTTTTATTTTTATTCTGATACACTGAGAACGTATACTGACGGTTCTAGCCATTTACTGGTAAAATTTGCTCTGCTAGAGGTGTGTTCAGGTTAAGGTTTGGAGGCTAAGTGCATGCAGAGTTTATTTTATGAGGGGATAGAATTTTAGTTTGAATATTCACATTCTTCTGCTCAACGTCAACTCTTTGAAGAACTGCTGGTTAATATATATGCCTTGGCTAAATAAATTATAACATTTTTTCATACCGATTTATTTAATGTTTTAATTTTTCTGTATCTTCAGAAAAGATTAAACATACTTTGTGAATGCCAATAATTTTAAGGGTAGTCCGTCCATGACAATTAAAAGCGGTATTTCATAGTACGATAATGTAAAATATAAGAAATATAAAGAATAAGGCTTGAAAGTATATTAATAAAATTTATTCTACTAAAACCTCTGATCTAATGTACGTGGTATGCATAAAATGAAGAAGAAAATATAGTAAAAGAGGGGTTTTTTTTGGGGGGGATTCATGGATCCCTCTGAGAAGCTGATGAAAGCTACACTCTCTCTCTCCAAAAATATATATATGAAATCATGAAAATGTTATATAACACAGGTCATCCCAGAAACAATGCAAATATAAATGTGTTTATTACAGATGTGAAATATTTTAAACACTAATCCCTTGCAATTAGAGGCTAGAATTGTGTGTGTGTGTGTGTGTGTGTAACTAATCTTCCAGTTACTTTATCTTTGCTTATATATGCCTTAATGGTTTGGAACCGTTAAAGTCTCTGGATATGTTTGGAGGAACAGAAACTATTTTTGGTGGACTATTGTGTACACATGTGGTACTAGATAAGTCATCTAACCTCTCTAAGTTTCCTCAACAGTAAAATGGGTATTCTAATAGTACCTCGTTCACAGAGTTGCTACCAAGATTAAATATGCTGTTCTATGAAATACATTTATCTTATCTGGCACAAGTGATCAATAAACATTAGCTAGCATTATTAGACATACTGGTCATTTCTCAAAGTATTAATTTTCTTCTGTTGTGTCTCCAGTATATGAACATAGCCTTTAAATTTCAAAGACAAATGATATCAGAAGGTGCGCTTCCTACCTGACAATGAAGGAAATATCCTGGGGTAGTAAGTTATATGGAGAAAATCACAGAAATTAAATCCAGACCTTTATTTTAAAACAGACTAATTTAATCATAAACAAACTTATTTATCCTCAGCTCATTGTTTAATATTGGGAATATAGTTATAAATATTGCTAGTAATCTACTATATGTTAACCAAAAAATGGCCAGAGACCAAGAACAGCATTTGACTAAATTTTCTACTCAGCTGCCAACCCATGGCTAAGAGCCTAGTAAAGAAACATTGTTTTAATTTAATTAAAAAGAAAAAGAAAACAAATCTGCATTAAAAATATAATTTGCATTAGTGTAGTCAGAAACGCTACAATAAGCATATTGACATATGTAGTAGAAATCTAAACTTCTCGCCGTGAAATGCTACCAGAAAATGAGCAAATGTATCATGTTGCTTAATATTCCTAAGTGGAAAACTGAACACTACTAGGCACTTAAAAATAACAGCATTTGAAAAATTAGAAAGACCCTAACATAAGAAATCCCACAATCACAGCATCAATTCAGATTGGTGGTCATTTCCTAGAGTAAGAATTATATATTTGTATCTCTCTCTGGAGAAACGAATGCACCATTATCCTACTCAGTGTTACATAAATATGTCTCTAACTTCACTGCTTTGCTTGTAACAGTCTGTTTGAGTTCTGCCATAGACAGACATATCAGATGATGAGAGAAACTCATTATCAGAAATAATGTTTATTTTAATCAATATTAAATATATCAAAACATTTGTTTTTACATGTACCTATGTACTTCAAAATTTCCATAATGTGACACTTACTCTTTGGTTAATATTCTTATATTACCTTCATAGAACAGGACATGATATAATATACAAAATGTTAAATAGAAAATACATCATTGGTGGAAACTGAGATGGATATATTCAGGAGGCCCTGATTTGAGAACTAAGAGTCTAACTTCTCCTCTGAAAACTGTCAATGATTTGCATATACTACAAATAAAATAAACATTTAATTATTACTTTCTGTGAGATGGTATTTTTCTTCTATTCATTTTTATGAGTAAAATTATAGATAGAGTGCAAGTTGGATTTAAAATCAGATGAGAAGGGAAGTTTGCCAAAGCAGTTTTAAATATAATTACCCATTTCATCAACATATGTGAGTAACAGTACTTAAAAAGTGGGAAAATAATAAAATGATTGAATCAAGTTCGTAATTCCTTTAAATTCTACCTGTATTCTTGATATTTTCCTATATATGTGTGTATATATATATATATATATATATATATACACATATATATATATATATACACACACACACATACACACATTTTTTTTCTTTTTAGATCAATGGTCTCATCTTTCTCTTATATTTTATTCAGACAGGGTTGAAGTCTTTTTTATCTTTCTGTACATAAAAAAGTCACTTTTTTGTAGTAAAATTATTCAATAGAACAACTGTAATCCTAACAGTTTCCTCAGATCACTTGCTTTCAAAAAGTCAGATGATAAAAATGCTGTGTGAGTGCATGGAAATTATATTGTATCTTCTGTGGTAATAGCTATAAATTTATTCATTGCATTTTTCAGAACAAACTACTTTGAAATTTTCACAGAAAATTTGAAGGAAAAAATTACCGAGCTGTCCAGGAAGCCATTTCCATCCGTGTCATAGAGGCGAAACATAACTAGAAATAAAAGAGGTGTTGAAAAAAAGATTATAGGTGAGTAAGATCAATGCTAGAATAAGGCATATTCTTTAAAATTTATTTTCTGTCAAAAACAAATACTACTAAATCCCTCCCCTCCTCAAAGCAATTGATTTTGGGATCATTTCTCAAGCTTAAAGATGAATTAATCATTAATAAAAATACTGGATATCAGATATAAATTCTACCAATTTTTGTTATATAGCTAGAAAACACTAAAAAGTGCTATTGTTTGTTCAAATTTGTATTACAAGATCATTAAATGGAAATTCAAAATAACAGAAGAGAAGGAATTCAGACATTCAGAGTCTGAATATTAAAGGACAGAGTGGATAAGAAGAAATAACTAATTCAGAGGTCTGGAAATCAATTATAATTTGGAATCTACCATCCACTGTTATGTGAGCTTAGTCAAACGCTGTTTTCTTATCTATAAAATAAGGATAATCACCCTGTCATAAGACACACATTTGTTAGGGATAGGGGTTAAGAGCTACAAACGACTATGCATAAAATAAGCTATAAGGATATACTGTACAAGACAGAAATATAGCCAATATTTTATAATAATTATAAATGGCGTATAATCTTTAAAAACTGTGAATCACTATGTTGCACATCTGAAACTTACATAATGTTGTAAGTCAGCTGGATATATGTATATGTATAACTGATTCACTTTGCTGTACACCTGAAACTAACACAACATTGTAAATCAACTATACTCCAATGAAAATTTAAAAAAAAAAAGACACATTTGTTGTGAAAGTGAGATGATACACACAAAGGTGTATCAAAAGCTGTAGGTCACTACACAAATATATAAGCCATTGTTTTGATTAATCCTTAAGCAGTATGGGAAAGGAAAAATTAGTGCAAAATAAGGGAATTTTCCTGATAGGGGATGCAAAGACATAAATGGCATTATTATCATGGGTATAATGGTGTATTTGTTTAAATCGGAGATGTAGTTTCATAGGGTAACCACTCTTTGAACTAATCAAATGAGGAAAAAGACACTATTGGCTCTGTGCTAGGGAGCTCAGGAAAGCAGGATGGCAGAGGTCCATGCCTGGCCTGAGGATTCCCCTTGTATAATTCACACACCACCAGGAGACTACAGAAGAGGCTGCAGGTGCCGTTTTGAGATAAACAGAGAAGAATGACACAGCTGTAAAAATAGAGGAGTGGAAATGAGGGTTTGTGTTGGGTTTGTATAATTTCCTGGAGAGTCTTGATGTCTGAAGTCTATAATATCAACCAAAGACATTGACAACTAGGAGACATAATTATGCAATGACCTTAATCTGTAACTCATTGTTATTTTTATATTTAAAAATAAGTATTATATTTCAAAAATTCTAAGATATTTATAAGATGCAAAACTACTCTGCACATCACTAAAAGGAAAAAAATGCTGCCAATCTAGCTAACGTGTTCTATTCACTGTAAAATGGAAACAGACTTTAAAGATGTTGAAATGTAAGTGGAAATGTATACCTATTGAATTAAAGGATAGAATGTTAGGTTTGCTAAAGAATGTAAATATCTTGATTTGCAAACCATGATAACTGTTCTCTGTTATATATTAAATGAGAATAAAATTCAGAAAGAAAGAAACAAACAAAAAAACTTACCACAACATGGATACTAAGCATTTCAAGATTTTCTAGTATAGCATAAAATGGTAAAAATATCTTTTTAAGTGGCAAAAATTCATACACCATTCAGAGAAGGGGTTAAGTACCAGGAACAAGGCAAGGACTTCCAAAACCTAACTATATTTTAGAATGAGGGATGCTTGTGACTCTGTTAATCCTTATTGGAGTAAATGACTGCTAAACCATTTCATACAGCTCAGGTATATGGATATTTACCTATGTCTACTGGTAAATCTTGTTGGCAACATGAGCTCAAAGACGTACACACAAGTGGGGTGGGTGTGTGGTACCTGTCATTCATTTTGGGCAGCATCTGAAACATCTTCCTAAATCCTGAAAGCCAGACTTTATAAAGCACAATAACAGATGAAAGGCCAGATACCTTCCTTTACTAGCCTGACTTGAAAATAGGGTTTGCACATGACCCAGCCTCTACCAATCAGAAGCACAAGCCCAGATGATTAATCAGATGCTAGTGACCCAAGAAAAAAGGGGCTTCACAGAATCCATGCTGATGAGAGGCAGCAGCAACAGCAGTAATTGATGAAAGGGGTGTGTGGCAGGGGTGGTAGCACTGAAAGGTGCTCTGTCTGTCCACAAAGAAGCAGTGATGGGTTGTCATACGTATAAGAAAAGAGCTATTAAAACTATCTTTACTTACAAATGATATGTTTGTACCATCAGAAAATTCTTTTGAATCATCAAAAAGAATTGGAACGTATATGTATACATATTTCATATATATGTAAGAATTTACATTATGTATATACGTATTAGAACTTATGTAACTGATATGTTATCTATATCTTATTATTAGAACATATATCATATGTATTATATCTTATATTAGAACTTATATAACTATATAATTAGATCTTATATAACATATAGGTTATATGTTTTATATTAGAAATTATATAATGTATAAATATTAAGACATATGTTTATATATAAATATACATAAGTATATGTATTTAGTGATATGGTCAGATTAAAAAGTCAGTTGCAGTTTTACATACTAGTGAAGAACAATTAGAAAATGAAACATATCATTTACAATAACATCCAAAAACCTAAATATATAAGATAAATTTATCAAGAGTTGGACAAGACCTCTGTGCAAAAAATATAAAACTTCACCAAGAAAAATTATAGAAAACCTATATAAATGAAAAGATGTATTATGTTCATGAATTGGAAGATTCAATATCATTAAAATGTAAATTCTCCACAGATTGTTCTATATAACAGATACAATCTCAATAAAAATACCAGTAGCTTTGTTTTAAATATTAACATGGCTGATTCTAAAACTTACATAAAAATAAAAAAGACTTACAATACCCCAAACAACCCTGAAAAGGGAGAACACATCAGAAGAATTTACATGACCTGACTTCAAGAGTTGCTAAAGATCAAGTGAATCAAGATAGTGACATGCTGACTAAGGGCTACACAACGGAACAATGGGAAATAGGAATATAGATAGAGATCCACACACTTATGGTCAACAGGGACAAAAGCAATTCAATGAGATAAGAAACGTCTTTTCAAAAAATGATGATGGAACAGTTGGATGGATATTCATATAAAAAAAAGTACCTTGACCCTTACTTCACACCAAACATGAACATTAGGTCTAACTGAATTTTAACTTTAAAACTAAAAATTTTTGAAACTAAACTTTAACATTAAAGCAGCGCTATAAACCTTCTAAAAGAAAATACAGGACCATATCTTCATAACCTCAACATAAGCCAATATGAACCATCAAAGATTTTTAAAAAATAGGTAAATTAAACTTCATCAAAATTGGAACTTCTGCTCATCAAAAAGAAAAAAAGAAGACTATTAAGAAAATAAATAAGCCAGCTGCAGATTTGAAAAAAATTTTTCAGAACACATATATCTAACAAAGGACTTGTTTCTACAATGTATGAGCAAACCCTAGCTCAGTAATAAAATAGCAAACAACCCAATTAGTAAAGAGGCAAAAAATCGAACAGATGCTTCAAAAATGGAAGAGAGGTGAGTAGTCAGTCATAACAAAGTACTCAACATCATCAATCGTAAAGAAAATGGAAATTTAAACCACAATTAGAGACCATCATATGCCTTCTAAAAAGACTCCAGAATTCAAGTTTTTTCCCCAAGACCAGTCTACCAAAGCTGCTTACCTTCTCAGCCTCTTAGGTGCCTAAGAATTTACAGTTTAAAAATACTGGCAAAAGCCTGGCTCCCCGCTCCCAGAAATTTAACCCACAAATCCAACTTGCCTTGAAAATTTCCTAAAATTTACAAACAGATTTTTTTAAAAAAAATATTGAGTTTAAATGTTCTAGTTGTTTCTAGCAGAAAAGTTGGTCTGAGAACACTTTACTGTTGTATGAAGTAGAAGCCCTAGTATATTTTTATATTAATTTCTACACACATTAGCAGGAGATAATGGCTGTCTATAAATCCTGTCTAATTCACCAAGGAACAAAGTTGGAGAACTTTAAGTTCTAGTTAATAATTATAGCAATAATAAAAACAGTATACATATATTGAGCACTAAGTATCTTGTAGTCTAAATCTCACCAATTATAAATCAATGATAAAACTTTCCTTCGATTCCGATGTGAGAGAGGAATTCTAGAACTTTTATTTTCAGAGGTAAGTCTACTTTCCTAATTTAAAATTGTAGTGGGGTCATGCAAAACAAGAAATATTGAACACACATAGTTACATTGCCTTTCTATTGAAGGTCCACTACAGTAACAGTAAGGGATGAAACAGGCATAAACCCACAAGTACAAAGAAAACGTGAGAGGAGACAAGAAAAATAAAATTTTAGAAGCTGGAAAACACATGGTGTCTGATGTAGAAACCTGAGAAATATAGACGTAAACTGGTGGTAAAGAGGAGGCGCAGATTCACACAGTAAAGGAAACATAATCTTCATGAAAAGAAATTAAACCTTTAAACACTACCCCTCACGGCTTGCACCTGAGGGTATGCCAGCCCTCTACCTTAAAGAAGACTGGATCTTTGAGCTTTATAGCAGTCAAGCCACAGGGACTCTGAGTTCAGGGTACTCAGGCATTCTGATGGTAGGGGTCCAATACCAAAGAGTGTAATCATGTGAAAATGGATATACTGAACATTGAGAAATGTAAGTCCCCTTGCTCATCTCTGATGAGTCAGACTTAAACCTCATCTACCCACCCACCTACCCACAACCACCAAGTAGTTGTTTCAAAACAAAGTAATTTGGAAGAAACCAGCAAAGCAGGGAGAGGGGAACCTAATAAATAAGAGGAAAGATTCAATCCATAAATAAGAATAATAGCAAATAAGGATGGTGCCGACAACAAAAAGGATTCTCTGTGAAGTGAAAATTATACTAGAAAGAGTAAAAAAAAAAAAAAAAAGTCATCCTAGATGTAGAAGATGTACCAGATGTCAAACGAAAGACATAAAAGAAAAGAAGTTGGAAAACAGGAAAATTAAAAAATATAATAAGTCGAAGTTCTGTCATGGAGTTTGAACATCTAAAAATAGTGATTTCAGAAAGACTGAACAAGTAAAATAAAGGAGAAGGTAACTAACAATGAGAAGATGAAGGAATAGATGGAGAGCACAAGTTTCCAACTAGAATTTATGGTGGAGGATTTAGGAATTAATTAGTTATATAGGAATAAAGAAACTAATCAAATAAAGAGAAAAAAAAGGCAGTTATTAACACCACAGAAAATAAAAATTGTTTGGCTTGGTAAGCCTATAGAACCTTTCCCTTTTAAAAGCATATCTGAATAATACTGATAAAATTAATAGTGATCCTCAAACATTATAATAAGACTATTTTTTCCTTAGAATTTAAAAGTAAAGTTAGTCTCCAAGGTCAAATGAATCATTGAACAAAGAGGTTTTATTTTTAAAACCAACATATAAGGATATAGATTTTTAGGTGCAAAAATAATTTAAGCCCAATATTAAAATTATTCTGTCAACATGATAGCTTCCAAAGGTGGGTACCTCTTAAAAACTTACAAACCAGTTTAACCCACATTTTTTCTATTTTTATGCTCATGCAATTATACTTTATATAGAAACAATTATGTGCCCACACATGAATTTGGTTAAGAGCTCAAAGGAAAGGCACATTACACAATATGAGGGTAATTCTTTGTATCTAGAATTTGTTTCTTTTCCAAAAGATGTGCAAGTTTTTAATCTATTTTCCCATAGAATATGTTTTTGTACTTTGTATAATATGTTATTGATATGAAAATATTATTATGGAAATTGTTTTTAAAGATTATAAAGTATATATTTTAAAAAGCATTTAAGCCAGAATTTGTTTAACTCACAATTTTTTACTGTTTTATGTATTTCAAGACCTATCTAATAAACCACAAGGGCAGAGGTGAAAATCATTTGTTTGGAGTTTTTTTACATCTAATATAATGGTGTTATACTTTCTTCTTTTCTCCACAAAAGAAACAATAGGGCTTTCCTGGTGGCGCAGTGGTTGAGAGTCCGCCTGCCGATGCAGGGAACATGGGTTCGTGCCCCGGTCCGGGAGGATCCCACATGCCGCGGAGCGGCTGGGTCCGTGAGCCATGGTCGCTGAGCCTGCGCGTCCGGAGCCTGTGCTCCGCAACGGGAGAGGCAATAGTGAGAGGCCCGCGTACCGGAAAAAAAAAAAAAAAAAGAAAGAAACAATAATCTAAACAAGGAAAGGCAGCTTTTCAAAATAAAAAGGGCACCTATACAGCAGGTCAGAAATCATACATTTTAGTCACAGATAGCTAAACTGGTGGTGTAATTAATAACCAGTCTCTCTGGGCTTTAAATGTTTCATTGACAATATAGGAAGGTTAACTAGATGATATTTGAGGACTTTTCAATATTAAATTTCAGTGGTTCTAAGATTAATACTAGACAGAGCCGTAACTTTAACATACAGGGTAGTCCTCATTATCTGCATGTCAATTGTGTATTTTTCTGGACATTTTCCTATTGATTTCTTTTTAGTGATATATTTTCAGTAACTGTAAGCTAACTTAAAGTTATTCTAGCTAAGTCATTAATAATTTGATAAACTCTAATCCCAATGTGAATGCCACATTTATACTTTTAAATAAAAGTATAAATTTAGTACTATTTGATGCCTTCAATAATTCACCTTATCTTCCTCTTGTCAAGCACCCATAGACTTCAATACAGTTCCATTTAACTAGCATTTATTGAGCATCTATCTTTTGAAAAACACACATATATAAGTGGTAGGTGCTAGAGTGGGAAGTGCAATGGTACAAGGAAGGAGAGTAAAATAATCTGATTAGAGATGGCAAGAGGACTCATGATGTGAGCTTAGGCTTCAGTGTAGACTGGACTGGATCTGATATACGCTGGGAAAGATATACACCCCTAGCAAATGCACATTATAAGCAAAGGCATGAAGGTGGAAAAGTTCAGGGTTTGTCTGATAATTAAAAAGTAGATTCATATGACTGGCACTTTTTTGTGCAGGTCATAGCCAAATGCAAGACTGGCCAAGTAGGTTGGGGTCAAATTGTGGAGCCAGATTAGTTTATGGATGCTAAGTTAAGGACTTACTTTGATGTATTATTCAATAGGGAACTACAAAAGGGACACATTCTTCCTGAGTCAGAAGAAGAGGAAAGAACAGGTATAGAAGTAGACAAGTTTTACGCAACATGAGAGAAAGTTATAAGAATTTACAGCTAATGAGTGAGATGATGATTAATTAAGTAGGTGTTTGAAGTAACAAAGCATCTGAATGAACTTTTAACTAGGAGAAGTCAATGACCAGAGAAACACTGAAGGCACTGAAGGCCAGCTGAGGTTTTGAGAAGAGTTCTAATCCACAGAATTATATTATCATTTCACAAAATCTCTGGCAGCTCAGTATATGAGCAAATAAATTGGATGTTCAAAACTAAGTGAGAAGGAATGATTGACCTCACGAATTACGGGGTCAGTCTACATTTGAAGGGGTGGGAGGCCCAAAAGCAGCAAGCAAGTTTAGGAGGAAGTGAAGCGGTCAAGGGGCAAGAATTCTTAACTTACTTTTTTTTTTTTTTTTTTTGCGGTACTGCGGGCCTCTCACTGTTGTGGCCTCTCCCGTTGTGGAGCACAGGCTCCAGACGCGCAGGCCCAGCGGCCATGGCTCATGGGCCCAGCCGCGGCATGTGGGATCTTCCCTAACCGGGGCACGAACCCGTGTCCCCTGAATCGGCAGGCGGACTCTCAACCACTGCGCCACCAGGGAAGCCCATTAACTTACTTTTATTTCATTTAACATTCACATAAATGTGAAGGAATTTATGTGAGCAAATATTGGTTCATTTAATTCTCATAGCAAACATACAAGATAGACATTATTATGATCCTAATATTACAGCTGGGGAAGCTGAGGCCTGAGAGGTTTTAACGATGTGCCTGGGTCACTCAGATAGTAAGAGTCAAAGCTAAGATTCATTCAGTTAGTGAAGTGAAGGGTCCAGCCTCTTGAGTACTGTGCTATGCTATATTTAAACTCAAAGCAGAAAAGTAAAAAGTTACGTGAGCTTAGGCTGTGGTCAAAGCAAAATACTAGAATTTAAATTTATAGAATAAGAGCAGTCTTTGGGAATTAAAAGACTTGGGGTATTGCAACAAAAGTGGGTGACTGAAATAAAATGGAGTTGAGGTCACAGTATTTGAGGAATCTAAGAAGACTCAAAGAGGGATGTATTGAATGGCTCTCCATAAAGTACTGTAGTGGGCTTAAGGTGAAGAGGGCAAACCAGACCTGGTACAATGTTCTTATCTATGAACCTTGATGGTTGGTAACTTCCACCAAGACAAAAATAGAATTCCTCCACAACTTCAGGACACACACACATGCACGCACGCATACTTTCCAAGGGTTCGTGGGAACAGGTAAATAAATACCTTCTACTTGATGGGGCCTCAGAACTGGCAAAGACCACAGGGAGGCATTAGGATTGAGTCAAAGACAGTGAAGGAAAGCAAGTTGAAGAAATGGCATATAATCAGTGGAAAGTTCAAAAGCGTTTGTTAGTTTCCTTTCAATGAAAAAAAAAATGCTTTATTCTAAACATTTTGTAAATGCCTGGCAGAAAAGAGAGGTGCGGGAGATTAGAAGTGGCAGTAAGCACTGAATAGATTTATAAAACATTGTTTTTTGGGGAAAAAATATTTAAAACATGTCATTAATTTATCTAATAACCCAGGTAAAAGAACGTATCAAATAATGCCACCATCAATTCCAAGAACAATTGTAGTTTCAGATGAATTATGTGTGTGTGTGTGTGTGTGTGTGTTTTCATTGGACTGAAGGAACTGCATAAACCAAGGCTTCTCAAAATGTGGTCCCTGCAACATCAGCATGACCTGAAATGAAAACTCTGAAGTCCTATTCCAGGCTTGCTGAATCACATATACTCAAGTTGGGGCAGAGCAAGCTGTGTGTTCATAAGCCCTGCAGGTGATTCTTATGTGCGATAAAGTTCAAGAAACTCTGGCCTAAGACAACATGTCTGTACTCCTTTCTGCTTAGCTGCTTAGAAATTGAGATTCAAAAACATCACTCACCTGCAAAAGTTAACTATATTAGATGCTTGATTATATCTACTTCTGTGTTAATTTTAATTATTTTCTTCTCTTCTTTCCTCTAGTATATATTACGTTTAATAAGTCATAACCATTTTGGAAACATATATTAAATGAACAACCATTAGATTTCTTTAAAGACATTGAAAAAATTTTAGAATCTATAACTATAATATACTATATGAATGTTAGGAATTTGTAAACGCGCAACTGTAGAAGGGAAAAATGTATAAGTACATAGCTAAGAAGCTGGGCGAAAGAAATGGATTCTGATTTAACTGATGTAGGAAAAAGCCTGGCATTTAGAAAACAAACCAACAAACACAAGCTCCAGATGAGTAAGGACCAGGTTAAGGTCCTCCACACTTGAGGAGAGTAGAGAAGAAAACTAGAACAGAGCTAGAACCTTAATGAGTTTCTGAAATTGAAATGCATTTTCTTTCAAGAGTCTGGTGAAAATCACAGAAGTAATGCCAGGTGGTAACAAGTCTGTCTATGCAGGAAGTCTAAAGAAATGAATGGTATAAGCTCGAAAAAGAGCTGGAAAACTTAAAGAACCGAGGGAAGGAGATTGATAACACTGAAGAGAGGTAAGTGGCAGGTCAGGTTCAACTTGATTCATCAAGTGTTTCTGAATCACTCGTGGGTTAACATTATGGCTGGCAACTGTGGACGAGGACTGCTGAGACACAGATTCACATTGAGAACTTACAACATACCTCTTAGGAATTCTACCTTAAAAACAAAATACTTGCAGTTGACCTAAAAATAATTAAACTGGATCACAAAGACCATGTTGGGGAGAAGTAATGGTGTCTTTATTTATTCTCAGACCTGGAATAGAATCTTTGTTTTGTTTTGTTTTTTTGCTGTACTTGGGCCTCTCACTGTTGTGGCCTCTCCCGTTGCGAAGCACAGGCTCCGGACACACAGGCTCAGGGGCCATGGCTCACGGGCCTAGTCGCTCCGCGGCATGTGGGATCCTCCCGGACCGGGGCACAAACCCGTGTCCCCTGCATCAGCAGGCGGACTCTCAACCACTGCGCCACCAGGGAAGCCCGAATCTTTGTATTTTTAAAATCATCCCAAACACAGTCCTAATAACACCTGAGAAAACTTTCTCTCTGGCCATTACTTCAATAAAAATTCACTAAACATTAATATTTATTTTGGAATGAGAGAGATTTCTGTAGGTTCTTAGGAAAACAAATAAATCTTGAAATGCAAATATTCAACATTTAGAACTAATAAATATGTATTTAAAGAATGATGTTAATATGGTTTATTCATAACTTAAGCAGGTGTTACTATTAAATAATCATATTACATTAAATTCTTTATTAGTAAGAGAAATATTATCAAAAGTTACTGTTAAACTAAACATGCTACCCAGTCATAATTCTGAGGTGTCACAATACTCTACATTTACTTTAGAAATGTCAAATTTAGGATTCATTATCTTTACTATCATTTCAGTAGCAAAAAAAATTTAATTCATTTTAATGATATCTAATACAATCAGGTTAATCAGCTTATTGAACAAACCACCAGCTCTGTATTTAGCAAGGGCTTTGGAGATAGAATAGATTATTAAATGACGGGGCTTGCAGTAAAGGTTTGAAAAATAGTTTCTTGCCTTGCAATGAGTACAGTTTGCCACCAGAGAGAGCTCAGTTACTGTATTTTATTAAAGAGAGCACTTATTTCCTTTCAACTAGATTGAAATTCTCTATCTGAAACGCCTGCTACATGGTAAAAGAAAAAAAAGCTATTGTTTAATTATTTATAATATTCAGTCAACTTCTAGAAATGAAACTCTCATGCTTGGTATTTAAGAAATTATTTGTCCACGGCAACGAAAGTTAGTGCAGAAGGTTTCAAGGAAGATTTCCAGAGAGAAAGGCTCAGGTTGCCTGTGGATAGTGAACCCTTTTTCTGCTTAATGGGAAGACCTCCTACATACTAGAAATAAGTGTATTTTCAAAACAACACAAAGGATACTTTTCAATATCGTCTGGTTACCAAACTGAGCAAATTCAAAAACAAAAACCATCAATTGATAAACATGCTCAAGAAATACTCAGTAATAAATGGACCTTGATCAATAATAACCTAAAATTGATAGATTCTTAGTATCTTTTAATTGTCTGATTTTCAATTGGAGGATTTTTTTATAATTATTAACCAAGGTCACGTTACTTAATAAGAATGTAAACAACCACAGTATATACAATTTTAAGTTTGTCAATATCCAGTCCTATCCCCCCACCCCAACCGTGATAAGTAAACTAAATGAAGAAACACATACACTCCAGTTTATCCTCAGGTCTTCCTCTTTCAAGGAGAGACAGGTAACAGACAATATCCTTCAGGTGGATTACTTCTGGGGAACACGTATTTGCTGGAGAAGTACGGGGAGAGGTGATGGCACCTTTATTCATTCTCAGACCTGGAAAAAAAGATTTGTCTTCATATACTTAAAAATATTCACAGTGCTCTCAAACAAAAGCCAACAAAGGAAATAGAGAGATAATGCCTAGACCATGTAGAGAAACTGTATACTTCTGAGGCGTGAAATAACCAAATTCTCTGGTCTCTAGTATAACAGAGACAGACATTCTATGATTCATTTAAGTAATGGAGAGTCCTTTGGGATTTGGGGACATAGGGACTGCTCTGCCTACTCACTGGATGGTGTTTGGGCCAGAATCCTATCGCCCAGAGTTAGTTGGTAGACAGATTTCAAAGCATGAAGAACTACTTTCCTATTCCACTTTTCTCTGCCTTAGGCAGTGACAGCTGTGAATCAGCTGGGAAGACTGAAAAATGGTCTTTCACAAAAAACTGAAGAAATGTGAGTCTGTCCCAATATGATTATTATATATTGATGGTCAGGAATCATTCATACATAAAAACATGTATTTATGTCAAACGGTTGCCAGCACCGTGAATAAGACATCCTTTTTGCCATCAAGGAATCTGCCCATGAATAAGAGAGAAAGAGAACATAAACAAAAATCTGGATAAACATGACAGATTTAATTAGGTAAGAACATACAACTGTAGTTTGGTTTTAATATGGTCCATACTTTATTTATTACATCCATTCATTGTGCCTATTCCAAGACAAGGGTAGAGAACCTGAATATCTGTTCACAACAGCTGACGACTGCAGAATATCTGATAATTAAATCGAAACTCTTTCACAATAAATAGTTCCATCTTACAGAGAAGTCTCTGAAACCAGATCATATGTATCTGACAAGACCTCACGGTAAACCCCAATTATCCTTTGAGGTCTATTTGGCCATATAAAAGGTATGTGGGTTAGATGACTGATGGGCTGAATGGCTACTTGATTCCTAATTAACCAGGAGTTACTGGAATGCAGGGAATAATCTTAACCAAATACAGTTCTACAAGCCTGTCATTCATCTGGCATTCATCAGCACACCTCCACCTGACCACATCTCTTGCTCTGGTCTATCTCTTTCCATGTATAACTTTGATTGAACACCTGTGATTTCCTTCAGCCATTTCAAGATATCCAGGAGTATAATTTAATGCATGCCGAAAAGCCAGCAGTTAATTAGTTTAGTATTCACAATGTTACTACTAATAAAATGTACCATTTATTGAATGTACACTATGTGGCAGGAACCATGCTGGGCACTTGAACATGTATCATTTCAGTTAATTCTCCCATTAACCCTGTGAGGGGAGATTGCATTAATCCCATTTTACAGATGAGAAACAGGCTTAGGGAGATGAACTGCCCAGCGTTTCATAACTAGCAACTTTATCCTTTTTATTCTACGCTAATAGCTTATAGATTATTTTTGTTCAAGGCCAATAGTAAGGAAAAGTAAGAAAAACAGTTTACATCTTAATCCAGCACAAATAACACACACACACACACACACACACACACACACACACACACACACACTAGTAGGTTTCATAACTGTGCCAATGTTTTCTGTGTTAACCTATTCTCTTCTTTTTTATTCCATTCTTAAAATTCTGTCAAAGACCCCTTAAACTGAATTCATTACCCACCATGGGTCACAATTGACAGTTTGAAAAACAATGCTTTACATCTTTCATTTTTTTACCAAAGTCTCCTTTATTTCAAATACATCTCTATGCTTCACATTGATTCCACTTCTGTTTATAGTTATTGAAAAAGATACATATATATATATACACATATTATAAATGGATTTCCTCCCTTAACAAAAGTGTCACTGTATATCTGATACAAACTAACATAGTCACTTTTATAATCCAAAGGCAGAGAACAGAAGACAATCCTGAGCTTTGAAAAGAAAATACCTGACTAATTCTAACTAATCATCTAAAGCCTAGCCAGCTGCAGAAATAAGCAGTTTCAACTTATGATAAAAGACATTTTGGCACTGATCCTTCACATGACCATAACTTCCAGACTCGGAGAACACAGCCCTTGAATTATGGTTGGATAAACTATGACCTAACCCATCCTGCCTGATGAGCTAATCCTCTCTTCTATGCTCCCCGCTTATGGTACTGAAATGATTTAATCAGCTTGATTTAACTCTTTTATACAAACTCAGCGTAAAACAAGAATAAAAAGCATGTATCATCACATTCATTTGAAAGAATGCCAAAAGGTATACATTTTCACTTATATATATTCACTTATGATCATTTGTATATATAAAATGAAGGTTATGGTATTTCATTATCAATTTTCATAATACTAAACACAAACATTTGGAAAATATGAGTATCATAATTTTCTGTTTGCCTTTCCTGTATGTAATGTACATACTGAATATGAACATTAATGTATAATTTCAACTTAACACTACTTTTGAACAAGAAACATGTTACTATACTAAAATTATTTTGTTTGACAAAATGAGTTGACTATTTGCCATTTTCTGTTCATGAGAGGTTGTAAACAAAAAGTTGTATCATGCACTGAACTGTGTCATAGTTTAACATTTAAAAGAATTTAAAGGTTATTTTAAAAAGAAATTATGGGCATGTATGACAACACACAATGAAAAACGAATCAGTTTTTCCTTAAGTGCAATTTCAGCTAAATTTGAGAGGTAAAACATATACTTTTCGCAATGATTTATAGGGTGCATCAGAGAAAGAAAAATAAAATGTCAATGAGCTTTTCCACAATTACTTTACAACAAAACAATTACAGAGCTGGACCACTAAATCTTGACGTGTTGCGTTGAAAAAGCTCATAGGTTTGTTTCAGCTCCTAACCCCCTACCCTAGATCAGCCCACTTTCTCTTAAGTGGTGAAAATGTTTCCTTATATTTTCACTTAATATTTTGAGAGCAGGCCCTAGGGCCTCAATCTGTCTTCAGAGAGGTTGTTTTTACACCCTATTCTACCCTTTCAAAATTTTTTTTTTCCTGTCCCTAAACTTGGCTATAGCTCTTTCCCAGTATTTACCTCCCTCTAGGAAAGTTCACTTCCCAGAAGAAAAGTCCTTTTCCTTTTAAGCAGTTTGTGCTAAGGCTTATACAGGACACACACGAGACCATGTAACTGGCAAACAGGACATAGCAAGCCTGGTTTCTTGGCTGCAGCTCCTCAATGAAACGAGATGGTAAATGGAATCTTACACTTCTCTTTAGCAGTAATAGCCTCTGAAGAAGAGGTTCAAAAGTCTACTTCCCTTGGGACTTCCCTGGTGGTGCAGTGGTTAAGAAACCATCTGCCAATGCAGGGGACACGGTTCGAGCCCTGGTCCGGGAAGATCCTACATGCCCCAGAGCAACTAAACCCATGTGCCACAACTACTGAGCCTGTGCTCTAGAGCCTGCGAGCCACAACTACTGAGCCCACGTGCTGCCAATACTTAAGTCCATGCATCTAGATCCCATGCTCCGCAACAAGCCACCGCAATGAGAAGCCCGCACACTAGAATGAAGCGTAGCCCCCGCTTGCCACAACTAGAGGAAGCCCCCGCACAGCAACGAAGACCCAACACAGCCATAAATAAATAAATAATAAATAAATAAATAAATAAATAAATAATTTAAAGAAAAGGTCTACTTCCCTTTAACAAAGGCCATTTTAACCCATCCAAGCATCGGTGAAACTCTCTTTAGAACTGGAACTGCACATGAAGCTAGGTAAAACACAATGTGGTTTTTTTTTTTTTTTTTGCCTCAAGTGGTCAATATTTAGCTCAGAAGATCATGTGACTGACATCCAAATTTGCAGGTTCTCTGACTTGCCCAAGGCTATGCTTCTTTAAATATTTCCCCACAAAAGTGACCCATATATACCTATACACATATAATATATATTACAAGGTACAACAAAGTACAAAATAAAGTGAAAAATAGGCAAGGTAATTAGAGCCTATTAGTTTTATTAGGAATAATTATCTTGTACTTCGATGGCATTTTTCTGTTTTTATGATGATTAGATATATGTATATACATATATATATATATAAACATTATTCTCTTCAAAGTTTTAACTACAAAAAGAGTTAGCGTTAGTCAAACTGAATATTGCCTACGATTATCACATTCTTCAAGCACACGATTTTCATTGTATTCCAATACAGACACTCCATTTCTTAAAACAATGACCTAAAAAGTTTTATTCTAATAGATACTTTTAATTCTAGTCTCTAGGTTCAATTGTTAGCAAATCAGTTTTGGGTACATGTTCAATTACTGCCTCTGCTCCAGTTTATTTTATTTTCAAACACTTGCATTCCAGATAATGAAAACGGCAGCGTTATCTCCACTGTTTCCCTTCATCTATTAAAATGAAATATTCAAAACTGTTATTATTACTATGAAATAATGATACGAATTAAAATTCTAAACTTATAAGGCAATAAAACACTCTGGCAATTTGGTTTTTCCATTTTTTTATACTGGTTCAATTTGCAGAAATTTAACAGGCTTATGAAGCAATTTGTCACATAGTGTAGTCATATATCATACTTCCAATATTCATATTAATAGTCATGATGAGTAGCACAGATAACCAAGAATAACAACAGTTACTTCATATTATCACACATTTCATGATTTTTAGACAACCTTCTAACTATGCTTGTCTTAAAATAATATAATTTAAAAAAAAATTTTTTATGCTTACACAAACCTGCAGCAAGATGAGATAGCCTGGGTAAACTAGATTGTGATTCCTCATAAAATGAGGACAGGCAATGGATACAGTCCATGACAAGAGACTAGGGCCAGCAAAATCCCTCTAAGAACATCATATGGGTTTCATCTTTTTGGCCACTGGCAAAAACCTGAAACAAGCAATTATAAGGAACAGGGCTTGAAGCAGGTCTTTGGGGGTGATGTTCTAGGAGCAGAACAAACTCTGCAAAGGAGCAAGGCTCCTGGCTGTGTGCCAACAACACTGACCCTGCAATTCCATTTGTGAGAGAAAACCATTGTAAAGCAATTACACTCCAATAAAGATGTTAAAAAATAAAATTAAAAAAAAAAGGGTGGAAAATCAGAGAGTAAACTACTGATAGTCACATAGCAATCCCAGGAGTTCAGAGTTGAAGACAGGCCATCTAACTCCAAACTTTGAGCTCTTTTCAAAAGCAGTAAAAGGAAGACTTGCTCTATCAGTCCTGTCCAGTAAAATATTCTTCAATGATAGAAACGTTCTATGTACACCTTGTTCAATATAGTAGTATTAACCACATATGGTTGTTGAACACATGAAATGTGGCTGGCATTTGACAGAAGAACTGAATTGTTTTAATTGATTGTTAACTAACTTAAATTTAGATTTCAAAGTTACATTGGGCTGGTGGCAACCATAATGCAGGTGACACACTGTCTACAGGCAGAGAATTGAGAGTTGGTTGAATTACTCTGCTTCGTGACTATACCTAACCATGGGAATTAAGCCACCATATATGAAAAGAAGTCATGCTACCAAAATTTGTATATTTGTCACGTTAAAAAGAAATCCCAATAATACTCCTTAAATTTGACTGTATTCTTTCAGGATGTATGACATCTTAGTGGAAAAAAAAAACTATATTGAACTTGACCTTTATCCTGTGTTTGCAAACTAAAACACAGGAAAATGATCTGTTTAATTAATAATGGTAAAAGTTGGCATTCCTAAGGTACCTAATGCATTACGTTTTTGAGTCCCACAATACCCAGTAAGATACATATATTTCTTATCTCCATTTCGCATTTGAGAAAACAAAGACCAGTTGTGCATCCACAATTCAAAAGGCAGCCTGATGTGGGATTTCATGCTTTAAGTATAATTTTGTGGGGCTAGAGAGAGAAAAATAAAGCAGAAAAATCTGTCTCCTGCCTCTCAATAAATGACCTTTTGTTTTAAGGGTCTGGTTTTCAAGACTCTTGAGAGTGCATACATTATTTCATAAACCTTTGGAAGGAAATTAGAAATCCTAGCCATGGCTGAGAGCTCTAAATTCATCTTCCATTCAGATCAGTCCTTGGGCCATCCACTTAATACACCCACGAAAATACATATTTACCAAATCTTTACCTGCATTTTCTTATGGGAAATGGATTATGAATGATTTTTCTTAACTGTGTTTTTTAATAGGTATACAACTAACATATCCTTTATAAACATAAACCTAAATAAATATTAAGGTCCTTTAATATTAGTCATGTAAAACCAGGTTCCAGGCATTGGAGATAAAGTACTGAACAAAGGAGATGAAAACTCCCATTTTCATAGGGTTTTTCTTCTAGCAGATCAAAGCAAATGCTCAATACCATAGCTCATTTTCTAGCTTGCTACTAAGTATTTTTAGAGCATAACACAAATTAAATAATATTATGATTGATATGAGTCTCTGTAAAGTACTAAATATCTTATTGCCCTCATGAGAATCTCAAAAACTGTAAATAAGTATTTGTTAACATATTATGCAAAAATCTTAAGATAACACTATCATTTAATATGTAATTATTAAGATGCAATTCAAAATACAAAACCCCTTTATTTTGGGTCAATAAATTTAACAGCAAAAATGAACACTTTGAAAACCAAAATTTTACTTAGCATATTCAGACAGAACAATAAAGAAACCTATATAATCAAGTTCAGTATATTCAAACCCATTTAATAATTAAAGAGGAGATTTGGGAGAAACTTTTCTTTTACCGACAGTAATTTTATCATCAATGGGGCCTTGAAGTTACGGAGTTTTCTCTGGTTTCAGGGAAGGATTTTTAGGGCTTTCAGGGTTTCAGGATAAAAAATTTATTGGAGTAAAATAATTTTTAGATTACTACTACTACTAATAATGATTAGAAGTCTGAATTTGGTACTATAGAGGCATAAAAAATGTAATGGCTGACATACATAAATGCTTACTGGCCAATGGATAGAAGTTCTTGTATCTTTATTTCTAGGGCATTTGTATGTAGGTATATAAGCTGCACAGACTATAATTGGTATTATCAATAAAGCATATCAACAGTGATAAAAGCACAAATATATTTGAAATGCCCTACTGTGTGCCAAGAATCTCCGCATCTCATAGTTACATAAGTCTTGTACTCTGTTCAATTTGTGTTTTATGGAACCTGGCCTGCCCTTGTTTGCATGGTGGAAACTGAAGTAGCTTATTAGACACAAAAGGCCTATAAAGCCACTTTACACTACACACACACACACACACACACACACACACATTTTTACTACCCTTAAAACAGTACTGATAAGAGTAATACTTTTTTCTCAGCACAGTTAATGAAGTGTGTTTCCTGGCAAGAACACTCAGTAAGGTCATTTGGCAAAAGAACATTTTCCCAAAGGTTTAAGTACTTCATTTTCATTGCACAATTTTCTGTTCTTAACTTGATTAACTTCCTTATGGACAAAAGGGCATTTGTCCATACCACAATGGACAAAAATGCCATTGTGGTATGACTCTCTGGTTGTACAGACAACATGAAAAGAGCTAAACACCATTACGATATTGTAGCTTCACAGAATTCACTAACCATTGCCACATCAAATGAGCAATGAGAGGGGACCCAAGATAAAGTACCTGAAGTTTTTCAGAGATAGTTTTTATTATTCTCAATCTTAAATATCTTTGGAACTTTTTTTTTTTTTTTTTTTTTTTTTTGCGGTACGCAGGCCTCTCACTGTTGTGGCCTCTCCCGTTGCGGAGCACAAGCTCCGGACGCACAGGCTCAGCAGCCATGGCTCACGGGCCCAGCCACTCCGCGGCATGTGGGATCTTCCCGGACTGGGGCACGAACCCGCATCCCCTGCATCGGCAGGCGGACTCCCAACCACTGCACCACCAGGGAAGCCCTGGAACTTTTTTATATATCTTTAGCCTCATCTGTCTTCATGATAGCTTCCACACCACTGACAGTGGAATTATTTTCTGGCTTACATCCTTTTCATGGCTCTCCAATTTCTTCTGGATAAAATTCAAAACATAGCATGATGGACAACACTCTCTACCATGGGGTCCTGGCTACCCACCTCACCTCTCCTCCAGTCATGTCATCTGTCCCAGCCCAACTGAGTCAAGGCACAGCCCCAGATCTCTCAAGACTCCCCAGAAGTCTACCTTCCTCCACTCTCTGAAGGCAGTCAGGACTCTAATCCTGCCAGGATTGCTCCCCCAACTCTACCTCCAGGCTGTGCCCAATACTTCCAAGGTCATGACTACTATCTACTCTGGGACCATCAAAAATGACCTTATGACCCTCATCCCAGTTTCAGTCAGTCATGAGAAACCTAGGACTTTCAGTCATCCTCAGCCTTGACCTGCACTTTCTATCTGATTCATTTTTGCCAACAGCATTCATTCCATTTGACGTGCCACAAATTTTTATTTTTAGGAGTCTTTCTCTCACCACTAGAATGTATATGACTATGGGAGGGGTAGCTCTGTTTTGCTCACTGATGTACTCCCAGTAATTTGAATAGTACCTGGCACATTGTAAGTGATCAATAAATATTTTTGAATGCATAAATATTGAATGTCTTAAAGTTTGTGCATTGTCCTTTGATGGGACATGATTTTAAGATTTAAACAGAAATTGTATATGTTGCTTTCTCTTCTTGGAACTCCCTTCTAATCCACTCCTTCCCATCCCTCCCACTACCTCTACCTGGATAATTTCAATTTATGATTAAAATCTCAGTCACATGCTCCTGATACATACAGCACAGCACTTGTTTTATTGTAGTAAAACTGACCACCTATCTGTTTTTTTCCCTGACTCTACAGCATCCTCAGCTTTCTTGTGGAATTCCTGGCACATAATGTGTTTTTAAAAATGAATGGTTGGATGCATAAATTAAGGAAATAATAAAATGGTACGACTGGTCAATTCACTACATGATCTGATTTAAACGGTGCTAGGAAAATCTTCTCTTTGTGTGCTATAAAACAACTAATAAGAAATAACAAAAACTCTTACACTGACCTATGGTTAATAAAGGATGTTCCTATTATAAAGTCAATGTTTTGGACACTGGGGAGCCCAACAGGAATATATAGTATGAGTGTCTGAACCAGTTAATAAATCACATCACATTCTCTTCTAATTGCCATATTCTTAGAGAAAGTAATTGTTATTAATAACTGCTGTTAATTGCTATCCTACACAAAACGAAAAACAATTTAGCTGAAGAGGGTTAATTCCAGGAGTTTCTGTGTGACAACTGTCAAAGGTGGGATTTGGAGAGAGGCAGGGATGTCCCAGCTAATCTACAAGAGGCAGATGGTGGGACTTTAACAAGGGTGACAGGGTTGCTTCCCAGCTACACTCTCTAGGTATCCCATCTTACTGATCACTGCATCTATAGCATGGTACACAGCATATGCTCTTGAATTAAAATCAAGCATTAGCTGAGACCTGAAGGAGCTGGGTTTTGCTGTGAAATAAGGGCAGAGGGTACATCATGCAGAAAAGCCCAGAGTCCTGAGTAAGCACAGTAGGTTTTAAGTCACAGCAAACAGTTGGATATGAAAAGAATCTGGGTGCATGGGGCAAGGCGACAGAGAATGAGGACGGTAGGCAGACTCTATAAGCTGCATGGCATTGGCTTAACGCTATGGAACTCAGATTTTATCATCTTCTTAACTGCACTGTCCAGGCCCTGGAGTCTCTGTAAGGTCACTTCAGGAGGGGGTGTCTCCAGAGGTAGGGGGAAGGCAGAGTGACTAGGACTCCCTGTACTCAGACCTCTCCTGCACCACCCTCAAAGCAAAGTAACTCTGCTTTAATCGGCTTTAAATATCAAGGATTTATGTTTACTTGGGAAATAAAGGTTTAAAAAACATTCCACAAGGTGATTGTGAAAGCCTGCACTTGGGAACCCATGAATAATATCATCAGGCTTCTGTGTTAGAAAGAACATTTTCCCGATGGGAGGGCAGGGCCTGGCTGGGAGTCATGCTAACTGATAGTCTAGGACACAAACAATGATGTATCAAACTGACACAGGCAGAATGTTTGAGAAGAAGTTACAACGAGTAATAGCTTTTTGTGATTAACTAAACCTAAGTAGTGAGGCAGTGAAGGGTAGGAAGGGTCCAAGATTTTAGGGTAGGGAAATTGATAAATACTCAGGTTCCTTTCAACCAGAAAGAAGATAGGAATAGAAGCAGAGTTGGGTAGAATATAATTATTTGACTTTCCAATCCACTTAGTTTGACTCCTTATGGAACACTCACTCAGATGAAGGGCTCCATCTGGAATATAGTAATATGCATTCTCTGTGAGCTGAATAAACCGTTTTGGGTTGTGTGGGAAACAATTGAGCATTTTATTTTAGACAGCACCTGTTTTTTTGTATGATGTGAAAAAAAATGGCATCTGTTGAGAGTGAGGGGAAAGATGAATAAACTAAAGGAGGTTTAAAAAGTTTAACCTGATTGATCTAGGAGACAGTATCAAGAATAAATACTTTTCAGAATAGATTTTTTTAAAAGCTGAAGAGGTGTTAAGGCCATGTTAATACTGGGTGTTAGGAATGTGTAGTGACAACAACCTGCATGCATATTTATGAGATTTCTCCCTGGTTATGCTCCGTGTGCAAATAGCAGGGACTGAAATATGGGATCATGACAGTGATCCATGGTTGAGGGTTTGTGAGCCACTTGCGGAAAAAAAAAGGATTCCAAATAATTAAACATTTCTGTAAAGATAATAGTTCAAGTGATAGATTCTAGGGATGAAGTTAAGATCAGAAATTGGTTGTTGGACTAGCAGAGAGGTTTAGGATTAGGGATTTGGGATTTACAATGAAGCAGAAAAGGTTATAAGAAAGCTGGAAAGATGGTATATTGGGGATATATTTAAAAACTAAAAGACCAACATGGGAACAGCAGAATTAATCATCTTATATTTAAATAGGGGATAAGAAGCACTTAACGGAAACAAAATGTTCCAAAACAATACATAATCCACTACATGAAATGCCAGATGGATCATTAGGTTCAACAAAACACAACTACATACACACTCATAACTTTTATACCTATTTATAATTATTTTTAAATGTTTTATTCTATAAAAACTAAATGCTTTACTTTTACCAAATATGTGATCATTGTTCATTAACAAGAATAACATTTTTTTCCTTTAAAAAGTTTGTCTTCTTATTGAGAAACCTTTATTGTTCAATTGAGGTACAGAATCAAGAATGGCTACCATATTCCTGATGGTAATGTGGTAATGAAATACGTGAACTCTCAGAGCAGATAAACAAAGCAGATTATATAGCACCTCTTTATTCAAAATTAATTTGTAATTTTTTTCAACCACAAATACATCTTGCGTAGATAACTTAGATTATTGCAAAGCAAGTTTCTAGGAATAAAAATCTATTTATCTTTCAGTTTCTGAGTCAAGGCTACCCCAGGCCTTGAAAATTTTATTACTGTCCAGGGTTCCTTATTTCCCAGAATAAAAACCACTATCAAAGGTAATTCTGAAAATACACAGGATGAGAAACAGCCCTACAAAGGACACTATGCACCTATGTCTTAAAATGTGGAGGCCACGCTTTGAAAAGGCATCACAGTTTAATTTATTATTGCTGCATGAGGGTTACGCAGCCTATCTTACAATTCCTTTCAAGTAGGTCTATGCAGGATGTGTGATTGTCCCAAAAGAAGTACTATTTGTTATTCCTTATTTTTTTTTCCCATTTTGAAACATGGTTTGATCTCTACTCCTTGTAAATTTGGTATCTTCTACGTAGTACTTACTATGTGCTATCTGAAGAAAAGAGGGTTTGAGGTTTGAATTTCTTATAAAACTACCAAAGTAATTAGATTGTCTCTTTCCTCCAAGTGTGACACAATTAGTTTGAGTCTGTTGACTCAGAGAGACAACATATCAAAAAATGTTCCCCCTTCTTCCTCAAGACAGTATTTGTCTTCTTAAAGAAGACAGTGTTTCCCAAGGACAGTATTGCTTCATGTAAATTTAAATAAGGGACAACTTTGTTATTTCTAAGGAATATGCAATCCATTTATAGCATGAAATGGAGAACACAGAAGTTTTCATTTCTAGATCCAAGTAAAAACCTGTCTCATATAAAAATTTTCAGCCCAGAACACTTGTAAGCTCTGAAACCACACTTTAGGACAAACTAAACGGAACTCATTCAGAGAAAACAGCAAGTGTGGGGAGTCCTCTCAGTTCATGGTATAAGGGGAATCATTCCAGGAACAAAAAATATTTGATGGGTAGTTAAAGGTTATAAGCATATTAATTGCTCTATATTTTGAAGGGATCATCTGTTTTAAAAAGCTTGGATCAACATGTGATTGCTCGAGGAAAAATATTTTACTCCATTAACAGAAAGGGAAGCAGCACAACATAAGGCTTAATAGTGTGGACTCTTCATCAGATTGCCCAAGTTTTGTTTCTGGCTCAATCACCTATTTCTTAATTATATGTTTTAAGCTTTTTATTTATTAGAGTGCTAATTAGTAAAATTCTCCTCACCTCTTTACCCACACTTCGATATCCTATGTTGTGACGCTAGGACGGGAAGTCTCGACCAGAGGCTCCCACGGGATACTTAATCCCCTCTCAGGGGATCTGTAAGGTCAAAATGCTATCAGTGATGACTCTGAGATATCATTTGCTTTTTTCACTCTCAGTCTCTCATGGGTGTACAGTGGACTTTTCAAGGGGCTACCTGACATGATATGGCAACACAGCAGCGGATGTGGTTATAATTTTCAAGAGCCTAAAAGAGTCCTGAGATCAAAGAGTTTTGGAAACACTGCTGTAGACTATATTTCTCCATTGCCAGATAGAAACCTGTTGGGCTCACAGGGGGCACTAGAGAGACAAGAGAAGGGAGGAGGGAGAAGGGACAAGTTCCTGCTGGTCTACCTGCACTTATCTGTTAGATCTCTCCAGCATCTCACCGTCCCAGCATCTGGTGCCAGTAGCAAGGCGCTCTAGTCTCGTGGCAGCTTACTGCCACACCAAGAAGGCGCAGTGAGCTCCCGCATTCAGTCCTGCACAGACCATGGTGATGCTGTAAGAGGTCTGACTTCCAGGGCTGCACACTCCTCCCTGAGCTCCTGAGCTATCAGAGCCAATCAGGAAGGATCCCCTCCACAGCAGTCTGACAGTGAGACCTGCCAGGCAACACCCACCCCCCAACTCTGCCTCCCAGCTCCTAGAGGTCCTCCTTCCAAGCTTCTGGGTTTTGAAGACTCCAACCCAGGGGAGGCATCTGCTTCCTGTGGTTCTACCTCTGTGTCTCAGTGCTCATCTTCACTTTTTCAACTCTCCAACACTGTTTAACCAGTTTCCTGTTGCACATTTTCTAAAGTAATATAGTGAGATTTCTATTTTCCTGACTGTGTGGAGAGTGATACAATTAGTGACAGGTAGTAATGCATTAGGCATCTCTAAAAAGCTACACCTAATGAGAGAACCAACCATCTCTATGGTGACAAACTGAATTAAGTATCTAAGAGAAAAATCTAAACTCTGTTCTGAGTTTACAAATCTAAAAATGTGAAAGTATATTGGTAATTTGAACAAATGATATTAAATACTATGTTTTTACATAACTTCCTTGTGACTACATATATATTTTTATATATATATATATACACGCATATATATATATTCCAGTCATTTAAAAGAGCACTTTCCTATATTTGATGGAAGTATCTCTTAAAATTATTACCTAAACATAGACTTCTAAGACACTGAAATGACAAGTGATGAATAATGATAAAGTATATTTTCTCTAATGTTTAGTTGCACAGTCTCAGTATGAAAGGATAAATCCTGCAATAAAGGTAATTTTTAAACAAATCATCTCAGCTTACAGAGAACTTACAATGATTTTTCCCTTTCAGGTTTTTGCATTACATACATTTTTAAAGTAAATAATTAAACTTACCACCCGAGAGGAGAGCAGGCTTACTTTTTACCATTGGACTAGAATGAGGAAACTTGTTGCTAAATGACATGAAAAGGTGTGTTGTGAAATCATCAGGAAGCTCGGCTTCCAGGAATGTCTTCATAAATAGCTTGAAACCTTCAAAATCTATTGTCTGGAAAAAAAATTCAAACATATATTTTAAGACTCAGCCAATGTTAAGATTCTGTGCTATGCTCAAAATCATTAGTAGGAGACATGACCTCAAACATTCTTAAATCCAAGTCTACAAAAGGAAGGTAACTATTTGAGAAGTAAATCCGGCAGTCAGTCCTAGGTTGACACTGGTTAGTAGATTTGTATGTCTTACCTGAAATAATGGAGCAGGAAAACCAGGAGCTTTTCACTCAGACATCTCTATTTCCACAGTATCTATGTGGCCTTAACATTTTTACTCTTTGAAACTTAATTTCCTCCTCTGTAAATTGAGTGTAATATCCCCAATCCCGTAAAGTTGTTATGATGATTAAATCAGACAATTATGTGAAGATGCCAATGGAGAGTCATGAATACTCAGAAAGAAAGGTATTTCTCTCATCTCCCTTCTTTGTCTGAACATTGTTTTCGACAATTGGAGAAAGTGGTTGACATGAAAGTTTCACCCTAACACCAAGACGAATGGATATAAAATTCTAAAGTGAAATTCTAAATCTTCCTATGCAGATTTTCAAAGAAATCTACTTCACGATCCATGCTTACTCTTACTCATTGCAGGACTATAAAAGCGTAGACATTTACATGCAAAGAACCATTGCTACTTTGGGAATCTCCATGTCCACGTGGGGAAATGGTGATGGGAGCCATTTCTATCCTCAAGTTAATGAGAGGATTTCACAGGAGCTACTAGGAGAGCTTGCTTTCTCCAAGTAAATGAGGACAGTGGGCCAGGATCTGACTCCTGCCTGGGAAACTGAGGACAAGGCTACAGGTACTTGGGACAAAGACAAGAAAATGGTATTGTACTGGGCTTGGCCAACCCTCCTTGTGACTGCAGGGACAATAATGCATAAACGTTGCCTAGGAAATAGCTGTAGACCTCATGGAAGAGAAGGCCCCTGGAGCTGTGCTGGATACTATCCAGTAGGCCATTTGAAGGGACTAGGAAACCTACAGAGAAGAAACTGAGATAAAGCCACATCTGTCCAGATCAAGAGACTGCAAGCGCTATAGGCTTCATAGGAAGCCCCTGAAGGGCACTTTTTTTATTACCCAGTTTAACGTAACTGACATGAAACTAAAAATAAGGAAAAAATAAAACTTGGCAGATTAATGCTCCTAAATTTTTACAGAATCCTGGCAGAGGAGAATAAAATTAATTCCATAAACTGATATTTTGGATACAAAAAGTCTATTTTTCCTATGTAAAAATATTGGGATAAGGTGGTAGAGAACAACTAATTTTATTATTGTACTGTTTTGAATAAACCTAAAAGGGAATCAGACATACAGGGGTATCATTAGGAGAAAGTAAATTTTTGCAGATTAGATCGCATGCCCTTTAAGTATATGTACTGTGTATGCTTCTGTACCTAACATAACCTCAAGCTAATACAAAACAAAACCAAAAACGTCACTTTACTTATTAATGGTTCCAAGACTCTGTCTACAACTTAATCTGACATTTTTGGTTAAACTTAACTTAGTCTTGTTTTGCTTATTAATTCTCAGAAGGGCACTTCAGATGTTTATATTGGTGGCGGTGAAAAGACTTCATTTCCTTCCATATTTAATGAATCACCTCCACCACAGAATATTGTAAATTCTACTAGAGGACTGAACCACAAAACTAAAAACTGTGAATAATATGAATATATAAAGAATAGCATCAATTAGCAGAAGTACTTTCAAAAAGCAAATTGCCACAATGAATGAAGCCAAGGTTTCAAAATACACAAATGAGGCCAGAAGCCAGACTAGTATATCCAAATAAGTTGCCTTGAGCTGGGCACCTATTCTTACTAATAGGATTCCTCAGGATGGCGTATCAAAAGAGAAGTAATCCACACTCAGCTGGATGAGTGACCAACACTTGTCAATAATCTTCAACATGTAAGAAGGTCCATGGGGAACGCAGGAGTTAATGCTATATGCCAAGTTATTGGAAATTTATATGGTAAACATTCACAAGCATTGTGATTAAAATCAAAGTTACTTATAGTTGCTTTTCTTCCTGTACCCTTTTGTAGTCAGCACTGTGTTTGGAAACATAACAGATGACAGAGCATGGTTTTGAAGTCAGACTACCTAGATCAACTCTCAGATCCAACACTTTCCAACTGTGTGACAGTGGGCAATTTATTAAGTTCTCTGTGCCTCAAATTCTTCATCTATAATACCAACCTCTTGATTTGTTAGGAAGAATTCCAAAGGGTATTTGACGAATGGGCCTTAAAACCATATTAACTTAAATGTTTCCATTTGCATTTAACAAATCATTACATGGTTCATTGTTTTTTGGTGGGTGTTTTTTAAAATTGTCGTTTTTTACTTGTTTTTCACTTTTTTTTGCTTTGCTTTTTGAGAAACCAGGTAATAAAATGTGAACAAAGACTATAATTGCTGAAATTTTTTTCTCTGAATCTTCCTTTATAATAAGATTATATTTTAAAACAATTATTTCAAGCCAAGGGTTTGATGTGGGAGCAGGAAAACAACAACAACTAACCAAACAACCAACAAAAACAAAAACAAGGACTCCAGAATAAAACGATTTTGTTTCATATTCCAATACCTCCACTCACCACCTGAGTGATTTGGGGCAAGAAACATATTTTCTCTTTTTAAGGAAAAATCTGCCACATCCCAAGCGTGATAACCCACATAGGACCTCCTTGAAATTGGTGCTTGTGATTTCATGATGAAAACCAGAAAAATAGACAACCAAAAGGAAGAAGTGAACTTAATGCATGACATCCCTCTTAATAAGGAATACATTTCTCCTTGGTCCTACTTTTTTCAGATCTCAGGAAAACTTTCAGAATTTTCTCCAGTGTTGTAGCTCTCCCTTGCTCAGCAGTCAAAAAATAGCTTAGTTTTATTATCTGACATCACTACACCTTAATTTCCTCCATATAAGATCAACTGTTCAGCATTGCTGCCTAAACGTAATAATAAATTGACGTAAAGCACTTAACGCACCCTTGGACACATAGGATGTAAAAGAAATAAAATAGTAAAAGAAAAAAAGGAATAAGTAAAAAGAAGCACTTGTTTGAGGTTAGATGGGTTTTTTCATTATCTTAATTTGCCCACCTCTTTATTGGTCCAAGAAACTAGAATTTCATTGCATTTTTCCAAATCTAACCCTCTGTTTTTGGGGCCTTAGATATTTTGCTGTAATTTTTCTGTGTCAGGCAACATTGGCAAATTACTGCCTTCAGAAAGCAAGCCTTTAAAAATAGATTATCTTACTTTAAAAAAATAAAAACTTATCATAGACATAAGAATAGAATAAAGATTTCCCTAGTTCTTAAATGATTTCCATGAGATGATGTCATCCTATTCATGACTGAAGTTTTACTGATGATGTCAACTTTTTCCTCCAACTTCTTTACATTATTGGTGGCAGCAAACTTCCTTTCTCTTACATTTCCTGTCATTACACACAGCTTAAAATGCTGCAAACCCCAAACTTCTTCAGAGCCAAAAGGCAGCTGCTTCAGTGTTTCAGATTCACTGAGGAATTAATCTTCAATGCCATTCCTGGTTAACCCATTTTTTTCTTATTAGCAAAAGATTTTCCAATCCTTTCTAAAATTCTATGCTGTCCAAAGTACCAAACATTTCTGTAAGTGGATAATGTCCTCAATCTATACATTTTCCTTATCTCATGATTTAGCAGAATATCTTGAAATTTAAGTATCTTATTTTCTACTGCTATCATCTAGCAGCATTAGCATTGGTTTTTGAAGACTGTGACCTTTAAATAGAATGAGATCATTTATATGCATAGCAATCGAAACACTAATGAAAAAAGTAGGGTCAGGCAATTGAATGAGTGTTCAAAAATCGAACTGGCTGTAAGCTCAAAGACAGATACATCAAATGATGTTTAAAATTTTGAAAACTGCTTTTTCATTTTTTTTTCCTGAAGGAACAGGCACAGACTATTTAGGGAGATAACACAGAGAATCTGTAAAGAATACAAACTTGGGAAGCTGCTCAGATGTTGTTGCCAAGTTGGCACAAACCCAAAAACACATTTCTATATGCCTTTCATTACTATATCTGACCATCTGGTTTCTTGGTGTTTAAATCCCTGCTAATACTAAAGAAATAACTCTAGTATTCATCCAAGTAGATTCAAAGTGAATGAAAATAAATGTCGTCATTCTATCATTACTTTAATTTATTTTGGCAGTCTTGGGATGAAGATTTTCTCATATTCAGCAAATGTTCATCATGCATACATCCACTTTGTACTGGGCTCTGTTCTCAGTGGTGTGGTAAAAATGTTACTGATATATGCAAAACTCCTTCCACCAGGAAGCTTATCTTCTAATGAAGGGAATAAGAAAAAATCCAAAATAAACAGGATAAAAGTACCGTGTCTGAAGGTATTAAATGTTGCCTAAAAAAATAAAGAAGGAAAGGTTTATATATGGGGGAGGGGTGTTTACAGTTTTAAATCTGAGGACTAGGAAATGAGAATTGGTTCTTTGAATAAAGATTTAAATGAGATGAGGGAGAGAGCTTCGTACACATTTGGAGAAAGAACATTCCAAATCAAACAGGTGGTGCGAATATCCTGAGGTATTAAGATGGTCCTGTTGTAGAGGATTTGCTGTAGGAGCTAGTGAGGAAAAGCAGGGGTCCCGAGCAGGACTGAGGGAGGACTAGAGAGATAGGATCTTTGGTGGTGTGTGGATGGGGGCTGATCCTGTAACATGTACTAGACAGTCAATAAAGCATTATGGTTTTAAGGTAGAGAGGAACAGTTACTGGAGGGATTGCAGCAGGAGATCACATGGTCTAACACATTTTAACAGGATCATATGACCATAATAGGATCATAAGACTCTTTTATATAATAGGATCATTTTATATAATAGGATCTTATAACTTTTATATCATACAAAAGATTGTCCAATTTTCACACTTTCTAACAAACTTGTATACACAGCTGATTAATAAGTGATCTTTAAAAGAAAAAAGGAATCGTTGAACTATTATAGATTAAGGTACTAGCTAAAACCATTCACAAAGAAATGACTTTAATTCATTTACCAGCAAGTATGGACTGAGTACCTGCTATGTGTACAATACTGTTGGCTACTGGGCAAAAGAACTCTGATCAAATGAGGTAGGCAGTGACTTAAATTAGAGGCTTTCTTTCACCATTTCCATTTCAATTCTGCTGTTTAATTTATATCATTAACTAATTATATTAAATTGAACATTGATGTAAAGGTCACTGAACCAAAGTATATAAATTAATATGTAGCATGGCTAACTTCCTGAGATTTCAAATACATATTTTTTTATATTAAAATACTTTCAGAAGAAAACTGTGCACTTTAAATGTCTCATTGTTTATGCTTATTTTGTATTGCAATTTATTGTTCATTACTTCAAATTTCAGAGAGCTCCTTGATAGTCTCCTAAAACTGCCATGGAGAAACTTCTGTTAAAGAGTGAAAGTGAAAGTGTGAATTTCACATTGGATTTTTAAAGCTTAGTTTTGGCAAATGAAATTATTTTTACTTCCTCAGAGGTGCATAATTTATTAGTTGTACTTGTCTTTACCTAAAACTAACATTTATTAAGTCTCAGTAAAGAGAAAATTAGAAACATGTTTTTCAGTAAGACGATAAATGGCAAGAATAACAAACAATGCTACTCCAAGTTATTTTAGTAATTATGAAATACAAATAATGGATTAGAAGAATTTTAAGCAGATTATTTTTATCGTGATTTTCAGTATATCTTGTGATCAAGAGTCTGTATCCAACTACATTTTGTACTTAGCAGGAATCCGTCCTACTTTCACAGAGTAGGACGTTGTCTTGCCTATGTTTCAGTGCTGTCACTAGAACTGCTGTGAGCTGTTACTGAGGCACACACCATATGCTCTAAAAGTTATTTCTCCTCAAAAACTCAATAAAGATTTTGGGAACAACTATGCATATATAATTTTCATTAACAATGTCAGTTTTTAATGACTGCTTACTTGCATCTTTATTTTGAAAGAAAATTTCCAAAGGGAGTTCTCTTAATGAAGGTATGTGTGCAGGCAGAATTACAAGTATCTCTTCTTCCCTGCTAGACTATAAGATCCAACACAACACTGCATCACATAGTGCTTAAAATAGTGTCTTTTACATTGTAAGTCCTCCTTATATATTTGAAGTATGGACACTGGAATAGCAAAAAAAGAAGAAACAAAATAGCACAATTTCACTCAATTACCTCTTTGTAGGAAATCTAGCAACAAAGAAAACTGATTCAGGTAGGATGGTAAGAATTTGTGAAACAGAATAAATAGAAAAAGCTTCTGAGCAGGAATATACTGTTTCACTTAATAAATCTCAAATGAGATTATTTTAAAGTATAATAGCATATGGTTATATATTTAATATTGTAGATTAAAATAAAATAAAATCAATAAAACTAATGATAACAAAATAACCAAAAATTTGGAAAGGTTTCAAATATATACTATCCTATAAATTCTATTCTTTCTAATCCATCAAGGCCCAAATATACCAGGGTTATTATTGGGAGAAAAATCAAGATGGGAAGGTGTAGAAGGCAGACTAGGAAATACTCAGCCAGCATGTGAGAGTGAGGGATTGACATTTTACAACTGGGTAAAGACTTAAGAATTCAGGGCTTAAGAATTCCCTGAGTTGAAGCATTTTGTCAGCAATTTGAAAATATATTTAATAGTTTGACACTTTTTGATAGCAAAGATCATCTTAACCATTTCTATTTCTCCCACAGGTCCAGATACAATATCCAGTATATAACATACATGCAATAAATGCATTTGGGACACAACCCAATTATTTTTGTTCCAAGTGCTTTTCTCACTTTCTGTATATTTATCTCTCACCACTGCATGCTTTTATGCCAAACTCTTTCTTAAAGCCTCCAATATCTCCTTTTAATCTTCATAGTTAGTGATACACTCTATTATCCGTAAGTGGAAAAATAAAATTAGGTGTTTGCTTAATATGTTTGTTGCACATAATGGAAACTCTCTAGATGTTATTGTGTTCCAGGAACTGCACTAAGTATTAATATGTTATGTGTATGCTATACTTCAATCCTCACGATAACCCCTTAAGTAAATGCTACTAACACTCCTATTCTATAGACAGAAAGCTGAGGCTCAGAAAAGTCAAGCAAATTGCCCAAAGCCAAAAGCTCCTAGTTAGTGCCAAGGATCTAAATATTTCTGACTTCAAAGGTTACTATGTTATAGTTAATCAAAGTATAATTCTATAGACAGATTTTTATTTTTCAATATTCATACCTAGTACAACTGGTTTATCACCATCAAATGTATTGACTAGTGTATCAATAAACTAGCCATTAGAGAAAAAAGGAAAATAAAATAAAGTATAAAAATAAAAAGTAATGGCATAACTATCTCTACTCAGTTCCACAATCTTGAAAACTGAGTTGACTGTAACTCTTTTTGACATACTAAGTGTAACCTATTACTTCTTTTTTTTTAACCTATTACTTTTGACCATATATCTGCAATGTGTTCTAACTCTGCCCCCAGCCTCTATTACAATCCCAAATGCCCTCCCAGTTTTTGTCATTTGATTGGACTGCTTCAATAACTCATACCTGATCTTCTCTTTAACTTAAGCCTGTTGTTCACATTGGCTTTAGAAGTATTTTCCTAAGTGGAAAATTTAACTCGTTGATCTTAGGAATATCATTCATGATTTCCTTTACTATTAAAAAAAACCCTTAAAATCCTTAGACACTCTAGGCCATTCTACATAAATCTCTAGATTTATTTTCCCCTAATATCCTTAAATGTACTTCTGTTCAAAAAAACTATTCCTATTGATGAAAACACACAAACAGAAACAACATACAAACCTTAAGATAAGTTTTAGTTGTAGCAAGCACCTAAAGAGTTTGCTCTACCTGTCCCTGAACAAGTGAAAAAGATCACCTGAAGATCCCAGCGTCACTTTTTCTCTAACTGATTTTTAACTCATATAAATTATTGAATTTTTAACTCATATAAATTATTTTTAACTCATATAAATTATTTATAACTCATATAAATTTTTAACTGATTTTTAACTCATATAAATTATTTAATAAATGTTATGAAAGAAATGAAAGAGCGACCTACACAGAATGTTTAAATACTGCATATCAAAGTTAGCTGTTATGATTAAACTCAGGAGAGTTACTAGTTTATTTTTTAAATTATTTAACCTTGTTTTTAAAACTCATCTGTAGAGAAAGCAATTGGAAGCAATTAGTATAATTGTATTTTATATACCCTAAATATTTACCTATTGTTAAACTTCTGTATATTTATTACAGAACACTAAGGGAGAAATGGATCAGCTGTGACATATCAACTGTAACAGATATCACCTAGCCACGTGAAGCAGTCAAATCATTAATCCAAGCTTTCAATTTAGGATAGATGTAGCAGATGGTCCGTTCTCAAATTCTAGATGTTTTCAGAGATATAAAATAGTTTGTTTTTTTGGTAAATGTTGAGATTTGATCCTCAGTGCAATTAAAAGAAACATGCAAGAAGTTATTCAACTTGATTTGTTTAATTATGACATAACTAATTAATCTCACAAGTATCCATGCAAATATTTTCTCAAATTGTTGGATGTGGTTCCTTTCTATGCAAGAGCAATTCTCTGAGTATCAAGGCATAAAAACTGAAGCAACATGGCGAAATAAAAGTTACTATGTATTTAACAATAAGTAATACAAAGGCAAAATTGGGTTAATAACAATTGTAGTAGGCATTTTATTCTTCAATTTGCTGGTACGTTTTCAAAACTGTGTTCTGGTTGTAGCTTTGATAAGAGGAGGAAGATGACTGAAATTGTGCTGATAGTAATAGGGAAGAGAAGCAGAAATACTGGTTAACATGTTACATCCATTCCTTGCTAACTAATTGTCCTGGCATTTATGCAGTTGTGAGAGGTGGAGCAAATACAACAGACACCATAACTACTGCCAGGACAGCGCTCTGGATTGCAACCAGGCCTGATAGGGGAAGCAAATCCCATGTCATGTCCTCCACTCATATCTCACGGTAGAAGGAAATTAATTTAGCGTTGGGAAAGACATCAGAGTGACAGCGTTATATTTACTACTTTATAGATGAGGAAAGTGAGGCTCTGAGAAAATCAAGGTTACAGGATTGGTTGGGGTGTGTCTCAGATATTCTCCCTTTCACCTTTCATAAATTTTCCAGAACTTTCATATGAAATCGTGTTGCTCCTTACAGCGTGATTCACAGCCACTGCCTCAAAACATCAATGGAACACCTGGCAGACAGAGACTTAAGTATTTTGCATATACTTTAGAATTTAACCCTTTTAACAACTCAGTAGAGACAATACTCTCTTCATTTTATAGGTGAACAAACTCAGGCTAGGAGAGATGAAGTAACTTGTCCAAGACCTGCTCGTATGTGGCAGATATGGATTTGAACTCAGTTCAGTTGGAAACCTAAGACCCCTAAGACCATGTTTTCTCTGTTATACTTTCCAGGTGCTTTCTTTAATGGTAAAGGTTGAATTTGGTTCTGGAAGTACAATTATAGCTTACAATACAAGGGTGTTTATAGCATTGCTAATAATTATAATAGTGTCAATATCCTTGTTAAAGACATTTAAAATATACATTAGGCAGCAGCACTACAAAATGTAGGTTCTGAAATCCCAGGTTTCTTATTAAGGGGTTGAAGCAACTCACTTGTCTGAATAACACAAACCCAGTACAGAGTACTGAGTACAAAGATAGAGTACACCCAGGGAGCTATGAAAATTTAAGTCAGCCTTAGGCCAAGAATCATCTAATGACAGGAAATGTAAAAAGAAAACCCTACACTCACAGAACACTGATAAACAAAGAACACACATAGAGTAATAAGTATGCATGCCCTCATTCTTTTTCCTTTTGGCTACCCTCAGCTTTCTGCATTCTTTCTACTCTGCAACTGAAATTACTTCCCTACTAAACAACTGCATATGGAACAAAGGCTGAGCCAGGAAAAGGAAGGAAGAAGCTCATTCTACTGACCCCAAGAAAAGACGCTCATTTGCCACCAGTTTTCAAACAGCCTGGAGCAGGGATGAAGGTTGTGCAGAATGGTGTGTTTGTTGAGTAAGGTGTTCAACAAATGCCCTTTAAAAACTAGGGCCTGCTTAATAAAAGCAACTGTTTACTCTGAGGGGTTGCCTCCTAACAACATAAAGTTCATGTAGACTGTCTTTGGGGGAGCTAGTAGGTTTCCACAGAGGTCAGGGATGAGATCAGGGAAAGGCCATCCTGTGAAAGGGGCTGGTAAAAATCATCACCGTCAATGAGTTGCCTTTTCAGTTGTGCTTCATCCTAGGAGACTGTAGTATGTAGGACGAGTGTCTAAGTCAGTCAAGATCGTTCTGATGTAATCAATTGTACTCGGACATGTTGGGGATGAAACTGCAGTGCTTGTTGTCATTGAAACAACAGGGAAACTTGTGAATAAGAAGCAACTAGTACATAGCCAGTATTGTCCAAGGGAGACAATGTTATGGTTTTAGACAGCTCATGCATTTTAGTAAGATATATTCCCAGCAGGATATAAACATCTCCATTTAGAGAACTCAAAAATGTGTTGTAATTCTAGGGATCCAACAGAACTATGGACCTAAAACTTCCTTGACAAAATGGACTTTACTAGGAGAGACTGGTTGAAACAACAGATGGATTGCTCTTTTTCCCAGGAGGGCTAAAATCAAGAGCTTTTCACTCATATTTTCTTCACAGATTCTAACAGCACTGTAGACCAATTAAAAAGTCCTTATCCATCTCATTTAAAAGCAATTATTAAATCTCCCACTGTAAAATAATAAGTTAAGACTTTCATTAAATAGATCATTTTACCAGAGCCTGATTCTATTTCGGTAAAATTACAAAATTAAGTTCAAGGGTCTACAAAACTGAAGCCGGCACTCTGGACCCTTTTTGATTCTACTGAGGTATCAGCTCCTCCATTTGAGTCTTTAATTTAAACAAATACCAGTCACTTACAACTTTATAAGTATTACAGTTAATATTGTATATTATACGAATCTTATTGGCACAGAAGTGTAGCTCAGTGATACGGATAAGAAATTCATAGCTCACATCAGAATAAAGAAAGAAAAGACAGATTTTAATAGAAAAGAAAATGTCTTACTTGTTTAAGAATGTCTTGTTTCTGCGCATGCAAGGAAAGAAAGAATACATGCGTTAAGGTAAGATAATTTATACTTATCATCTCATATTGTTGATAATTTAACTAAAAAGTCAAGTTTACAGATTGATTTTAAAGCATACCCTAGATCCATGGGTCTAAAAATGTGGTTCGAAAATAGCGGCTTCAGCATTAGCTGGGAAACTGATAAAAACAGAAAATTCTGAGCCCCATTCCAGAAACTAAGGGGAGGAGGCAACAACCTCTGTTTTAAGAAGACCCCCCAGGTGATTCTGATGCCAGCTAAAATGTGAGAATCACTGAATCAATCAATCTTAGAATGTAATAAGCAAACAGTTCTAATTGACATGAGATAAATATAATGAATAACACATACAGTAGAATTAAAACCTTCCAGAGAAGAATGTGAAAATATAACAGTATATATATAGATAAATTCGATTATACTATTCCCCACTCCTATTTCCTTCTATTAGAATAACATACCCAGCCTCTCTCCACCCCTTTAAAGACAAATATCTTTCTATACATAAGCCACTGCTTAATTTCTTCCCATCTATTTAGATGTCAATGAAATAATTTGGTGTGGAATTTGGAATCCAGGGAAAAAATATTTATATATGCAATGACAAACTGATTCTTTCTCACAGTATAAAATTCGATGACTCTCATGAATCAGTTACATCTGAGATGTTCTGAGTGTGTTTTACTATGAACCTTCTCACAAGGACTGGATGGCCACTACAATCTACCTGTAATCATACTCTTTATATTGTCCACATAAGATTAGGTGGAAACTAATAGGCATCTCTTACCTTGTTGGGCATGAGTCAGTAATAATTATGTGCAATGGAACAATGCTATGCTCATTACAGAAGCAATGTAATGCTTGCAATGACATGCAATGTCATTCAGTGTATGTGAAATACCTTTCCCTTCCCCTTATCCTTCTCATCTCCTCAGGTCTTCCCTCTCATTGTAATGGCCTAGCCAATTAAGTGAAGAGGAAATGTCTTAGACTGGGATTCCAGACAACCAGATTTTAACTACAGTTATTGTCACAAACCTAGATGGTTAATCTTGGGAAAGTCATTTTACTTTCTTTTTTTTTTTTTTTTTTTTTTTTTTGCCGTACGCGGGCCTCTCACTGCTGTGGCCCCTGCCGTCGTGGAGCACAGGCTCCGGACACGCAGGCTCAGCGGCCATGGCTCACGGGCCCAGCCGCTCCACGGCATGTGGGATCTTCCCGGACCGGGGCACGAACCCGTGTCCCCTGCATCGGCAGGCGGACTCTCAACCACTGCGCCACCAGGGAAGCCCCATTTTACTTTTCTTAAGATGAGTTTCTTTACTTAAAAACTTTATAATCATATTTGTTTGGTTATCTCAACACTTTTCTCAAGTTTTTATTCTTAAATAATCTTTAAAGCCATTGTTTAAATTTATATTTTATGAGTCTGTCATTTATTTCCTCATAGGAATTAAAAATAAATGAGTCATCCATATATTACACAATATTTCTCCTCTATTCAAATAGACTTAAACAGGTCACATTTTCATTGGATTAAGCTTTTATACACAGAGCTTTTATAATTCAGTAGCTCAAGTGAATCATAAGAAAAATAATGCATCTACTATTTAAGCAGCTTTACTTTGTAAAGGGGAGAAGCAATTTTAAAAGATATTTAGGTTGTTTTCTCTTTGTAAATACATTTTATATGGATGATACAAGCCACCTCCATTTTAGAAAACCAAGTATTAGTCATTTACTCCAAAGCAAGACTAGATTAATCACTTTTCTTGTACAACTGAACATCGATTAGGTAGTCACTCATCTATGCCTACTTTGGGCTCAACTTGACCAGTCAATAGAGAGTGGTAACTGCACATGTGAGTTGACAGTATGAATTATTTCCTACTATTAAAGTAACCTTTTATAAACTTGATGAAGGCATGTACTGAACAGAATCTCTAGGCTTTAAAGATTTATTTCTAAACACTGAATATTCCTAAATATTTCCTATTGGCTTTTGTAAAATACATACTAGTGTTTAAAAGACTCATAAAAACTTAAAAATTTTCTCCTGATGGGAAAATACCTATCAGCTTTAAAATCTGAGAGTGATTTCACTCTTAAATTAGAAATACTTTTGGGTCTTAATGAGATCTAACTTTTTTGTTTTTCAACTGTTCATTATTTTAATAATGCACTTCAAGAGCAGACCTGTGCACTTATGGAGAGGTATTACATTATTGAAAAGGCTGACATCATATGTGTGTCTAACAATGAATCTAGTAATTACCTCAATAAATCCAGTACATGGTGATTGATAATCCCCATGAAACATATAATGTCAGTAAGACTAAGTCTTGAGAGTCCTTTAAATAAGAAATAATTGAAGCAAACAAGATCACATTCCAACTGAATTTATAGCCGACAGCTATCTTTAGGGGGAAAAAACTGTTTTTCTCTCTGTATGTAGATTAGATAACATGCATGTTTTCAACTATGATTGGGAAATGTAAATATTAATGAATTTTGGGGGTCTTACAGCAATTCAGTAAAGCTGTCATCTTTACCTTTCCAACCCTGCTTTCTTGGTCTTTGAGATTTTCAGTTCTACCAATTTATCTGCCAACATTCTTTCTCTCACTCTAAAGCATCTAGGAAAATGAAATGTGAGGAAAATGCAGGCCAGATGCCTGCTTTTTTCCCTCATGATATAGGCAAATGGGAGTAGCTTTAAATTGTCTATTTTCTGCATCATTTGTAGGCACTAAACATTAACTTTATTTTTTAAAAAGAAAATAAATCTTAGGTTAAAGAGCTTTAAAAAGTATAATTATGTATCAGAATGCAGACAGAATAAAAATATGGAAGGAAAAATAGTAAATATTGGAGTAAGAATAGTAAGTACTGGAAATACTAAAAGGAAATTATAAAACAATATGAACATTTTGAGGTCAGAATTTAGAGATTCGGTTTTGACTAAAATATTAGTTCTATGAATCCCAGAGAAGTTAAATATTAAGGATAGCCAAGAACTGTGCTTTTGTAAACATTCAAAACCACAATGGTAATGAAAACAAAAAACAGATCACGTTTTCATCAGCAAACAAATCTATCTAATGAATGGCTAGATAATACATCCAGGCAAAAGAGTCTTCTACAAAGGGCAGTTTCTTTTAGCTCCCATACAACCCAACTGTCACTTGGTGAAGCTGCAAAAGAACTTACAGCAATGATGATCAAACGTTTAATATGTAACATTTCTCAGCTAACCCTGTCTTAAAGACAAGGTTATTAACAAATAATTAGGGAGGGAAAGACATTCATTCAACCAAGGTGCTTCAAAGCAATTGACAGGACATAAAGTTTTTATAGGGAGACATTCATAAGCTTATTGGTAACAGGCTAAAACAAGATAAGGAGAAAAAATTCCTCTCTTTGTATCCAAGCCTGCTCTTTAAAGTAAGAGACCACTTATATCCATCACGGAATCTTTCTTCAGTCAAGGGAATACTGCCTGCCCCATGCCAATGTTCATTTGGGGTTAACATCTGTAGGTCATAGAGTGAGAGTCAGACACACTTTCTCTCCCGTTCTATCTAAAACTGTTTCCTGACTTTTAGGAAAAGAACCTAGCATGTATTATAAATAATCTATACACTTCCAAGCACACAATATAGAAATGTTCTTTTCATTAGAAAAATGCTTTTGGGTGAAAAAAGTAGTACACCATTTAATGTATCTTCCAGAATAGCATTTCATTATGAATTTCATTTTGTATATGAATATCTATTTCCAAGGACTCTTTATTAAGAAATCCCTCCTCCAAACATCTATATGAAACTTAAATAAAGAAAAAAGGTTTTACCCCTTCAGGATTATACTTTGCAAGCACACCATTACCATGGAATTCTTCAAGAACGTCTTTTAATTTCTTTGTAGAATCTGTAAGAAATAGAAAACACACAAATTATTTATATATGCTACTGTGGTTATATAATACAGTCCAGAAACAAGGACTTCTTAAAATATAAATAAATATCACCAGATATTAAATTTTAAGACAAACATGCAAAATGTTCTTTACCATTTTTGAAGGGCTATCTAATTGGAAAAGGCAATCACAAAAAAAGAAACAGGGGAACTCCCTGGCAGTCCAGTGGTTAGCACTCGGTGCTTTCACGGCCCGGGGCCAGGTTCAATCCCTGATCAGGGAACTAAAATCCCGCAAGCTGCACTGCAGGACCAAAAAAACCCCAAACAAACAGGAAAAAGTATGTTTTGACCAAGAATGGGGACACTGCCTATGTATTACACAAACTAATGTGCAAATAAATGAATAGGTAGTATGCTTCCTCCCTGTTTCTTTTGATAACGTAACTTCTAAATTAATGAAATAGTCTTAGTTTTTTTAAAAAAATAGGTATTCTTTGTTAAACTTAACAATACACAGTGCATTTTTCAAGAATCAGTCTATTAACTAATAATAGCCCTGCTGAATAAATAAGAAAAATAGAATCCATTCAGAGGCAAACTATAGATCTTAGTATTTTGCAGGCATTTTCAGAGAGAATTTTCTAAACATACATAAAGTTCAACTTATTTTATATCAATTAAGAAAAAAGTTTAGATATGTTATGAAAAGTATTTTAAATTATGTTTTGTCAAAATCTTTATAGTTTTCAGGAGTTTCATCATATTAAGATGGTAACAAAAGAATCTTGAATTAATGCATGAAATAATGTCATGGAAGAACACAAATATTATGAGACTTAAAAATTATATATAAATATAATAAAATATATGTATTCAATCTACTAACATAATGTTCTCATAGTTATCAAAATATAATTTTCACTAAGAAATCTCAGAATTATATATTTAAATGAGAGGAAAACAACACCTAACAAATACTGCTGTCATTTAAATACTCAATCAGTTTAAATAACAGTGATAAAAAAAGCTTGAAATTAAAATGTGGGAAATAAAAGATTTTTAGTTTCCTATTAGGAAACAGGGCATGGATATTATTTCCTAGCATTTGAATATAATCTTTCCTGACTACCTCCTAAGACCCAGTGATTTTTGAATCATCATAAAACAAGTTCCAGTTCCCCAAACACTAATTTACAAATGAGCTTTTGAAACACTCTAAAAATTCACTCTTAGATGCCCATCAAATGCATCATGCCTGTATTTTACAAATTATACTTTCATTTGTATTTATAAATTTGTTTCTTTATACCGTAAATTCTGTTTAGTTTTGTATGTATGTGACTGTATTTTTTTATTGTGATAAAATTCACACAACATAAATTTACCACTTTAATAACCATTTTAAAGTATACAATTCAGTGGTTCATTAGTATATTCACAATGCTGTGCAACCATCACCACTATCTGTTTCCAGAACATTTTCTTCATCCCCCAAAGAAACCCCAAAACCCTGGACTTTTCATACAAATGGAATTATATAATGTATTGTCTTTGTGTTTGACTTCTTTCACTTAGCATAAAGTTAATGTATGTTGTAGCATGTGTCAGTAGTTCATTCCTCTTTACAGGTAAAAAATATTCCATTTTATGAATATACCACATTTTGCTTATTCATTCATCAGCTGATGTGCATTTGAGTTGTTTCCATGAATAATGATGCTATGAACATCAGCGTATACATGTTTTCGTTCAAATATATGCTTCAGTTCTCTTGGGTATATGCCTAAGAGGAGAATTGTTGGGTCATATGGTATTTCTATGTTTAACGTTTTGAGGAACCGCCAAACAGATTTTCACAGGGCTGTACTATTTTACGTTACTATCAGCAACGTCTGAGGGTTCCAGTTTTTCTGTATCTTTGCCAATACTTGTTATTTTTTAGTTTTTTAATTAAAGCCATCCTATGGATATAAAATGGTTTTGATTTGCACTTGAGTAGTCATTTACTAATGACTAGTGATCTTGAACACTTCTTCACGTGCTTATTGGCCATTGGACCATTTTTTAACTGGGTTGTTTGTCATTTTGTTGAGATTCTCTGGGTGTGTGTGCATCTGTGTGTGTGTGTGTGTGCGCGCGCGCGCACTGTAACATGCTTGAAGTCCGTACAGATTCCTATATATAAATATTTTTCATTACATATCTTGCCAGCACTTTCAATACTGTGATCAAGGTTAATTTGTTATTCTGTGTCCCTTGCTAAATTGAAGGTTTCCCTATGGAAGACAATGCACATTTTCATTTTTGCACAGCATTCAATTTATTACAAAGCTGAAACAATAGAATTGCAATAAATATTGGGATTGAAATAATCACAGCTATTCCTAAAATACAACAAATTACAGTAATTGCTTTGATGTGCACCTTGGCAGAAACTTATACTACTTCAGAGATCAGGTGCTATATTAAAAAGAGACATGAAGCTGACTCCTTACTTTCAAATCCTTCTCTGGGGATGATAAAGCACTATTCTAAGTTAGCAAAACACCTTTTACTTCCTCTTGTTTATTAGATGCAGATTCAGACCCTTCTGTACGTACCTACAGAGACATACATATATAGATGTGTAAATCCTGGAATAATATATCCCAATAGACTATTTTAACCATAGCTTGGCTCCATGATAAAACTGAAGGGGAAGAAGAAAAATTTGGTTTCTTATACACAGGACTTCCACAGAACTTCACAGATACCATGGGCTTTTCATTTCACATATGCATAGGAATACACAATCAGTAATCATTTATAGATGCCCTGGAGAAAGGAACAGCCTTCAAAATTATTCACGTCACTTTTTAACAGTTTACTGGTCATAGTTTACACTGAAATATTCTTAGTGGGAGACCGCTAGGAATAAATTAATGAATTAAGAGCCAAAATCTCTATTTCTGTGACTGCATTTTCCATGAGCTGAGGCTCAGTGATGATCTTGGTCTGGGACAATTTAAGAAGCTCTGATTCATATTCAGATGAATCACCATCAACTCAACTTGCTCCTTTTCCAATTCTCAAGTTCCATTTTTAACATCTTGACATCTGAAGTTTACCCACAATCCAATTCCCACTTCACAATCTAGTTTAGAACATGGAGCCTTATCTTGCTCTTCTATTCATGTCCCAGTAAACTTTTTGGGTCCAACCTCCCTGAGACTAAAGTCTTGACTTTTCCAGCCAATCTTCTATAGATGGAGATTGTACATGGAATATCAGAGGGTTCCAGATATCTTGCCTTAGCCCCGTATTATTTAAACAGAATTCCCTTATGTAAACTGTCTTCATATCTGTTTGGATTCCCAAATTGCACTGGATTGTGAAATACCTACTGCTGTGTTCTAGTATCTTTATAGGAACACCCACTTACTTATTTTGTAACTCAGTTGCTTTTCTGGATTTGTTCCTATTACCTATCAACATAAACATTCCTAACTTTTGATTATAATCAACTGTCTGTCCAAAACAACATTGGGCGGGAATTCCCAGCAGCCCAGTGGGTGGAACATTGTGCTTCCACTGCAAGGGACATGGATTTGATCTTTGGTACGGGAACTAAGGTCCCACAAACCACATGGCTTGGCCAAAAAACAAGAGCAAAAATACACCGGGGCAGCAAAGAGAAGAAAGGATGCATAACTATGTCCAACCTACCCTCTAGTACAAGACATACCAAGGAAGTGACACCTAGATGAATAGATAGTAGCTGAGTGAAAGACATAGTTCCAGTCATATTTGAGCTAATATTGGAACTTCAAGTATGAGAGCACAGTGACAGATTCTGGGCTGAGAAATCCAAGCAGGAAGCCAGACAGGCAGGCAGCTGTGAACTGGGAGATCAATTCACTGCTAATACGTATTTGTAATGGGACAAAGGTCCGGCTTCCAAAAAAGATTGGCAACTGAAATGCCAGGCAGCCAGGTAAAAACAGCTGCCTTAACCCTTGGGATAAGGGATTAGGACAGATGCTCAGCACAAACTATTGGGTCTCCTAGAAAGCAAAGGAGGATCACGATGAGGCAATTCTGAAATAGAGGGCTAATTCCAGAGTCAACAATGCTTGCCTTGGCTACTAGGGCAGAAAACTTAGAGAAGAACACTGGATACCAATGGCTGCCTTCTGACTAGCATATCCATCTTACGAGGAAGTAACTTAATGTTATTAACCACAACAAAGAGAACAGGGTCATTTTAGGTTGTCTTTTCCAACACTCTCAGCATCATCTAAAAAGTAAGGTGGTACTAAGCCCCAAAGCAGGAGTAATTCTGTTGAGCAAACACTTTTGATATATGCTGAAATGGAGGAAATCTACCTGGGGATTGAGAGGGGAGATTCTGGCTTGTCTTTCTAGCACCTGCTCTAGTGCATGAGTCGTCCCAGAGGTCCTCTAAAGTACTCGCTCCCTGTGAATCCTCTCATGTCTGGCTGACTCACATAATATCCAATGCCATGAGAGTTAAAGTAGCTACATTTCAGAAATGTTCAGTTAGGAATATTCTGAATGTGTACATGATTTTCAAGGAAAATTTAAATCCTTTCATATAATCCTGACATAAAAATAAATTGAAAAGTGTATTTGGCAATGATTAGGAAATAGAAGAATCAAGCTAATGGGTCCCAAAAAATGCTACATAAAAAAGTAGAACACTTTTAGTTTACTCCCTCTCTCTTTAGGTGTCTGTTGCATCTTGAATAAGCTTCCCTTGTGATTTTACTGCCTCTTTGCTTCTTTATTCCAAAAAACTCAACATGTGTTTGTCAGATTAATTGCGAAGGCCCCATGGAGTAATGGAAAGATGTAAAGCCAGATAAATTTGGATTTGAGTCTTGGCTCCAGAACTCTTGGCTGAATGTCCCTGGGCATATATTTAACCTCTCTGTGGCTCAGTTTTCTAATACTTGAAATTGGAATAATGATACAGACCTTGAAATACTGTGTCTAGCAAAGTGTCTAGTGCCCAGTAGATTCCTGTTCCTTTGTTCCATCCTAAACAGACTTCAAACACATCATCATCATTCAATATTTCCTTTTGTCTTTGAATTGAAGCACAATTGGCATCATAGATGTCTCAAAATATGATCCAAACATACCTACAGATATTTATTTTCTGTGCCTTCCATATTTACAATTCAATATACAGACATCCAATTCCCACGGTATCTCATGATTCCAGAGTCCTTCCTTTTCTCATTATGTTCTTTTTGCCCAGCATTCCCTTCAATGTCAAATGAAGTCCAAGCATAATATATGCCATAGTTTACCTGCCACCTTGTCTGCAAAACTTCTCAGGGCCACCTTCAACTACAGCAGACAGCAATTTGCCCTGTGTGGAACTCCTCATAATAATTCTCTTAGAATCTATACTCGATTTATGCATTGAGTACTATTAACACTATGAATTAAAGTTTGCATGTGTAGAGTGTTTTGGAGATTGCAAAGTGTTTGATCTTCTTATGTCATTTAAAACTCAAAATTGGGCTTCCCTGGTGGCGCAGTGGTTGAGAGTCTGCCTGCCGATGCAGGGGACACGGGTTCGTGCCCCGGTCCGTGAGCCATGGCCACTGAGCCTGCGCGTCCGGAGCCTGTGGGAGAGGCCGTGGCAAGAGTAAGAGGCCCGCGTACCGCAAAAAAAAAAAAAAAGAAAAGAAAACTCAAAATTACCTTATGACTTCATCAAACTTTCTCCCCATTTAAAACATAAAATCAAGGTTAAAGAAGTCATTATTTATTCAAAAATCACACAGATAAGAGATTAAGGTACTGATCCAAATTCTTGTATATGACATAAATCTGGTCTCTTTATGTTAGAAAAAGAACTAATAGAATTTTCCATTACAGCCAAGTCTTCTTCTTTGGAGTCCATGACTTTTATTAAGTTAGTCCAGAGAATTTTATTACTTATTTTTCTAGTACATGGAAATATTCTCTTGGTTTTTTACCGACTTAAATTAACAGATGAAGGATACATCTTCTATGTATACAAGAAATATAACAGGAGGGGTCAAGATAGTGGAGAGAAAGATTCTGAGCTCATCACCTTCCATGGGCACAGCAAAATTACAACTATTTACAGAGCAACTATAATGAGAATGACCTGAAGAATAGCAGAAAAGATCTTCTACAACTAAAGATATAAAGAAGGAACCACAAAACTGTGGGAGGGATGGAAATGTGGTATAGTCAAGAATAACAAACTGGAAGGCAATCACAATTGCAGAGGTTCCCCCCAAGGAGTGAGGGGTCCCACAACAAGCTCCCCAGCCCGAGAGCCCTGCAGCAGAAAGCGAACATCTGGCTTTGAAGGCTAGAGGGACTGGCATTCGGGAGAACAGAAGGGCTTTAGGAAACAGAGACGCTGCTCTTAAAGGGCAAAAGCAAAATCTTCACATGCTCTGAGACCAAGGGCTGAGGCAGTAATTTGAGAGGAGCCTGGATCGGACCCATCTACTGATCCTGAAGAGACTTTTGGAAAGGCAAGTCCCCAGTGTCTCACCCTGGGGACACATGATGGTGGCAGCCAGTAGTTTTACCACCCAAATAACAGTCATAGCCACTGTGAGAAGATTATTCTATTCCAATGGTTAACAAGAAGACTATCAAACTTATAAAATTAATTTGTCATTTTTAAAAATAACAAGTTTTTAAAGAACTGACTGTAGATTGATAATCTTGTCCTTTTTTTTTTTTTTTTTTTTTTTTTTTTGCAGTACACAAGCCTCTCACTGCTGTGGCCTCTCCCATTGCGGAGCGCAGGCTCCGGACGCGCAGGCCCAGCGGCCATAGCTCACACGCCCAGCCGCTCCGCGGCATGTGGGATCTTCCCGGACTGGGGCACGAACCCATGTTCCCTGCATCGGCAGGTGGACTCTCAACCACTGCGCCACAAGGGAAGCCCAATAATCTTGTTCTTTATCTGCCAAAGTAAACAGTGCCATGGGTCCCTGTTTCAGTGAGGACATTGGGTTTCCAGGGAAAACTGAGAGCTTTGACAACTTGAGAGAGGCTACCAATGCCTTTAATCTTCATGTTACACGGGACCATGGAAAAGTCATCTTTTACTTCTCTTAACTGATTGATTTCAAAAGTTTCCTTCAAAATCTAGACTCCCTAGCAGAGACTTTTTTCCCCTTATCACAAAGGATATTTGTGGCCTAGAAATCTTTCCTGTGCCCAGTCAGAAGCATCTTTGCAGTGGCTGTTTTAACCCTGTAGTAATAGGGTTGTGTTAGCTGCAACTGTTTTAAAGAAGAGACTTTTCTAATATAAATATTGAACTAGCATTCATGTGCATAACATATGAGCACAGATCTTCCTCAACTTACGATGGGGTAACGTCCTAATAAACCCAACATAAGCTGAAAATACCATAACTCAAAAACGCATTGAAGGGCTTCCCTGGTGGCGCAGTGGTTGAGAGTCTGCCTGCTGATGCAGGTGACACGGGTTCGTGCCCCGGTGCAGGAAGATCCCACATGCCACGGAGCGGCTGGGCTCGTGAGCCATGGCCGCTGAGCCTGCGCGTCCAGAGCCTGCGCTCCGCAAAGGGAGAGGCCACAACAGTGAGAGGCCCGCGAACCGCAAAAAACAAACAAACAAACGCATTGAATACACCCAACCTAGCAAACATCATAGCACAGCATAGCCTAATGAAGATGTGCTTATAACATTTACATTAACGTATGACTGGGCAAAATCATCAAACGCAAAAACAATTTTATAGTAAAGTATTGAATATCTCATGTAATTTATTGAATATTTACCGAAAGTGAAAAAGAGAATGGTTGTATGCGTAGAGAATGGTTCTAAGTACACGGGTTGTTAACCCTTGCAATCCCATGGCTGACTGAGAGCTACCGCTTACTGCTGCTACCTGGCATCATGAGAGAGTAACGTACTACATATGGCTGGCCTGGAAAGAGATCAAAATCTAAAATTCAAAGTATAGTTTCTATCGAAAATATATTTCTTTTGCACCACCATAAAGTCAAAAAATCATTAAATTAACCCATCGTAAGTTGAGGACCATCTGTAAATGATACAAAATTAAATTTGATAATTAACATTTCCCTTAGCTATATATAGTACTTAAAATTAGCGAAAGAGCTTTATCTTTGTCTAACCAAAACAGTTGTGTTTTTAAACCAGAGGTACTCAAACCTGGATCCATCTTACGATCACCTGAGTGATTTTTAAAATACACTGATGCCTGGGCCCAAAACACAGTGATACAGATTGCATTGGTCTGGGGTGGATCTCAGACATAAGGATTTTTAAAAAGCTCCTCACATGATTCTCATATTCAGGTAAGGTTGAATTAACCATTGCTCTGATTCTTAAAAAAGATACACAAAGAAACGGAGAGTTAATCAGCAAATTTTTCCTGCTACATTTTCCTATATATGTATATATATTTTGTCTGGTTGTTGCTCAGTGGGCTTCTATCAGGGAAACAAAAACTTATTAGAACATTTTATATAAAAATTTTTCTACTCTCACCTCTGGTCACAATGGCAAAAAATAGTATTTTGAAATTCCAGAAGTTGACATTGCTATTAATGCAATTCCTCAGGTGATACAGAAGATGCTCTACTTAAATTGTAGTCAGCAGCAGAAAAGAAACACCTACAGCAGTATAGAATAAAACATTTGGAGAACTAGTCATCAAGAGACAGAAGTTCACATCTACTTGCGTGAAAATTTTAATAAAACTACCAAGAGACTGAAAAAAGAAGTAACTATTGTTAAAAAATAGTCACACTGTAGCACTTTATATGCTAGTTGAAATCTATACACTTGGATTTTAAAATACACCCTAGGAAGAATATTCTAATGATACAACTACACTAGGAAAAGATGTAAAATAAGCTCTTAAGGTGTCCTTAGTATAAGTTTCCTCTCCACGTGTTCTTGCAAGTTCTTGGGATCATTGTTAACTTGAAAAGACAACGGCCATAATATCTTCCAGAAAAGGGCTATACACATTGCAGTAGCTAGCTACGTCTATTTACCTGGAAAGACAACTATTTAACTCCAGAATAACTTGATCTGAGACCATGAAGAAAATCTCCTGTCTCCTTTTAATATCATTATTTGCTGATAATACTCTTAAACGACTAGTCCTTAAAACACTTTTATGCGTTTGCTATTATTTTTTCCCTTCTTCATCTACCTATGCTTAACCTTTTGATGTGTGCATCTACTGCAATGCCTTGGACAAAATATCTGTAGGAGTGAATCTTAGATAAACAAAATATCTGAGAATTTTGTTAATAAACCTAAGCCAGCTGGACACTGTCCTAAGAACCCGTGAAATAATTTATATTACATGCATATAGTAATGTATAGGAAATTCACCAGGAAAATATATGCTCTCATTTGAGCCAATCATCTATACAATAACAAAAAGTTGATACGGAAAACAATTTTAATTAAGAATTTTAGGACTTGCCCGATGGTGCAGGGGTTAAGAATCCGCCTGTCAATGCAGGGGACACGGGTTCAAGCCCTGGTCCGGGAAGATCCCACATGCCACTGAGCAACTAAGCCCGAGCGCCACAACTACTGAGCCTGCGCTCTAGAGCCCGCGAGCCACAACTACTGAGCCTCTGTGCAACAACTACTGAAGCCCGTGCACCTAGAGCCCATGCTCCACAACAAGAGAAGCCTCCGCAATGAGAAGTCCGTGCACTGCAATGAAGAGTAGCCCCCTCTCGCTGCAACTAGAGAAAGCCCGCACGCAGCAACAAAGACCCAATGCAGCCAAAAATAAATAAATAAATTAATTAATTAATTAAAAAAAGAATTTTAATTGGTGCTGAATTGCCTGGTTAGATTCAGTGGAGTGCTGGCAAATGTTTAACAACTGCTGAGGGTACAGAGTGCTCACTTGAAATGTTTGCTGATTTAGCTCTTATAAATATTCCCATCATGGCCATTTCAAGCCTTCAGTATGACATCGTGAATGTGGAGTTGGGAAGAGACGATAACATTGGACTCGTATGAGCAGTAGTTAATGAACTAATAAACATAAAATTTTATATACTCTAGGGAGAAAGAACAAGTCTTTCAAAACAAATAAAGATAAAAGGCATAAACAAAAGCCCCAGCTGCAAGTGTGCAATTATTCTCTCAAATATTTGAGAGGCATGCATTGAGTTTAAAACAAGTATTATTCTAAGTACCTGGAATATATTATTGCACAAAACCAAAAATATTCTGGCTCACATGGTTTATAGTCTAGTGCAAGAAGATAGAAAATAAACATAATACATAAATGTTAAAAGATTTCAACTATTATGGAAAAATAGTACAAGGTAAAAGGGATCATCAGCTTGCAGGACAGTTTGTGATTTTAAACAACAAGTTTAGAGTAGACTTTTGTGAAAAGGCGAGACTTGGGCAAAACACTGAATCTAACTTATGTTTTAAAGGAGGCACTCTGTTCACATAAAGCTAATGAAATCTGAATAAGCTTTGTGCATTATACCAGTGTTTTGATAGAATTTTATAAACCATATTTATGTAAGATATAACCATCTGCAGCTGGTACATGGGGCCTCCTGTACATATTTTTTGGTAAGTTTCTGTGAATCTATCATTCCTTCAAAATATTTTTTTAAAGGAGTACTCTACTGTATTGAATCTAGACTGCAGAAGACAAGGATAAAAGCAGGAAAATAATTATGGAATTACTATATTAATCCAGTCTAGAGATATGACTGTGCTTGAAGGTATTAGTGATGGAGCAGATTATTTTTTATTATTATTATTAATTGTTATTTATTTATTTTTGGCTGCGTTGGGTCTTCATTGCTGTGCGCGGGCATTCTCTAGTTGCAGCGAGCAGGGGCTACTCTTCAGTGTGGTGCGCGGGCTTCTCATTGAGGAGGCTTCTCTTGTTGAGGAGCATGGGCTCTGGGCTCACAGGTTTCAGTAGTTGCAGCCTGCGGGCTCAGTAGTTGTGGCTCGTGGGCTCTGAGCTCAGGCTCAGTAGTTGTGGCTCACGGGCTTAGTTGCTCCACAGCATGTGGGATCTTCCCAGACCAAGGATCAAACCCATGTCCCCTGCATTGGCAGGCAGATTCTTAACCACTGTGCCACCAGGGAAGTCCCCTTTTTCTTTTTTTTTTAAATTTTTTTTTTTTTATTTTGACAGATTATTTTGAAAGCAGAGCCAAAAGGGTTTCCTGATGGATTGGATATGGGTTGTGAAAGTGAAGAGTCAAGAGGATCCCAAAGTTTTATGTTTGAAGAACTGGATAAAGAGGAATGGGGAACACTACAGAGGGAGCAGGCTTGGGATGGAGAGTTCTCAACTCTAGTTTTAGGGATTTTACAATCGAGAAATCTATTAGACATCCAAGTGAAGCAATCAAGGAAGCAATTATACATAAGTGTGGAATTCAGAAGAGGGTCTGAGCTAAAAAACTAACTTTGAGTGTTATTTATATAAATGATGTTTAAATCCAGAGCTGGATGATACCACATAGAGAATAAATGTAGAAAAGATACCAAGGACTGAGACATGGAACACTCTGAATTGCAGACATCAGGAAAAGAAGGGGAACATGTAAGGAGACGAAGAATGAGTATCGAGTGAAATAGCAAGAAAACCAGGAGAAGCAAGTGGCATGAATTCAGTGTCACATAATGTCAAGTAAGATGAGGGGCAGAAACTGATCACTGGATTTAGCAAGAAGAAAGTCATTCGTGTCCTGTCAAGAACTGCTTCAGTTTAGTGCTGAGACAAAAGCTCTATCACAGTGAGCTAAGAGAAAATAAGATGGGAGGGGTGGGAGGCAGCAAACAGAGGCAACTCATTCAAAAAGATCTGCTACAAATGGAAGCGAAGAATTTGGAGCAGTAGCTGGACTGCAGGAAGTGGACTCAAGATAATTCTTTAAGAGGAAAAAAAAGAAAACAGCATGCTGATAGAAATGATCCAGTAGACCGGGAACAATTGAAAATGAAGGGAAAAGAAGGGAAAGCCACTAAAATGGTGTCCTTAAGTGGATAAGAAAGAACACAATCTCATTCACAGCAGGAAGTCAGAAGGTCTGGCTTAGGGTGTGGGGCATGGACAGTTTACCTAAGTGAGATGGGACAATATATGGATTCATGTGATGCGGGAGATAGATGTCCAGTTGGTGTGTGTAAAGTTTTCCTCTGATTACTTTAGTCAATGGAGGAGAAAGAAAGGCCATGAGCTGAGCAAAGAGGACAAAGGAAAAGATGGTGATTTGAGGAGAGGTGTGAGGTGTTGAAAAGACAGCGGAAGTGAATGGACAAGGGAAATGGGGCATGACTGTCAGGCCACACGGAAGGCTAGTCAGCTATAAAATAGGGGGAGAGTTAAAATTAACTAGGGTTGTGGTTTGTCCATCCAAGTGCTATGGAGTGAGAGGGGCAAGAGAGTTACGGGGGGAAACAAGGAGACTATTTCAATGATTTCTCATGGGGCACTGCCCTCGGGTGTTAGATCATTACTTCAACTCAGGAAGAGTCCCCTGTGACTCCTCTGGTCATCCTCTTCAGTCTGAGAGAAAAATTTGGGGCAGTTACTGTGCTTTTCAGAGCTCTATGCCCTCTACTCAGACGCCAACCTGCTTTGTACCAGCCATAATGGGATATGAAAGAGAGAAATTGGTACTTCAGGTTATTTTCTATGTGTGTTTCCCCAGAGCTAACCCTACCTCGGTGGTTCTTGTCTTTCTTTTTGTCCCCTTTCCTTCAATTTTTCTCCATTCTCTTAAGTGGCCAATTATGCTTGGACACATAACATTCTGTTTAATAACTGTCTTTTCAGCCTTCCCCCTTGTCCAGAGGATAAAATAGAAAGCTCAAGTAGTTAAGGTCTACGTAGACCCATCATTGTTAGTAATGAAAAGGGTTATTTCTCTAGAGAGGCATAAGCCTCTTGTCCCTTTTTCCACCACCCCTGCTCTTCCCTTCCTTTCCGACGACTCTACCCATGCCAGCACACACTCACTCCGTTCATTTTGGAGAGGCTGAAAAATAACAGGAAGATAACTGACACTTTCTGTTCCTTGACAACACTTTATAACTTGTATGGTTGAAGTTACATATTTTTTCCCCACTCCTTGAACTTAAAGTCTGCTCTTTTATTCCCTATATTTTTTTCTTTCTTTTTAAAAGTTATTTTGAGTCATTTATTAGATTCAGTGAGGGTAGGCTTTACAAATTGAATTCACTGTATTTTTCCAGAGAGATAGACTAGATTTATATATATATGTATATGTATATATATATATATATATAGTTGCAAGAAATGATCATGCAGTATTGTTCAAGTCGTTCCTTCCCAAATATGATGTGGCATCTTCAAACTAATGAGCTCATTTTCAACTAAATATCAAGATGTTTAGATTCGCTAGTGCTAATTAACCACCATTCACTATTTGTGATGACAATGTTGCTATTAGTAAATGGGGATGATAATAATAATATCTTCCTTGTGCTTCTGCTGAGATTAGTACCTGGTGCACATTAAGTATTATTATATTAACTGTGAGCCCTTATCCTCATTTCTGCTGTCAGATTTATACTGAGCTCTGGGAAATTTTTTTTAACCATAAACTTAATTTCAGATTATTATCAATTTTCATTTACTTTTGCATTTTCACTAGATGCTTTAAACTTCCTATCTGCAACAACAACCAAGATACAATGTAAAATGATTTCAATTAAAGTTATATTTAAATTATCAATTTTGACCTTGTTATGGAAAATTCACTTTGATAGGCAATAGCATTAAGTGCAGTCATTATATGTTTCAATCAAAATATTTAATGAAATGCAACTATGAGTTACAATTTTAAATCTGTACACCATTAAAAATCTTGAAACCCACACTAGTTCAGAAGATGAAAGTTTTGTTTTACTTTTTAAGTTCTTTTGTGAGTTGCAAAACATTTACTGAGGAATCAGACAGTCTGGAAACAATAGTATATTCTGTAGTCGTAATGATAATAATATCCCGTTTTAAGACAATACAAAATTACCAACATTTCTAAGTAGTTTCTGACCATAAAAATTGGCAGCTCTCTGTACATTTACCAACAAACACAATATTATGCAACCTGGAAAAATAGAAAACTATTTACTTTGCTGGCATACATATTTCAAAGAATATAATTTGTTCACATAGATATTTTAAAGAACGTAAAACTCCAAAAGACTGTCCCCAAGTTTTAAATTCAAAATAGACCTCAAGGAAAAGGAGCATATTTATCTTGTGGCTTTCTGTACCCACACTCACCCATACCATGCCTCTGGAGGCTGTGAAAGCTTTAATGTGAAAAGGCGGGATGTAACCATACATGGAATTATTGTAGACCCTGGTTCTCAGATGATCTGCAGGAGAGTCCTCTCATAAAACAGACCTCGATTTTGTCCCTCTAACACTGAGAGATTAGAAGACACAATATTTTAGGACTCTTCCAGCCACAACAGTCTATGATTCATAATTTAAAACATCTCCAGATACCCTAGAAGGATACTCAACTCCACACCCCCTAAATATCCCCCTCCTAAATATTCCCATCTCTAATTCTTACTTCTCTTAAGTCTTATCCAACTTTCGAACAGAAAGTTCAGATTGAGGAATCTGGAGATGTCTAATCCCACTACCAGATAAACTGAAAACAGGAGAAAGCAGCAAGAATTCCAGTTCAGAAAGGAATATGTTTTTCTGGCATGGCAAATTCTCCAGGACATTAGAACCTCTAATAATATTATAGTACTGGTGTTATAATTGAGAAATGTATTTAGAATTATACTTACTACTCTGAAAAGTGATTGGCTTTGATTAAGTTCCCTTCAGTTGACAACTTTAAGCTGAGGAATTTACCTACCATGAGACAATCAATCTTTATATGTTTACACATTATCGATCAGAGAGCAGACTGAAGATGAAACACTGTGTTTGGATACTGTCGCTTGGTTTTCTGAATATCCCTATCAGGCAGTGTTCAGAAAGGAAATTTATGGTGGTGGTGGGTTTTTTAATGGTATCTCTCACAGTCTACATCTTACATTGGTATATTTGCTATAATGCTTCCAAGAAACTTTGCCATAATTTGTGATCAAATTTTTAAAAAATGCTAATACGCTAATAAATGAGCTGGCTATTCTAAGTGAGAGGATTTCTGATGCAATTTAGCTATATTCCAGCCATTTACCTATTAGGATAAAGGCTTCTCCCACATTGTTTAAATATTTCTGGAGATCTAAAAAAAGAAGGAAATGATTAATGGTGATAATTTTGTAAAGGAATTTAGTTACAGAGCACTCAGAGATGGTTTAAGGACTGTGTACCATGGCACAAGTTACGAATCAGAAATGAGAAGATGAATGAGGCTGTAGCAGCCTCCCAGGGAACTGCAGGAATCCACTGATCGATGTGCTTCTATCTACTACAGAGAAAATTCTCGGTCATTTTGGGGGAGAAAAAAAAATACCTGCCAGGAACACAAGGGCTGCTGAAAGTAAGCTAACACTGTTTGTAAGTTTCTTAGGCTGCTGTAAAAAATTACCACAAACTTGGTGCCTTGAAACAACAGAAATTTATTTTCTCATAGTTCGGGAGGCCAGAGATCTGATATTAGGTAACTGCAAGGATGGTTCCTTCTGGAGGCTTTGAGGAAGAATCTGTCTGATGCCTCTCCCTTAGCTTCCAGGGGCTGCTGAAAATCCTTGGCAATCTTGGCCTTGTTGACCGATCACATTGATGTCTGTCCCTGTCGGAACACAGTCTTCTCCATTTCTCTGTGTCTTCTTCTCTTCTGCCTTTTATTTACTTATTTATTTATTTTTTAAATAGATCTTTATTGGAGTATAATTGCTTCACAATACTGTGTTAGTTTCTGTTTCACAACAAAGCGAATCAGCCATATGCACACACATGTCCCCATATCCCCTCCCTCTAGAGCCTCCCTCCCATCCTCCCTATCCGAGCCATATACGTCATCGCAAAGCACCGAGCCCATCTCCCTATGCTATGCTGCTGCTTTCAACCAGCCAACTGTTTTACATTCGGTAGTATACACAGGTTGATGCTACTCTCACTTCTCCCCAAATTTGCCCTCCCACCCCATGTCCTCAAGGCCATTTTCCATGTCTACCTCTTTATTCCTGCCCTGCAACTAGGTTCATCAAAAACTTTTTTTCTTTTTTTTTTTTAAGATTCCATATATATGTGTTAGCATATGGTATTTGTTTTTCTTTCTGACTTACTTCACTCTGTATGACAGGCTCAAGGTCCATCTCACTTCAAGTAACTCAATTTTGTTTCTTTTTATGGCTGAGTAATATTCCAATGCACATATGTGCCACATCTTCTTTATCCATTCATCTGTCGATGGACACTTAGGATGCTTCCATGTCATGGCTATTGTAAATAGTGCCGCAATGAACATTGCGGTATATGACACTTTTTGAATTATGGTTTTCTTAGGGTATATGCCCAGTAGTGGGATTGCTGGTTCATATGGTAGTTCTACTTTTTAGTTTTTTAAGGAACCTCTATACTGTTCTCCATAATGGCTGTATCAATTTACATTTCAACCAACAGTACAAGAGGGTTCCCTTTTCACAACTCCCTCTCCAGCATTTATTGTTTCTAGCTTTTTTGATAATGGCCATTCTGACCGGCATAAGGTGATACCTCATTGTAGTTTTGATTTGCATTTCTCTAATAATTAGTGATGTTGACCATCCTTTTATGTGTTTGTGTGCAATCTTTATATCTTTTTTGAAGAAATGTCTGTTTAGGTCTTCCACACATTTTTGGATTGGGTTGTTTGTTTTTTTGATATTGAGCTCCATGAGCTGTTTGTATATTCTGGAGATTAATCCTTTGTCTGTTGGTTCATTTGCAAATATTTTCTCCCATTCTGAGGGTTGTCTTTTCGTCTTGTTTATGGTTTCCTTTGTTTGCAAAAGCTTTTAAGTTTCATTAGGTCCCACTTGTTTATTTTTTTAAATTTCCATTACTCTAGGAGGGGGATCCAAAAGATTTTGCTGTGGTTTATGTCAAAGAGTGTTTTCCCTATGTTTTCCTGTAAGAGTTTTATAGTGTCTGGTCTTACACTTAAATCTTTAATCCATGTGGAGTTTCATTTTGTGTTAGATGTTAGGTAGTGTTCTAATTTCATTCTTTTATATGTAGCTGTCCAGTTTTCCCAACACCACTTATTGAAGAGGCTGTCTTTTCTCCACTGTATATTGTTGCCTCCTTTGTCATAAATTAGGTGCCTATAAGAATGAGGGTTTATCTCTGGGCATTCTATCCTTTACCACTGATCTATATTTCTGTTTTCGTGTCAGTACCATACTGTCTTGATTACTGTAGCTTTGTGGTATAGTTTGAACTCAGGGAGCCTGAATCCTCAGACTCCATTTTTCTTTCTCAAGATTGCTTTGGCTATTCGGGGTCTTTTGTGTTTCCATACAAATTGTAAAATTTTTTGTCCTAATTCTGTGAAGAATGCCATTGGTATTTTGATACGGATTGCACTGAATGTGTAGATTGCTTTGGGTAGTATAGCCATTATCACAATATTGATTCTTCCAATCCAACAACATGGTATACTTCTCCATCTGTTTATGTCATCTTTGATTTATTTCATCAGTGTTTTATAGTTTTCTGAATACAAATCTTTAGCCTCCTGAGGCAGTTTTATTCCTAGGTATTTTATTCTTTTTGTTGCAGTGTAAATGGGAGTGTTTCCTTAATTTCTCTTTCTGATTTGTCCTTGTTGGTGTATAGGAATGCCAGAAAATTCTGTGGATTAATTTTGTAACCTGCAACCTTACCAAATTCATTGCTTAGTTCTACTAGTTCTCTGGTGGCATCTCTGGATTTTCTGTGTATGGTATCACGTCATGGGCAAACAGTGACAGTTTTACTTCTTCTTTTCCAATTTGTATTCCTTTTATTTCTTTTTCATCTCTGATTGCCGTGGCTAGGACTTACAAAACTATGTTAAATAAGAGTGGCGAGAGTGGACATCCTTGTCTTGTTCCTGATATTAGTGGAAACGCTTTCACTTTTTCACCATTGAGTATGATACTTGCTGTGGGTTTGTCATATATGGCCATATTATGTTTAGGTAGGTTCCCTCTATGTCCACTTGATGGAGAGTTTTTATCATAAATGGGTGTTGAATTCTGTCAAAAGATTTTTCTGCATCTATTGAGATTATCATATGGTTTTTATTCCTTAATTTGTTAATGTGGTGTATCACATTGATTGATTTGCGTATATTGAAGAATCCTTGCATCCCTGGGATAAATCCCACTTGATCATGGTATACGATCCTTTTAATGTTCTGTCAGATTCTGTTTGCTAGTATTTTGTTTCAGATTTTTGCATCTATGTTCATCAGTGATATTGGTCTATAATTTTTTGTGTGTGTGATACCTTTTTCTATTTTTGGTATTAGGGTAATGGTGGCTTCATAAAACAAATCTGGGAGTGTTTCTCCCTCTGCAATTTTTTGGAAGAGTTTGAGAAGGATCAGTGTTAGCTCTTCTCTAAATGTTTGATAGAATTCACCTGTGAAGCCATCTGGTCCTGGACTTCTATTTGTTGGAAGATTGTTAATTATGGTTTCAATTTCATTACCTGTGATAGGTCTGTTTATATTTTCTCATTCTTCCTGGTTCAGTCTTGGAAAATTGTACCTTTCCAAGAATTTGTCCATTTCTTCCTGGTTGTCCATTTTATTGGCATATAGTTGTTTGTAGTACTCTCTTATAATCCTTTGTACTTCTGCATTGTCAGTTGTGATTGCTCCTTTTTCATTTCTAAATTGCTTGATTTGCATCCTCTCCCTTTTTTTCTTGATGAGTCTGGCTAAGGGTTTATCAATTTTGTTTATCTTCTTAAAGAACCAGCTTTTAGTTTTATTGATCTTTGCCCGGGTCTTCTTCATTTCTATTTCATTTACTTCTGCTCTGGTCTTTATGATTTCTTTCCTTCTACTGACTTTGGGTTTTCTTTGTTCTTTCTCTAGTTGTTTTAAGTGTAGGGTTACATTGTTTGAGATTTTTCTTGTTTATTGAGGTGAGATTGTATTGCTATAAACTTCCCTCTTAGAACTGCTTTTGCTGTGTCCAATAGGTTTTGGGTCATCGTGTTCTTGTTGTCATTTGTTTCTATGAACTATTTTTTTATTTCTTTTTTGTTTTCCTCAATGATCTCTTGGTTATTTAGTAGCTCACTGTTTAGCTTCCATGCATTTGTGTTTTTTACAGTTTTTTTCCTGTAATTTATTTCCAGTCTTACAGTGTTGTCATCAGAAAAGATGCTTGGTACGATTTCTATTTTCTTAAATATTCTGAGGATTGATTTGTGACCCAAATGTGATCTATCCTGGAAAATGTTCCATGTGCCCTTGAGAAGAAAGTGTATTTTGTAAAGTTATTTTTTATTAAAAGGTATGTTAGTTCAGATTCTCTGAGACGTTCATGAAAGACACTGGAGAGATATCTGTGAAAAATAAAAGGGACTGGGCATAGACAGGGAGAGCCTTTAGATTCTAAAGCAGGTCTAGCACTTGGGAAAGGAGACAAGAAGATGAAAACTGGGTAGGCAGGCCTCAGAAGTGGTGAAGCTCTGAGAAAGTAGTGAGCTCCCGGTTGGCCCCCAGGCCAACACCACTGTGCTTGGTTACTGCATGGGAGCAATCCAGGGAGAGAATGGCCTCACCATCAATACTGTAGTAAGTCCAAAGCATAATGCTAAATGATGAAGAGGTAGTCAAAGCTCAGTGAAAAGCTTTCTGTCACCATTCATCAAAAAGTTTCAAGAAGAATTCAAGAAGAAGGAAAAATTTGCAAACAGCTCTCCTGGTATATCTAGGGTATGTCCTGCTCAAGGACATCCTTCCAGGATTGTTGATTTTGAGATAACGTGCAAGTGATCCTTACATCTCCCATTACCACTGTTACTGTTACAGCCAGGGGTACTGACAACCTTGAAGGCATATTATATGATATGAGTGATGCATTATGTGCAGTGAGGTGCTAATGGAGATGACTCTGCTCTAACAAAGGATTAGTGAAATGGTCCTGAGAGCAAGAAGGTACTCATATTAATCAACTGGGCTTTAAAACAGACCTCATGCCTAACAATAAAGTATGGAAAAACACACTGTTCTATACTTTTTTGGTAAACTTCCAAAAGTTTTATGAAGAGAACTAATGAAACACACATCTTGGGTCTAGTATAAGAGCCCAGATTTACTACTGTGAACAGTGAAAATGTTGCAGAATTGGTTTGTATGCAATAGCAAGAAATTACAGCAAGAAATTCATTCAGTGTAATTATTACTGTGAATTCAAAGAAAATATAAATACTTGGTACAAATCTCTAAATAAATTTTAGATCATGCAGATAAAAATAATTTGGCAAAATACCTGAATAAACATAGTCTGCCAATTATTCTTTCAACTAAAAATGGTATACTACGAGAAAAGTGAATAATTCAACTTGCACCTCCAATAATCAAAGCAAGTGCTTTTCCTTGGGACAACATCTTTCTGTGTCAATCAGAATTACTTATGCATACTTCCTATTTTATTACATAGAACATTAAGAAGATGCACTCAACAGCAATGATTTAATTAAACTGATTATTTGTAATATTTCTTCAAGGACATTCTTAAATAAATAAATTTAAAAAATAATTTGACAAGTGCATGTGATCATGACAGGAATATGAGCATCTCATATTATATTATCACCAGTTTAATTGACACAAACAAAGGGAATGGAAACAGATGCGGAATTCGAGTTTTAAGCCTCCTATTGTTGTGGTCTCTGGCATCAGCTGGTAGTTAACAACCACCCATTTCTGGAGTTAAAAGAGCCAACAAGACAAAACTGTCCACTAGTTCCATGTACTTGGACATGGTCAAACCTCAAGCATTTATTCCTGCCTCTCTCCCCGCTTCACCAGCCCCCTTCTGCTTATCCTCCCCCTTCAGCAAGCAGCAGCTTTGACTACATCTTCCACCCCACTTTTCACTTCAATCAAGAAGTCTGCAAGAGTTTAATTTTAAAATCTACCTCATAGGGGCTTCCCTGGTGGCGCAGTGGTTGAGAGTCCGCCGGCCAATGCAGGGGACACGGGTTCATGCCCCGGTCTGGGAAGATCCCACATGCCGCGGAGCGGCTGGGCCCGTGAGCCATGGCCGCTGAGCCTGCGCGTCCGGAGCCTGTGCTCCGCAACGGGAGAGGCCACAACAGTGAGAGGCCCGCATACCGCAAAAAAAAAAAAAAAAAAAAACTACCTCGTTTCTTTGTTGTTTTTGTTTTAAGGGTTATTTTTATTTACTGCATCTGTAACTTAATCGTTCTTCAAGTTTCTGCTTAGGGGGAATAGGTAATTCGTAGCTAATACTTTACACAGCAGTATCATTATATACTACACACATATACACTAATAAGCTCAAAAAGTGCTAAATAATTAAGTGTTAAATGATTAAGTAATTGGTGCATGAGTGCTTTATATTATGCAAAAGTCTGTTGAGTTTTGTATAGGTGCTTCAGTATTTATTACTACTTTGGAAGATTTGGTTGGGTGTTTTTATAGGCTGGGAATGCATGTTAACTTTCCTATTAAAAATAATGGCATAGAAGCTTCTACTATTTTAAAAAATCAATAGTCAACACATTTTCAATAATGGATTTGATTCAGATAATGAGGGATGAATACATTACACCTACTAAGTAGAAACAGAATGTATAAAGTCAGTGAATTCAAAGTAACTAAAGAATAACCAAGAAGGTAATGAGGAAGAGACCGCAAGTGTGAGAAAAGCCAAGAACAGCGTTGGAATATAACCCAGCCAATTGGAGGAGTCAAATAAACCTGTTCTAAGTAATCAATAATGAGGAACAGAGAAATGCATAAACAAACCATCTATACCATAGAAAACTTCAGGAGATGAGTATGGGAGGGCTTCTGCAGTGGACAAAAGATGAGATCACCAGGAGGTATAAATGAATCTTGAGTAAAAATGACTATACTGTCCAATAACTGTGGGAAATTCTTTTGTGTTGCAACCTGTCAAACATCATGATAAAATCATGTTTATACTAGACAGCGACGTTCTCATAAACCCATACTGCCTCACAAAATTTTTGTAGTGTGCGCTGCAAAGGAGAAAAAATAAAGGACAGTAAGCTCATTTTCCTGACAGTGTGACTTTTGTAAACTGGCTTGTGTTACTAGAATGTGTGACAGCCAGCTGCCTTGTTAGTTTTTTGGCTCTGACTTGCTTTAGTGTTATCTGCTCTCACCTACAGAATTGGGAGGAGTATAACGACAAGTTACAAGTCTGAATGTGCATAAGAGATTTACAAGCTGTGGAGAAATCATCTTGATGTTGTTTTTATGATAGGAAGAACCTGAGAAAGACTGGGAAAGTATCTCCTCCAAAGTTAAAGTTAAATTAAGAGAATTCCAAGAAATTAAAATAAACTTCCATTATTACCTAGTAAGAGCTTTACCTAAGGCACATTATTCTAGCACATATACAACTATAAAGAAAATTCTAAATTGTTTGGATGTTTGTTTCAGTTAAAATCTGAAATTATGGACAACCTGAGAAGAGGCAGTGTGAATTGGAAAGTGTGAAAGATTTTAGGTTTTCTCTTATTCGTATATTACTATTATTGTCATTTTGCTATGGCGTACTTACTGGTTTTGCTTGAATGTTACTCTGAATGAGGTTATCGGATTACCTTTTCAACAACTGTCACTTTGCAACTGTTATTTAAATCTTGAGCAGATTATAGTTGAATATCAATTACCCTTTTTTAAATTTAAGAATCTATGTAGTCATATGCAAGAATCTTTTCCAAATTATTAGATTTTCTAAGAAAGTCTGAATTAACCAAGACAGATGGCCAATTACACGAAATTGGCAGCAAATCTATCCAAATTCATAATATAAAAAACAATAATTTGTTATTGTCTTTAGAATTCTGCGATTCCTTTCCTCCCTTTCTGTCACAGATTACTTTACATGCCCCGGCTCTCACTGCCCCGGATGACATCATATTAAGTGGCATGTGTCCCTTTGCCATTAAGATTTTCAAGTATGAAGGCAAGATTACTGTATTTTTTATGAATATATAGATAATAATGCCCATTAAAAAAAAAACGGAATGCACTTAAATACAAAAAGATAACCATCTATAATGTCTCTATCTGCAAATTACTATTATTATCATTGTGATATCCTCCTGGAATATTTTCAGTATGCATGTATAAATACATAGTTATAAAACTGGCATCAGAAGTTATGAAAAATGGGATTACAGGTTACATGGCATTTTTCAAGGTGCTTTTATATTTAATGTATTTTAAATATTCTTTCATGTTAATAAACATATATCCAAACCATTAGTATCACTAGTATTGGCTGAACAGAGTGTCCTTGTTTGTCTGTGTTTCATTTACTAATCTCTTATATTTAAGCACTGAAATTATTTAAAATTTACATTAATGTTAAAAGTATAATAAACATGATATATACACGTATCATTACACCATATTTGGTTCCATCCTTAGGATAAATTCCTGAAGGACACATACATGGGTCAAAGGTTTTATATATTTTAAGGCTTTTTTTTTTTTTTTTTTTTTGCCGTACGCAGGCCTCTCACTGTTGTGGCCTCTCCCGTTGCGGAGCACAGGCTCCGGACGCGCAGGCCCAGTGGCCATGGCTCACGGGCCCAGCCGCTCTGCGGCACGTGGGATCCTCCCGGACCGGGGCACGAACCCGTGTCCCCTGCATCGGCAGGCGGACTCTCAACCACTGCGTCACCAGGGAAGCCCTAAGGCTTTTTTTACATCACGCTGATTTGCTCTTCAGCAAGTTTGTACCAATTTAATTTGTCATAACAGTGTGTAAGTAGAAGATGTTTGTTAATGTGTATAGAATCTGTACATGATTCAAATGTGGTGCAAATCTACTTGCATTCTAACTACATTAATCACGTGCTGAAGTAAAAATGACACATTAATTTCAGATTCCATATTGCTATGAATAATTAAGTAGACGTAGGTATTACTAGTACATAAATCCTCTATTTTTTCTTGCATTGTAGCAGAGTGATTACTCAGCATCATGCTCTTAAAGATTATCAAGATAAAGGCATTGAAGAATAAAAGTGCTCTCAAGTGGAATGAGCATAACATTCAGAGTTTGGAGACTTGTACTACTAGGGCAAATATATTCCTTGGACCTAATTTTTCTTATCTGTACATAAAGATGATAGATTGTGCAATTTGTAAGCCTTTTCCCGTTGTAAAACACTCTGTATATGCTACATTGCAAGCTGCATTAAGCTAATGACCATGACTTACTTTCTTAATTTTTCCCATAGCACCTGGCACATAAAGTACTTCCATAAAAGTCATTTTTATATGCTACACAGATTACATTAAAATCTCTTTGTAAATGAGTATGCCAGCTGCTTATTAACCAAATCTCATTTCATAGGATTGTATCAAAATAAACTAAGAATTGATTTTACAGTATTAATTACTCTATAACCCTTTGCAGATGGAACCATTCTTACAAGTTGCTTGATTTTTTTCCAGAAAGTAAAGAGAAAAAGGTTGAGGTCCCATGTAACATTTACTGATACAAAATATTCAGTCAACTAAGAAAGCATTTGTTTTTATATTTCTCGCCTTCAGCTTAAAGAGAGAATTGAAGAGGGAACTGGCCTTTAACTTCTACTCTTGTATAGATAGCTCTGCATTTTCAAGGTATGTATTGCTTCATTTCTGTGACTTTTAAATATATTATGAATTAGTAGAAAGAAGAAAATATTTGTTTTTATTTTTATGTCAATTGCTTAAATTAACAAAGGGAAATTGAAAGGTTTAATTAAGAGACATAGCTGCCCTGTTTTAACATTATTCTATTACTCTATTTTTAATTATGGAAGTAGTATGCTTATAATCATCATTTAAGAGTAATATGGTTAAAGTAACTTGATTAAAATATTCGATCAGTACCACAGGGTATAAAATAAAAGTAAAGGCTCACCCAAACCCCAGAATTAACTATTTTCACCATTTCTATTCTGCTTAGTGATTTCTGTTTCTTGTCACAATATTTATTTATTACCTGATATAAAAGAGCTATGTTTTATATACACCTCCCCCAAAACACACAGATCTATTCAAAATTTTACTGGTTATATGACTAGCTTTAGTTCTCCTGATTGACATTTTATAACTGATAACTGCAAATAATTCACTAAAACTCTATTTCTTGATCCTTCAGTTTCAAAGTATCTGTTGTCTGCTCTCTGTGAAGTCTGGGAAAATTGTTTGGCCTACAATCTATTTCTCTATTCCTTTTTCCAACTTTTCTTAACCACACCTTTATGTTTGCATTTTTATTCTGTGATGGAGATTCCTCCTCTATAATTAAATTTGTGGTTGGGCGTATGGCCAACTTAGATGTAAAACTGGGGCATGGAATGCAAGAAAGTCATCTGTGCTAATTCCAAATTGGGACACTTAAATAGTGATACACCTTCTTCATGCTTTGTCTTCCCTGTTTTTGCCACCTGGAAAATGAACAGGACCTACTCCCAGCCTAAATGGCAAGGCCACAAGATAAAAGTACTCTGTGAAGTAGAACCACCCAAAGATCTGGAACATGCCCCACGTATTTTGTGTAGGAAGGATATAAACTTCCTTGTTCTTTAAATCTCAGAAAGTTTGGTCTCTCTGTTTTCACATCTTAGCCCACCGTAACACACTTCAATATTTTTTGCCTGGTTTTTGATTCTAAAATTTCACAACCACTTAGCATTTATAAAAATAAGCATATAATAGTATAATTTACTTCTTAACCAAACAGTGTGATTTGTCCCTGAGGGAAGGAGCTGAAAGCTAAATTAATCTTATGTCACTTGAAAAAGAATGTTTCAAGCATCAAGTAGATTCCATTTTCTTATATTCAATCAACAGCTCAAACCATGCCACACCTTTTAGTTTGCATGGTATTTTGAACATGATATTTTTATTTATCAATATTTTTTCAAAATTCCTTAATGCCTTTCTTTATTCTGAGTTTTTACTAAATGAATACTAGACCTTATATCTCTCTGTTATTTTGCCCTTTGTGTAAACTGGATCCACTATTTACAGTCAGAGCATTAAGGTCTTCTTCAAATATATATTGTATTACTCAACATTTTTTTAACATTGGCATCATAATTTTAATTTCAGAGATGTTTTCCTAATCTTTGTTTCTATTTCATCATAAATTTTCCTGTTTTGTGATGAAACATTCTCTTAAATCTCACTAACAATAATACTTACAAATGCTTTTTTATACTATTAATTAAACCTATACTTTAGTGGAAAATTAATATTTTTTCAATATTGGGTCTTCCTAGGATGAATATGAAATATTATTCCTTTTATTTATGTCAGCTTTAATAAGTTTTCATAAAACTTTCTAACTTTCTCCATTAGGTGTTATACATATTTTGTTAGATTTATTTTTAGGTACAGTATATTTTTGTTGTTATTTTGAATGACATCTTTTTTTAAAATTACATTTTCTGGTTGCTGTTTTTGGAACATAGAGCTTTTTTCTATATTTATCTTACATCCAGCACCTGCTTACTTCAATTACTAATCCTCAAAATGTGTTTATAAAATGTTTGAATTTTTTCCTTTATCATTAATATTATTATTTTTTAAATTACAAAAGCTGTACAAATTAGTTGTAAATAAATATACAAAAGCAATAAGAAAGTGCAAGCAGAAATTTTCTCCACCCTCCCTTGGGTTAATGTATATATTTTTACCTTTCTTCCAGTTTTACCGAGATATAATTGACTTACAGCACTATATAAGTGTAAGGTGTACAACATAATGATTTGATTTATATACATCATGATGACCACAATAAGTTTAGTGAACATCCATCATTTCATACAAATACAACATTAAATAAAGAGAAGAATTGTTTTGCTTGTGATGACAACTCTTAGAATTCACTCTCTTAACAACATTCACATATAACATACAGCAGAGTAAATTATATTTATCATGCTGTACATTACAGCCCTAGTACTTATTTATCCTATAACTGGAAGTTTGTACCTTTTGGCTGCCTTCCTTCAATTTCCCCTCCCCCTTACCCCTGCTTCTGGTAACCACAGATCTGATCTCTTTTTCTATGAGTTTGTTTGTTTATTTGTGTTTGTTTTTGAAGTATAATTACCCTGCAACACTACTGTAATTCCTTTCACACAATTAGGTGATTAGTATTTCCATACATTTCAAAATGATCATCACTGTAAGTCCAGTTACCATGAATTTTAAATATAGATAACTATATCATCCATATACTATGATAATTTGCTCCTCCTATTCCAACGCTTGTATCTTTTGTTTCTTTTCTTATTTTACTGACAAGGACATCCATTATAATGTTCAACATAAGTAGTGACAATGGACATCCTTGCTGAGTTCCAGATTTTAGAGGGAATACCTATATGGTTTTGCCATTCAAGATGATACTTATATTGTTCTGTTAAATACTTTTAATCAAGTTGAAGACATTTTTTGTTTTTCTCGCTTATAAAAAATTTTTAATCATGAATATCTATTGAGTTTTATTAAATGCTTTTAATGTTTCTTTTTCAACATGAATCTCTTATTGTAAATTGAAATTAACTGCATTTTGTGTCAAAAACTCTTTCATTCCTAGAGTAAATGTAGTGAGATTAGGATATACTGTATTTTTTTCAATTATCACAATCTATTGACTTGTCCTCCTCAGCCCACATTCTTTTTTTAAATTTATTTATTTTATTTATTTATTTTTTGGTTGTATTGGGTCTTCATTGCTGTGCGTGGGCTTTCTCTAGTTATGCCGAGCTGGGGCTACTCTTCGTTACGGTGCGCGGGCTTCTCATTATGGAGGCTTCTCTTGTGTGGAACACGGGCTCTAGGCGCATGGGCTTCAGTAGTTGTGGCATGTGGGCTCACTAGTTGTGGCTTGCGGGCTTAGGTGCTCCACGGCATGTGGGATCTTCCTGGACCAGGGCTCGAACCCATGTCCCCTGCATTGGCAGGCGGATTCCTAACCACTGCACCACCAGGGAAGCCCCCATACGTTCTTTTTTGTACCCTTCTGCTTTGTATGTTGTATCCTGTAATATATTCTTTGAATGGTTACACTTGAGATAAGACTATACATACTTATATTAGAAAAGCCTAATTTTAATATAAAATCTGAACAATAAGAGAGCCACTGAACACTTTAAACATATTCACCTCCCTTCCAAATTATATGCTATATCAATTAGTTTTAGTTATATATTTATTAGTCATCATAAGAAATTATCATGATTATTTATAGACTTAACATTGGTTTAACTTTCTGGTATTAATCTTTTTCCCAGGGCAACTTGGCTTCTTTATTCTATTACCCATCCTATGCTAGATTTTTTTTTTTTCTTTTTTGGACTTTGGGAATTTTCCACGCTTTTTGTGAGTTCAACAACAATATATTTTAATGCATGCTTACTTTTTAAAGACTTCTCAATATGGCTAGACTGCCACACTGATGAAAGAGTCTCTCATTCTTTTACTAGAGCACAGTTGTCATCAACTAAGGTTCTGGCTGTGTCACAGTAACATGTCCTACATCCCTAGGTAGTGTGAGATGAAGGTACCAATGTAATTTCTATGAAAAAGAGCAAGAAAGAGTCATCTAAATATTCTGAGTGACTTTCATCCCTATTTTCCATTTTCCCTTGGCAGTTTACACTTATTTTATCATATGATTATCATATCAAAGTCTCAGAAAAATATACAGTAAAAAGTAATAGCATATAAAAATACGATACTTCAAAGATTTAGAAACAGCTAATTGGCTTTTTAAAATCATTTTCAGGTATCTTATTCTTAGTATCTCAAGAAAAGTATAAAAAAATGGCAAAATTTACTAACTCTAGGAAATGGTTTTGGTCTTGCGTTTTCTAACCTTGCCTTGTCATTTGATTTATTTTTAAGTAAAATATTTTGGTTCTAATACTGACTCATTCCATCTAGGTAGTTCATTAAAATCATATATGTATATGTGTGTGTGTGTGTGTGTGTGTGTGTGTGTGTGTATATGACATAAATATGTAATAGAGAACTGAACTAGAAATCCAAGGCCACCTGCATCAAAAACTTGTGAGAAAGAGCACATAACAGGAAGAGTGTGACACAAAGAAAGTTAAGCCCACTTTTCCAAGCTAAAATTCTGAAATAGAAAATCAAATATTGAATCATAATCTCAAAATATACAGACACTGTACATTCAAAAAATCATAAGATTATTTCTGAAATACCAGATTAAGGTAAATATTTATCTTACTTTCCAAAATTTGGGGTAACTCAAATTTATCTGAATAGTATTGGAAAGTGCAATATTCAGATATGAAAGGAAGAATTTTTCTTTTTCGCTACAGCTGAAAGACCTATGGATAAAAGAAGGCTATATTACAACTTTTTGTCCCATAAGCTCCAAGAATTATTTATGAAATAGTTTTTGAACTCTTTGGCAGAAAATCATTTGGGAGAGTCATCTGTCTTTTTTTGCTCTTCATGACATTTCTAAGCAATGGTACAGAGATCTCCTGTGTTACAAACTTCATAGGACGCAAAGGTCAGAAAAATTTTCAGGAATACACACACACACACAAACATATACCCTTACAGTATTACAGATTGTGAAAAAATTCATGGCTAAGACTGAGGCTGGAGCAGAACAAAGACACACCCCAGACCCCAGGGACACTGCACGGAGTAACAAGCCACAGTAGGACACTGCTGGGAAAGAGAAGGATAGCCTTCCTGTACCCTGATCCCAAGCAAAAGCTTGCTGCTGTTGGAGAAGGAGCAGTTCTAACGCCCTTTAGAACTTTGCCCGGATACTAAGCAGAGGTATGTTGCCTTTGGGGTAAGGCCAGCAAAATTTGGAACCTTACAAGCCCTGATGATCAGGTATACAGAATCTTTCTCAGTCCGAGGACACAGCAGATGATAGGAAACCCTCTGCTGTCATCGCCATCCCACCTAAAGCCATGTGTATTAATCATGTCTTGGTTTTCTGTATTCTGGTGCTTTGGTATCTTAGGGCCTTGCTGAACCTGGAGGGATGGTTCCTTTCAGGGTTAGCTAATTCCTAGAGAGAGCAAAAGTCTTGCCTGTGAGTGCAGCTTTCATCTCAATCCAGAGCTTATATCCCAACTACGTCCTGAGTCAGGCTCTCACTCTGGACCACAATCCATCTGCTCTCCTTACCCCAGAGCCAAGTACCAGACGACTAGGGACAGGCCCAATGACAGCCTGCTGAAATTATTCAAATTAACCAATCCTAAACTGGCTTACCCTGCCTCACCCATTCTTTCCCACAGAAATCACAATAAAGGCTCTCACTCAAGTTTTCTCCTCACTCCCTCTGCCTCCTGATTGACCCTGGTGCTTCCCCAAGTGGCCCCTTGTCACAGGGTGTGCCCCCTTCTCTTAGGATCTGTAAGTGCAACAAACTATCTGCTCAATTGCAATCATTCCCTGATCTGTTGGCTTTGCCACACCTAATAATAATATAATCTATTTTTTTACATTAATTTTCATCAGAGTATTGTTGCTTTACAAGGTTGTGTTAGCTCCCACTGCACCACAAAATGAACCAGCCATACACATACAGATATCCCCTCCCTTTTTGGACTTCCCTCCCATTTAGAATACCACAGTGCATTAGGTAGAGTTCCCTGTGCTATACAGTACATTCCCATCAGTTGTCTAATATATTTTTAGAAACACCTTACACCAAGTGACACATGACAGCAGTCTACATCTGACAAGTGGGAGGCAGCAGAAAGTTTCATCTGTGCCACAGGTACTGAGCATCTGCTGAAAGATGGCAGTGGAGCAAGGACACTGAGAAAACAACCTCAGCATTGCAGACCTGACCTTCAGCAAAATAAAGCTGCAGTTTACTACTGGGGAAATTTTTTTAATTCAACATTTAAATTTGAGATAATGGTAGATGTATATGTAGTTCTAACAAATAAGGCAGAGAGATCTCATGTGTTCTTTTCCTACTTTTTCTGGGCATTAAATCTGGGCATTCTATCCTGACCATTGATCTATATTTCTGTTTTTCTGCCAGTACCACACTGTCTTGTTACTGTAGCCTTATAGTATAGTCTGAAGTCAGGGAACCCGATTCCTCCAGCTCCGTTTTACTTTCTCAAGATTGCTTTGGCTATTTGGAGTCTTTTGTGTTTCCATATGAATTGTAAGTTTTTTGTTCTAATTCTGTGAAGAATGCCATTGGTACTTTGATAGGGATTGCACTGAATCTGTAGATTGCTTTGTGTAGTATAGTCATTTTCACGATATTGATTCTTCCAATCCAAGAGCATGTTATATTTCTCCATCTGTTTATGTCATCTTTGATTTATTTCATCAGTGTTTTATAGTTTTCTGAATACAAATCTCTAGCCTCCTTAGGCAGTTTTATTCCTAGGTATTTTATTCTTTTTGTTGCAGTGGTAAATGGGAGAGTTTCCTTAATTTCTCTTTCTGATTTCTCCTTGTTGGTGTATAGGAATGCCAGAAAATTCTGTGGATTAATTTTGTAACCTGCAACCTTACCAAATTCATTGCTTAGTTCTACTAGTTCTCTGGTGGCATCTCTGGACTTTCTGTGTATGGTATCACGTCATGGGCAAACAGTGACAGTTTTACTTCTTCTTTTCCAATTTGTATTCCTTTTATTTCTTTTTCATCTCTGATTGCCGTGGCTAGGACTTACAAAACTATGTTAAATAAGAGTGGCGAGAGTGGCCATCCTTAACTTGTTCCTGATCTTAGTGGAAATGCTTTCACTTTTTCACCATTGAGTATGATACTTGCTGTGGGTTTGTCATATATGGCCATTATTATGTTGAGGTAAGTTTCCTCTATGCCTACTTGCTGGAGAGTTTTTATCATAAATGGGTGTTGAATTTTGTCAAAAGATTTTTCTGCATCTACTGAGACGATCATATGGTTTTTATTCCTTGATTTGTTAATGTGGCGTATCATATTGATTGATTTGCATACATTGAAGAATCCTTGCATCCCTGGGATAAATCCCACTTGATCATGGTGTATGGTGTATGTATTAAAGTTCTGTCAGATTCTGTTTGCTAGTATTTTGTTTAGGATTTTTGCATCTATGTTCATCAGTGATATTGGTCTATAATTTTTTGTGTGTGTGATACCTTTTTCTGGTTTTGGTATCAGGGTGATTGTGGCTTCGTAGAATGAATTTGGGAGTGTTTCTCCCTCTGCAATTTTTTTGGAAGAGTTTGAGAAGGATTGGAGTTAGCTCTTCTCTAAATGTTTGATAGAATTGGCCTGTGAAGCCATCTGCTCCTGGACTTTTGTTTGTTGGAAGATTTTTAATCATGTTTTCAATTTAACTACTTGTGATAGGTCTGTTTACATTTTCTAATTCTTCCTGGTTCAGTCTTAGAAAATTGTACCTTTCCAAGAATTTGTCCATTTCTTCCTGGTTGTTCATTTTATTGGCAGTAGTCTTTTATAATCTTTGTATTTCTGCAGTGCCAGTTGTGATTTCTCCTTTTTCATTTCTAATTTTATTGATTTGCATCCTCTCCCTTTTTTTCTTGATGAGTCTGGCTAAGGGTTTATCAATTTTGTTTATCTTCTCAAAGAACCAGCTTTTAATTTTATTGATCTTTGCTATTGTTTTCTTCATTTCTATTTCATTTGTTTCTGCTCTGATCTTTATGATTTCTTTCCTTCTACTGACTTTGGGTTTTCTTTGTTCCTCTTTCTCTAGTTGTTTAAAGTGTAGGGATAGATTGTTTATTTGAGACTTTTCTTCTTTCTTGAGGTGAGATTGAATTGGTATAAACTTCCCTCTTAGAACTGTTTTTGCTGCATCCCATAGGTTGTGGGTTGTCATGTTTTCATTTTCATTTGTTTCTATATATTTCTTTATTTCTTCTTTGATTTTTTCAGTGATCTCTTGATTATTTAGTAGTGCACTGTTTAGCCTCCATGTACCTGTGTTTTTTACAGTTTTTTGTTTTCCTGTAATTCATTTCCAATTTCATAGTGTTGTGGTCAGAAAAGATGCTTGATATGATTTCAACTTTCTTAAATATTCCGAGGTTGGATTTGTGACCCAAGATGTGATCTATCCTGGAAAATGTTCCATGTGCACTTGAGAAGAAAGTGTATTCTGCTAATTTTGGGTGGAATGTTCTATAAATATCAATTAAATCTATCTGGTCTATTGTATTATTTAAAGCTTGTGTTTCCTTATTTATTTTCTGTTTGGACAGTCTGTCCACTGGTGTAAGTGGGGTGTTAAAGTCCCCTACTATTATTGTGTTACTGTCGATTTCTCCTTTCATGGTTGTTACCATTTGCCTTATATATTGAGTTGCTCCTATGTTGGGTGCATAAACATTAATAAATGTTACGTCTTCTTCTTGGATTGATACCTTGATCATTATGTAATGTCCTTCCTTATCTCTTGTAAGAGTCTTTATTTTAAAGTCTATTTTATCTGATATGAGTATTGCTACTCCAGGTTTCTTTTGATTTCTATTTGCGTGGAATATCATTTTCCATCCCTTCACTTTCAGTCTGGAAGTGTCCCTAGGTCTGAAGTGGGTCTCTTGTAGACAGCATATATATGGGTCTTGTTTTTGTATCCATTCTGCCAGTCTGTACCTTTTGGTTAAGGCATTTAATACATTTACATTCAAGGTTATTATCGATATGTATGTTCCTATTACCATTTTCTTAATTGTTTTGGGTTTGCTTTCGTTGGTCTTTTTCTTCTCTTGTGTTTCCCCGCTTAGAGAAGTATCTTTCGCATTTGTTGTAAAGCTGGTTTGGTGGTGCTGAACTCTCTCAGCTTTTGCTTGTCTGTAAAGGTTTTAATTTCTCCATCAAATCTGAATGAGATCCTTGCTGGGTAGAGTAATCTTGGTTGCAGGTTTTTGTCTTTCATCACTTTAAGTATATCCTGCCACTTCCTTCTGGCCTGCAGAGTTTCCACTGAAAAGTCAGCTGATAACTTTCTGGTGATTCATTTGTATGTTATTTTTTGATTTTTACTTGTTGCTTTTAATTTTTTTTTTGAATTTAATTTTTGTTAGTTTGATTAATATGTGTCTTCGTGTGTTTTTCCTAGGGTTTGTCCTCTATGGGACTCTCTGTGCTTCCTGGCCTTGGGTGACTATTTCCTTTACCATGTTAGGGAAGTTTTCAAGTGTAATCTCTTCAAATATTTTCTCTTCTTTTCTCTTCTTCTTCTGGGACCCCTATAATTCGAATGTTGGTGCATTTAGTGCTGTCCCAGAGGTCTCTGAGATTGTCTTCAATTCTTTTCATTCTTCTTTCTTTATTCTGCTCCTCAGCAGTTATTTCCACCGTTTTGTCTTCCAGCTCACTTATTCGTTCTTTTGCCTCTGTTATTCTGTTATTGATTCCTTCTAGTGTATTTTTCATTTCAGTTATTGTGTTGTTCATCTCTGTTTGTTCTTTAGTTCTTCTATATCTTTGTTAATTGTTAAACATTTCTTGCATTTTCTCAATCCGTGCTTCCATTCTATTTCCTTGATTCTGGATCATCTTTACTATCATTAGTCTGAATTCTTTTTCAGGTAGATTGTGTATTCCCCCTTCATTTATTTGGTCTTTTAAGTTTTTACCTTGCCTCTTCATCTGTGACATGTTTCTTTGCCGTCTAATTTTTTTTTTTTTTTATGTGTGGAGTTGTTTTCCTGTTTTACGGGTAATTTGGCCTGACGCTTCCAGCACTGGAGTTTGTAGGCTATTGGGTAGCGCTGGGTCTTGGTGCTGAGATGAGGAACACTGTGAGACTTCACTCCGATGAATATTCCCTTGGGTCTGAGGTTCTCTGTCAGTCCAGTGGTTTGGACTCAGAGCTACCACCATAAGAGCTTCCACCCAAACCCATGCTCACAAATCAAGATCCCGCAAGCCCCGTGGGGTGGCAAAAAGAAAGAACAATAACAAATTAAAAAATAAAATTAGACTAGGAAACTAACAGATATGTTAGAAAGAATGTAAAACTAAAAATATAGATGAATCAATAACTGGAAGGTACATTACTACCACAATAGTAATAAAGAGGAGGAAAAAGGAAAAAAAAGCAAGGACGGGGGAGAAGACCTTGGCTGTGGAGAGCAGGGCCTGAGCAAGAGAGAGGTTTGGGCAGTGGGCAGGGCCAATGCTCAGGACCCACAGGGCTGGAAAAGGCCCTGGGGCCTGTGAGGGGTGGAGCTTAGGCTCAAGGAACAAAAGGGGCCTAGGTGTGGCCCGAATCCCTGATCTCAGAGGGCAGGGGACTTCACCTGGGAGCCCAGCAGGCTCCCCGTGTCTGAGTGGGTGGGACAATCGCCCTCCATTTCTCTCCTGCTCCTCCTTGAGGAACCCTCCCACCTGCCTCTCCTGATCTTCCTGGCTTCAGGGGCACCAATCTTCTCTGGCCTCCACTTCTCCCCCCGCACTTGGTCCCCCTACATCCTACTGGTTCACTGTGGGGTTCCTTCTGTCTCCTTGGGGGTTAGCATCCCCCACTACCGGCTGGCAGGCACCCTAGCTGTGGGGAGACGCTAGGGTCTCCTAGCGTCTCCTCCCCTACTGTTGAGTTTTGAGAGTTCATTATATACTTTACATAGTGGTCCTTTTTCTCAGGTGTTTTGCAAGTATTGCAAACACCATCATGACTCCTCCCCTACTTTTGAGTTTTGAGAGTTCATTATATACTTTACATAGTGGTCCTTTTTCTCAGGTGTTTTGCAAGTATTTTTCCCAATGTGTAGCTTGTCGTTTCTTCCTTATTACAAAGTATTGCACAAGTTTTTTATTTTGATGAAATCCATTTTATCTATTTTTCCTTTTATGCACTGTGTTTTTAGTGTCAAGTCTAACAAATTTTTGCCTAGCACTAGATCCCTAAGATTTTCTTCTATTTGCTTTTCTCCTAAAGGTTTTATATCTAAAATATAAGGCTGTGATTTGAGTTAATTTTTTAATAAGATCTAAAATTTAGGCTCATTTGTTTGTTGGTTTCTTTATATAAAAGATGCCCAATCGCTTAAGCACTTTTTGAAAAGCTCTTTTCTCCATTGAGTTTTGAACCTTTTGTCAAAAATTAGCTGGACATAGTTTTTGTGGGTATATTTCAGTGTTCTCTGTCTCCAATAATCATGTCTCTAACCTGAAAATACTACACAGTCTTGATGACTGTGGCAATACAATAAAATCTTGAAAGTGAGTAGTTTAATTCCTCCCACTTTATTCTTTTTCTAAATTGTTCCGGCTATTCTAGTTCCTTTACCTTTTTCATATAAATTTTAGAATAATATTGTCTATATCTACTAAAGAAATCTTGCTGGGATTTTGATAGTAATTGCATTCAATCTGTATATTATTATAGGGATAATTTCTATCTTTGCTATGTTAAGACTACCAAGCCATGAACATATCTGTCCATTTACTTAGATTTTCTTAGATTTCCTTCATCTGAATTTTTACTTCTGAACACATAAGTCCTGTGCATATTTTGTTAGAATTATATCTAAGTATATTTTTGAGTAATTATAAAGGATATTGTTTTGAATTTCAGTGTCCATATGTTCTTTTCTAATTCACTGAATTATAATCGACATTTAAATGTTTCTTTTATCCTGAAAACATTATAAACTCCCTTAATAATTTTAAGAGTTTTAAAAAATGATATCTGAGGATTTTCAACAAACACAACTATGTCATCTGCAAACAGCTATAGTTTCATTTCTTCTTTTCTAATCTATACGCTTTTTTATTTCCTTCCTTCCCTTATTGCACTGGCTAGAAATTCAAACACTATTTGAATTAGAATGGTGAAAGTAAACATACTTCCCTTGTTCCCAATCTTGGGGAAAAAACATTTGTCTTTCAACATTAAGTAGAATGTTAGCTGTATCTTTTTTGTAAATGTTCTTTATCAAGATTAGAATATTCCTTTTTATTCCTGTTTTCCTGAAAGCATTTCTTTATCATACACATTTAATTTAAAAAAATGACTTTTGTGCACTGATTGATAGAATTATGAGATTTTCATTCTTTAGTCTGTCAAAACGGTATACTGTTTGATTTTCTTAATATTGAACCAATCTGATATCCCTGGAATACAGCCAAACTTGACTATAGTGTATCATTTTACATATTTTGTTTGCTGATATTTTGTTAAGATATTTTGCATCATATTTATGAGGGATGTTGGTCTATAGTTTTCTGATTTTGTACTGTCTTCATCTGGTTCTGGGATAAGGGTAATACTAGCTTCTTAAATGAACTGCTATTTCCTTCCTTCCTATTTAATGGAAGAGTATGTATAAAATTGGTGTTATTTCTTCTTTAAATATTTCATAGAATTCTCCAATGAAATCATCTGGGTCCAAGGATTTCTTTTAGGGGAGTTATTAAATCATGAATTCAATTTCCTTGATAGTTATAGGGCTATTCAAACTATCCACTTCATATTATGGAATTTATGATAGTTTCTGGTTTTTGAAGAATTCACCTAAGTTGTCAAACTTACGTGTGTAGAGTTGTTCATGGTATTCCCTACTTATCCCTTTGATGTGTGCAGGATCTACAGTGGTATCCTCTGCTTCATTCCTGATATTGTCAGTCTGTGTCTTCTCTCTCTTTATTTTGTCACTCTTTCTAGAGATTTGTGAATTTTTATTGATCTTTTCAAAGAACCAGCTCTTGTTTTATTTTTCTTTATTTTTTTTGTTTTGTTTTGTTTTGAACTCCATTGATTTCTGCTATCTTTATTATTTCATCCTCCAACCTTCCTTTGGATTTCATTTGGTCTTGTTTTTCTAGGTTCTTGAACTGAGAGATTAGAATATTTATTTGAATTTTTCCTCTTTTCTAATATATGCATTTAAGTGCTATAAATTTCCCTCTCAGTCTTCATTAGCTGTGTCCCACAAATACTGTTATTTGCATTTTCATTAAGTTCAATCTAAATTTGTATTTCCTGTGGAAGTTCCTCTTTGACCCACTGTTTATTTAAAAATATGTTGTTTGGTTTCCAAGTGTTTTGAGATTTCCTATTAGCTTCCTGTTATGGATCTCTAGTTTGATTCCATTGTGCCCAGGGAATACAATTTCAATTCTTTTAGATGTGTTAAATTTTGTTTTATGGCCCAGGATATGGTCTATCTTGTTGCATGTTCTATGGGCACTTGAAAAGTGCCATGTAAGTATTCTGCTACTGTTGCATGGAAAGTTCAATAAAAAAATGATTGTATCCTATTGGTTGATGGTGTGGTTAAGTTTTTTATATCCTTGCTTTTTTATGTCTAGTTGTTCTATCAATTTTTGAAAAAGAAGTTTTGACGTTCCAACTCTAACCACAGATTTGAATATTTCTACTTACAGTTCTTTCAGTTTTGCTTTACACATTGTGAAGCTAATTGTTTGCTGTAAATACATAAGGACTGCTCTGTCTTCTCAGTAGATTATTCCTTTTGCTATTATATGATGTGCCTCTCTACTTATGGAACTATTCTTTGCTCTGAGTCTACATTTTCTGATATTAATTTTTCCATTCTTATTTTATTTTGATTAATATTTGCATTATATATATGTATTTTCATCTCTTTACTTTCAATCTGCCTATATCCTTATATTCGAATAGAGTTCCTTGTGGACAGCATACAGTTGGTCATGATTTTTAATCTACTCTGGAACTATGTATGTTTTAATTGACTCACTTAGACTATTTGTATTTAATGGCTTAAGTCTGAATTTTTGTTTTGTTTTGTTTTCTCTGTTTTTGTTTCTCCCTTTTCTTTCTCTTGTCTTCTCATGGGTTACTTGAACATCTTTTAGAATTCCATTATGATTTCTCTTTAGTGTTTATGTTTGTGACTGTATCCCTTCAAGAGGTTTTAGTAGTTTCTCTAGGAATTATACTACACACATAAAGGTTATCATAATCAACTGGTGTCACCATTTTGCCAGTTAAGTGAAATGTAGGAAACTGACCCTCTTCTACATGGCTTTACCCTCCCCTGTTAATAATATAATTGTTTTAAATATTTCTTCTCCATACATTTATTTTGCCAAGAGAAAGGAAAATATTTAGAAATAAAAAGACTTGTACTCAAATGTTCAAAGCAGGATTATCCTTAATTGCTGAAAACTGATAACATTAAATTCACAAGTAAACTCATAAACAAATTGTGGTACATCAATACAGTGAAATATAGCAGCAGAAATAAGAGTCAACTACTGATGCAAGCAATGAGGATGTATTCAAAAGCATTATGCTGAGTGAAAGGAGAAAAGAAAACAACAACAAGATGAAAACAATATATGACTCCATTTTTATGACATACTTAAAGAAAAAACTATAAAGACAAGAATCAAATTAGTGGTACCATGGGCTGCATGTGGTAGGTGTGAACTGACATAAAGTGGGCTGCAGGGAAGGAACTCTATGAGATGATGGAAATTGCAAATTAAAAATTCAAAGCAGTTAAAATCATATTACTACATGTCTAAAGTACTTTGCAAAATGATTTCATACATTATCTCACGTAATCATCATATGAACTTTCCTACATAGCTCGTGCTATCCTTTTGTTATTTAAACCTAATGAGACTGCAGCTCAGAGAGAACCTACAATTTCCCTAAGGTCACTAATCTTGGGAAAGTTAGTAGAGACAGTAAAGCAGCAATTGGACTGACTAATCATATCCTATATTCCTTACATGAATATACTATGCTATGCTAGTATATGATTTTTCAAACTTCACACCTCAAGCAGAATAAGTGTTGCATGTAAGTAAAAAAAATCCAACAATATGTTTTAAAGGCTGACATTCATGGGTATGGCCATGAGAGCAAGAAGGTTAAAGAGTAAAACTGAGGGACCTAAGAAAATGTAAACCAGTCCTTGAAGAGAGACAATAAAAGCACAGGAAAAGCAGAATAATCAGCTTTATTTTGCTGATATCTATAAATATGTTGTAAGTAAAAAGAAAAACTATTTGGTGCATCTTAAAAATTGTCTTTAATCTGCTTTTCTGAAAGGTTCATAGAGGTTGTTTTCAGCTCTAACATAACACATCCAACACTTTCCATCAGAAATTAAATATGAGCACATCTGTCTCCTTATTGGTTATTCTTCTGTCAAATGTTCCAAAGCAATAAAAAATGGACAATCAGATGAATCACAGATCAGAGGGCAACTTGCCACTTTAAACTGTCTAAAGAATTTTCTGACATTTTCAGTACTGTATTACTTAAAATAGCCAAGTAGGTGGGTATGGTGGTTATTACTGTTCCAGGAATAGATTTGCTTACAAGCGGCAGGAAACCTTGACAGAATTCTGATTGATAGTTGTACAGTCATTCACCTTGTTTCAAACCTATCATTTGCTTTGCCTTCCCAGAGCAAAATGTTCTAACAGTCACCATATATGAGAATGAACAAGTGCCGAGCTTATTCATGCCACTCTAATCCCCAAATCCAATTAGCATTCAACCTTGTCATGTAGCTACCCTTCTAATGCTTTTTCAGCTACATGCAGGTCTGTGGCTCTGATTAAAAACAGTGGGTGGCCTTGATCACTTAAGATGCTTCTTATAAAATCATTAAGAGCTCAGCAGAGAAAGAGGATGAGACCAAATAGAAAGATGGAGACTACATAACAGTCCCAAAGAAATCCACATTGATATATACCAAGAAAGACATTCTCATCTTAAACCATTCAATGACAAGATTAGACGAGGAAGATGGAAAAGCAGACAATACTCATATTTTTGCAATATGAACTTGAATAATACAATAGAGGGAAGAAAGAAAACATAATTTTCTACTATATGCCTACTATATGGCTACTATATGCCATATACTCTTCAGATTCATATTAATTATTTCATTTATCCTCATCATGATCTTCTGAGGTACTTATTATATTCTCCATTTTACAAAGGAGGTAAATAAAGATCAGAGATGCTAAACAACTTATCTGTGTCCATGGATTCAATAAGTATCAGAGAAGACTTCAAATCCAGGTCTCTCTGATCCTAATGACTAAGCTATATTTTAGGGGCTTTTTTGGGTCTCCCAAACCTATCATTATATAATTCCACTTTTTAATTTATCAATTAACTTCTCAAAAACTACATTCTCTTTTAATCATATTACTGTATCTGTGAGATATCTATTTGAAATGACTTTCTCTCTACAATTATGTATAAGTACAAGATGAATTTGTTAACTGCCAGGAGTGAAAGAAGGATCCTGCCCAATTACTAAAACAAATGTATATAACTTTGGGAATCATTGAAAAAGGACTGTTAGAGAGAAAACTTCATTAGGTAATAAAGAATACAATGTAGGGCTTCCCTGGTGGCGCAGTGGTTGAGAGTCCGCCTGACGATGCGGGGGACACGGGTTCGTGCCCCAGTCTGGGAAGATCCCACATGCCGCGGAGCGGCTGGGCCCGTGAGCCATGGCCACTGAGCCTACGCATCCGGAGCCTGTGCTCCGCAACGGGAGAGGCCACAACAGTGAGAGGCCCGCGTACAGCACAAAAAAAAAAAAAAAGAATACAATGTAGCTATAAAGAAACAGTGAGAAAGGTCTTTCTAGACTGCTAGGGAAACAGTACCAGTTAAAATAGGCTGGTAGACTCAAGTCAAAAGATGAACACTAATGCAAACAAACAAAAATCTGTTGAGCAAACTTTAAAACTTACTTTATAAATGTAATATCAGAATACTTTGGGTTTGCTTAATATACTGACACCTCATCTTTTTGCAAAATGGCTTTAAGGAAAAGGCATCGTATCTACAGAATTATCATTAGGCCCTTCATACTTCTTCTTTGCAAATACATTTAATTCAATCCACTAGAAAAATTTCCCCCATAGAAACATAATATTGATCTCATAAAAAGAAATACTAGGGCTTCCCTGGTGGCGCAGTGGTCAGGAGTCTGCCTGCCAAGGCAGGGGGCACGAGTTTGAGCCTTGGTCTGAGAGGATCCCACACGCCACAGAGCGGCTACGCCCATGCACCACAAGTACTGAGATGCGCCCACCTGGAGCCTGTGCTCCGCAACAAGAGAGGCCATCGCAGAGAGAGGCCCGTGCACCGCAGCAAAGACTGGCCCCCACTCACTGCAATTAGAGAGGGCCCGTGCACACCAACAAAAACCCAATGCAGCCAGAAATAAATAAATGAAATAAATATATTTTTTAAAAAAAGAAATACTATAGGGAATTATTTCCATGTTAAACTGAATTTCTTGAATTCAGCAATTAAATGAATTTAAAGAAAACGTTCTTTCAGCAGAGCACTGACATTCTAATTAAGGAGAAAAGGAAAGCACAGGTATGAGAAAATATATAAACGATACAAAAAGTCAGGTGAGACAAAATTACCAATTGAGATGCTTGACAAAGGACTGCACATACTAACCATACTTGTGTATAATATACATCTTAGAGGAAGAGGAACTGAAAACATCAGAGACAAGAGCTAGAGAAGCTTCTTAGAATTGCAACAGGAAACAGTGCATTTGCTACTCTGCATAAATACTGTACTAAATTTTAAGACAAATAATGGCAGTCATTCTGGCAAAACTATTGAAAATGCATTCTATAAGAAATGGTGAAAATGTGTCTTGGGATTGGTTCAAGATGGCGGAATAGAAGGATGTGCTCCCACTCCCTCTTGCAAGAACACCAGAATCACAACTAACTGATGAACAATCATTGACATGAAGAAACTGGAACTCACCAAAAAAGATTCCCTACATCCAAAGACAAAGAAGAAGCCACAATGAGATAGCAGGAGGGGCACAATCACAATAAAATAAAATCCCATAACTGCTGGGAGGGTGACTCACAAACTGGAGAACACTAATACCACAGAAGTCCATCCACTGCAGTGAAGGTTCTGAGCCCCACATCAGGCTTCCAAACCTGGGGGTCCGGCAATGGGAGGAGGAATTCATAGAGAATCAGACATTGAAGGCTACTGGGATTTGATTGCAGGACTTCGACAGGACTGGGGGAAACAGACTCCATTCTTGGAGGCACACACAAAGTACTGTGATCATCAGGACCCAGGGGAAGGAGCAGTGACCCCATAGGAGACGGAACCACACCAACCTGCTAGTGTTGGAGGGTCTCCTGCAGAGGCGGGGTGTGGCTGTGGCTCACCGTGAGGACAAGGACACTGGCAGCAGATGTTCTGGGAAGTACTCCTTGTCATGAGCCCTCCCAGAGTCCGCCATTAGGTCCACAAAAGAGCCAGGTAGCCTCCAGTACTGGGTTGCCTCAGGCCGAACAACCAACAAGGAGGAAATCCAGTCCCACCCATCAAAAGACCAGCGGATTAAAGTTTTACTGAGCTCTGCCCACCAGAGCAACAGCCAATTCTACCCACCACCAATCCCTCCCATCAGGAAACTTGCACAAGCATCTTAGATAGCCTCATCCACCAGAGGGCAGACAGCAGAAGAAAGAAAAACTACAATCGTGCAACCCGTGGAACAAAAACCACATTCACAGAAAGAGAGACAAGATGAAAAGGCAGAGGGCTATGTACCAGATGAAGGAACAAGATAAAACCCCAGAAAAACAACTAAAGGAAGTGGAGATAGGCAACATTCCAGAAAAAGAGTTCAGAATAATGATAGTGAAGATGATCCAGGACCTCGGAAAAAGAATGGAGGCAAAGATCGAGATGACACAAGAAATGCTTAAAAAAGATCTAGAAGAATTAAAGAACAAACAAGCAGAGATGAACAACACAATAACTGAAATAAAAACTACACTAGAAGGAATCAATGGCAGAATAACTGAGGCAGAAGAATGGATAAGTGACCTGGAAGACAAAATGGTGGAATTCACTGCTGTGGAACAGAATAAAGAATGAAGAGAAACAAAGACAGCCTAAGAGACCTCTGGGACAACATTAAACACAACAACATTCGCATTATAGGGGTCCCAGAAGGAGAAGAGAGAGAGAGAAAGGACCTGAGAAAATATTTGAAGAGATTATAGTCAAAAACTTCCCTAACATGGGAAAGGAAATAGTCAGCGATGTCCAGGAAGTGCAGAAATTCCCATACAGGATAAACCCAAGGAGAAACACACCGTGACACATAGTAATAAAATTGGCAAAAATTAAAGACAAAGAAATATTATTGAAAGCAGCAAGGGAAAAATGACAAATAACATACAAGGGAACTTCCATAAGGTTAACAGCTGATTTTTCACCAGAAACACTACAAGCCAGAAATGAATGGCATGATATATTTAAAGTGATGAAAGGGAAGAACCTACAACCAAGATTACTCTACCAGGCAAGGATCTCATTCAGATTCAATGGAGAAATCAAAAGCTTTACAGACAGGCAAAAGTTAAGAGAATTCAACATCATCAGACCAGCTCTACAACAAATGCTAAAGGAACTTCTCTAGGCAGGAAACACAAGAGAAGGAAAAGACCTACAAAAACATACCCAAAACAATTAAGAAAATGGTAATAGGAACATACATATCGATAATTACCTTAAACATGAATGGATTAAATGCTCCAACCAAAAGAAACAGGCTTGCTGAATGGATACAAAAACAAGACCCATATATATGCTGTCTACAAGAGACCCACCTCAGACCTAGGGATGCATTCAGACTGAAAGTGAGGGGATGGAAAAAGATATTCCATGCACATGGAAGTCAAAAGAAAGCTGGAGGAGCAATACTCGTATCAGATAAAATAAGACTTTAAAATAAAGAATGTTACAAGAGACAAGGAAGGACACTACGTAATGAGCAAGAGATAAATCCAAGAAGAAGATATAACAATTATAAATATATATGCACCCAACATAGGAGCACCTCAATACATAAAGCAACTGCTAACAGCTATAAAAGAGGAAATCAATAGTAACACAATAATAGTGAGGGACTTTAACACCTCACTTACACGAATGGACAGATCATCCAAACAGAAAATTAATAAGGAAACACAAGCTTTAAATGACACAATAGACCAGAGAGATTTAATTGATATTTATAGGACATTCCATCCAAAAACAGCAGATTACATTTTCTTCTCAAGTGCGCAGGAAACATTCTCCAGGATAGATCACATCTTGGGTCACAAATCAGGCCTCAGTAAATTTAAGAAAATTGAAATCATATCAAGCATCTTTTCTGACCACAACGCTATGAGATTAGAAATCAATTATATGGAAAAAAAGTAAAAAACACAAACATATGGAGGCTAAACAATACATTACTAAATAACAAATAGGCCACTGAAGAAATCAAAGAGGAAATCAAAAAATACCTAGAGACAAATGATAATAAAAAAACACAACAATCCAAAACCTATAGGATGCAGCAAAAGCAGTTCTAAAGGGAAGTTTATAGCTATGCAAGCCTACCTCAAGAAACAAGAAAAATCTCAAATAAACAGTCTGAACTTACAGCTAAAGGAACTAGAAAAAGAAAAACAAACAAAACCCAAAGTTAGCAGAAGGAAAGAAATCACAAATATCAGAGCAGAAATAAATGAAATAGAAACAAAGAAAACAATAGCAAAAATCAATAAAATTAAAAGCTGGTTCTTTGAGAAGATAAACAAAATTGATAAACCATTAGCCAGACTCATCAAGAAAAAGAGGGAGAGAACTCAAATCAATAAAATTAGAAATGAAAAAGGAGAAGTTACAACAGACACCGCAGAAATACAAAGCATCCTAACAGACTACTACAAGCAACTCTATGCCAATAAAATGGACAACCTGGAAGAAATGGACAAATTCTGAGAAAGGTATAATCTTCCAAGACTGAACCAGGAAGAAACAGAAAATATGAACAGACCAATCACAAGTAATGAAATGGAAACTTTGATTAAATATCTTCCAACAAGCAAAACTCCAGGACCAGATGGCTTCACAGGTGAATTCTATCAAACATTTAGAGAAGAGCTAACACCCATCTTTCTCAAACTCTTCCAAAAAACTGCAGAGCAAGGAACACTCCCAAACACAGTCTACAAGGCCACCATCACCCTGATACCAAAATCAGACAATGATACTACAACAAAAGAAAATTATAGACCAATCTCACTGATGAATATAGATGCAAAATTCCTCAACAAAATACTACCAAACAGAATCCAACAACACATTAAAAGAATCATACACCATGATCAAGTGGGATTTATCGCAGATGCAAGGATTCTTCAATATATGCAAATCAATCAATGTGATACATCATATTAACAAATTGAAGAATAAAAACTGTATGATCATCTCAATAGATGCAGAAAAAGCTTTTGACAAAATTCAACACCAATTTATGATAAAAACTCTCCAGAAAGTGGGCATACAGGGAACTCAGCTCGACATAATAAAGGCCATATACGACAAACCCACAGCAAACATCATTCTCAATGGTGAAAAACTGAAAGCATTTACTCTAAGATCAGGAACAAGACAAGGATGTCCACTCTTGCCACTATTATCCAACATAGTTTTGGAAGTCCTAGCCATGGCAATCAGAGAAGAAAAAGAAACAAAAGGAATACAAATTGGAAAATTGTCACTCTTTGCAGATGACATGATACTACACATAGGAAATCCTAACGATGCCACCAGAAAATTACTAGAACTAATCAATGAATTTGGTAAAGTAGCAGGATACAAAATTAATGCACAGAAATTTCTTTCATTCCTATACACTAACAATGAAAGATCAGAAAGAGAAATTAAGGAAACACTCCCATTTACCACTGCAACAAAAAGAATAAAATACCTAGGAATAAACCCACCTAAGAAGACAAAAGACCTGTATGCAGAAAACTATAAGACACTGATGAAAGAAATTAAAGACGATACCAACAGATGGAGAGATATACCATGTTCTTGGATTGGAAGAATCAACATTGTGAAAATGACTATACTACCCAAAGCAAAATAAAGATTCAATGCAATCCCTATGAAATTACCAATGACATTTTTTACAGGCCTAGAACAAAAAATCTTAAAATTTGTATGGAGACACATTGGTATCTATAGTCAAATAGCCAAAGCAGTCTTGAGGGAAAAAAACAGAGCTGGAAGAATGAGACTCCCTGACTTCAGACTATGCTACAAAGTGACAGTAATCAAGACAATATGGTACTGGCACAGAAACAGGAATATAGATCAATGGAACAGGACAGAAAGCCCAGAGATAAACCCACGCACCTATGGTCAACTAATCTATGACAAAGGAGGCAAGGATATACAATGGAGAAAAGACAGTCTCTCAATAAGTGGTGCTGGGAAAACTGGACAGCTACATGTAAAAAAATGAAATTAGAACCCTCCCGAACACTGTACACAAAAATAAACTCAAAATGGATTAGAGACCTAAATGTAAGACCGGACATTATAAAACTCTTAGAGGAAAGAAAACACAGGAAGAACATTCTTTGACATAAATCACAGCAAGATCTTTTTTGATCCACCTCTTAGAGTAATGGAAATAAAAACAAAAGTAAACAATGGGACCTAATGAAACTTAAAAGCTTTTGCAAAGCAAAGGAAACTACAAAGAAGAAACAACCCTCAGAATGGGAGAAAATATTTGCAAACAAATCAACAAAGAATTAATCTCCAAAATATATAAACAGCTCATGCACCTCAATATTAAAAAAAGAAACAACCCAATCCAAAACTGGGCAGAAGACCTAAATAGACATTTCTCCAAAGAGGACATATAGATGGTCAAGAGGCACATGAAAAACTGCTCAACATCACTAATTATTAGAGAAATGCAAATCAAAACTACAATGAGGTATCACCTCACACCAGTTAGGATGGGCATCGTCAGAAAATGTACAAACAACAAATGCTGGAGAGGGTGTGGAGAAAAGGGAACCCTCTTACACAGTTGGTGGGAATGTAAATTGATACAGCCACTATGGAGAACAGTATGGAGGTTCCTTAAAAAACTAAAAATAGAACTACCATACAACCGAGAAATCCGACTACTGGGCATATACCCTGAGAAAACCAGAATTCAAAGAGTCATGTACCACAATGTTTACTGCAGCTCTATTTACAATAGCCAGGACATGGAAGCAACATAAGTGTCCATCGACAGATGAATGGATAAAGAAGCTGTGGCACATATATACAATGGAATATTACTCAGCCATAAAAAGAAACAAAATTGAGTTATTTGTAGTGAGGTGGATGGACCCAGAGTCTGTCATACAGAGTGAAGTCTGAAAGAGAAAAACAAATACCTTATGCTAACACATATATATGGAATCTAAAAAAAAAAAAAAATGGTCATGAAGAACCTAGGGGGTGGGCTTCCCTGGTGGCACAGTGGTTGAGAGTCCACCTGCTAATGCAGGGGACACAGGTGTGAGCCCTGGTCCGGGAAGATCCCACATGCCGCGGAGCGGCTAGGCCCGTGAGCCATGGCCACTGAGCCTGCACGTCCAGAGCCTGTGCTCTGCAATGGGAGAGGCCACAACAGTGACAGGCCCGCATACCACACAAAAAAAAAAGAAACTAGAGGCAAGACGGGAATAAAGATGCAGACCTACTAGAGGATGGACTTGAGGACATGGGGAGGGGGAAGGGTAAGCTGGGACAAAGTGAGAGAGTGGTAGTGTATATATAGATATATATACACTACATACACTGCCAAATGTAAAATAGATAGCTAGCGGAAAGCAGTTGCAGCACAGGGAGACCAGCTTGGTGCTTTGCGACCAGCTAGAAGAGTGGGATAGGGAGGGTGGGAGGGAGGGAGATGCAAGAGGGAAGAGATATGGGGATATATATATATGTATAACTGATTCACTTTGTTATAAAGCAGAAACTAACACACCATTGTAAAGCAATTATACTCCAATAAAAATGTTAAGGAGGGGCTTCCCTGGTGGCACAGTGGTTGAGAGTCCACCTGCCGATGCAGGGGACATGGGTTCGTGCCCCAGTACGGGAAGATCCCACATGCCGCGAAGCGGCTGGGCCTGTAAGCCATGGCGGCTGAGCCTGCCCGTCCGGAGCCTGTGCTCCGCAACGGGAGAGACCACTACAGTGAGAGGCCCGCATACCACACACACAAAAAAAAGTTAAGGAAAAAAAAGAAAAACTAGAAATAGAATTACCATATGATCCAGCAATCCCACTACTGCGTATATACTCAGAGAAAACCATAATTCAAAAGGACACATGCACCCCAATGTTCATTGCAGCACTGTTTACAATAGCCAGGTCATGGAAGCAACCTAAATGCCCATCGACAGACGAATGGATAAAGAAGATGTGGTACATATATACAATGGAATATTACTCCGCCATAAAAAGGAATGAAATTGAGTCACTTGTAGAGACGTGGATGAGTCTAGAGACTGTCACACAGAGAGAAGTCAGAAAGAGAAAAACAAATATTGCATATTAACGCATATATGTGGAATGTAGAAAAATGGTACAGATGAACCGGTTTGCAGGGCAGAAATAGAGACACAGATGTAGAGAACAAATGTATGGACACCAAGGGGGGAAAGCGGCAGGGGGTAGGGGTGGTGTGATGAATTGGGAGATTGAGATTGACATGTATACACTGATGTGTATAAAATGGATGACTAAGAAGAACCTGCTGTATAGAAAGTAAAATAAAATTCAAAAATTCAAAAAAAAAAAAAGAAATGGTAGTGGAACTTCTCAGATTCAGAAAAGACAAAACCATTGGAATGGGATTCCTCACTTCATCTTGCCTTATCAGGGAGTGTCATTCCACCACTACTGTCCCAAACAAACCCTCCTGCCTCTTCTCCCTCCATGCCTCACTTGTGGTATTCAAATACTACATTTTCTCTCCAGCTTCCTGAATGTACTGACTCTGCTTTTGCCTTCTGTGTCTGGGTTTCTGAACCTTGCTAGGATATTCAGCTTTTAGAAATCAGGGAAGATTGTATGGTTTTTAAAGTGTCACTCAAATATTTTGTATTCTTAGTACTTAAGAGTTTTTTATGAAGATTATTAATATTGCTTGCCAGAATCAGAGAAATGTACACACATCTCAGGTTTTACAAAAAGTGTATGTACAAGTTTTAAAAGCAGAATTATGATAAGATTAACAATCTCCATGACAAATTCTTGTATTACGTCTAATGTTACAATTACTGTCAAAGTGTGGGATCTTGCCCCTAATTTATGTTCCTTTTAAATCAAGTGTTTGCTATTTTATTACAAATTAAAGACTATTAAGATGATTTTAAAAATTTCTATACTTGGTTTAATTTCCAGCTTATAAAATTATTGCCACTACTATAACTGCAACCTAATTTTAAAGGAGCAATCATTTCTACAATTCTTTTTTGCCTCTCTTATTTTTCTTTTGTTATTAATTTTACAAATGCAATTATTTTTGTGCAAATGTCCACTGCAGTCAGTAGGAATGTGGGACTACAGCATTTAGGTTGATAGACCCATTAAAATCTAGCCAGCCTAACATTAGCAAGGTCAATAGTGTAGGTATTTGGCTTATCTCAGCCTATTTTGTGAAAAATTTGCAAAATATTATTTTTAATTTCTGTGAACCTCTTGGAATATTTTTTAAAAATCTTTCCTTATCATTCTTAATATAATTAGTTTAAAAAACAAGGTTGAAAATTTACCAAATTTTGATAGATGAAATTATCATTCCATAGTAATATTTCAAATATGTGGAGAAGTTTAAAGCATAAAACCATGAACATCTGTGTACCCACCACACAGACTTAACAAATGTTAAAATGTTATATTTTTCTTCAGTTCATTTACAAAACTCAACACAAAAAATTACAGATTCACCAAAGCCTGTATACACATTCCTCTCAATCCTACCTGGAAATAACCAGTCCTAAAACTGAAGTGGATCTTCACCATCCTGATTCTTTTTACATTTGCTGCATGTTTATTTATTATATTTATTTATGTATCCATATACAGAGAGACAGTAAATATTTAATATTTACATAAAAGTTTTTATTTTTGTAAATTTTTTTAGCATAAACATAATGAAAAATCTTAGAAGTGACAGTGCTGAAAAAATAAAGCAGAAAAGGAGGGTTTGGAGTGTGTGAGCTAGGGGTAGTTTGCAATTTAAATAGAGGAATGAATGTAAGTCTCCTGGAGAAGGTGTCATTTGAGCAAACATTTTAAGAAGCAGGAGTGGTTTATTTTCCTCCTCTATTATTACATTGGTTTGGATCTCTCAATACCAGGATACAGCTTTCCTTATTTTTATTAATGCTTTTGCTTTTTTCTTTTATCTAACATTGCTATACTAGCTAATTGTGTCAGTACGTTTATGTGCAATGAGTGATTATAACTTACCTAAATAACTCCTGCCATTATTTTAACTTCACCCTGTCTTGTTTGTTTCTCATTTCCTTGTTTTTGGTTGATTTTAAAACATCAAATGGCTTTCTTTTTCTTCAAACTTGTTAGACACCGTCTCCTCTTCATTACTGAATTAATCTGTTTGAATTTATTATGACTGCTATTTAATTAAATTTATTTCTATCACCTGGTGTATGGGAGTGTGTGTAGTACGTGTGTGTATGTCTTATCTATCGTGATTTTTCTTTGCTTTATATCTTTAGAAAACTAGATACCACTTTTTAACTTGATTAGTCTTATATGTTTAATACAAATAATCAATATAATTTTTCTAACAATGTCTAAAATAGTTCAATTTTTCTATTACTTTTCCAAAAGAACATTAGCTTATTTCAGTCACAAATGAAGATGTCCCTTATTTTCCTTGTAACTATTGTCTAGAAATTTAATACTTTCTTTTGAAACTTAAAAAAAAATACTTGTTATTAATTATTCCACTCAATAGTGCATTAGATTTACCTCTTGTATTATTTCTCCACACTGAGTTCACTTTTTGTTTTTGGTGTTTTTGTTAGTAGTTCTTTCATTCAGGGACTTTTTGTGCAAAACTTTGAGACTGAGTATTTTATTTGCCTATACTCTTGAAGCAATAAATATCAATTTATAAAATTATACTTTAACAGTTAATTTTCTTGAGCATTTTCAATTATTTTTTCATTGTGTTGTGATATCTCTCATTGAAGAGGATGTCAGCCCCTAGTCATTTTAAAAATAAAGTCAGGCATAGCTTTTTTTTAGATAAACTGTCATTTTGTTTTCAATTTTTGAAATACCTAATTTATCAACACTAGTAAGCTTTTGTAACAAAAGGGTGTGAACTTATAATTCCATCTTGATAAGTATTCCAAGGAAATGATCCCTATGCTTCATTTTGGTTCTCACAATTTTTAAGCCTGTAACTTCCTTCCAAAGTAATTTTACTAAGAATTCATAGAACTTGAATCTCAAGTATATTTATATATTTTTAATTAAAATATATCCTATATTTGTAATTATGTTTTAAAAGAGCTAGCTTTTTAATTCAAAGTGAGGTTCAGAAAGATCAAAAAATGTTCTTTAACCAATTCATATCTGAATGATTCTAACTAATATCCTTTCACATATGTATAAGGGATTATTGCCTAGCATTGTACTATATCTACTGATCATATGGCTATAGATCCTATATTAAAGTTCCTGAAAAGAATCTGGATCTTATACATGTATAAATTAAAATGCAGTGAAGGTCATGACACAATACCTTGTTCTTCATTAACTAGTTCTGTAAATATGTGATTCTAAATAAAAGGAAAAGTAAACACAAACAGACAACTTATAATTATTCTCTGCTTTATAAAAGCCATATGAATGGCACCTACAGTGCTATAGTTAGTAAGAGGAAAAATTTTAAATATGACATTGTACTCATGTTCTTAATTCACATGGCATTTCCTTGGTTGATGTATAGTGTTCCTCCCATGCTTTCCCAGGGTACCTTGTAATTGTCACATCTTATTTTCTGTAATGAATGGCTGTCATATTTGCCTACTTGGTATTCATAGGCTGCCCTCTCTTTACCGGTGACACACCAATTTCCTTTAAGAATCCGCATTGTTCCTACTCTCAGACTGTGTTGTTCCAGAAGCCCTCCCTATTGCACAGCTACAGGAATAACACTATAATCGAGGCCCAGACAATGAAAGCCACAGCACTCCTGGCGATGAGAAAGTGAGCTGAGACACCATCTAGCATCATCAGCTCTAGGATTTCCCTGAACAATTAGAAACAATGACAGCTCTTTCTGCCAGATTTGTAACCCAGTAAAGTATTCATCAATCACTGCTCGAATCATCCTGCTACCAGAAGAAGAGACAAGGATGCTTTTGGAGAGAAAAATCAGAGCTGACTGATGGAGGCGCATTCCTGAGGGCATGAAGCTATGCCCAAAGCTCTAACGGTCCTGTAATTTTTCAGTTAATTAGGTAAATTCTCTCTCTTTCTCTCATTCTCTCTTTTGTAGTAGACAAATAGAGTTTAGTTTCTCTGTAACTGCAGGAGTTTTACCTCACAGATCATATAATTGCCTGTTCTCTCCTCTGTATCACCCACTATATTATGTCTCTTGAGAACAGAGATGATGCCTTGTTAACCATTTTATGTTCAGTTTCTATTATAGTGTCCAACTCTAATAATTAAAAAAGAACAAATGATTTTTATTCATTTTTATAGTTATAAAAATGCATTCATTTTTATAGTTATAATACCAGTTATTATTAATTTAAAATAATTGATAATTTTGTCTATAATCCTGAGTTAAACATCTTGAATTGGCACCAAATAAATATTATTTTCCTTCTACACTGCCCCATGGGGGATTATTATGAACAACTGGATTATCAGATTAGAAAAATAGTTATCAACTATGGTGTCAAATCACACTGATGAGGGAAGATCAGTATTAATGTGTATCAGAAATGAGATAAGTGACATAGAAAGGGATGGTGTTGAAAGTCCTGGAAATGCCTCATAGCTCACATCCTCTCATCTCTGCCACAGAGCTCCTGCATTCCAGAATTATATTATCCAACAAATATGGTAAGAAACATTTGGGTATTACTGCTTTAGAGAATCTTCTCAGAACAATAGTCCTTTTTTGGTTTTGGTTTTGCTTATGAAATATTTCACAGTATGAAAAACATGCCCTCAAACTAGCTTCAGTAATTGTAGTATTTTGTCATATTTGTTTATCTGTCATTTATCTGTGTATTTACGTATTTTGGTGTTACTTTATAGTGTTATAGACATAATGACACCTCACCTATACATTCTTCATCATGCAACTCCTAGGAGTAAGGATAATGACAATGTCACAATGCCACTATGACAGCTAAAATAACTGACAATTCATATCTAGTATCTAAACCATATTCAAATATCCCCATTTGTCACAAAAATGCCCTTTAGAGCTTCCTTTTTTAAACTAGATCCATGCGTTGCAAATGGTTATTCAGTCTCTTTATTGTAGACTAATGGGATTTCTGTTGAGTAATGTTTCTATGAATGAATAGACCAGATTATCCTTTCCTGAACGTTCCCCAAAATACTATTTCCAAAAAATGTTAATGTTTACAGCACAGAAAATATTACTATGAAACAAATAAGTTCTTAAAGAAGAAGAGTTCTATACAAAAGTAATAAATAATTAGCAATACGAAGAGGGCACACGGGTTAACAAGCTGGGGATAGCTGTAAAAAAAGATTCTGAGCTATTCAAGTCATGCATAAATACTACTAAATGTTCATCACCCTCCACTAAAACGCTTAAGAGTTCAAAAGAAATGTAGTAAGACTGAATTTTAAGAAAAGGGAAAGAGAGATTGCAACCCTAAATGATTTCAAGGACAGTATAAGGACACTGAGCTGGAATCAGTAGCCAGTGAAGGAGTTTTGTACAGGATGAAGACTTGATGAAGGTAATAATTGGGGAAAAAAATGAACATAGCACAAGACATTACAAAAATGAAGTAAAGCATGGACATAGGCTGTTACAGCAACCCAGGTAAAAACTGACAAGGGTAGAATGTTTGCTTTTAATTCATAGGCTTCATTTTGCCAGGAAAGGCCAAGAGACTCTTCAGAAACGGTGGAAATAACTACACTAAGATACAGGTATTCCAGGTCCTTACACAAGACATGTCACTAATTAGCTGTGTGGCCTTGTATAACTCAGGAAAAGTACCTAGACCTCAAAGTTCTCATCTGAAATCTAAGGGGGCAAAATAGATGACAACTAAGGTAACAGCTCCAAGTTCCTCTTACTTCAGGAATGAGTGGCTCTGCCATATCAAACATCCTTCATACACACTCAAAGTTTCTTAAAGTTTTCAAATGATGTGGATATAAAAGCACTTATTTTTTAACGGGAGTTAAAGAGAACTTTAGAAACAAAACTTGAGAAAGTGTTAACTTTAATGTAGGCCAAGTTTTCTCCTAGCATCCTCTTTATAGCTATTGTGGAAAAGTGCAATAAAACTAAGAGGCAAATATAGATCAGAATATCTCATAAGAAAGTCTATATAGAAATTTAAGTATTTTTACTAAATTATTTATAAATAATTGTTTATATGTAAATACTTCTTTGTATGTACAATTCAATTGTGATTTAATTTGCAACAGTATTAACTATTCACCCATAAGCACTAGGTTTCTTGCTATAAGCGAGGGGTTAATATCTGATATTTCAGGCTAAATACTAACAGAGGCCATATTTTCAAAGGCCATATCAAAAGGAATGAGTGAAATATCAAGTTTAAGATTTCAAGTTCAACTGAAGCTAGGGCGAAGGAGTGTTTGTGAATTATATGGGATGTGTCATCACCCCCAGGAACATGGAGGTCTTATTTTACCTTCCACCCAAGTAAGAAATGTAGGGTTTTTGACAGCAAATATTCTAACACATCTGGGATCCTCTCATAAGTGTTCATTAGTAAAGAATGCATAACAGTAGGCATTTTTTTTTGCCAGAAAGTATTTCATTCTTAGGTTTTAGAAAATATGTTTTACAAAATCAGCTTGAATATATGCCTGACAAATAGATATCAAATAAAAATATATAGTAATTTAGAGCCAATAATGCAGCAGAGTTTTAGACTGTAAAAGGATAGGGAATGAGGAACATTAAAAACAGTAAATGTAGTTCTTTCCTCAAGAAAATTCTGATATTGTTCCTTTAGATTACATGTATGAAAGTGAGTAACAGATCCTTTATTCAGCATCCCGTCATATTTTAGCAATGTCAGGGTGCTGCATTAACAGGAACAACATGTCTACGTAGATTTCTAATATGAAACTTCTAGGATTGTCCTTACGTTCCTGTTTTCCACTAACTCTGGTGCACAAGCAAACCACTGTTAAGTAACTTAGGATCTTGTGTTAACTCCTTTAGATGACTGAATTCCACTTTTTTTAGTCCTTTATTTAAGTTTTTCCTAGAGAAGTGAAAGAACGTATCCATATTGAAAACATGAATGACTTACTATACTTAGAAACTTGCCTGAAACTAGGAAAAATGATTCTCCAAGGCTGTATTCAGAGATCAGTGGCAGAAGCTCCCATGTTGCCACTCTCAAAAAATGGCAATGACTATGGAACAAGACAAGCAAGCTATGGTCTGGTTTCTGACACTCTAGTGAAACCTAGTCACTCCTGACAATTAATCTCTATCCTGAGTGAGTATGTCTCATCCTGAACTGGTTTTCTCATTGTGATGCTCGGCTATGTTTAGGTTATAACATTCTAGGACAGCACTTGCTGTCATCTAAATATAACACAAGACACAAAGGTGTGTCACAAAAGTTAGTTAAAACTTTGTAGTAGCCACACTAAAAAAAAGTAAAAAGCAATGGGTAAAATTAATTTTAATAACTTATGTAATTCAATATTTCCAAAATATTAACATTTCGACATGTAATTGATATATTAAAAAATGAATGAATACCTTTATCTTACTAAGTCTTTGAAATGTAGTGTTCATTTCATTTACGAGCAATTAGAGTAATGATATTACACATGTTCAATAGCCACACGTGGCCCGCAGCTACTGTATTAGACAATATAGTTGTGGAATGTTAAGGTTTCAAACGCTTTAAAAACAGTGCCAAGCAGAGTGCCATGAGCTTGAAGATTTTTAAAATGCTCTTTGATTATCATGGTATAACTAAAAGCTGGAGCTCTGGAGGCCCAGAAGAGACCTATCTGAAATACGCTGCATTTCTCACTCTCTATTAATACAATCCTTGTAAAGTTGTGTTGCTTTAAAACCAAATAGTGAGGGATGAATTAGGTGTTTGGTATTAACATACACACACTACTCGATATAAAATAGATAACCAACAAGGACCTACTGTATAGCACAGGAAATTCTACACAATATTTTATAACAACTTATAAGGGAAAAGAATCTGAAAAAAAGATAGATATTGATATAAATGTATGTATAACCGAATCACTTTGCTGTACACCTGAAACTAACACAACATTTTAAATCAACTATACTTCTATTAAAAAAAAATAGTAAGGGCAATTTTAATAATATTTAAATTGTTCTCAGTGTTTAATGGTAAAGAATTATAACTACGAGTTATACAGTAAGAACAGTACATACTTTTAAATATTGGCTCTTCTGAAATAAAATCCATGCTTCTCATAAAGTTTTTATTATTCAGATACTAAGTCCTTTTAATAGTTTTTATTTATTCTATATTTATAAAAGTGGAAATGGAGAATGAATAAATCCTATCCACTCTGAATGAAAGAATATTCAAATTAGCTATGTAATTTGTTAAAACAGCCTAAAATCACAATTTCCTAAGTTGATCATTTTCATCCCATCACTTATCAAGTTTCTAAAACTGGGGCTTCACTGTTGTGGCCGCTCCCATTGCGGAGCACAGGCTCCGGACGCGCAGGCTCAGCGGCCATGGCTCACGGGCCCAGCCGCTCCGTGGCATGTGAGATCCTCCCGGACCGGGGCGCGAACCCGTGTCTTCTGCATCGGCAGGCGGACTCTCAACCACTGCGCCACCAGGGAAGCCCCACTGTTTTTTATTGTGGTAAAATACACATACCATAAAATTTACTGCTGTAACCATTTTTAAGTATATAGTTCTGTGAATTAAGTACACTCACACTATTCTGCAAGCATGACCAGCATCCATCTCCAGAACTTTTTCATTCCTCCCCCAACGACATGACATGTTCTACCCATTAAACATTAACTCTCCATTCCCTTCTCCTCCCAGTCCCTGGAAATTATCATTCTACTCTCTGTTCCTAGGACTTTGACTACTCTAGGTACCTCATGTAAGTGGAATCATACAAGAGATGTCTCTGAGACTGACGTGTTTCACTCAGCATAAGGTCTTCAAAGTACATCCAAGTAATAGCAGGTGTCAGAACTTCCTTCTTTTTAAGGCTAATATTTCTTTCTATATACAAAACACGTTTTGTTTATACATGCATCATTTGATGGACACCTAGGTTGCTTCTACCTTTTAGTTGTGTGAAAAATGCTGCTATGAACTTGAGTGTACAAATATCTGAGTCCTGGGCTTTTACTTTTATTACCTGTCCTAAGTTTGTGGACCACTTATCTTTCCTATTTTTCTTTCATTAAGATGGTGGCAGATATTTCTTTCACTTTAAAATAAGATAAGGGACTTCCCTGGCACTCCAGTGGTTAGATCTCCACGCTCCCACTGCAGGGGCACGGGTTCCATCCCTGGTCGGGGAACTAAGATCCTGCAAGCCACATGGAGGGGCCAAAAAAAAAAGGTAGTAAAAAACAAAATAAAATCAAATCTCTCCTCTTTGTGCTGGTAATATACACAGTATTTTTCCTAACAGAACAGATAAATTTATTCCCCCGAAAACTTAAATTTTATCTGCCCCTTTTTCCCTAGTTCTTATTCTACTATATTCTTTTAAGGTCATCATGCTTCAATATTAAGTCACTGCACATGTAGAAATATTAGCATAATGAATTCTGAAAATTAAAAATATCTGCAGAATACTCTAACCTACAGCTCCCTGGTTCCCAGATAAATTATCCCAGTTTCACATTTTGGTTGGAATTTATCTTGTCACATACTCTAGGCTTCAATCTTTCAACTCTCTTCACTCTATTAGTTCTCTCAGCACCCACATGTGAACTATTCTTGGTATTAAAAACTCATTTTTAAAGCAATACAATTTCAACAACTAAAATACCATGTGTGCTTGGTTAGGTTAAATTTAGCCTTGTGAAATTGCACCTTAGCAATTTTGCAGCATCAGTAAGTGCTTCTCCTATCACCCGTTCCGTTTTATCCCCAATCCACAACTCAGATTCGATTGTAATCTCTTCCCCTCTAGTAAATACAGCTTTGAGGACGTATGATCCAAACCTTGGAGAAAAATTAACACAGTCATGTACCAAGTATGATCTAAAAATAAGAAAACAAAGCTCATGAAATCTTGAGAACTGATCCTCAAAGCAAAAGCAGACTGTTCTCTTACTTTTGCGACGCCATATTTAAAGTGTTCAAAGACTTGTGAGAAGCATATGATAATCTTATTAATAACCAGAACTATTCCAAGGACCTTGACTTCCTGAATTTCTAACACATTCAATATTCCTTACTTCCAGCTATTTCTTTTAGCAAGCCTTAGTAGGAGAGGAAGGGAAATATAGATGAGCAGATGTAAATAATGCAACATTTAACTTTTGCCTCAACTGCAAAAGAAAACTACTCTCATACTTAGTACACCTATCAGGCATATTTCCTCAACTTTCCCAGCCAGGATTGCTCTTGGGAACATCAAGCTCCCACATAAATGAAAAGCAGTGAGAGAGAGAGAGATGACATGGAAAAAATATAGGCATACATGTATGTAGCCACTTTGAGCCAGGATTTTTATTATTGTGGCTGAAGATACTCTCGACAGTAAAAATTTCTTCAATACTATTTTGATTAATAAAGGACTAACTGATTTCAAGATCACAAAATCTTACATAAACGTTTGGGTATTGGTCTCTGTTTTATTCATTTATGAATGGAACTGTGGTTGGGTTTAGAATTTTGGAGTCATTTTCCACTCAACATTTAACTAATGTAACTTTATTTTCTTCTGAAAATTGGTTAAGAGAGAAATCTGAAACTAGATCAAATGTCCTTACTTAGAAATCACCTGCTTAAGTGCTTATAAATGTTTTCTTTATCCTTCAAATTTAAAAATATTATGAGAGTATTCTAGGTAAATGTTTCTTTTCATTAATCCTATCAACCCCTTTGGTCAGTAGATTTATGTCCTTCGTCAGCGCAGAAAGGCATATTCTAACACATAATTAATTAATGTTTATGATCAATTTCTTCTGCTCTTTTATTCTGGCATTTCAATTACATACAGTATTTTATAATTTCTCTAGTCTTCATATTTACTATTTTCCTGGTGTTCTACATTATTTAAAATAAAGCATTATGAATTACACATGAAATATTATAAACTACAAATAAATACAAAGGGTTATAATCAGAAAATGGAGGAATTAGGAAGGAGGGGATCCATTTTTGTTTGTTTGCTTCTTTGTCGCTTTCTTGTTTACATCTTGATTGCTGCTGCCTATCTGACTAGGGCTGCTGGTTATCATTCACTACAGGGCAGGCATGCAGGGTCCACAGTTTCCTGTGCAGGTATGAAATCATCATTCAGGGCTTCCCACTGCACATTCTTCTGACACTGGAAACCTGCCTCCAGCTCATCCTCTCCTCCCACCCTAAGCTAGTCAAATTCCTCTTCCAAGGTCCCCTTACCAGGAGGCCTCCCTGTGGGGGTACAGCACTTCCAAGATAATTCAAGCCTGGCCAGCTTTCACTAAATCCATTTAACCAAAGGGAAACTCACATGTCCCTGCCATGCCAAAAGATGAGGTATAGGTTGCCCCTCGTCTGCCTCACTTCTTCCAGCCACTCGTTTCATATGATTATTTTTCCTCTTGCGTTAGGCAGGTGCCTGGCACATGAACAAACCTACTGCCTAAGACAGGATCCTAACAGAGAGAAGCGTGTCTTAATCTCTTCTTCCACCATTCTGATCTCTAGGAGTGGTTCTCTTGGACACCCAATCCCCTGGCTTTAATCTTGGGGGTCAAAGGACTTGAAACCACAGAACTACCCACCAGCTAGGCTCAACACTCTTTCCTCCTCTCCTTCCTCATCTCCTTCTATCAACAGCAACAAAAAGGAGTCATGAGATCACAGACTGTGTACAATCATGAAAATAAAGGAAGCAGTTGGGAAAATATTGTGAGAGACAAATCCCTGGACCAGATTTATTGGACACCAGAAAATGGATAAAATATAACCTTGGGTTAAACTGCAGAAGAAAGGTGCTGATTTTAAATATAAAAGGCTTATACTGCAGGCTGTTATAATATACTTTTACTGTCTATCTGTAGAGAATAGCAACAGAGTCCCTCTGCATGCTTATTAGGCATTATCTTTATGTTCCTTTTCATTCCCCACCAGCTTGACATTTTGCCCCAAGTTTTTCTGATTTCTTAACCATGTTGATGGTTGGAAGTTACTGAACCTATCATTGATGATTGTTTTTTGGTGTCCATTTGTTGTAAGGTAGAAGGAATGGTGAGTACTAGTCAGAATAGCAAGTGAAAAAAGAGGATGGGCTATGTAATCAGACAGACCCAAGTTCCATTTCTGACTACGTGGTAAAGCATGCCACCTCTCTAAGCCTTAATCTTACTAGTCTGGAAAACAGTATAAATAATATCTCCTAGGTTTAATGTAAAGATTAAATAAAATAGTGCAAGCCAAGGACATAGCACACTGTTTTACATATGGATGTATGGTATTACAGGATGATACCTACATTCTCTGTGAATGCTTTTATTGTAACAGCAAAGACAAACACACAAACAAAAAAGAAACCTCTGAACCAACATTGCTTACAACAATAATGTTTGCAAAAACCAAACAAACAAACAAGAAACCTCTGAACCAAAAATGCCCTCTAGGTAACCCGACATATTTATGCGAATATCATTCAGGGATGAACTCCTGATGAGAAGTATGACTTTATGTTCTACGCTGCTGATGGGACACACTTAATACAGAAAAGCTCATGGACTACTGACACAGTTTTCTGTCTGTAATGTGCTCCATTTCATACTATGCATCAATATTTGCCTTTTTATTCTCATTTCAAATCCTTGCTAAAGTTCAGACCTAATTCCAATTTTTTCAGATTTCAAGAAATACCTAAGGGCTAAGAGTATTATGAAGTTCATCTCCAAGTTACTTTAGTTTGATTATAATCTCTCTCAGGGATGGAGATCTTCACTTCTGAGGATATTGGTTTACAGCTGTATCGACCACACACACATATGTAAGACTAAATGCCACTGAGATACTTTAAGTCATTTGTCCCGCTAAGAATGCATCTCATAGTCTAGTAAATGTTGCAAGTTTCAATTTGTCAGTCATAATATATGTCTAGCTACATTAGAATAACAATTTAATTACAAAAAGCACAGGTACAATATTTGACTTTAGTTAAAAAAAGATGAAATCTAGTCAGATATTATTACTATATTTTTAAAAAATCAAACAACCAAATATAAGTAAAAACATAATAGAGTCTAAGGGATTAACTACAACAAAAATGATCAAGGAGAAATTAGTAATAAAAAACTGAGCAAATATTAGATTTTGGTTTGCAAAGTTTTAAAAAAATTTTCTGTTTTGAGGTGTCTAATATCTATGCTTCTACAATAATATACTGATTTTAGAATTTGAATCAGAAGTAGATATGTTAATTAACATACTTTTTTTTTCCTTTTTACCAGGGAAATACATGTTTTCATCTATAATAAGCACAAATGACACAATGTTTAGATTATACTGTCAAAACCAATTGTCTACTTAGTGTCTATTCCCATATCTGCCACAGATATTGACAATAATGATACAGTACAAAGTAAAGTCTATTTTTAATCAATTCCCAGTAAAATATAATAATACAAATGTACATGTGCATGCAGAAGCACACAGATTATGGCATGATGCTGATAGCAAGAATCAATTCTGGTAACAATAACAATAAAAAAAATCAGTAGGCGTCGCATGTATCTGCCAAGTCTAATTCTGAATTGCTCTACTATGTGCTAATATAAAAGAAAGCAACCCAGACACCAACTGGGAAAAACTCCAGATTTTCTCTTGGGTATACAAATCATGACTTCTGCTAGGAAACTGTGATAATACCAATGTTCCAGAAGATCAGAACATGAATTCTTAAGAGCCTGAAACCTCTATAGGCTCACTGAAGGGCGGCCCTTAACAACTAAACACACTTGTTTCAAAAATATCAAGGGAAATTGGGCGATTGTCACAATCCTCCTACAAGGGACTGTTGAAAGTTATTTTCCAGAAATAAAAATAAAATGGCTAAATTCAGGGGTGGTCCAATTTCTATTCTTTATTAATTCTGCCCCCTCTAACTCATGCAGTTCTAGAACCTTGAACCAGCAGGTTATGATGAGAATGCCAACCAACCTACATCAAAGGAGAGCAATAAAGAGACAGGCGGGGTGGCCTCCTATGCTCCCCAGCAGTGTGGAGAAACTTAGCCTATTAGAACCCTGCAGGTGCCCCCTTCTATTCTGCCTCCTGCCCTCTTGCCACAGTGTTGGAAAACTTCTGGGTAAGGCTGTGGGTAGAGAATGTGAAGAAAGGAATTATAAAATAGCTGCAACATGAGGGAAACAGAAGCAGAAGCAATGGCTGTCTGGTGAAGAAAAAGAACTAAAGAAAACAATTGTCTCCAGTCCAATTATTGTATCAGTCAGGATTCTAAATCCAACTTTTAGTTGTCAAGTGGAAGTTTCCACTTTGCAAGCGAGGAGAAGGGAATGATGATAAAGACAATAGCATGTAAATATTGTTGAAACAATATTTGGACTACTGTATGCTCAAAATCTATGTATTAGGGATGGTAGGTACTATTTGAGGCACAGAGAAAATAACTATAGATGATGGTACTGTAATGATGTGCAGAAACAAAAAGTCAGACATATGTGCCTATTACAAAAACAGACATAGTTCTACTGCAGTTTAAAAATGAATATAATGTAGCAAATATTTAATTACTCATTAAAAGAACTGATTACAGCTAATCATTAGGATATTTGCTCTTTCCTTTATTTTACTCCTCTGTCCACTTTTCTCTTCCTTTTGGTTTCCCTTATTCCATTCCCTACCATTTCCAGATGCAAATGATTCATTCACTTTCCATATTTGATTTCTTTTGACCAATATCTTCCATTTTTGTAATACATACAGAGTACCTAGTGTATATTGATACAAAAGGGGTATAAATGGACATAGAGGCATTGACTTCCAGTTATACGTATTCTATGTTGATAAACTAATTGGTTTATTGACCAATAAGTGGTAAAAATTATACTTACTAGCCCTATGTCCCTATGACATATATACTATAATTATCTACATTTTACAGATGAGGAAACTGAGGAACAGAAATGAAGCAATTTGCCCAAAGCTGCTTAGTTTGTAAATCAAAATTCAAACCTAAGCAGTATAATTCTAAGACCACATTCTTAACCACTATATCATATGCCTTAAGAGTTTAAAAAAAAAAAAAGTACAAAAACATTAGGTTAAGTCATTACATGAAGAGTGAAATGAATGGTATAACCAATATATGTAATAAATTCTGAAAAGACAGAGATTAGGACAGGTTGAAATATTCAGCGAGAAAACCCTCCTCCCTCACCTGATGTAATGTTTGGAGATCTTGTGAGGAGGAGAGAAAGGTAGAAAAAGAAGAAAGAGAAGAAATAGAAGGTAGGAAGAAGAGAGGAAGAAGTTACCAAATTTTTTTTCCACCCTTCCATCACACTGCCCTATGCCAGTTCATTATAGAAATTACCTAGTACCTTCAATCATCCATCCTCTAATGATTCTCTATGCTTTAGGGCATGCCTGGTCACCTTCTATAGAAACAACAGAGATTCTGGATCAACAAAGAACCTTTTAAACCCAGTTTAAATTTGCCCTTTTTTTATACACCATCCAGAAAATCCTACCCCTTTAGTATAATAATATGCAGGCAATCTTGTATTTAAGTTTAGAATTTTATTTATTTTATATACAGCAGGTTCTTATTAGTTATCCATTTTACATATATTAGTGTATATATGGCAATCTTGTATTATATAACATTGGGATACAGTAGTGTTTCATTGTTTTCCAAATTGCTTATACCACACTTCATTTCGACTTAGAGTTGACTGTCTCTATAATCTAGTCCAGTAAGTGCTAAAATCCTAAAACAAAGCAAAACCAAAACAACTTGGCAGTGGTATTTTGCAATGCCTGATATTATAACACTTGGAAAAATTCCCTTGGGTTGGGCATTTTAAAGCATTTCAAAAAAAAATTTTTAACTGCACATATAATCAGGAAATAGTGTTTATCATTTATGGTTTCCAATTAGCTAAAATCTTATATTAAATAAGCTTGTTGAAAAATTCAAATTATTTCATTTCAAAGACAAGCACAAGAAAAAAGCAAACATTCTCAATGAACTTATAGTTGATCATTGGGTGGACAGATGGAGAACTTTTAATGTGAGTGGATTGTGCGTGAAATGTTATGGGGGATAGTGCTCTTTCCTTGATATGACTTTTCTATTGGGTTTAAGGCAAGAAACTCTAACAAAGTTAATCTAAAATTATTAAAGAGATTTATCTCAGAACTAGCACTTTGAAAAGTCTAGAACAAAGTATGGTTCTGTTGTTAAGTCAAGCTAGACCAGGAAAACTGCAGTGAATCCACTGAATACTTTCTGACCCAAATTTCATGGTGATAACCTCAGACTAGGCATTTTAGAAACATCTCATGTATTTGCAATAAGTATGCTAAGCTCTCTGTACTCTGTGTGAACATATTCAACCAGATTCCAGAAAGGTCTACCTACACTTAATTACTGGGAGATATTTTTAAAAAGAAAAATAAAAACGGTCTATTCACATTCTTCATATCTATGTCAATAACATACCCATGACTAAGAAGAGGGGAATCTTAAAATCAGAAAAGTTTATTTTTGTATCAAAAGTTTACTTTTGTTTATTTCTGAGTATCCTATCATGTCCCTTTCTATATATACAGACTAGAACAATTTTCTCTATCTTAAGTTTAATTAATTAATTAGATTCATATTTATTGAGTGCCCACTGTGTGTTAAATGTTATGTTCACAAGTTGGATATGTATCTGTGAATTCTAAAGTTATGGAATGATAATAGCACAAATTCAAAATGCAACAACCTAATGGAGTAACAGAATTGTGTTTTAATTTTTGTTTTATTTTGATGGAACAGAAGGGAATCAAGAATTCAATTTTATATCTGTTAAATGTGAAATGTCAAGGAGACATCCCATTGAAGTTGTCAACTAGACAGCTGCATATTTAGAGCTGAAGTTGAGAGGAGAGGATTCGGTTAGAAATATACATCTGGAGGTCATTGTCACACACATTTCATTTAGAGGAAATGAAAGTTGAGTTTTAGAAGGTAAGTGAATAGGAACAAAATATATGCCTCTTTGTCCTAGTGATTATTTTAAACTGGCTGTTTTTAAGAAAGAATAGACACAAGTGAAGCTCTGAAAACTGAGTACAAGTTATTTTTTGGTAACAAAAAGAAATTACATTTATAAGAGAAACCTCCATTTGTAAGGGTTTTTCCCTCACTGTACCAGGAATAGGAGGATGACCAAATCTCTAGAAACTGTTACCAACGGAGAAGGCATCAACTTAAATCTGCAAACCAACCTTACCCACGTTTACTGTGTTTTACCTCCCATAACCGAGTCCCCACTCCCAACATCTTTTCTCTTTAGCTGAAGATGCTATTTAAGGTGATGGCTTCAGCCATTTCAGAGATTTACTCAGCTTTCCTGGGTGTCTCCCACATATATAGAAGGTGACCATGTTATTAAAATTTTGTTTGCTTTTCTCCCATTAATCTGTCCTAAATCAAGTTAATTATTACACTAGCCGAAGAATCTAAAAGGGAAGATGGGAAAAGTTTTCATCCTTAAGCTGGCAACCCACAAAGGGACCTTTACTGCCCAGACACTGCTTGCTAAAAGACTACTGCAGCTGAGCCATCTGGGACCTCTGACAAAAGCCAGAAAAGGTAAGAATTCTTATGATGTCAGTTTCACAAATCTCTGCCTACAAGGTCTGATGAAAGTGGGAGTCCTTTCCTTTTTCTAAATTTAGATTAGCAGGAGAAAACACTTGTGAAACTAATTACTTGTGTATATCGACTTTGGTAATAATTTCCTATGAGTACTCTTGTTTTCTACTGATGGCCCAGAGATGGTCATTGTTTGGTGTGTCATTGGTGTAAGGAGGAAAACCACAGGTCTGATGAGGTTTCCCTTTCATCTTCTTCTGTGTCCTGATAGATTGGCTTTGTTTCCAGTGAGAATATTCTCTCTGGTCTCCAACAACTGGAGGATGCACATACTGGCATGCATTTGGTGGACAGCTGAATAGGCCATGCATCCAGTAAGCAGTATTCTCTTTGTCCAGCCATGACAGCTCTCAGGGGAGTTTGTCATAAGGGGGTTCCAGTCCATAATGGGCCTTTGTCCTTTCAACCTTTGTTGTTTTGTTAGTCCTGGAAAAGTACCATTCAGGTAGCACCTGTACAATGTCACAGATTAGTGGGTCTGTTGCTGGAGGTATCTCACATTCTCCTGGGAACCTGGAGACACTGTTTGCACTACACCATTCTTAACCGCCCGTGACAAGGAAAGTCCTCGCTTTCTGAGGCTAACTTTGCGAGTGAACATTCTGGATCTTGTGAGGGCTGCACTCTTCTTGTGGTTTGCCTCTTACACCCTTAGTCAAGCCACAAAAAGGCATATTAGTTTGAATCACTATTGATACTAATAGATCTCACTCATCAATGGGCAGACAATGGATCTTTTGGATAGCACTATTTTTAAAAGGTTTTTAGAGTGCTCTCATCCTGCACAATTCTTTTCCTGGTACCTACAGAAAGATCAAATTGGAAAGAGGACAAAGAATTATTAACAGCTGGCCTTAGGAGTTCCTTAATGGAATCAAACAACAAAAATTGGACTTAGAACAAGAAGTAAGGCCAACATCCAATGTAAATTCCTTTCTCAAAATCTCACCCCATCTGCCTGTTTTAACTTCCCTTTTCTTACAAGATTTATAGAAAGCACTCCAGCCTGATCTCCAGGACCTTGGTACACAGGTGAGTCATGTAAATACTGAAAGCCAGAAGATAAATTTAGCAGAAGCACCTGGGACAGGCAGTAGGGCTCACTTTACTGTTTCTTACCACTCCTCCTGAAAGGAGCAGGACCCTGTGGGACCCTCCCAAGTACAAATTCTTTCCATGTCCCCTGTCTCTTGTGTGTAGGAAATAAGCCTCATTTAGCCTCCCTAAACTTCCCAGGGTTCCAAAGGGCAGATTCAAACAGTTGCTACTCAGGAAAGGGAGGGAATGCAGAAACAAAAGAGGAACAGTCAAGAAACAAACAGTGCAGTCTTGGGGCAGCGTTCTGGTTTCTCCTCAAGGAATATACGTACCAATATCTTTAAGTTCTTCTTAAAACTAAGGAACTAACGCCCCCACCCAGGTGGAGGATGGTAACTTCAGGTTGAACCCAAGATTCCTGGAGCACCATCCTGTTACCTCACCACCAACAATCAGAAGAAAGTCTGCACACAGTGGACGATAATGAAGACTCTGACCCCCTCCCCAAATGACTCTCCCTTTAAAAAGCTTCATGGTCGAGCAGAAGCCTCAGAGTTGGTTTTTGGACATGAGTCCACCTTCTCCCCAGGTTGCCGGCCTCTTGGATAAAGCAATCCCTCCTTTCCAGCCGACACTTGCCTCTTGAGTATTGGCTTTTGAGCTGCAAGGAGCCAAACCTGAGTTCAGTAACACTCCTAATTCCCAAGCCTCTGTAATCAGGCTCTGCCAGCTTCAGACATTTCTACGCAATGTCCTCTGCAGATGTATCCTGAATTCCCATTGCAAGTAATTCAGGTTCCCTGGACAGCTGCAGATCTTCAAAAAACTACTGAAACCAGAGGGTGTAGTGTGAAGGAATCGTTTCATTTTGTAGATCAGTATCATCAGCTTCCTGAGGAACCTTTACTGAAATGGATTATGAGGGTGCAGTTGATCCTTGAACAATGCAGGGTTTAGGGGCACCAACACCTCACACGGTTGAAAATCCATGTATAACTTTACTCTCATCCCTATTTGTGGTTCTGCTTTCATGGATTCAATCTACTACAGATTCTGTAGTACTACTGTACATATTTATTGAAAAAAATCTGTAATAAGTGGACCCATGCAGTTCAAACCTGTGTTGTTCAAGGGTCAGCTGTTGTTACCGAGTCCAAGCTCGCTCTGCTTGCCGCGTGGCAGGCCGATGAATTGGAGACGAGGTGTTGAGGCAAGGAACACGACTTTATTCGGAAAGCAGGCAGACCTCAAAGACTGCAGACTAGTTATCTCCGATAAACCATCTTATCTGGGTCTGGATGCCAGTTTCTTTATAGAATTGGAGAGGGAGAGGAGGTGAGGAAATAAAGTAAAAGGGCCATCAGCCTTGCAAAACATCTGGAATGACCAGCCTTGGTGAGGGAATGTGTTAGTTTCTTTTGTCTTGCAGCCATTTGCTGGTGGGCAGGGTTCCCTGAGGCAGGCCTTTATGTAAGATTATAATAACAAAAGCAACGAAAAGTCAAAGAAACAGATCCATTGTGCAGTCCGATTTAGCTCTTCCCTGTTACACTATCACTTGTTTGGGAGCCCTTCTTTAGCTTTGAGCACTGCAGAGCAGAAGAGCACATTTAGGTTGATACAGAGCCGAGATCTCACTACTCCGGTCACATAGTAAATGCTGTAATTAAGGGGTCCCTTTCACAGGAGCATCTGATATAATCTTATTGTCGCGAAACCAAAAAACAGTTTTGGGAAACCTTATTAAACTTGCTGTCTCAGCTTCCCCTCATGGGTCTTACAGATGCTAATAAAAACATTAAGTTAATTAACAAGAGAATGAGAAGAGGCCAAGGGGAGAGGAAAGGGACTCTTCCCAACACTGGAAAATTTTAAATGATAATTAAAGAATAGAGTGAATAAATTGAATATTGATTGGGGCAAAACAAAGAGGAAACAGAAAGGGGAGAATATGAGGACTCATCCCAGCAGTGTAGACATCTTTAGATGGTTATTAAGAATTGGATAAATAAAATGGACATTGATGGGGTTAAAACAGAGGTTTTGATACAACACAATCAAAGGTTGAGTGGGCCAACAGGGACCTCCTGCTGTTCCCCCAACGTTAAAGGGCCCCAAACTAGTCTACTCTATTTACCGCAGCTTGAAGAAATTTAAAAACTAGAAGGCAGAAAGCAACCATTTGGGTCAGTAGTTAGGCAGGTGAGTCAAGTTAACACTGACAAAAGGGCCAAGGTCCCTTGGCTCAATTCCTTTCTGAGTACCCAAAGCTTTTTACACAGGAGTGAGTAAAATGGTCACGAGGTGAAGAAAAAAAATTTCCAGGACTCTACAGGAGACCCATGCGCTGTGGCACAAAAGCCATTGGTGAATGTGCGGAACAAATGGATTGAAAGACTATAGAAATGCAAGGGTTGACAAGATCCTAAAAAACTGTAATGTTTAAACAGGCTTTATGTAAAGAATTTGTGTGAACTTTACCTGAATGCTTTATGGGAATGGATATTATGTCTGGGCAGGAGCACTTCTCCTACTCGGTATTGTGAAACCAAAACATGCTGATGTAGTCCTAACTATATTCTTATAGATAGGATGTAAGAGTTGATGGAATGAAGTTCAAAGTTTGTAGTGTGGAATAAAATTCATATTTTATGGCAAAACATGAAAAAATTAAACACAAAACATTATTCTCTGACCTTTGGCCTCCTCTCTCCTGTCTATTGTGCATTGTGTATCTGCATTACGCATCGACCAAACCTCCGCATCAGCAGAAATACCTGCTCAACCATAAAGAGCAACATTCTCCTGGCGCCAACAAAACAACTCCTTAAAAGATAACATTCCTTCTTGATCTTGTAAGGGGTCACGGTGACCCACCACTTTGCACTGGCAGATCTGCATTGTGTAAACTGTCAATAATATGTCATCTAATGTGTAGCCCTATGTTTCAAAACACTTATATAGCTGCTTTGACTTCTAGCTGGTAGAACAGTTCTGGGAGCATTCTGAGATCCTGCTGCAGGGTTACAATCCTCAATTTGGCTCAAACAAAACTTTCCACTTATTTCTTAGACCGACTGATTAACTTTTCAGGGACAGTATTAAAAATGGTCTATTTGAACAAGCTTTATGTGAAGTGGTTGTGTCTCTTCTACCTGACTGCATTATGGGGATGAACACTGTAGCTCACTGGAGAATGTATCCTCTACCTAATACTGTAAAACAGAAGGCATGTAAATCTAAGCAATATTAACTGGACATGTTAAAGGGAATCAACAAAACTGCCTGAGACCACATAGTGTGGTATAGACGCTGCAGGCTGATTAATATTCAAGGCTTGATAGAAGCCAGAGGCTTTCTCCCCTAAAGTGAATTGGCCTAAGATTGAATTATGCACTCAGAAAAAGAACACCCAAAGGCCTTTGTTAGAATGTTTTATCCAGACTTTACAAAGGCATAAATCTTTTGGTTTCCACCTTAGCTGGAAATCTTCAACACGATATAATAAAGAAAATTGAAGATAATTTAGTTGGGTGGGTCAGCCCTTGATACTCAGTCTGCAGTCCAATTCTTTGAGAATTTGCAAGTAACCATCCAGTCTGTCAAATCTCCACAAGGCCAGAGGTGTGGCTCCACAGGCAATTCAAAGCACTACCAAGACCCAAACCTCCCCTACTCATCCCAAAATGCCTGCAGGTATTGGGAGATTAGAAACAGAATTGTTCTGCACTTGAGAAAAAAAAAAAAAATTCAATGTAAGTACTCTAGACCTCTGATAATAGGGAAATATGCCCCAAAACCCCATCATGGAAAAAAAAAAAAACCTGGATACTTTCTCTGTGCTTTTCTGATGTAGATTTTTCCACCCCCTCCTGTTCTCTAGGACCATTCCTTGAAACGCAAATTTTAGGGAGCTGTTTCTCATCAAAATAAATAAATAAATAAAAGGAGGAGGACATTTGGAAACTGGGCAAGTGAAAAATCTTTTCCACAAATAATAGTAACTATACAAGGTCTCTGTGTCTGTCTATAAGATTATTTGTGTCTATATATGTATACTGTAGATATGTGTTATTTTTCTACAACTGGATGGTATTGCCAACATTAATTTGTAAAAGAGCTCTATTTAATTGGGTTGAAGGCAAGCATTTATAAGGATTGGGGTATTCTAAAATTCTCAGAAATATAGAAACTAACTGAAATGTTTTTCAAGTTCATATGATGTGGGATAATCTTCGATAAATAAAAGCTAGTTGAAGTTTGTTGGCTTAATTAAAATAGGCATGTCTCAGAGTTATAAGCATTAAATACAATGCATACAACTTTTATTTTGCCTGAGTTTACTAGTCAAATAAATTCATCTTTTATCTTTTACAAAACTTGTCAACAAGAAAATTAGCTTGAGATGATGGCTGACTTTGTCTAATGTCTCATGAAGTTTTAACGAGTAATCTAAACACAACTGTTGGAAGCAAGTAAGTGATTTAGATAGATGTAAGTAGGATAAGAGTTTTTAGGTAAGCCTTTTGCAATAATTATGTTTTAGGGTAGGTGTACTTAAAAACAGCTTCCAAATATTTTTGGTAACTTGAAACTTTAGAGTTTTGCTAACTTAAATGATGGAACTTTACTAACATCTAAAAAACATTTCCAAAAAGATACACAGGAAAACTGAGTAACTCTCCAAAATGACCCAAGTCACCACCTTAAATACCATTTCAAGTTAAAGACAAAAGAAAGATGTTGAAGTAGGGGAGGACAGTTATGGGAGATTACCAGGAAAAGCACAGTAAAGCAGGGTATATTTCTTATTCAGATTTAAGTTGGTGCTTTCTCCAGTGACAAGAGTTTCTAGAGATTTGGTCATCCTTCTCTTCCTGGTACAAAGAGGGAGATGCCTTTACAAATGAAGATTTCTCTTATAAATGTGAATCTCTCTTACAAAAGGATAACTTTAACTTGGTTTTCAGAGCTTCTCCTTTATCTGCAGTTTCTTAAAAATAACCAGCTCAAAATCATACTTATGTTGAAGCGGTATATTTGGGTATGGCATTTCTGTTCCCCCTCATAGTTAAAGAATAATTAAATAGGTGAGGGACTACAGAATGGGGTAAGGGAGCTTATGAAAGGATAAGTATAAACTACCAAATGACAAATACTAGTATTAGAGCCTTCTACCATTGTTCTTACAAGCTCAAAACCACAAATTAAAGACTTGAAGTTCTGATTATGAAGGTTTATTTCTAGGAAGATTTTTCTTTCATCTCAGAAATCAGGGATGTCTTCAACTATAATATTTTTCTACTCAATATTTTAAGTATAGTTGGATGATGTAATCTATTCTCAGCTGAATTCACCAAGGATTTAAGCCAATTTATATATTTTTATTGTGTGAAATAAAATTCATATTTTATGGCAAAACACAAAAAATTCAAATATAAAAAAATTTTCTCTGCCCTTTAACCTCCTCTCTCCCCACGACTGTGTATTGTACATCTGCATTATGCATTGACCAAACCTCCCCATCAGCAGAAATACCTGCTCAACCTAAAGAACAATATTCTCCTAGCATCAACAAGACAGCTCCTTAAAAGATAACATTCTGGGACTTCCCTTGTGGTGCAGTGATTAAGAATCCATCTGACAATGCAGGGGACATGAGTTCGACCCCTGGTCCAGGAAGATCCCACATGCTTTAGAGCAACTAAGCCTGTGCACCACAACTACTGAGCTTGTTCTAGAGCCTGTGTGCCACAACTACTGAGCCTGTGCTCTAGAGACCGTGTACCGCAACTACTGAAGCCCGTGCTCCTCAAAAAGAGAAGCCACCGCAATGAGAAGCCCATGCACTACAACAAAGAGTAGCCCCTGCTCGCCATAACTAGAGAAAGTCCGTGTGCAGCAAAGAAGACCCAAGGCAGCCAAAAATTTTAAAAATTAAAAAAAAGAAGATAACATTCCTTCTTGATCTTGGTGGGTCACGATGATCCACCACTTTATACTTGCAGATCTGGATTGTGTAAACTGTCAATAATACATCATTTAATGTATAGCCCTCTTTTTCAAAAAACTTATATAACTGTGCTTTGACTTCTAATGGACGGGAACAGTTCTCAGAGCTTTCTAAGATGCTGCTGCTGGGTTATAATCCTCAATTTGGCTCAGATAAAATTTTCCATTTCTTCCTTAGATCAACTGATTCATTTTTTTGTGGACAACTGTGAACAATTCATCTCATAATTTAAGAATTAAATTTATATCTACTTATGTCATTTCATACAAGTATAAAGAGCCTAAAATATCTTTGTACATTAAAACTAAGTGGGAAAAAAAACTGTTCAGAAACTATAACTGAGAAAGCAATGCAATCTCAGTACAAACTAAACTTAAATTAGGTAGGACAAAGAAATAATTAAATTAAGGGATAGAATATTGAAATATGTAGATAAGCTGCAAGATTTAATTTTTAATTGATTTTCATTTCTTGTATTTTCAATTATAAATTTTTATTCCTAAACCAGATTTTTAAAGTGTTTTCTCAAAAAAAATTTATCTCTGTGGTCTACTGAATATATATGTCATTATATATATATATATAAAATATATTATAATATATATTACATATAACACATTTTATACATATATATACACACACACACACACACACACACACAGAGGGAGAGAGAGGATACTTTTGTTGCAACAGAAATTAACCTTTGGGGGGAAAAACAGTTATTATAGCATCTTACTAAAGGTAAAAAAAGAAAACACAAGGACACAAGATTTTATATTTAATTTCAACTGAGAAAATGTAAAAAGTTGACAATACAATGTCAGAGATAAATTTTTAAATTTATGATTATTTTCTTAACTGAGAAAAAATGGCGATGTTTAAAATCAATTACCCCTAAACAACTCACACAAAAATAACTAGATTAACAATCAAGAAGGAAGTGAAACTAAAGGTATTAAAATTTTCCCTGTTTCTCCATATTTTGCAGATTACCTGCAAAGAATATATATGGCCTTTAAAAATAAATTTTAATTCCTTTAATTGCTCTTACTCCCCAGTCTATATTAGCATAACTGTAACCACACTGACTTTTCTTTTAGTTGCATAATCTTTTTCTCCTCATTTTTTTCTCCCTAAATAAACAGAAGTGATAAATGAAGTAAGATTCCATGTCTGAGAATGTAATAATTTTAGTTTTGCCAATTAAGATACTAATTTTTCTCTAGGATACTGATTTTCTCTCTCAGGATTATGATAAAGAAAAACAGTGATTGAGGGAAGAAAATAGGAATGAAGTAGAATGAAGAGGGAATACAGACTGAGAAAAAGGGAGGGTGAGAGATGGATCAAATTTAGTTATTTTGGAGAAGAAAATCAGCAGCAAAATATCTTCATTACTGATCAGAATTCAGATATTACATTATATAGCTAAAAAAATTATTAAGATCCTCAAAAGTTTCTTCATTAGCCTAGACTTGGAGAAATTTGTATATATGGTTTGATGTGTAATTACCAAGGCAAGTTACATCAGAGATTAGAAGACATATTAAGTTTATTTACACCTACTATTTTTTAAATTACTAAATTGATTTAGTCTTTGTCATTTAAGATCACATTAAACTTATATACAACGTCACTTAGGACTCTATTTTTATTGATTATAAAAATCATAATTTTAGACTTTTCAATTCTCATGATAAATGACCTGTTCCACATGGATCAGTGCCAAGAGAAACAGCTTGTTTGATGGACGTATAAACTGGAGACAAACTAAGAAAACTATGTACAGGTGAGCAGAGATACTACAGAACAGTCATTCAGCTGTTGTCCTGCATGTTTTCCTGGGTGGTGGGAAATATATGGCACCCAACAGGCTTGAACTGAAGAGCTCCTCTCTAGAGCAGGATGGTGTTTCAGATATACCAGGCTGTTCATTGGCTGCTTCCTAATAAGGCACTGCCACCACCCTCCAAAAATACTTTTTCAAAGGTTCACAAGTTAAACAAGTGAGGCAGGCAATTTCTTCTTTCCTTAAAATTAACGCTCTATTCGAAACAAAAGTAAAATCGAATTCCTACCTTTTGAAAATAAAAACATAACTGAATTCTTACCTGTACATTACAGCAACAAAGGCTAGACTGTGAGGTGGAGGACTGAAGGAACACAAATACAGAGCTCTCCTGGGCTTCCTGACTAATTCATTTCATTTTTGTCAACTGCATTAACTCTACAAATGCAAACTTCCCTTTGCCCACTTACTGGATTATACCTTCAACATTTCTTGTTACTACCGTTGCCTGAGGCAGCCTATCTGATTTTACCTACCCTGCTCAGGGGCTTGCACAGAGCTGTAGTGTTAAACTTGCAGTAAAAAGGAGTCAAGCCTTTAAATGCATACTCAAACAACTTTGGCGGACCTCTTCATATTTCTCCCTACTAAAGCCTGGAAGTGGATTCTGCCAAGAAGAAATGTACCTTCTCCATCGAACCTTCTGCCCACAATCTCTGATTTTTTCATGAGTCTCTTACTGCTTTCAAAGTGACTCCAACTCCCTGCCCATCGGAACTATCTCAAGGCTGCCTTAAAAGGTGTACTGAAAACACATGGAAAATGATCCATTTCTCAGCCCAGCAGCCTCCAAGAAATATCAACTTTATATTTTGTCTTCTTGGCCAGAGCAAACATGTGCATCCTTTATGAATAATTTGAACTTCCTAGTCCCTTTATTCATTTTTCCCCTTCCTATTCTCATTCCTGTTGGAGAGCAATTTTGTTTGTTTACACTTTGTTTTTAAACTAATGATCACCCAAAGGATAACATATAAAGAATCAGTAGAGCAGAGTGATTAAATGCATGGATCCAAGACACAGTCCACCTGCTTTGAGCCATGGCTCTATAATTTAATACCTCTAAGACCTTAGGCAAGTTATTTAATTTCTCAGAGCTTCAGTTTCCTCATCTGTAAAATGGAGATAATCATAATAATTGCTGGCCTCATAGAGCTGCCATGGGGATTAAATATGTTAAAGCATAGGTACTTAGAAAAATGTGACCAAAGTGAACTCATGATAATCTCTTTATAAGTATCAGATAGTATATTATATTTGCCATCCAAGATGTGTTCTGAGCAATAATAAATATCAGCATGCAAACATCTGGCTTGCTTTAAAAGTGCACCATTCTGAATACTCTAAAATAGACCCAAGGTCTGCAATGAGCTATCTTTTGTCCTCATGGGATGAAGCCATAATAGCTGATTGTGACTACATAGGACACCAAAATAATGGTCTTGCCAGCGTTGATCCTGTGGAACTAAGGCAAGATGGAGCCAAGACACTACAAAGGGCTATAAAAAGAGGAAGCAAAACAGGAGAAGAAAGGGCAGAACAGATGAATAAATGTTTTGTCTCCTTCTTTGTACTCTAGGTATATTTTGGATCAGATACTAGTGGTGTTACATTCTTTGTGAAACATGGACTGTTCCCGAACACCCTTTAAACATTGTATGGAGTAATAGCATGGGAACAGTTGGAGAAGGCATCGCCCAGGATTTTTGATGTTTTGTGGAATGGCTACACCTACATCAAGCATTCTATAGAAAGTTCCAGAAGCTTCCACTGTGGCATTTAAACTGACACTAGAGAGACATAGAGCATTTTAAGAGAAAAGTACTGACAACATGGAGTCATCTTGGACTCTGAAGTGAACCTGAAGAAGAAACATAGGCTTTGAAAATGCTGTGTCCACTCCAAAGTTAGGAGCAAGCTATATTATGTGGAGGGTGTGTGTGTGTGTGTGTGTGTGTATGGATATGTATATATGGAGGAGAATCTGGAGAAATCTTGAGAAACTGGCAGCATCTCTGTATATTGAGCTCTGTGCTATCAGTAGTTTAGAAAGCAAATTTTCATTAAATTAGGAAATGTTGAGATACATATGCTAAGCTCTTAATCACCTGGGCAAGAGAACATAAAATAAATATATGCAATTCTGTGATACACTAGAAAGTTTTTACAAAATATGCTAGAGAGGATGGTTTAGGAAAAGAAAGCCAGTTAAGACTCAAACAAGACCTGGTAGGAGCAACCACATGGCCCAGAACTAAGCTCTGCCAGCGATCAACCTCTCCAAGATGTCTGGATATCTCTGTGGTTTTTATTAATTCAAGGGGATCAAGAAAAGTCAGAGGTTATGGAGAACCAGGAAAAAAACAGAAAGAGTTGAAGGAGGAGGTATCATATATCAACCCATAAGATACGGCTAATTGAGAGCTGAGATGTTAGTGGACACGTTAGGTGGCTGAAATAAGAACTTCCAAACCTCACCTCATGAGTAGAGGTGACACCATGGGCAAGCTATGGGATCCACTTCAAAAGGACACCACACCACACCAGTGCAAAAGGACACACCAGTGCAAAAGGACACCACACCACACCAGTGCAATCGGGAGGAATGCATAGCACAGGCTATATGTATAAATTATGTTTCGAACGGATTCTTTCCTAGAGCTGGACAAAATGACATCCTATTGGATCTGACTGGGCTTCCTGTAATAGAGTCCTATTGGTGCCCCTAACTTGCAAGACCCTGAGAAAAGTGTAAAGAGTCCAAGGTGTCTGCACTAACAGAGGAAGAATTCTGGACAGAGTCTCAGGGGACTATTATTATTTAGTTCATCTCTGGGCATCACTGTCCACATTTCCCTAGAAAGACTATGGACATAACTCTCAGTGGTCTAAATGTACAAGGTTCTGTGCACCTGGGCTGACTGCACTGAGAAGCCCCTGCACGTGGACCCAGCACCTGTTAAGCAGACTAATGTTGCTAACTAAGGTCAATTCCAACTTCTTTTAGGTATTGCCCTATTCTTTACCTCTTACAGGAGAGACTGACTGGCATCTTCTCATGCTCTCCTTACATGCCTTTGTGCCAACTTGTATGGTCAGTTAGAGGTCAAAAATATCATGAGAGCAGTTCCAAATATTTCAGCCTACAGACTACAGTGAAAAGAAGCCAAACACAAAGTACAAACTTTTTTTGATACTGAAAGTTTTCAGATACCCAAGGAACTGAAAAGAGTAGATGAAAGGGAAACTACAAAGTAGGAGAAAGAGTTCTTTCATTTAATGTGGAATTTGGACTCAGAAACACTGAAGCAACATACAATTATAGGACACATGGAATTTTACCAGTGATCAATTTACGAATGTCTGTTTCTCCAAGATGGATTCTTTGAGGGACTACATTAAGGAACTCTTAAGTTAATGGTATTGCTTTTTACTTCTCAACTCTATGCTTTTTAGATCACACTGGGATATAAGGTAATACAAGGGAAATTAGCAGAAAACTCAATATAATGGTGATGGCAGCCAATAGTGGAAAAAGAAGGAAGAATTCTGAAAGGTTCCCTTCACCAGAAAGCAACTTTGGAAATAGCAGAAATTATCATTCAGTGGAGCTGTACCATATAATAGTGCCTCATAAATGACCTATGGAAGCAGTCACTGCTGCTTCAGAAATACTTCCCAGAGACGCTGAGAGCAACACCTGATGTCTTTGACACCCAAGAAGAGAAAAAAGACTGGAGATCATTAGAGTACAAGTTTTCTGACCCCAAAGAGCCCAAAATGTTTAAGACGTTTAATTTTTTTTAAATTCTGCCACCCGTGAAGTGAATACGAGGGGAGTGGAAGGGAAAATGTGCCCTCCCAGAAAGGTTTATTTAAAATAATTCAGGCTCATAAGTTTAAAAAAATGTATGCAGTATTTTTTCCCACCACAACCAGTTAATTTGATATTGGTAATAGGGTATTTCAGTAATCACATCAAATCATATCCCACCAATAATCAGAATATATCCTTTGTTCTATGCTTTCTTTGGGATTCCTTTCATTACAGGCTACCTCCTTGAATATCTTCTAACTAAAGCAGAGCTTTTATGAGTAAATTTCTAGAGAAAGACTTTCATTTGGCAAAAATTTAAAAATACCACTATTAATCTCTGATATCCATAGGGAAACTATAAACGAGAAAGATTTGGCAGAATTGTGTAAACATCTGGAGGACTCTCCTCTCCAAGTCAAAGCTGTGGCTACCAGCATTTTACTCTTTTCCTGATTTTATTTTTCATTTGAGAGTTTTGATTTCCCACTGTATTCAGTTTGGGGGCAGGTTTCAAGGGACAGTGAATTATCCTAATCTAGTAAGAAACTAAGCCTTAAAAAGGTCTAGAAGTCATTTATCATTTGGCAGCTGTAGAAGCTCAAACAGTAACACATTCTGCTCTAAAGGCACTTATGACATGGGGCAGGACCCTCAACGTTCATTCAGTTGCAAGGGGTTCTCAAAGCATTCAGCAAAAGGGGAGACTTTGCCTGGAGTGGAGCTATTTGTCGCTTTCTCCCAGATCCTTTCTGTGTTCATTCTATAATATAAAGCACTGAAAAATAAATTAATGGTGATTGCTACTTGTAAGAAAAAGGTGTGTGTGTGTGCATAAATGTGTTTTTAAGAAACTAATTTTTTTAAATAAAATTTACGAATTAAGCCTATTTTTCAGAGTAGACTCTAAAATACCTGTAAGTAAATGGGTTCCCCTTCATCCTCCCTGGATGAATACAGAAAAGTAGGTGAGTCTCCTAGCTTGAAAAGTAGGGCACAAATAGGATGGATCTGAAAACCCAGTGGTAGGGCACAGGGAAAAAAGAGGGATCAGAGACCAAGATGAGGAGACTTCTGGGCACAAGTATGAGGCTGCCTTTATACAGAATGAAAGGCAACCTGGTGGGAAAATATGTGTTTTCATCAACTTCTGGGCTACTGATTATGGTGGTAAAGACTATTATAAGCTTATATTCTTTGGGAGACAATTCTCAACGTTTCTTTCATGTTTCTGCAGGTTTTACAAGCAGGGGCACAGACTACTTTTTTTCCTCTAAACTATCATTTCAAGGATGTTTTTGGAGTGAAAAACCTTGAGAGACACTGATTGTGACCCTCTGTTGAGCAAACGGAAGGTTTGTTTACTGTCTATTAAAAAACATTCAGCTTTCCTAAACTTGGAGTTCTCCTATGACTCAACCCACTGCTTGTGCAAAGGTTACCTGGCCCTTTTCATCTTTCCCTGTGAAAACTAAAGTAGGGGGCTTCCCTGGTGGCACAGTGGTTAGGAATCCACCTGCCAATGGAGGGGACACGGGTTCGAGCCCTGGTCTGGGAGGATCCCACATGCCGCAGAGCAGCTGAGCCCGTGCACCACAACTACTGAGCCTGCACTCTAGAGCCTGCGAGCCACAACTACTGAGCCTGCATGCCACAACCACTGAAGCCTGCGCACCTAGAGCCTGCGCTCCACAACAGGAGAGGCCACCGTGGTGAGAGGCCCGTGCACCGCAACAAGGAGTGGACCCTGCTTGCCGCAGCTAGGGAGAGCCCGCGTGCAGCAACAAAGACCCAACACAGCCAAAAATAAGTTAATTAATTAAAAATAAAATAAAATAAAGTAGGGAGCCAATAAAAGCACGAGGTACATGATGTTTTCTGTGACATGATAAACAAAGTCCTCTTTCTCTGCCTCAGGAGTCTTGCATCTTCTTCTAGCATCATGACGCCTCAGCAAGCTAACTTCTTACACTGTAAGTAGGGTAAGATCTCAGACCGCTACAGTCTTGGCAATGTTCTTCCTTATAAAATACATTTTTGGGTATGAGAAAATAATCCTTACACCTGAAGATGCCTAGGCAAGTCTCTGAAAGAGGCCGCAGGATTTGACAAGAAACTGGAAAACTGGGCCACAAGAAGTAGGAATGTATTTCTCACATAATCTCATAGACACAAACGTAAAATTCAATAAATAATAAAATTAGAAACGTGTATTTGGGAGAAGCAGAGATACTGAACTACAGAAAAAGAAAAGAAATAGTAGAAAGATAACTCAGAACATTCTAATGATAATAACAATGAAAGCAATAATTAACTTACATACGGTAGTTTGCATTTTACAAAGCATTTCCGCACATATTATTTTATTTGAGTCTTACAACATTCTTGTGAGTAGGTTTTATTATTTTCTTAATTACACAGCAGAGAAAATTAAACTTTAGAAAGGTTATGTAACTTGCTAGCGGCCAAAACGAATACATTAAGTAAATAAACAGTAGAGAAGTACTTAAGAAAACTGAATAAAACCAAAACAAAAATCTAGATTTGGCCATAAGCTCAGAATCTTTCAGCACCAAGTTTTTCCCTTTATATGCTGCCCTCCTTGTTCCCTATAAACATGTCTTTTTCTCTTATGTGAAAGAACAAAATCCCTCTTTTTATTCTATTAACTTTAGATATAATCTTTCCTCTTTTTTTTTTTTTTTCACGGCTAAGACTCTATAATTGTAGTTTAGGTATTCTCTCTGCCTCTCTTCTTTTCCACTCAGTTAATATCTTTACTTTCTCCCAATGACTGTATGTCGATAGACAATGTTTTACTAATGCCATTCACAGATCCATATTTTATGACTGTTGCTGAATTCTTCAATCTTGCCCTCAGTGTTTATACACATGTCCATGTGCACACATACATGCTCAGACACAAATAGGTACATGCACCAACACATACTTCCAATTCTTCCTTAATGTGTCACTTTCTTTCATGCTTCAGCACATGGTCTGATATCTAATTGGAGTTTCTCTGCTTTTTTAACCCCCATTCAATACTTTCAATTAAAATTACAATTCCACTCCCCTTTCAATACCTATCCACACAAAGAGTTAAAAGCTCCTGGAGAGTCTTGCATAGATTTTGGTTCAAGATAGTGACATAGGAGGCTGCTGAACTCACCTCCTCCCGTGGACACACCAAATCTACAGCTACATATGGAATAATTTGCTCTGAAAGAACTCTGTAAACTAGGTGAACGTGAACGACCCCTACGCATAGGGTAAACAAGAAAAAAACATCAGAATAGGTAGGAGAGGGCTTCCCTGGTGGCACAGTGGTTGAGAATCTGCCTGCCAATGCAGGGGACACGGGTTCGAGCCCTGCTCTGGGAAGATCCCACATTCCGCGGAGTAACTAGGCCTGTGCGCCACAACTACTGAGCCTGCGTGTCTGGAGCTTGTGCTCCGCAACAAGAGAGGCCGCGACAGGGAGAGGCCCGCGCACCGCAATGAAGAGTGGCCCCCGCTTGCCGCAACTAGAGAAAAGCCCACGCACAGAAACGAAGACTCAACACAGCCAAAATTAGTTAATTAATTAAAAAAATAAAAATAGGTAGGAGAGGCTGAGGCACAAGCTTGCCATGAACCCCACCCCTACTGTGGTGACACACAACTGGGAGGGAGCTCACAACTCCCAGCTTCTCCCTGAGGAGCCAGGGGTTTGAACCCCACATATGGTGCCCCAACTTTGAATACTTCCACCTGAGAGACGGGCCCCCAAAACATCTAGCTTTGAAAGCCAGTGGAGCTTGTGTCTAAGAGACCCACAGGCTATAGGGAACTGAGAAACTGCTCTTCACAGGCTCAGGCGGACTACCTGTGGCTAAGCCCCCAGGTCCAGTGCAGAGGCAGCAGGTTAAAATCTGTAATGCTCCAATTTCAAAATGAGAATATATTATGTATTGCTTATCAGATGTCTGTACATAGAGAGGTATAGATACAGGTACACATTAATGCGATCAATACCACAGGGAGGAGATCATGGAGTGATACAGAATTTTAAATGAGTAAAATGGTTTCTCCCAGGAGAAAGTATGCAACATTTTGTGTAGGAAAGATGTCCAGTCTTTCCATTAAAAAGGACTACTTGCTTATCTTAAAAGCTGTGGCCTGAGGAGCAAGTATCTAATTTAATACACATCTAGGGGCTGACTGCAATACTCTGCAGAGGCAGGCACCACCTTTGCTCTGTCTCCCCCTGCCTCACTCCAGGTTGCTTAATATACCAGAAAGGAGCTTGCACACAGGTCTAGTGCCGCAGCTTTTGCAGCTGGGCCCAGGGGATGCATCCCTTGATTAACTGGCTCTGGTGGCCAGTGAGGTTTATGTTCTGGGGTCCCACAAGCCTGTAACAGAGAATCCATTCTTAACTGCCTGATCCCCAGGGCACAGCATAGAGGCTACAGAGTGAAACACAGTGTCTCAGAGAAAGATGCCTATTTGCAGATCATGTACCAACAGGTACCTGAAAGGGTGCTCTACATCACTCATCATCAAGAAAATGCCAATCAAAATCACAATGAGGGGGGCTTCCCTGGTGGCGCAGTGGTTGAGAGTCCGCCTGCCGATGCAGGGGACACGGGTTTGTGCCCCGGTCTGGGAAGATCCCACATGCTGCGGAGCGGCTTGGCCCGTGAGCCATGGCCGCTGAGCCTGTGTGTCCGGAGCCTGTGCTCCGCAACAGGAGAGGCCACAACAGTGAGAGGCCCGCGTACCGCAAAAAAAAAAAAAAAAAAAAAAAATCACAATGAGGGGACTTCCCTGGTGGCGCAGTGGTTAAGAATCCGCCTGCTGGGGCTTCCCTGGTGGCACAGTGGTTGAGAGTCCGCCTGCCGATGCAGGGGACACGGGTTCGTGCCCCAGTCCGGGAGGATCCCACATGCTGCAGAGCGGCTGGGCCTGTGAGCCATGGCCGCTGAGCCTGCGCGTCTTGAGCCTGTGCTCCGCAACGGGAGAGGCCACAACAGTGAGAGGCCCGCGTACGGCAAAAAAAAAAAAAAAAAGGGAATCCACCTGCCAATGCAGGGGACACGGGTTTGAGCCCTGGTCCGGGAAGATCCCACATGCCGCCGAGCAACTAAGCCCGTGTGCCATAACTGCTGAGTCTGCACTCTAGAGCCCGCGAGCCACAGCTACTGAATGAAGCCCACGAGCCTAGAGCCCGTGTTCTGCAACGAGAAGCCTCCGCAATGAGATGCCACACACCGCAACAAAGAGTAGCCCCCGCTAGCTGAAACTAGAGAAAGCCCGTGCGCAGCAACAAAGATCCAATGCAGTCAAAAATTAAATAAATAAAAATTTTTAAAAATCACAATAACACTTCACTCGTGTCAGAATGGCTATCACCAAAAAGATAAGAGATAACAAGTATTGGCAAGGATATGCACAAGAACCTTGTACACTGCCAGTGGAAATGTAAATTGGTGCAGCCACTATGGAAAACAGTATGGAGGGTTTTCCAAAATTTAAAAATAGAACTACCATATTTTCCAGCAATTCCACTTCTGGGTATATACCTGAAAGAAATAAAATCAATATCCTGAAGAGATATCTGCATCTTCATTTTCACTGCGGCATTATTTGCAATAGCCAAGACATGGAAACAACCTAAGTGTCCGTAGACAAATAAATGGTAAAGATAATGGTAAAGACAGAAAAATGGTATATAAATGGCATTTAATATTTTATATATAATTTTCTTTACAACTTATTTGTATACATATATAATCTACCCATTAGAAAGAAGGACATCCTGCCATTTGTGACAACATGGGTAGACCTTGAGGGCATTATGTTAAGTGAAATAAGTCAGAAAAGAGAAAGACAAATACTGTAAAATCTCACTTACATGTGGAATCTTACAGAATTTAACTTACAACGAACAAAATGGTGGTTCCCCAAGGCAAGGGGCCGGGGGTGAAATGGGTAAAGGTGTTTAAAAGGTACAAACTTCCAGTTATAAGTATAGCACAGCACCGTGACTATAGTTAACAATGCTGTACTGTATATTGGAAAGTTGCTAAGAGAGAGCACCTTAAAAGTTCTCATCTCAAGAAAAAGAATTTTACCTGTGTGGTGATGGATGTTAATTAAATTTATTGTGGTAATCATCTGCAATACATATCAAATCATTATGTTGTACACCTAAAACAATGTTTTATGTAAACTGTACCTCAATTAAAAAGAATCTTGCATATATAATATCCGGAGTAAGTATTTCACTGCTTTATCATCATTTGCCATGATATTTGTCTCTCTGAATAGACTAACCTCTTTGATGGAAAGAACTACGATATCCATTTCTGTATTACCTAGAACCAAGCATAATGCCTAAGAGTGAAGGGTACTCAGTACTGTTGGCTGAATAACGACCAGTGAGTAAAATTAAGTCCGTCTAAGTCTGCAGACTCATATTTGTGTGTGTGTGTGGCACTTCCTGCTGTAATGTGGGTGGTGGCATCTAAGGAAACTTCTAGCAAATCACAACCTTTAATCTACAGCTGAATTAAGGATGAAGTACATAACTTAATCTGTATGAATCTTTGCGATAACTTTTGTTACAATTTGTCATACTAATATTAGCAATAAAAACAAGAGTAATTATTTATAGGTGGGGAGCACTGTCCTCCTTTTATAAGATGAAGAAACAAGCTTAAAGTGACTGTGATGACTTGCTTAAGGTTCCAAGGTAAATAGTAGGTTATATTTTATTTGTGTGATACTGTCCACATTAGTAGTTTTCACCAAGTAGTTCAGTCTCCCCCAATGCTGGACAGACAGAAGGAATGCATTTCTCTACTCCCTTGAAGTTAGATGTGGTCATGTGGATTGCTTTGGCCAAAGAAACGTAAGCAAAACATTATCAGGGAGAAGCCTTAAGAGCTAGCACCCAATGCACAAAGTCTATTTCTCTGTCACAGCATCTGCCAATTTTAAAGTTGATGACTGCTCCATCTGACTGGGACTTTTGATCAAGGATAATGTGAAATTAAACCATTTGCTGATTCAGATTTGGAAATGTAATAGGAGCAAGAAATAAACTTCTGTTTTGTTAAGCCACTGAGATTTTGTGAATTTTTCAATCACAGTCTAATTTGGTCCACTTTGACCAAAATACTTCACAGAAGTCCTAACTTCACTATTAAAGTTTGTTTGACCATAAAACTTAATTTAAGGTTTTGGGGCAAGTTTGAAAAGTTGAAAAAGATGTTTAAAAATCATTGAAAATGATATCTTTTTAGGATACTAAAATAATGGAGACTTAGACATTCATAGTTATTACTTTCTTTTACTACTGCAGATTTAGGTATTGAAAAACTTAAGGTATATGGACCCAGAGAAGCCACCAACAGGAAATTCAGTCTGAAGCAGTACAACAAATAGGAACTGGAGCCAGAGATGAGGCGAGAGAGATTATGCAGCCAACATACATTCCAGAAATAAAATCTGGGTCAGAGCCAGGAACTGCCGAGCTAATCAATGTGAATCAGAAGAAACAGGGTCGGAAATGAGAGACATGTATTATCTAAAATAGAGTCAGAGATCCTGATTTCAGACAAGTGTCAGGGAACATCAAGACGTTCCACATAAGTAGTATAACTGAGGAGTCATAAATCAAAGAACAAAAAGTCCTCATTTGATGTTAAACCACCACAGTCACCACCATCATGAGCCTCATCAAAACAATAACTGATTGAGTCCTGAGCACGTCACAGGCCTCTTCACACTTAATCATCATTGCAATCCTAGGACAAAGGTGAAGAAAATGAGGTGCACATCACGGTACTGGAACTCAAACCCAGTCTAACCTAACACCAAATTATGTGTTCTCAGCCACTAGGTTAATTGACTCTGTGCCATTTATTCTTCTGTCTTGTACAAAGAGAGTAATTAAGTGGCTTGGCCTTCCAAAACAGAGTCAGTGTACAATAACAAAGGGCCTAGGACAAACTTAAGAGCTAATCCCAGTGGGACAAACTAGAAAGAGGGCTAATATGTGATCTAAATTTGCTTAACAATAAATTGAATATTCACAGGTCAGGAGGTCTAGTCTCTCCCTCCAGTCTCCTTAACCCATCATGTATGGATTAAGCACAAAACACATCTCAAAGACACAGATCATCATGCTAGAGGGTGGGGTTTCTTGGGAGAGGAAAGCTACTTAAAATGGCCAAGCACTTTACCAAATTTTTTATTATAATTGCTTCCTGAGTTTATTCTCCTCTCTTTTCCCTCCTATGTTTTTCATAAGGAAGAGTGAAGGAGGTTCCAGAGATGGGAGAATAGCAGCGTGGGTAGAATGATGATAACTGCTCACGGAGGTTGACACAGGATCCCCTCCATGTAGCAGGATAAGGGAGCAGAAAGGTGTTCTGGGGCCAAAGCCATAGTTAGAAGCTCTGCTTCTTTGCTTTGTCCTGTGTACAAAAGCCCTTTGAGAGATGGCTGTGGCTGATGGAGATAAGAGGACCTGAATCCTGGGTTCTAGATTCCCCTATTTTAGAAACACGATTACCAATCTGTTTATTAACAAAGTGATCTCTGTAAGAAATATAAATGAATTACTAGTTTCGATCTTTGTTATCGCTTATTGTGCCGTAGCAATAGGCCAGGCAATGTGCCTGACGGAGATCATCTGCCACCTCTAAGGCTTATTGTGCGTATTAAATGAATTAATATTTGTATATTATTTAGAATACGGTACTAAAAATCGATTATTTACGATAATGATTACTGTCTCATTAAATCCTACAACACTGTGAGGTAGAATTCTACTTTTCCAGGTGAGGAAGCTGAGGCACAGGTAGTACATGTAAGCTTCCAAGGTCCCAAGGCTCGTAAGTTGAAGTTGGGGCTGCGGTTCAACACTGTCGAGTATTAGTTTGCCTACAAAGCCTGTGCTCTTTCCACTAAGCCACACCACACACCTCACTTCAATGGAAGAAACTGTACACTAGGTCCAAATATTAGGCATGCTGGTCCTTATTGAAAAGAACAAGTCATCAAATAATTCTGCAACTCTCTACAATGCCAGCTGCTATAAAAAGTATGAAATTTATGAGAGTTTGGAAGTGTTCCCACTGTAATAACATAGTATTTTTCAAAAATAATGTACACGCTATATAACACGCTTTGTATACAGCAAGTAAAAAGCTAATCCTAAGTGACGATACGTGGGCAGATAATGAATCACTTGGAAATACTGTGTAGATTTTACATAGAAAATATTGTTATCCATGAAAAGATTCCAGGAAGCAACGACAAACTAATAGTGTGATAAGCTCAATTCTCTACACGGCAGGAGTGAGAGCTGTCCGTCTTATCACAACAGTTTGGATGACTTTTTATGAAGATTGGAAAAGAAAAGGATACTCCTCTCCCACATATCAATGGAAATGCTCCCCATAGAGGGACTCAGCCTGAAACCCTAAACAGGAGCATGGGCTCAGCATGCTGTAGGCAGCCACAGCAGGCTTCACATTAGCTGCCTTCAGCCTTTGTGGGGACAACACAGATCCGAGGCTGCCAACAGCACCAGAAGCTTCTACCTTGTGGGAAGAATGTGGTCTTATAGCAGAAAAAAAAGACATTGGCTCTCAATGCTCTAAAATGCAGCACTTTTTAACTTGATCATCAACAATATGTTCAAACAGCCAACATAACACACTCACTCCCTCTCTATTAAAATAATAATCGTAAACAGTTATATAACTTGCAACTCACCAGGCACTGTTCTCATTACTTGACATATATTAACTCATTCAATTTAATCCTTACAACATTCGACATTATTTATTATTTTTCCCATTTTACAAGTATGAAAATTGGGACACAGAGATGTTATATAACTTGAAAGTCAGACATCTAAAATATGGTACGACCAGGATTTGAACACAGCTGTCTGATGTGCTACCTGCCTAGCCAGGAATGCTGTGCCAACGTCCCTCTATTTTTCCCCCAATTAATTATGAGGAAAGCCTAGAAACTGAAACAATATGTATAGTTACAGGGTGTAATGGACTAAAATTTGTGTCTCCCCTAATGCATATGTTGAAACCGTACCTCGCAGTATGAGGGATCTTTGAGAGGTAAATAGAATTAGATGAGGTTCTTAGGGTAGAACCCTGATGAACTGGATTAGTGCCCTTATAAGAATCCCAGGAGAGCTTGCTGCTCTTCTCTTGCTCCTTCCACCATGTGAGAATACAAGAAGTTGGCGGTTTGCAGCCCCAAAGAGGACCTTTACCAGAATCCATGCTCGCACCCTAATCTCAAACTTCCAGCCTCCAGAACTATGAGAAATAATTTTCTGTTGTTTATAAGTCACCCAGTCTATGGTGCTTCGTTATAGCAGCCTAAACAGAATACGACACGATATATTGTGGCACTTGTGGAGAGAACTCAAGATCAGATAACTTGAGAAAAAGATCTTTATGGTATTATTTAAGTCCAACACTGAATGATTTGGTTTTGTGGGTAGGGGTTTCATGAACTCATTCATCTCAACGAAGAATTTGACGACCCCACCCCATTCCCCAAAAGCGTATAGAACACTTATTTGAAATATATCAGATATAATCTTAGCATGCTGCAAATTTAAACTTAAATTAATAACTTTTAAAAAATTTAGTCATTTAATACATATAAACAATTTCTTATGGAAAGTTACAAAACAATTAAAATCTAATATATCACTTTTCTAATAGACTACAGAGGGATGTCACTTTGCCAACACTGCATTGCAACATGAAAAATCTGGTCCTTAAATGCTGCTGATAAACTGATCACATGTACTGAATAGCATGGAAAATATACCACTTTTATAATCTTCAGGATAATAAGTTTGTTTTCTGTTATGTTTTGACAATGGCAATTCATTACACAAAGATCCATCTAATCATAATATTCTTTGCTATTTAATTATACAGGAAACTTCTTAGAGGATTCGGTCTAACACTCTTCATTGTTGTCTTGGTTATTTAAAAAAGAGTAGCAAGTCTAATGATCATGGAATCAGCACTATTTATTTCCTTCACAGTTAACATGTCTTCTCATAAGATCCATTTTAACCATGTTCTTATACTCACTGTGTCACTACTCACTACCAACTTATTGAATGCCCATTAATCTTTGTCTCAAGAGGTTAGAACTTTTACATTTATGACAATTCTTTTTACCACTTGTTTTAGGTATTTCTGCAAACCTATTACTAAATCAAGCATTTTAATGATATAATTAAATGTACCTCCATATTCCTTAGCCAATAAAATAAAAGTGGCAGCCTGTAATATATTTAATACTTTAGTACTAAATTCTGTTTATCAGTTCAAATGCAATTTGACTATCTAAGCAAAAGTTATTGTAAATAATAATTTAGCTATTATGGCAATAATTTATCTATTTTATACTAGTGCCTCCACAGGCATGTTTCCTGTAAGTACCCGAATACTGGAAAATATATTTTAATAATCCAGCTAAATTTAGCATAATCTAAACCAAACCATTATGTTTATTTTACTTGGGAGATTATGTCACCAACTTCCCCTGTCCTCCAAGTCAAATTTTTAGAGCTAAATTTTAGAACTGTCTCTTTCTGTCTCTCTCTCTCTCTCTCTCTCTCTCAATTCTCGTAATTTATTATTGCCCAAGTTCTCTTCCACTAGTTTTAATGATGTAATATTTGAATCTATGCTTTTCTGGTCATCATTCTCCATCCACGATTTTTTTAGTCTATTCCAGTAGCCCACTGGCCTAATTTCAGTCTCTTTGTCACATATACTATTTTCGTATTTGTAAATTAAGCTTCTTGGAGCATAGCATTGTTCATGTCGCCCTACGCTTAACATTCTACAATTACTCTTCACTGCCTAACTCAAGTTGAGCATTGTATATTTAAATTCTATCTCATTTTTATAGCCTTACCTCCACTTACTCCCTTAATTTGTAGTGTGGCTAAATGTAGCTCATCCCACTTCCTCAAATATATGCTAAATTTTTCTTTTAATTTATATCATTTTTTCTGCATTTACCATGAATCTATTTTTTAAGATTCATTTCAAATTCTACTTCTTCCATGAAGCCTTCCCTTTTTCCATCTCTAGCTGCATACTATTGCCCTACAGATCCCTAAACTTTGCTTGTAGCACTTAGGTATTTCACCTAGCTATCGTTTATCCTAGAGTTGTTTATCCATTAGTTTCTAGCCTTCATTAAACTGTAAATTCCAAAAAGGGAGGGTCCATATCTGTTCATATTTGCATCTCCTACAGTGCCAAGCAGAATACTCTCCCTAAAGAAGATGTTCAGACATATTTACTTAATTATTGGATATATCACAACAGTAAAGAGCATATAGAAATTACAAAACATAGGTAAATCATTTTTTAGCCAGTTTAGAAATCACTGAGTATAAACATGCAGACAAGAATTCAGCCATTCTGGGATAAATTGTCTTCATGTGATAAGTAGATGAATTGTGCTTTCAGTGGCTGAAAACAGTTTTTCAGTAAAAGGACCACATTTTGATGTCAACAATTTCTGATTCTCCCCTCCATTTGATAGTTGCTGTATTTTTATCATTATTGATGGAGAAAACTTACAGGTTACATGGGTTTGCATCTCCCTTACAAATACCCACCAGCAGCACTCTGATAACCTCACCCAGAACACTTCAGCTCTCCAGTTAGGAAAAGTCTGGAAAACCTATGAAATTGGCCTCTTCAGATGATATACATTGTTTATTAATGTTCCTGACTTATACTATGTACCCCGTAAATGTGTTATTATTCACTCACATATCTATTTCTTATTATTCCAATCCTCCATTTGAGTTTAATCCTTTTCTCTGCCTCTTCATAATGAGATTCAATTCACTCCTGACACTTCTCTCCTACATGACCCAATTCTCTGCATAAGCATCTCCAGCTGTTCCAGTTTTTGCCTCTTTCACTATTGCGTGCTATTGGTTCTTTTTTTGCTTTCCACTTCTTGCATTTTATTCTCTAACACTAACCATTCTTATTACATTCCCTGCATATTATTTTTTCTCTACTCATCGTGCTCCCAGCCTTTTGCTCCCTCCTATTTATTAGTTGCTTCATTTTCTCTCTTCAATACCTTGACACAGTTGCTACCCAAATTTATTGTTGAAACTCAATTTGTGAAACAGATGTATTTTTGAAAATCCATGGTAATAAAAATAAATAAATACAATTTTACTGTTTATGTGTAAAGAAGCTTACCATATTAAAAAACTGCATACTATAAAGTGAATCACCATGGCCTATCTTTTGTATCAATACACACACTAAACAACGTGGTGTAAGATCCTACACCTTCTCTTTCTTTTACAACCTCTAATTTCAGTGCCATGATGTATCTATGACTCCCTACTCCCAATCTTTTTGAAATGTTATGCAGGAAAAAAAAAAAATCTCACTTTTCCCCTTACTTCTGCTTATCCTTCTTCTTGGTTACAGACTCACCAGTCTCCATTCTCCCAAACTATCTTATCCTTTGCTTCACATCTATTACAGCGGGAGTGTTTCCAAGTTCACTTTTGCATCTAAAGTTCTAGTTCTTTTTCTTTGAGATCTAATGTTCAATTTAAGTTTACCTTTTCCTTTTTCTCATGCCAAACTGGTAGTCTCAAGTTCACTTACTTGAAAACACAAAAGACACACCTGTATTTATCCCAATGCTGAATGGGATTTATAATCTGTTTTGGTAAGTAAATAATTACATTGTTTAGTGCAAATACCAAGTCAAATCATATTATCAATATGAATACTTACATTCAGCATATTTCTGAAGCTGGGAAAATTCTGAGGGGCTGAGATGGACCCATTTTTCCTGGTTTGTCATGGTGGTGGTGAGGAGATCTCTTACATACCAGGTGAGAAATTCTTTATTCAGATGTTTGGCAGAATTTATGCTTCAAAGTTTCCACATGGCATGTTTCATTATAAAATACCTCAAGCTTTCAAAATATGCAATCTGTCAACAACGAGACCACTGTAGATATGGGTTTGTAGTTTCAATAACGTATTAAAGCACTGCAGAAAGAAAAAAAGATTGAAAGATTAGTATCATTAAACAAAGAAAAAAATTGACAAGTTATAGAATGTTAAAGATTTTTAATCCCTAAATAATATATTTCAGTTATTCTATGTTGCATAATAATCTTTAATTGCTCACTCTAATGGCATTTTATACACATTTTCTAACACCAAATCATAGAAGAAATATGATTAAAAATACAGTGTGAAGAAAATTTTATAAGGTCTAGTTTCATACAAGGAGACTTTTTTTTGGTTCAGTTTTTTAAACTTTGCTCATTCCAAGAGCAAAGAAGGGTGTCATTTTTATCAATCTAAACTTATCAATTTTTTAATATCTAAACAAATGTTATGTTTAGACCCAGATTATTAAGTGAAGCTAAATAAGCTCTAAAGTTCCCTAAATATACAGTCTGCTAGTCTACCAGCTTTCCAGCAATGGTTTGGAATGGTCATCAGTGGTAGCACATATATTTGCAATTATGCAAATCAATTTGGGCAGGTTATATAAATTGGGTTTTTTCCCCTAACAATTAAAAAAAATGATAATTTTAATTTTACCATCTATAAAAATCTCAATAAAATTTACCAAATTAAAGCAATTCCAAATGTCTGACAGACTTTCATAATGATAGTAGACGGAACTACTGTGAATCATGCTTAAAAATAAACCCCTAGGTTGTCATGGACCTACATTCACTGCTACATCTGAAAAGGCAAACAAAATGAAAAACCATCTGGTTTCAACTTTTTATCAGAGACAGTAATCAATTGCTCAGTAACAAAGCAGACTGGCACTGTAATCATTATAGAAACTAAAATATTTAGAAACAATTATTTAGATAATTTATGAAATTAAATGACTGGAAGGATTATGCATATAGACGTCATTACCTAAAGGCATGGTACCTGTATTTGGCATTAGTGCCTAACCTTTTTTCGGTATCTATTTACTGTTCTCTATCAATCCCACAACCTCACTGTCATATTCTGTCATCTTATCCTTAAGAAAAAAAAACAAAAAAACTCTTGTTGGTCTCATCTCTTCAGGGTTCCTGCAATCAGTTTTATAAGGTGGTAGTTGGCTTTTTAAATGGAAAAAAATGCAGATACTGATGCATTAACAGAGGCCAAATTGCTAGGTCTTTTTTCTTCCCAGGGGATGCACTTACATTACAACCATGACTTTGTGGAAGCAACACAAACTAAAAGGAATAAGAACATGTGATGGATATTTCTTTGTGCTTTCCACCCAGTTTCTTCCTGCTGATTTCATCCTTCACATGGATTTCATCTTAATTCTTTGCTTCTCCCCAGTTAAATGCCATTTTGGTGGGACTATAAAAAAAGGTGTTCCGTTCTCTCCTATCCAAAGGGAGACAGATGATTCCGTCACATTTTGATCATTAGAATCCATCTCATGGGGCTTTAAATGTTGAGTGGAGTTATTCAAGCATAGTGTGAAAATAGCTCTGGTCTAAATGATTACAGCAATAATAGGATACCTGTCCCTGTCTGAGTCTGACTCTCCAGGTATCTTGTCACTTCTAGAAGTAAGTACCATTATTTTAATAAGGGATTAAGTGGGCCAGAATCAGTTTCTGTTGCCCGCTATCTAAAAATCTAAACTGATGATAATGGTGGTTCATTTACTCATTCAAAAAAAAAGTGTTTATTGATCTCCTATGTGCTAGAAAGCATTCTAGGCACTGGAAATACAACAAAGATCAAAACACACAAAAGACGAAAATAAGGCTAATTCCAACAATGTGTCAGTTCTACTGAGAGCTTACAGTGTGCATGGCATTCTCCTAACAGCATTCCTGTGTTGGATCATTCAACCTTCACCAAACAACTCTGTGAGGTGCTAATACTGTTCCATTTTGACAAATGAAGAAACTGACACCGGGTGATTAAAATCTGATAGATGACAGAGACTGCTAGAAACCCACCCAATATCCATTCTTTCTTTCTTCCTTGGTAACAGAACCCTAATTTTATTAAATGAAAATATATCCATCTAAACAGCTATATTCCTCAGGTTCTTTGCACGAAGAAGTGGCCAGTGAGATGTAAGTGGATGTTGGGTGAGATATATAGGAAGGTTCTATTTGAGGAAAGAGCTAGCAAGTGCTCTTTTAATCTTTTTTCTCTTCCTCCAACTTCTTACCTGGAATGTTGACATACTGGCTGTGAATTCAACAGTTTCTGATACTAGTGAGATAAATTTTAGAATGGAAGCCATGTGCTAAGACTGAGAGAGTCCCATAAAGTAGACCAGGGGTAGGCAAACAGTTGACTGCAGTAAACATTGGCCCACAATCTATTTTTGTAAATAAAGTTTTATTGGAATACAGACACACCTATTAGAGAAACCAGTAAGCAGCCAATTTTTGAAAGGATTTCAATGTCAAACAAAGAGGTTTGGGCACTATTCTAAAGGTAGTAAGGAGCAATGAAAGAACACAAAAAAGGCCAGAAACCAGATTACTTTGGGAAAATGTCATTTTGAAAAAATATCAGTGTCTTCATTCAGATTCTTTCTCTTTCACTTGGATTGTGATAGCTTCTTAATTGGCCCCCTGAGCTCTCTCCTTTCCTTAACATGGCCTACCCCTTACCGCCCATGGGTAGTCATGAACTGAGATGATTCCAGAGGTCTGTCTGATAAATTACCAACAAGTTAATTAATAAATTAGAATAGTAATTCATTACTTAATTAATTATAGTTTTCCACCTGGCTACCTGTGAGGAAATTTATTAAAATTCCCCAGTTAATTTAGTGTAAGAAACTCAAATTTAAAATGACTGGTTGGGCTTCCCTGGTGGCGCAGTGGTTGAGAGTCCGCCTGCCACCGCTGCAGGGGACACGGGTTCGTGCCCCAGTCCGGGAGGATCCCACATGCCGCGGAGCGGCTGGGCCCGTGAGCCACGGCCGCTGGGCCTGCGTGTCCGGAGCCTGTGCTCCGCAGCGGGAGAGGCCACAACAGTGAGAGGCCCGTGTACCGCAAAAAAAAAAAAAAAAAAAAGACTGCTTAACTGACATCCTTCAGATCTTTAGATGAATGCTATCTTCTCAGTAAAGTCTCGCCTGGTCATTCAATTTAAAATTTAACATTCCTACACACCATCCCTCCATCACACTTTTGTTTTGAATATAACATCTTATTATCAAATATTTAAGTTATTTATATTATTTAATATTTGTCTCCTCACACTAGAATTAGGGGTAACGTTAAGTGGTTTTAAGCCCTGATGGGATTCCACAAAAAGAACAAAACAACTAAAAATACGTATTGAGTTTGCCCTTGATATTCATCTGAACGTACGTGTTAGATTTTGTGCCACCATCCTCTCATGGGCTCTAAGATACACATCCCATGAGAGGAGGGATTTTTATCTGTTTGTTCAGTGCTATTTCCCAGTGCTTGGAAGAGTGCTTGGTATATATAAATATTTATAGAATGAATTCACTTAAAGGCTTTTTTCATAATGAAAAACATGGGTAGGAGAGTTAGAAGGAGCCTCTGAGGTTGATAAAGAGAAAATGGCTCATAAGGAAGGAGTCAGGAACACAAGTCACTATGGGTTTCACTTTCCTGAGAGGCCTCACCCCTTCCCTTCAACTGAATGGACATAAACAAAAGAAGTTGTGCTTAGAGATACAAAGCTTTTACAGTTGAAAAAGAAAAAAGCTTTATTTCACAGAATTTTTATGTTGGGTTGTGAAATATAACTGACTTTGTATAAATGAGAATCATTCCCAAGGAATGCCATAATTGAGATGTCAGTTAAGCAATTAATAATAACACTTACACATGAGCATCAGGACAATATTTAACTTATTTGTAGATATTTAACAAAAACACTACTTAGTTTTCCTTTATTTAGCGTGATCTTGTCGACGTAGGTCTTTACTTTTTGTATCAAGAACAGCATTTCTGGATTGATCTAATGCATTTGCATTCTAGCAAGAGGTATTTAGAGAGTAATGGCATCCCTGAACCATGCACAGTAAATTCTCTGGTTCTTAGATTTGGTTAATCCCAACACCCATATGCTTTGAATAAAACTTCTCATCCTTCTCCTAATGGGTGCCTGGAAGCCTTTGGTTTCTCACAATTCTGGTAGCTCTCATCATATGACATGCAGCCAGATAAGAAAAAAATTAAGGGTGGGGTACAAATGGAGAAGGTTCTCCTAATCAAATCTTTTAAACTAGTTGAACTAACATATCATAAGTCTGTAAAGAGAAATGTTGCATGTGTAATATTATATCAAGAGCCACAGCTATTTTCTATGCCTCAGAAGGAGATAGGAATGATGGCAACATTTCCTTAGAGTCTCTGCCTCTTTATAAATGTATAGAAAGAAAATGAGAGTATTCAGTTGAGATTCCCTATGATGCTTTCACAGACTTCCTGTTCCTCTGCAAGGGGTTTTCTTTAGGCATATAAAATGAAAGCCAAGAAGAATCCACTTTGCTGGCTGTTGGAGTGCATTCTCATCTAGTGAATGGGTGTGCCACTTCAGTGAGTTGGTGGCAGGAAATAATTATATTGGAGGAGTTGGAGAAGGCTCTTTGGCCTATTGTACCTGGACTAAAACACAGTCTCCATAGTTAGTAAAGGAAATCAATTACCTCACGAATAAGGTACAAGCAATGTCTAGATAAATGGATCTGGCTGGTTGGATGCACTGTATGTTAGTCACATTAAGTGTACATTTCTAAATATTTATTCAAAGTCAGCATGTGATGACTCCGATCATTGAATAAAGTTAATACACACTAAGGCACACTGAAGACTCTATGTATATGAATTTAAGGTATTAGGATGACTGAAAATATTTACTGGGTCTCAAGGGTCATAAATCCCCAAATATAAGGTAACCCATGGAAAAATCACAGAAGTGAAAAAGGATGAGACCCAAAATATCAATCCTAGAACCTCTGAAAGAAAAATAGGACAAAATTAAATGGAATATTACTGTTATCACTTGATTTATAATTATTTGTTCATTTATCCATGAAAAGAAGTCTAAATTGAGACCCAGTGACATACTAGGGACTGAGCCAAGTGCTGGTGATGTAGTTATAAGTAAGACAGTTCCTGGATCTTGTTTGGGGGAAAGATCCACATTAAACAAACCAACTGCACAAATAAATAATTATAAACTGTGATAAGTTATATGAAATACAGGTAATGGAATTCTATGAGAGTACAAAAGACAGCCCTGATTTAGATTAAGAGATTCAGAGTGCAATCCACAGAAAACTTTTATTTAAATTAAATCATAAAAGTTGAGTAATAGTTATAAACTTGAGTGAGAGGAACATTCTGAGCAGAATCCGGAAGTGAGGAAACAAACAAACAGACAAAAAAATAGAAATATTAGAAGAGTCCAGAGAAGGCAAGTATGACTGGAGCCTGGTGAGCACGAGAGAGAGAGAGGCACATGATTAGACCACAGAAACAGGTAAAGGCCACATTATGGACATTCTTAGAGGCCATACTGAGGATTTATCTTAAGTAAATTATGAAGCCATTGACATATTCTGAGGAGGAGATAAACATGGTCCACATATATTTTAAGAAGTATTTTTCTAATCACTGGATTGGAAGGTGACAGGAATGGAAGTGGGAAGGTCAAATAGGAGGCTATTCCAGTAACTGGATGACAGCTGGTAGTGGCTTTAACTAGGAAAGTCATAGTAAAGATGAAGGTAAAAAGCCAAACTCAAGATACATTTCTGTAGCCAGATCTGATAATGAATAGGATACGTTGTATGCAGGATGAGGGGATCAAGAACGGCTCCTACAGTTTTGGCTTGAGCACAGGGTACAAAAAAGGTGGAGTTTAAAGTTCCTAAATACTAGAACAGTATCAGGTGTGAGAAGAATAGAAAAATCAGTATATTTGTTTTGGGATGTGCTAAATTCATAAAGAGACATCTAAGTTTAAAGGAGTAGTAGACAGTGACATAGGCCTAGGGCTAATAAAAGAGACACAGAGGTATGATATTGTGAGTTGTCTGATACAGACGATGTTTAAAGATGTGGAAGAAATACATAAGTTTGCCTGATATGGCAGCCATGAAGCTGTGCTACTAAGCTCTGCCTTCAGGAAAGAACTTGCATCAGCTGCAAAGAGTACAGTTAACTGACAGCCTCGAGCTCTTTTGCCTTTAGAATACATTCAGCTTTTGAACCAAGGTCATACTCTTCACAGGTAGAGGTCAGTGATTAAAGATGATGCATGCATGAGGGTCATGCCACTTTTGTCCAATGGGGGAATCCTTTAATGATCTCTATTTGCTCCAGAACACCCCAGTGGACCGGCTGAGACTCTGTCATGTCTGCATTATAATCTGAAGCTTTTCATAACCAACCCTGCATCTCCCACGTTCTTTCTTTTCCCAGATATTAGTTCTGCCTCATTGTTTGAAGGCTCTTTTTGCCTGATCCTGCTTTTCTTCCTTTTTATCTTTCACAGGAATAATTTCCGGATAAGCCTTTGTAACTGTAACTCCACCTAAGTCTTTGTTTCCTGGTGAAGGAGCCCATGTGTCAGGATCCCAATAGGAAACAGACGGTACCCTTAAAATGAATAAGTAGGAGTTTAATAAAAGGATTATTTAGCAAGTGTGGACAGAGGTTCAAAGAGCTAATAGAAGCTGGTGCAGTATCCTGATCTAGAAAAAGCTGGGAACTTACTGACCCTAAGCTTGAAGGGACTAGGGATGTTGCAGCTAAGAAACCCCAGAGTATACAAGATCATTTGATAGGAGCCATGGACTTAGGTAGCAGGATGTATCACTCTTCGAATGACTTAGCTGGGCAGGAGATGGGAAAATAACTTCCCTCACCCTGTCATCTTCCAACTCTCCAATATCCTTCAGTGCCTCTCACTGACCAAACCCAATCATAAGCCAGAAGGCAAAGACAGCCGTTGGTGCAGTTTATATAAAATTGCCCCATGAGTCACAGAGCAAAATGGGAAGAGGATACATAGGGAATCTGAAGGGACAAATATGAAATATGAAGCACATCTGCAGAAAGTGTGTGGTATGAGAAAGTGTGCCCAGGACAAAGCTCCAAGGAATTCCCATATTAGCAATTAGAAGTGGAAAAACACTGGAAAAAAAAAAAAAAGAAGAAGAATATGGTGTCAAATAGACTACAGAAGAGGAAGAAAAGAATCCTTTAAAGGGAAGATAGAAGGCACTTTTCAAAAGTTGCTGAATATTTAAATAAGAAGAGAATTGAAATATCCAAAAGCAACATGCTGGTCACTGGTGACCTTAGCAAAACAATTTCTCTGAGGCCGAGCAAGCCAAATTGGAATGGGTTGCATGGCAGAATTGAGTCTGGGAAGACTGTGAATATCATCAACTCCTTGATAAGTGTGATTGTGAGGGGGAGTGGAGAGCTAAAAGTAGCGATGGAGAGAAGAATACGGAACCAATAGATTTTGTTTGTTTGTTTCTTTGTAGGAATCACTGGAAAAATTTGTAAATTGAAGAGAAGAATTTATAGTAGGAATGGTTCAAGCTTCAGGAGAGAGAAACTGACTGCTGTTTCAAAGACCTTAAAAAATAAAAAGGACTTTAAAAGTCCTTAATAGAAAGAGAAGTTCCATAAAATATCTGAAGGCCAAAATTAATCTTACCAATGTGTACAGATGCAAGTGGTTTTATAGATTTGGTGCTTAGAAAATGGAAGATTTCTGGTCGATGACTTAGGTTTTCACAACTTTTATATCTCTATGTATGTTATTAGCTGACAGATTAGTTAGGCAATGATGGGGGAAGAGGAAAGTAACAGTGGGAAGATATGAAAAAATTACATACAAATGTCGTAAAGTGAGCTCACTAAAGGCATATAGTAAAAAGAGCAGGCAGAGTTAAAAGCTAATGTGATATTGCTATCCATTAATTTAAAACTATAACAGCCTGATTTTAAATGATTATAGATTAAGGCAAATAAAGGACAATTAATCACATTCTTAACCTACCACTTCTGAATCCGATAGATCTGTATACTCATTCAAGTTCTGAGCTGTCTTTCCTAGGTAAAGCAATTCACTTAACCTATCTAATTCCTTTTTCATGAAAAGTGGATAATGCCACCCACCTCCCAGAGGTATTAACATTTAATGAAATAACATGTGCACGATGCATAATAAATAAAAGATTCTCAATAGAGGGTATTTTCTCCTTGCTTTTGTAAGGATTTAAGATATATCTATAGTATTTAATTTGAACATATATATAGTATGCATATGGGGGAAATAGATTAGAAGTCTACAAACCTTTCAGAAGATTATGGGGTGGCTTAATATAAGATTCATAATTGTGTTATTTCTGAACTCTGCTGACACTTCTAAGGGAAAGCTTTCACAGTGCAAAACAGGGAAATCTATCTATCAAGCTTTGTATTGTCTACATTTTGTAGTCCCGGTTTTTAATTTGGATTATTATTTTATTTTATTCTTCTTAAGAAAATTACTTTAAGTGAATTTTCTCTTTCTTTCCACACACGGTTTTAAGGAGGACACATCTTAGAATAAAGAACATAAGGTGAGGGGAAAATGGTGATTATGTACTAGGTAGAACTTCTCTCAGTGTGAAATATTGAGTGCAAAGTGCCCTGAATGTAAAGTACCCTTCTAGAAACTTGCTATACTCTTCCAACAGGTGATGTCTGTTTCTTCCCCGTGTACTTGTGAGTACCTTTATGACTACCTTTTAACCAACAGATTACAGTGGAAGTGATACTCTTTGACTTTCTAGAAGAAAGCCCTAACTAGTCATGTGAGGAGACCATTTGGAGACACCATGCATAGGTGCACAAGCCAACAGTCTAGTGAAGTCTCAGTCAATAGCCAGTATCATCCCTCAAGTATGTGAGTGAAGACGCCTTCAGATGATCCCACCCCAAGCTATCAAGTAGCCTCCTTCTCCAAGCTGGCAGTCTCCCCAGATGAGGCACCAAATAGAGTGGAACAGAAACAAGCCAACCCATTAAGCCCATTCTAAAAGCCTGACCCACTAAATCCATGAGCACAATAAATGGTTGTTTTAAAGCGCAGAGTATTTTGTGGTTTGTTATGGGATAATGAAAAGAAGTAACTTAGAGCGATATTTGAAACATACAAAAGTACAAAAAACTGTTATTCTACTATGACGATGATTACATTTTCATGTATGCTCAAATATGAAAAATGTATATGAGTGTATGTGTGTTTAACTTTTAATTTACCATTCTTACATTATATGGTCAAGTTCATATTGCTATGTATTTTCCATCTCCCTCTGAAGAGAGCAATAGAGCCTTTGGGAGTTGAGTATAAATAACATAGGTTTTCTTCTAACTCTGGACTTTACAGCAATGGATTGCTGAAAGACTGAGAATGTTGGAGCAAAAAATAAAAACCTAGCAGAATATATTGGAAAAAGGCAAAGATCCTGAACCCAGAAAGAGAAAAGATCCATTTCGTATGCCATTTTTTTTGTTGTTATATTTTGACAGGGAAGAAGGCCTGTTTGTATCTTCTATAAACATTTTCCAAATACAAATTTAACCCCAAATAAGGAGGAGAAAATGAAAAAGAATAACTCTTTCCTTCCACTCTCAGAACGGGATACTGATTAAGGAAGAAGGCCATTAAATGGTTTTTTTCAATCTATTTGACCTGGGACTTTTTCAACAGGAACAGATACTTCCTAGAATGTTGATTATTGTAAGTTGATAAATCTATCTTCACTGTTTTCCATGCCTAACTTAAGAAAGCAGAAAATCACTAAAAATAATTCTCCAAATATTAACTGTTCCCCTGAAGAGCCTCTGATATAATACATTCAGATTTTGTATTGAATTAAATATGCATGTGTTTACAATCTTCTTCTATTAATTAAAAAAATAATAAATTCAGTCTCAGGCATTTCCTGGAAATTGATGATTGCTGGTAAGGAACTAATATCTTGCACACCTTTACTCCCTAGAAAATAATCAACTTTAAAGATGTTATTCAACTTCAAGTTACAGTACACAACTGCCTAAGGAAAATCATTATTGAAGTACGCTAGGGGCCTTTTTACTAAATGAAATTTGATGTCTGCTCTGAGAAACTAGTAATGCTTGCAGTAAATCCACAGTATAAAAACACAGAGCTGGATTCAATTTACAGACACAGAGATAGATGACAGCCATAGAAGAATATTAAACATCTTTTAAAATTAGCGATTTTTTTTAACCATAAACTACAGAAACTTCTAGAAGTGAGCTTGAGAAACTTTTGGAATATAACCACTTTCCTCTAAAATTTATGTAAAAAATGGTGATTAGTTTAAATTTCACATGACATTCTATAAGCAAAATATACACTGTCTCCATCCCTCTGGTCATTGCATTATGAAACACCTATATGCCATCTTCCTTCATTCATTTGTCCTAGGCCTTCTCTATTCCATTATCAGCACTGAAATCAAGGTACCCTTTCTAAAAATCCATCAGCATTTGTGACTCCTACATATGACATATATAATTCAACATATATAATTCAACCATAAATTCTAAACTGGCTAAGAGAACACTATTTTAATAAGGTAACTTTGAAGCTATATTTGCCCTAAAATTGTCAATTTAAACAATATTTAACTTCCTTATATCCCATTCACATCTTGGGCAAAATGATAATACAAATAATCTCAGGAGTGTTAAATATGCTGTGGAAGGGCACCATGCTTATTATAGTGGATGACTGAAAGAAGAAGGATTTCTTTCAAAAGAACAGATAGACTAATGAAATTAGGCTATGGTCTATGTTACTTGTCTTAAAGAAAAAAAATGTGAAAGTTTTTATAACCAAAGAAACGTAAAAAAATGATTCTAATTCTAAACTAGAATAATTCCTTGGTAGAAGCATGATGTAGTATAATGCATTCAAGAGAGCCTGTAGGACATCCTTCAAAAACCAGAAACAGTGACAAACTGAACCATATTACAAAGGTTTTAATGTGGGTTTCTAAAAAAAGAGACTGAAATTAAATTACTCTTTCTGAGAAGAATTCAAGGTGTGAAATGAGGTTGTAATATTTTAAATCAGGTCTAACTCAAAAAAGATTGAGAAACAGTAGCAGCTGTTTGGAGATCAGCAAAGAAATAGCACACCTCAGCCTCTCATGGTTAGAATGGCCTAAATATAGCAGCACTTGTAAATCCAGGGAGAGCTTAAATCAGCCGTGAGATCTACTTCCAACTAACAGATTCCATCTTCAAAGTTTTTTCAGAAAGAATATATTCCTTCCACTTAATCACATAGTTTTGATCTTGAGATATTTGTTACAATTATGTTTCTGTGACATACTCAAAAATGAGGAAGACCTGGAAAGTTGATTCTGTAAATCTGTATTTCCATTGACCAACAGACATAGCTGACTCTCAACAGAATTAAACACATACACACATACACTCACATACACAAACACACACGTACACATTCTGTCAGAGACTAACTGAGCATTTTGTTTTCCTGAGCTATATAAGTCATTATATAGCTCAGATATTTACCCAAAGTTTTTTTGAATATAATGTTTTTGGAAAGATCAGATTCTTTCCATACTTAATTCACTGTTCTCATTTTAATTTCTAAATATTAACACCCTATTTAATTTTTATTGGATATGACTTACGACAAAATTTTCTTTCTTTTCTTTTGAAGAGTGTCTCAAGTGTACTTTAAAAGATATTTATCCTGAGAACAGGGAATAAGTAATAAAAACATAAATTTTAATGTAAAACATGCAGAAGACAATATATAAAAATATCATTTTATAGAAATATGATGGTATTTAGTGTCAATGTGCTAATTTAGATGATGTAATGAATACTAGTAATTAAACTTTTCCTGAACCTATAGTACAACTGAATCTCTGAAGCACGTATGTCTATCAGTTTTAATGATAGAAATAATGCTGTAATCAAATATGAAATCTGATAGCATTCAAGATAATTTATACAAGGGAACTCATAAATGAACAAATTTCAATTAATAAACTCTGCCTTATTAGCCTCCTGAGGCTTAATTTCTAAGAACTGAAAAATCCCAGATTAAATTTTAAAAACTGTCTCGTTGGAATATAACACATAGATCCCAAGATGTCCTTTGAAAAAATTTTCTCATTGAAATACAAATAGAAAAGTTCACAGTAACAACTGATCTTTTTTCTAACTGTAAGCATATATTATTTTCAATCACACAAACGCACTCACATCTTTTAAAGTCCAGATATTAACACTGCTGTGTATTATTTCTAGCTTCCTTTATTCTTTTACTGTGTTTGCAACATACACACATATACATATCTGTGTGTGTATATGTATATATAATGAACACTGTATAAGTACCATTTTACATGTTTTGTTACTTTATATAATTTTTATCACATTATCTTTTTCTGTAACTTGCATTTTTTCAGTAAATTCTTCCATAAATAAATATATATATGAATATGTAGCTCTGATTCGTTCATTTTTACTGCTGTGGAGCAAAAGCATTCATTGTACATTGCATCAAAAAGAATAAAACACCTAGGAATAAATCTACCTAATGAGGCAAAAGACCTGTACTCTGAAAACTATAAGACGCTAATGAAATTGAGGGAGACACAAACAGATGGAAAGATATACCATGTTCTTGGATTAAAGAATCAACACTGTAAAAATGACCATACCATCCAAGGCAATCTATATATTCAATGAAAGTTCTATCAAATTACCAGTGGCATTTTTCATAGAACTAGAACAAAAACTTTTTAATTTGTATGGAAACACAAAAGACCCCGAATAGCCAAAGCAATCTTTAGAAAGAAGAAGAGAGCTGGAGGAATCAGGCTCCCTGACTTTAGCCTATGCTACAAAGCTACAGTCAGCAAAACAGTATGGTACTAGCACAAAAACAGACATACAGATCAACAGAACAGTATAGAAAACTCAGAAATAAACCCATGCGCTTATGATGAATTAATCTATGACAAAAGAAGCAAGAATACACACGAGGAGAAAAGACAGTCTCTTCAACAAGTGGTACTGGGAAAATTGGACAGCTATATGTAAAAGAATGAAATTAGAACATTCTCTAACACCACATACAAAAATAAACTGAAAATGAAGTAAAGACCTAAATGTAAAACCGGATCCTATAAAACTCCTAGAGGAAAATACAGGCAGAACACTCTTTGATATAAATCGCAGCAATATTTTTTTGGATCTGGATCCTAAAGCAATGGAAATAAAAACAAAAATAATCAATTGGGACCTAATCAAACTTACAAGCTTTTGCATAGCAAACGAAACCATACAACTAAACAAAAAGACAACCTACAGATTGCAAACTAGGTGACCACCAAGGGCTTAATTTCCAACATACACAAACAGCTCATATAGCTCAGTATCAAAAAAACAAACAACACAATCAAAAAATGGGCCAAAGACCTAAATAGACTTTTCTCCTAAGAAGACATACAGATGTCCAACAGGCACATGAAAAGATGTTCAACATAGCTAATTATTAGAGAAATGCAAATCAAAACTACAATGAGGTATCATCTCACTCTGGTGAAAATGGCCATCATCAAAAAGTCTACAAATAATAAATGCTGGAGAGGGTGTGGAGAAAAAGGAACCCTCCTACACTGTTGGTAGGAATGTAAAATGGTGCAGCCACTAGGGAGAACAGTATGGAGGTTCCTTACAAAACTAAAAATAGAGTTACCATATGATCCTGCAATCCCAATTCTGAGCATATATCCAGAGAAGACTATAATTCAAAAGATATATGCACCCCAATGTTTATAGCAGCACTATTTACAATACCAATACATGGGAGCAACCTGAGTGTCCATTGACAGATGAATAAAGAGGATGTGGTATATATACACAATGGAATATTATTCAGCCATAAAAATGAATGAAATATGCCATTTGCAGCAACATAGATGGACCTACAGATTATCATACTAAGTGAAGTTAAGTCAGACAAAGACATATATCATATGAGATCACTTATATGTGGAATCTAAAAAATGATACAAATGAACTTTACAAAATAGAAATAGACTCACAGACATATAAAACAAACTAATGGTTACCAAAGGGGAAACTGGATAGGGAGGGATAAATTAGGAGAGATTAAAATATACACACTACTACATATAAAATAGATAACCAACAAGGACCTACTGTATAGCACGGTGGAAAAGAATCTAAAAAAGTATATATATATATGGAATCACTTTGCTGTATACCTGAAACTAACACAACATTATAAATCAATATTTCAATAAATTTTTTAAAAAGTATTCATTGTATGAATGTACCAAATTTATTCATCTAGTCTATTTATAGAATTTAATTTTATGACTAATTTTTCATTATTAAAAAAATAATGCAATTGGACATTTTTGCATGTATTTTCCGGGCACATAACTATACATGTTATATAACTATATATAACTATATATATATAAAAAACTATATATATATAACTATATATATAACTATATATATATATATATATATATAACTATACATGCAATTGCTGGATTGTAGAGTACCCTTCACTATATGGTGCCAAATTCCTCTTCACAATGAACTTACTTTAGTGAGCTTATTAAGTTTTTGCCCATGAGTGTGAGAGATACACTGGAGGGTGAACCCCAATGGGTCATGCCCTTAGATAATCCCCTCCCCTTAAATCTTGGTGGGAGCTGTGACTTCCTTTTAACCAATGGAATATGACGATGGTCACTCCCTTGATTAGGTTTCATTACATGCCAAGAGGTTTTGTAGATTGTAAAAGTCCCTAATCAGCTGACTTCAAGTTCATCAAAAGGAAGATCATCCTGAGTGGACTCAAACTAGTCAGGTGAGCAAGCCCTTTGAAAGAGGGTCTAGAAGTCAGAGACTTAAAGCAGCAGAGTCTCTTTCTCTCTCTGTTCCTGGCTTTGAAGAAGCAAGCTTCCATGAATTTTACAGCCTCACAAAAAGAAATTCTGCCAACAACCTGAGGCAACACAAAAGTAGATCCTTCACTAGTCAGACCTCCAGGTGAGAACGTAGCCCTGACAACACCTTGATTTCAGCCTTGTGAGACCCTGAGCAGAGAATTTAGCTAAGTTATGGATCAGGAATCTGGGCACAACTAAGAGATACTAAATGGATGTTATTTGAAGTTGAAAAATTTGTAGTAATCTGTTAAGGAGGTATGTAAAAATAATACAATGGTTACAAGATGGCCCATTATTTTAGTTTTAGTTTACATATTTCAGATTCTAGAACACTTAGCACCTCATGTGTTCCTTGGCCAGTTATATATCCTTTCCAATAAGCTACTTATTTACATCATTTTTCCATGTTTCTACTGGGTTATTTTCATTTTTCTTTTTCATATATAGGAGTGTTCATATGAGTTTATTGCTTTAAGTATATCTCAGTTTTTGATGGTAACTTTATCATCAGGATTTTAAATTTTAATTTAAGTGTACATATTTTTATTTTATAATTTATTATACATTTTTAGTACCACATGCAATTCTAAATATCTCAAGAGACAGAAGTCTAGAAAATATAAATGTCCAAAGCGAATGAATCTTCTGTTGTATGGGTAATTTCTTACTTGACCTGTGACCTCTTAAAATTAATACTTAAAAGATACTAGCGCTCAGTTATAATTAAGGTTCATACTCTAGGGATCTATAATAGCATTTTTTCAACATAATGCAAATGAATATTCAAGATTGTGGTAAGAATTGGGACTATGAAGTAAAACTGTTTTCTAATATTGGCCTACAACACTATAAAAAAAAATACCCAAGAACAATGCTTTAGGTTCTTTTGTTTCTAATATATCTTTTGTTTCCAATTGCTCCATAAGATGCTGCTCCAGAGATCGTCCACAGATCCCAATGTTCAAAAATAACTACAGTTAAAAGGACTTTGAAGACCAACAGTAATATAGTCAAAGAACTAGCATGATTATACTCTTCTCATGCTCGTTTTAGGATATGAATATATATCTCCTGAGGAAAGTAAAAATAGAAAGTATGTGTATACAGAGATAGGAATACAGGTAAAAGCAATGGAAGACATACGTAAAGGTGTACAATCAACTACATTAGCTTAAGATCCTGCCCTGTGGAACACAAACAAAATTTGTTAAATGAGGTGGCAGCTTTGAAGGGAGTATAATTACTTGGCCTGCAAAATGTGTGTTATAATTAGGTGGCAGAGCACCATGAGGGATATTAAGTTGTCATGGTGTCAGATGGCAACAGATCAAGGAGTGAGAGAAAAGAGAAAGAACCACTAGAATAGCAGTAAGCCAAGAGATATGAATAGGAACCTCAGTTAATGACCAAGATACAGCGACAAGACAGATCATCAAGGGAGTTGATAAAAACTAGCCAGAGTAGATAAGGTGCAGATTTTCAAATCACACAGTCATCAAGTGACAAGTGCATGTCACTGTCATGGGCTCTGGGGGAAATAAACATGATTTAGGCAGTGTTCTTGGATCTCAGTGACCTCACAGTCTATTTGGAAAGACAAACATAAACACATTCACCTTTATATGAGGCACCCTGGTGAATAACCGTGCTTTGGAAGCACAAAGGTGGGAGTGATTCTGACTGAGAAGATTAAGGAGAGCTACAAAGAGGAAGTGCACAGTCCAAGTCTGACCTTGAATTACATGTTCACCAGGAGAGAGAGAACATGACAGAGGGCTTTCCAGGCAGCAGAAACATTGTGATCAGCAACCAAGAGATGATACAGGCAGAGAGGACAGTTGTGGGGTATGTCAGGAAGAGAAACCAGAATCTGGGCAAAAAAGAGATTGGTGCCTGGACAAGACATCTGAATACCAAGAAAAGAAGAAGGTAAAGGGGGGCAGTGTCAGAGCTGGGTCTCCTTGTCAGTCTTGGTAATAAGATTTGATTCCTCAGTCATATGTGAAAAGACATCCTCGGATGGGGAGGGGGGCGTGTCCTGGAACCAATCCCCAGTGGATACCCAGGGACAAGTGTATACTGTCATTACTTTATTAAATATATATTTGTTCAGAGTCAGAAACAGACTTGTAAGTGAGCCAGAAAAAAGATAGGAAAGTTTGACTTCAAAAGATGAACCAAGAGAGCTGAAGTACAGGGATCACTGCTTTTTATCTTCAGCCTATACAAGAGTGGAGGAGGTAACGAGTGGGGTACGATGCTGGGAAAGACATTTTGGGTTTTGTTTGTTTTTTTCATCATTTTAAGAGTTCACAAATTTCCTTCTCCAATCTTCTCCTACCAAACCACTAAAGATTACTGCTCCTTTAATTGTGGAATCTCTGTGTTGTTTAATAAATATCTTCCTTTCTCACCTCCTTTCCTGACTAAATGCAAACACCTGAAACAGATTAAATGCACATCTTGCAATAGCTGTGTTAGATCCAAGGATCCCATTTACGTTATAATGTCACTTACAATACACTCTAAGGGCACCCAAAGAGATGCAACATATAGCCAAAGTTGTAACAAAGGCCTAGTAGCAGAAATTTAGGTGATTTCAATAAACAGCCATATGACCAGAAAATTGTACCAAGAAATAATTTGATGACATCTTATTGTTTTGATGACATCTTACTCATTTTCACCATCACAAACAAAATGACAACAAGAAACAATTTCATTAACTATAGATATATGGAAAAAGCAGCTTTATATTTTCATGCTTAAATGATATATTCTAACAACAATGTGCCAGGTATTTCCTTCTTTGACTATAAAGGACAGCATAATAAATACTTTAAATATCATCTATCATTTCTGTCATTTTAGAAATTGTGAAATTTTCTAACTTAAAGCACTCAGTTAAAAATGTTTTACATTTTAGATCTCTAAGGGAGATTTTCTCACCAAACACAAATGTCACTCATTCTTGATAATTCATTGCCTCTTTTGCAACATAACTGCTTTATGGACAAAATCTGAACTCTGATAACAATCATACACATCTATACTTATCTCCCATTACTTATTTCTTTTATATGTGTGTATAATGCCTAATAATTTGGTGCTCAGTAAATTACCTTGTGAAGGGCAGACAAAAACTGAGATAAGTCAGGAAGAAAATGATTTTTAAATGGTATTTTGGCATCATTTTCTAAAGACAAATATTCTATTCTTTTTATTACACTGTAAAATTGGATGATAGGTAAATCCCGAGGGATGAGTATTTCAGTGAAACAACATTAATCTAGAGAAATGTTTAATTGGATGCTTTTACTGTTACTTATTTATCAGTTTTATAGTTTCAAATGGCATAGTTAAATGTTATTTACATTTAGAGGATCACATACAATTATCTCCTTCCTTGACTTTTTCCCCTCAGGATATTAAATTGTTCATGGACAGTGTCAGGGGATCTTTGAACACCCTGTTAATATGTGCAAAATTGTGTGACTATGTGCACAAACTTAGAAGAGAAAATTCATAGATTTTGTGACATTCTTTAAAGGTTCTAAGATTCTAAATATTGACATCACCTGGGAATTTTAAATGATGCCATATACTTCCTTCATAAACAGTGAAGGATACATTACATCCCTATATTAACTATATCCTGGTAAGAAAATGATTCTTAGCAGTGATGAAGGACATCATTGCAGGGGAAATTCAAACTCAGAATTCAAATTCAGGATGATTTTCCCACAATTTCATTATATTTCAAGGTAGCTGGCATATGTATATAATTATAGGCCACTGAAATTCTTTGGCCACAAAATCTAGTATATGACTCATATAAATGTACTGGGTTTTTCACTGTTTGTATTTTTTTTTTTTTTTTTTTTTTGTGGTATGCGGGCCTCTCATTGTTGTGGTCTCTCCCATTGCAGAGCACAGGCTCTGGACGCGCAGGCTCAGCAGCCATGGCTCACGGGCCCAGCCGCTCCGCGGCATGCGGGATCTTCCCGGACCGGGGCACGAACCCTTGTCCCCTGCATCGGCAGGCGGACTCTCAACCACTGTGCCACCAGGGAAGCCCTGCTTGTATTTTTTATATGTTATATTTCTCAGACTCTGAGGCAGCCAATAAAATGTACAAAAATATTTCTGCTCAGTTATACTTTCAAATAAGTGTATTAAATAGATTTTATAATATAAGAATATATGCTTAAATGTTTAACTTTCAGCTTAATCCATATTTAAGAAATTTGTGATATGGTTTAAAAAATGAAAACAGTAAATGATCAATAAATAGAAAAATATAAAAATAGCTAACAATCATGAAATGCTCTCTATAACCTAGGTACATGTTTAACCCTTTATATTTATTTAGTCGTTATAACAACTTTCTGGTGAGATAATATTATTTCCATATTTCATATAAGAAAACTGAGATGAAGAGTTTAAGTTATTTGCCTCGAGTCACACAGTTAATGAGTGATGGAGCCAGAATTCAGATGCATGGGGACCAATGGAGGAACCTCCTCTCAGCCAACTGTAAACACTAAATTTTATTGCTACCTTATAGACTAAATATTTTATTTTATATTTAAAAGTCTGGGATTCAATGGGGAAAAAAAGCAAAAGGAACAACTAATGGGCCCGCATCACTTCTCTTTACAAATTCTTTTTTTTTAAACATATAGTGCAGTTGTATCTCCTCACTCACCTTTACAATTTTTGTATATTTGTGTTTTATTTCAACCACTTTAGTTCTATTGCCTTAAATGGATTACACAGGTCACACAAATCATTAAATTTACTTTTGTTTTTTTCTCTGCTTTCCCTCAGGGAAGATTATTTAAAATAATTTTCAGTAGAACTCATTTTCTATTAGACACTACAAGAGGTGATGATAAGAGCACTAGCACAGAGTCAGGAAATGCGAACCTGCTCATGGCACTGAGCCCTAAGGAAATGCTTAAATTATTTTAATAAAATTACTCTTTATTTTTATTTGATGGTCCAGAAATGCTAAAACACTTTTAATTACACTTCTTTTAGTTTTAGTGAAGTTGTGAAACTTTTAATATTTATCAGACATTTGTAATTTTTTGCACATATATGAATAGGCTCTTCTTTTTCACTTTGTCCATTTTCCCACC